>NC_140944.1:55417454-56104954 GCF_014529385.1 Adiantum capillus-veneris | reverse complement strand
ACATGCAGAGGGGCTTATGGAGGAGACAATGAAAGAGCCAAGTCAGCCAGTGGAGGAGCCAAAAGAGCCTATGGATGAGCAAAAGGATATGGATGAGGAAAGCAGGCCTAGGGATGAGCAAACTGATATGGATGAGGCAAGGATGGATGAGGCAAGGCAGCCAGTGGAGGAGCCAAAAGAGCCTATGGATGAAACCCAAGATGAGGAAAGCAGGCCAATGGATGAGCAAAAGGATATGGATGAGGAAAGCAGGCCTAGGGATGAGCAAACTGATATGGATGAGGCAAGGATGGATGAGGCAAGGCAGCCAGTGGAGGAGCCAAAAGAGCCTATGGATGAAACCCAAGATGAGGAAAGCAGGCCAATGGATGAGCAAAAGGATATGGATGAGGAAAGCAGGCCTAGGGATGAGCAAACTGATATGGATGAGGCAAGGATGGATGATGCAAGCCGGTCAACCGCGGTAGAGGAAAAGACCTTGGAGGAAACCTTGAATGAGGCAGAAAGAGCCATGGGGGAGACCCTTGATGAAGATGTGAATGATGACTATGAAGATGTGAATGATGAAGCTAAAGCAGAGGAGAGAAACAACGACAACAACACTACAGAGACCCAGTATAGACCCTTGCTACCTGTAGATACGGTTGTTCCGGTAATGTCTTTTCAAGTATGGCAAAATATGTTCAGCTTCTAACTACTTATATGTACTTGTCAACTTTTACAGAGGTTGATTATCTTGGACCTCAATGGGTTGGTGCTGATGCGCGTGCCTCTCGGTGACACAGAACCCTTTGAGGATTTGCAAACGTTTCGGATGGGAACTTGTCGAGTCGTGGTTCGTCCAGGAACCAAGGAATTTATTCAGTTTCTTCTTCCGCGCTTCAGAGTTGCCATATGGTCTTCAATGCAAAGGCAAAACTTGTCGCCACTAGTTATAATAGTTTGCGGTGTATGCGGCGCTCACATGTTAGATTTAGCCTTTTTGTATGATCAAAGAAAATGTGTTACCGTCGAGGGCCACTACCACCCTAAAAAACCACATTTACCTCTTTTGTACAAACCATTTAGCGAAATCGGTGTACCCTTTGATGCAACTAATACACTACTGATTGATGATACTCTTGAAAAGGGAGAACTAAATCCACCGGGAACAACTATCTCACCACCTTCTTTCGAGGGGCATTCCTTTGATTTTTACCTTGAAGACATTCTGATTCCATACTTATAGAAATTGTATCTCAGTCCATTGTTCACGGACGAGTTTGTACTTTCTAATGAATTAAGATGACTCTTCTATCATGTCTTTGTCTTGTCTAACATTGAGAGAGAGAGAGAGAGAGAGAGAGAGAGAGAGAGAGAGAGATTTGACATGCTAAAGAAATGTATTTCAAGCACACTTATATTCACAGGGCACAATTGACAAATGAGCTCAAAAAACTTTATGTATTGAAAGTCATTCGTATACACTTGGGTTCACAAGAATCTCTGTTACATTGACACTATTTCAACCCGACCATCCAACTCTTTGCACAAAATATCTTTTTCCATTCGCCGCATCACCTTACGGCCAGCTAGGAAAAATGAAAAATCTGATAGGTCCCTGTCCATTGACTCTTCAATTATGTCATGCCGCAACTGTAGAAGACTGCATAGCTCCCTTATTGTAACCACCAACATTAGGCCATGCTCTTTATCAATCACTTCCACATCCACAGAAGGATTATCTTCCAAACCTGTAGAAACCTGGTCCATAGGAATGTACTTACCATTGAGTATTTGTGATCGTATATACCAAAAGGAGAGTAACAGTGATTGGTTTGCAATCATGTACTTGACAACTAGAGTATCAAGCGCGACCTCGCACCGTAAGCCAATCTCTTCCTTTACATACCGTCCTCTGTCAAGAAGTTTGTCACAGGATGACTACTGAAATGACTTGCACATGAACATAGTTTTCGTAACACGGATATTGTAGCTACACGAATATTGTAGCTATGAAAGAACTCTATGAAGAGTGCAGCAGGACAAAAGTTTGCAATTCTAACCAGTTTGGTGGGAATAGAGCTACGTAGAGACCTCTGTATATCCTTGTAGAGCTTACTTCGCATTGCCTCCACCATTGTTTCCTCGGAAACTGGCCAGTCCACAGTGTTCCAATTGGTTGGTAGAAGTAGTTTTACCAACATGCCATTCTTATTCCCTGAGCTGAGTTGGTAGAAGTGGTCATAAAAAAATATCCCTTCATCAGCCAGGCTTTTGCTCCTCCTCCCTGAATAATGTAGAGAACCAATGTGGGCATGAACAACAAGGAAGAGGCCTATTATGCACTCCACAGGCTCCCATTGCTCATAAGAAGAGGGATAAACATCTACAATATATATAAGAAGAGTTAAACTAAGAGTATCAATAAGTAAAAATGACAAATCTAATGTAGTTGAGCTGTGAAGAATGGAGACATTGCTCATAAGAAGAGGGATAAACATTGCAAAATATATAAGAAAAGTTATAATGAGAGTATCAATAAGTGAAATGACAAATCAAAGGAAGTTCAGATGTCAAGAGTACTTACAATTGCAACGTGGTTGATGTATATCTGATACATTTCCACCATTTGCTATCACATCTGGATGGGTAAACACATGCTGAACAAGAACTTCCTTTACAGATCTTTTGCCGATTTCAACTTTGAAATCCAACACTCTGGCCTTCCATGCTGAGCGGTAAACATTGATACCAGTAGACCTCTTGGGTCTACTTGGTTGCATGAGGACCCTTGAACCTTTGTTTATCTTTTGTCCAACCCATTGGTTCTCTGCACTTATTGAAGTTGATATTGTAATTGAGGATATGCTACTACTTGGCCTTCTAGGCAAAGTGCAGTTGTTGGTTGTTGGTGTGAGAGACAGTAAACACCTAGAGCTTCTTGGGCGAGAAGACGTGGAAGCCATAGCTCTCAGAGAAAAGCTTTAGTGGAGGGAGATTCACTTTGAAAGCATTCTAATGGAAGGAAAGTGTTTTAGAATTCCAATATCTTGTGCGGGCTTGATGGTCACCCTCCAGTATGTTAATGACCATAAGAGAATATCAGCAGTGGGACCACTGGCAAGCACCTAACAGCTCAGTAAAAGCAAGGAAATTACGATGCCACAATCCAAGTTTTTAGGCTATTTTCCTATTTTTTGAGTCTTTACACGTACTTTCCTACGTAACGTAGCCCTCATGCTCATTAGATGCGCTCTATTTTTCTCTCTCTTCATATGGCTCTCCAAATGACCTCCGAAATTTCCTAATGGTAGGCTTGCATGTCGAGGTGCACTATGTAGCTAGAGAAACAAGGGTTGATGATCAAGAAAATGTTTGTTCGCACTCTCCTCAACCTTGGCAACGCACATTGTGGAACATGTTGTGGCTATGCCAAGGTTGGCAGGGACAAAGAATGTCCCATTCCTCCCAACATGCACATAGTGGTAGCTACTACTAGGGAGGTTCAATCATCTTGGCAGTTGTGAGGAAATACTGAGTTGGTAGATCATCGCAGAGATCTTACTTATTCATGCCTTTACCTAATGGTTTGGGGGGAGTCAAGTAACCTTCATTCATAACACAAAACCTGTGTTTCATGCTCCACAACATGGCTATGGAGCTTAATAACATAGTTGAAGGTCATAGACATGTAGGCCATCTTTGCATGGGTGAAATGGTTTTCTAACATAGGTTGCAACCCTCTCTCTCCCTCTCTCTCTCTCTCTCTCTCTCTCTCTCTCTCATGTGACTTCTTCTACAACAACCCTTCATCGGTTGCCCACCACAAACAGCTAGGGGATTTCTATGGGTAGGTGGGGGAAGACCCCTACAAACGACAGGTATTGGGAAGGCTCCTCAAGGTGGAGTATGTTTGAGATTGGTCCAATGCGGGCAAAGGGGCCCACCATACTTGCAACGATGCGAACGTGGAAGCTTTGATGGCTGTGGATAGTCGAAACCATAGCCAAAGGTGCGGGCAGAGCATGGAGCAATAGAGGGTTGCCTTGTTGAGTTAAGGGGAGAGCAGGAGCTTGATGGAGGAGGGAGGAAGAGCCACGACTAAAGCTGCAAGCAAGTGTTAGAATTAGGGTTGCAGAGAAACGCACACAGATGGAGAAGACGAAGGAAGCTCAAGGCACACAATAGAGAGTGTGTAAATTAGTGTGCAATGGAAAGATAGATAGCCCTAGAGTGATGGGCGTATATACAATGCTCGGGGGGAAAGACCTCCTAAAGAGGGAAAAATGCCCCGGCGGTCCGAGTGTGTTCACACACATCACTACCACATGTATATGGTAACAAATCCCCCCTGGAGTGATGCGGTGAACGAGAGCTGGCACATGAGTAAAGGGAAGTGCCATGCCCTGAGGACATGATCAGTCCACAAAGGGGAGTAAGCCCAAATCTTTGCGGAAAGCTTCAAGCTTCTCACGAGACAATGCCTTTGTGAAAAGATCTGCAAGGTTGTCCTGTGTTGGCACATAAGCCAAGCTGATCTCTCCTATTGAGAGCCTCTCCCTAACATAGTGGTAATACACCTCAATGTGCTTTGTGCGAGCATGAAAAACTGGGTTCCTCGCAACTGCCAATGCTCTCTGACTGTCAATGTAGATAGTGTTGGCAGTGTCCTGTCCAACACTTAAATCAGCCATAAGGTGTCTGAGCCATGCACACTCAACCGTAGCTGTGAAGACTGCCCTGTACTCAGCCTCACAACTCGAAGTGGCCACAGTAAATTGCTTCTTGCTCAACCATGATATACATAAACTACCAAGTATGAAACAAAAACCACTTGTGGACACTCGCGTGTCAAAACAACCAGCCCAATCTGAGTCTGAGAAAACATGTAAGTCTGGCGGCAATGATCCCCCCTTGGGATAAAACAAGCCAAGATGTAAAGTGCCACTAAGGTAGCGGAAAATCCTCTTGACAGTCTGCCAATGCTTAGACCCTGGGCTATGCATAAATCTGCTGACCTGTGAGACTGCAAACTGAATATCGGGCCTCATGTTGCATACATAAATGAGGCAGCCAACAATAGTTTGATAAAGAGTGACATCAGTAGGATCGCCAGCATCATGTAGACTCAACTCCAAACTTGTTTTCATGGGAGTGGCAATAGGTTTGTAATCCTCAAGTCCAAACTTACATAACAATGTCTCTATGTAACTTTTCTGACACAAGGCAATACCACCATCACACTGCTTAAACTGTATACCCAAGTAATGATGCAACAGCCCCAAATCTTTTATCTTGAAAGTAGCATTCAAATCAGCCTTAAATCAGCAATATGTCTCTCATTTGGTCCAGTGATCAGCAAATCATCGACTTAAAGAACCACAATGAGAGGCACACAATAGAGAGTGTGTTACTTGGTGTGCAATGGAAAGATAGATAGCCCTAGAGTGATGGGCGTATATACAATGCTCGGGGGGAAAAAACCTCCTAAAGAGGGGAAAAATGCCCCGACGGTCCTAGTGTGTTCACACACATCACTACCACATGTATATGGTACAGCAAGACGATCACAACTTTTTTTTTTTTTTGCAAAACACACAATTGTGATTGGATAGTATTAAGAACATTAGAAATATACACCAAGCTCGAGCTTGGACTGAGCCTTGAGGGTCAAAGGATTACAAGTTTTCTGCTTGACATAGAGACCACAACTACTCCTAGGCTTTACTTATTACAAGATGTCATGTATTGTTCTAGACCAGTCCTCTGAGGCTTGTTTGCTTCCGATCATGTGGATCGTCACTCTGCTCTCTTGTATTATTTCACCAAATCTTGCCACATCTAGCCAAATCCCCCTCAGACACGCGGTGGTTCCTTGCTTGCTAAATATGGTGAAAGAAGTAGTATCTGATTATTTGAGTGCAGACAAGAAGTAGTATCTGATTATTTGAGTGCAGACAAGAAGAGCAGGACTTCCCAACCTGTTACTACCAAAGAACACATCATTCTTGAAGAACTTAGTTTTCCATGTCCTTTGAATCCACTTGCATATTTTTCCAGCAATGCCACTAATTGCCTGGCATCCTATGAAAAGGTGGGCTAGGTTTTCACTAGCTATTATGCACCCCGAGCAACGATCGGACCCGATTCCTCTTTCTTGTATCTTCATGCTCGTCGGTAGAGCACCCCACATCACTTTCCACAAAAATATCTTCATATACTGAGGCCACCTTGGCTTCCAGATGTTCTCCATGACTCCCTCCCACCGTTTTTCCGTCCAGTGCCTCTTCCATAATTTGTTAAGGGGGACTACACCAATTAGCCTCGTGCATTGATGCATGGTAAATGCCTTTAGAATGTGGTTTCCAAAAGAGACTACTCCCGGGCCATCTCCAAGCGTCCCATTCAAAGTTGGATTCACAAATTGGCATCACCACCTTATCAAGCTCTTTCATCACCTTGTAGACTAGTAAGATCTCAAAGCCATTTGGTTGAAATTGGGTGGCTAAAGAGTCAACAGTTTTCCAGCACTTCCTGTTGCCATCCCAGAATTGCTCAAGTTGAACGAGCCTCTTATTATTCACATTCCTGGCCATTTCTATTTAATATGGGCTATGCGGCGGCCCCAATATTCTAGAGAGCCAAGGGAGCCAGTGCAAAATGGAGTTCTTAAAATATCTGATTGCTTCCCCCCATTCCAAAACTTTAGCTGCACTTTTGCACTTCCCCATCAGCTCCCCTGAGAGTCCACCAGATCTAAGATAAGACCACTTTGGGGTGAGAAGTTTGTCGTGCATCACAACCCCCTTCCACTTTCCCCCTTTCGATTTTAGTTTTATTGCACGGCTCCATGGCATTGAACAACCATCGGAGTGGCAACCCTCTCTCTCTCTCTCTCTCTCTCTCTCACTCACACACACACACACACACACACACACACACAGGAGGCAAGAGACAACTGCTGTTGCTCTCGTGATAATTGAGGTTGTTGAGTCTACATCTCTCTCTCTCTCTCTCTCACACAAAACTAAGACAAAAACACATATAGCCAAAAACAGATAGCCCGTTTTGCACAACTCATAGAAGATTTGAATAAGCATTTCAAAAGGAAAAAAACAATCACGTGGAGGGGATGTCAAAAGCTTTATCGTAGCTTGTTCTTTACACATTGTTACAAAGTCAAATTTTTTTGTATAATTCACATGACCAAAGCGATGGGAATCATGGGACAGAAGAGAGAAATGGTCTATACACAGAAATTAGTAGACGATGATAATGGGATGACGGCACTCATTAATTATCTTTTGCTGGTTTCAAAGATTTGCACAAAGCTGGAAGGAAACATGGGCTATTCCCACCAAATCGTAGCTGCACGCATCATCCACCTTACGCAACACAGTGGCGAGTAGGAACCCTTCGCCCAAACGCTTCTCCTTGCTTAAAAGCAGGTAGCCAAAAACTATATGGAGATTGTAGTGCTCTCTCTCTCTCTCTCTCTCTCTCTCTCTCTCTCTCTGTGTCGGATCCCTTGACTTCATGAGAAGTTTCTTGATGAGCCTCACATGGCAAGCTGTGAGCCACCAACAAAAAAAATGGCAACGCAAGCATAAAAACCACATGCTATCACTCATACACACACGCAACAGCATCAACATGGAGCTCAGATCCTTGCCGAAGTTCTCTCTCTCTCTCTCTCTCTCTCTCTCTCGCGTTCCTTGCCTTCATGAAAAGCTTCTTGGTGAGCCTCACATGGCAGACTGTGAGCCACCAGCAAAAAGTTGGCAGTGCAGGCATAGAGAAAACATGCTCTGATGTATACACACACGCAGGCAGCATCAGCATGGTGCTCAGCTTCTTGTCGAAGCTAGCTAGCTCTCTCTCTCTCTCTCTCTCTCTCGTGCGCGCGTATATGAATCGCTCGCTCGTGCACGAAATAAACTCCCTTCACCCACAATAGGAATCAATAATCTTCCCCCCCCCCCCCCCCCCCCCATTGCATTGCCGCTCGCGTCACAAGGAACGTTAATTCAACTCCTACATAGCCAAAAAAAAAAAAAAAAAGACTTTCCTAAATACAACCTGAACATATACACGAAAAATCCAAACTAATAAAAACGAAACCTTTTATTATATATACGACCTCATGCGACCCGTTTCCGACGGGTTTCGTTTGCTCTTACCAATCGACTCAAGCACATCAACTTCTCAACTACTTGACTGATCACTCTCGCTCTCACTTTTTCTCACGACTCCTGTATCTTGCTTTGAGCCACATGGAGATCAGCCTAAGAATGGATCTCCATTATAGGATCAATAGATTATTCACCAAAATAGAAGCAGTATAGATTTTGAGCCGGTTAGAAAATTGTAATGGCCCATTGAGAGCAGCGACAGAAGGAAAACTTTCGCTTTGGAATGGGTAGAAAATATTACTAACACGTGGATTTGTGTATGTTTGATTTTTTTTTTTGAAATGCTGCTCAGCTTAATATATATGTGAATGTGCTCTTAAATATTGTCTTTAAGCCATAAAAAATTGTTTCTAATTTTTTAGCAATATGGTCTGCTGCTCCAGTGTTCTCTATCTCTCTCTCTCTCTCTCTCTCTCTCTCTCTCTCTCTCACGCGCGCGCGTTCTCGCACATGTGCATGCCGCACACGGCCATTTATGTCTAGCTACTCTAGGTAGTCGACTCCTCATCAAGCCATCAACCCATCTCTCTCTCTCTCTCTCTCTCTCTCTCTCTCTCTCTCTCTCTCTCTCTCCATGTCTCTCTCACACACGCACACACGACTCAGGAGTCAAGGAACTTTCTCTCTTTCTCTCCAGTTTGCCCCAAGTTTCAAAACCTATCAACAACTGTCAACCTTTGAGTGTTTGTTGCACGTGCACAACCTCGGAGTTCTCCCAACTTCCAAGGTAAGAGATTTTGAGTCAGACCCCAAAGAGAGACCAAGCCGTTGAGCATAGGCCTAAGGCTACGCACGATGGAGAGAGAGAGCAAGCTGAGTGTGCACTGAGCATACTCGTGCATGGAGACAGCGGTGCCAACGTCAAGGAGTGTAAGTTATAATGGTCTCCCACCTCCCGTAGTCCATCCTCTTGTCCACCAATTCCATGAAAAATGCTTTAGCCTCCACGTGGCATGCCTGAATTCGGGCCTCGCTCACTCTTACCAATGGGCCAATACTATACAACCTCTCAATCTTACTCATGATCACACCTAGAAACACTCACACTATATCTCTCTTATGTCTTTATTCCCCCTTTCCAATGTCTTTATGTATCTATGTTCACAATTGAGCATAGGGTTGTTAATATACCATGCCAAGTTTCACCCCTTGAAATAAACTTTTTACAAAAACTTTTTAAATCCATATATGAAAATTTTACACTTATTTGTAACTTTTGTAGGTTTTCTCACCTTCAAATTATAAAATTTAGACGTAGATCTCAAACTTTAGTTGGATTACACTAAAGTTTACTAAACGGCTTTCCTCGAGCGCTGATTGCTAACGTTCATGAAAAAGGTGTTGAATGTTGGGGTATAGACGTCTGTGCCTTGCTCGGTCGCCCAGAGTCTGGGCGCCCACTGACTTGTATACCTTATACATAACATAAGTGTATAGGGGGCTGCTCACTCTTAGAGTCTTCCCACCCATATCTGTGTGTCGTGTGTCTTTTTCTCTCTCACTCTCTCCGTCTGTGGTGCTCCCCGATCCCCTTCAATTGGTATCAGAGCTATGGTGACCGCGGAGAGCACGACGACTTTGAGAGCTTTGAGGCGATAGCTCGCTCGCTCTCGACGGTAGAGAGATTAAGAAATCTTGGAAGCTTTGTGAGAATGCAATGGGAGCTTGTGAGCTCATTTGAGAGTGATGTATGCTCTTGTGGAAGCTCAGAAAGGAGTGTGGAAGATTGTGTGTAAGTGAAGGTGCTGCCCTAAAAACTGTGTGCGCAGCAGCACTATTTTCAGATTCGTTTTTCTCCTTGTAGAATGCAGATCTGAGATTTCTATCCGCTATGCCTATCCGTTTCGACGTGGTCTACATCTTTGCAGAAGAAACTTTTTGCAAATTTCTCACCGTTTTGCTGATATTCAGCTCAGACTGACTGTATACAGAAAATTCCAGATTTTCTGTTGTCGCATTGTGTGCGAGTTTGATGCACTTTTGGAAGCACACGAGATGCTTGAAATTGAGTGCATAAAATCTGAGCTGAAGATGCAATTGCAGCTTGTGTTAAGCTTGTGGTTTGAGCGTTTTTGGTAGACTTGGGCAACGAAGTACGGAGGCGTTTACACACCATCGAGGCGGTCTCTTGAGAGACGCAATTTTTTGGAGCACATAGGTGGAGCTTCTTTCACTGGTTTTCACAGGATACTTTGGCAGTGATTTTGTGCTTGGATTCATGGTCTTTGCGGATGGTTTGCATATGGTTATGGCGCATGGTTGATGCCCATTATACATGCATTTTGACAAGCACTTTCAAGTGCCGGTGAGCTCTCTTGAGAGCATTGTTTTCGCATTGAATAAGTTTCCGGATTGTAAATCTTTTGGCGCTTGCTTATGCGCGGTCACTTCGTTGATGTACGTTGAGTGCGGATTGCCATTGTATGTGAAAATGTGGAGCCATTTTGACATTTCTACTCATTGGCATTGAGTAGTGTTATGGTTTATGGTAGAGATTGTACTGGAGTTTTTTGCTCAGTTTTCAGGGGAAATTCTGTCGGATTTTTCCCAGATTCTCGCCATAGTTTGTGATCGAGTGTTTACTCTCACTTTGACAGGTTTTGTCAGTTTGGACACAGTTTTGTGTTTTTGTATCCACTCTCGCAAGAGTGAGGAGTTGTGTATCTTTTTTTGCTTGAGACAGTGGTTTGCTCTCGGGTGGGAGAGTCTTGTGATCTCGAGCATTGTTTGCCATAGTTTTGCAGAGCTTATACATGTATGTTGAGTGTAGTTTGATGCGCATTGATTGCTCATTGTATTGAGCTTGCAGGACAATGGTTATTTTGTGTTGACAGCCATTGTGCGTCGAAACTCTGGCGAAATTTTCCCTGGAGTTTTATGCGCATCATTTATGCGATCTAGGTAGAGATTGCGGGTTGCACTCAGCATTTGCGTGCGGTGTTCTCTGCAGGTGGGAGATTTGTGCGTGTGTATGCATCGATACCGCACAGTGTGGGCTTGGTGATTAGCTCACAGATTGCAGTGTGATACTAGAGCATGCGATGCTTGTATTGACATTGCGGGAGCTCTATTTTGGAGTGTGTCTCACAGGTTTTACATTGTGTTTCTGGCCATATTGGTAGACAGTTTTCAGGTGTTGTTGGTGAGGTGGTTTTGATTTCTAGTTTGCTACATTGTGCTCATGGCAGAGACAGGTGATAGATCAGATTGTGACCTCTCACAGATGCACGTGTTTGATGGGTCAGACTTTGCGGCATGGAGAGAGTGTATGCTTGATGCATTGACACAACGAGGGTTGCATCGGCCATTGAGTGGTGATGTAGGTAGACCTTCAAACATGTTTGACGATCAGTGGCAGGAGCTAGAGGAGATGGCACTATCTACGCTCTCTTTGCACCTTGTGGAATCTGTATATGCTCTTGTTATGTATGAGACTACTTCGAGAGCACTTTGGCGCAGATTACATGATATGTATGATAGATCTGAGTCATCACGGACTTGTGTGAGACATGTACATTCACGAGCACGCCGACAGGTGACATGTTGGTATTGTGGTCATTCTGGACACGTTAGACGGCGTTGTTTTCGTCGTATGCTACATCGTAGGAGACATGGCAGTCTCTGAGATGTATGTAGTGATGCCATGGACTCAGTTGCTTTGACAGTTGAGGCACATGTAGTGTCGGAGTATACTAGTGACGGGGATGTCACTTTTACCTCGAGCTATGCACAAGATGCTATACATGTGGATAGTGCACTCCCTTCGCAGTGGTTGCTAGATGCAGATGCTATGTTTCATGTCACGCCGCATCGTGAATGGTTTTGTAGCTATTCTAGCGGGATGCTTGGCAGTGTACGTTTGACCGATGGATCGGTGCATGCGATAGCAGGTGCAGGAGATGTGAGACTGTCATTACCGAGTGGTGCATCTTACTTGTTACGACATGTGCGCCATGTACCAGATTTGACAGTGAGTTTGATCTCGATTGGTCAGCTTAGAGATTGTGGATGTCAGATTTCCCTACGAGAGCGAGATTTTGTAATGCATTTGGGTTCGCTAGTGATTGTGAGAGGTGCCAGGAGTGGTATAGGTTACCCATTGCATGTGGATCACGGGAGAGACGGTGTTGTCTCTGTGATCACGCAGCCAGGTAGAGAGCGAGAGAGCAGGCGAGTCTCTTTTGCTCATGGGTTGCAGGATGCTTTGCATGGAGTGCAGAGTAGTGAGCTCGTTGTGCACACAGTTGGGGCACAACTTGAGCAGTCACATAGAGAGGTGACAGGGTCAGACATGCATGCTTTGCTGGTGACTGAGCAAAGCAGAGAGTCAGTTGTGCAAGATACTTCTATGCAGGATAGACAGGTAGAGCGGTCTTGCTCTAGTGAGTCACGACAGGAGGACGTTGAGCAAGAGTCTATGCATACGGAGTTAGAGCATGAGAGCTCTAGTGAGTCACATCAGATTGAGTGGTCATGTTTGCAGTGGATGATTGCAGAGGACACTGAGATGTCAGTGATTATGCAGTCATTCCTTTCTATGCTCGACAGTGAGCATGGGGATATAGTTGTGCAGGATATGTCTTTAAGCAGACACCTAGAGCAGCTGGTTTGCTCTGAGGTTGCACGACACGTTGATGCGTCTTTTGCGGACAGTTAGGAGATGCATGTGGCTGACACGCTTTGTCAGTCAGAGATGCCTATTGCCAAGGATATATATGTTGATGCATGCTCCGTAGAGCTAGCAGGGCCCGCTAGCATTGGATCGGCATTCGGTGGTCTCATGTATGAGATGTTGATCTTGAGACCGGATATCACAGCTGCAGTGGGAGCATTTGCAGTTGGGGTTGTCAGTCGTTTGCTGACTGATGATGGCATAGTGCACGAGGGAGATATGCAGGTATTGCGTACATACTTGCAGTACGTGTGCGGTATGTCTGGTGGTGTATGGACTTACACGGGAGCAGGACAGCCGGATGCACACGATCACAGCCAGCCAGTGGGCATCGGTTGAGAGCGGTTTTCTCTCACCTTTTGTAGTCTTTAGACTAGGTTCCCTTACTTAAAGGCACAGTCGCCTTTAAGTGGGAGGTTGTTGGGGTATAGGCGCCTGTGCCTTGCCCGGCCGCCTAGAGTCTGGGCGCCCACTGACTTGTATACCTTATACATAGCATAAGTGTATATGGGACTGCTCACTCTTAGAGTCTCCCCACCCATATCTGTGTGTCGTGTGTCTCCTTCTCTCTCTCACTCTCTGTCTGTGGTGCTCCCCTATCCCCTTCATTGAACAGAGCGGCAACTTTAGCTGGTACTCCATTTCAAGATTTGACGTCTTTTCCTAGTTCGCTACATGAGTAACTGCCTCTTGCAAACCTGCTCCGTGGCTCAGCCTGAAACACTGATGCGTTATAGAGTAGTATAGATAGGCCTTTTCAAAACGTTAATATATCTTCTCTCTCTTCTCAAATAGATCTATCAGGTTACTTAGAAAACTCTCTCTCTCTCTCTCTCTCTCTCTCTCTCTCTCTCTCTCTCTCACACACACACACACACACACACACAACAGCAACAACAACAACAACAACAACAACAACAACAACAACGAAAATTGTAACTACTATGATCTCGTGCCTCCCTGCTACCAATATCTGTATTCACCACATGGCGGTTGAGTTGCCACTTGGCTGCTTCATGCATGATGGCAAGAGAGAATTGTGGGGAGAGAGAGAGAGAGAGAGAGAGAGAGAGAACGATGTTGTACGTTAGCATTCTCTATCACTGAGTTCTACATGGGTATCTAGTTTGCATCCTGCAACTGGAGTATCTATGTCCTAAAAAAATCCTTGTCTATGATTTCTGCAATGAGCGGAACCATGAGTGAGAGAGAGAGAGAGAGAGAGAGAGAGAGGAGCTTGGGGAAACCCAATCCGCAATTGTTCATCAAAGTGTTCTGACTCTCCTATAGTGGAGGTGTGCGCAACACGCTATGATGAGGGAATAGATTTAATCAGACATAGCCGAGCTGAGACACAACCTCTCTCTCTCTTTTTTTATATTGTTTGGATAGAAAAAATGCATTAGTCTATGAGATGATAGAATGAGATCAACTGCATGACGAAAAGAATCTAGTTTAATAAATCTTATACCGTATAAAATTCATTTGAACATAGTGCATACTTTGCAACTATATATAAACTATATATAAGGACAGTCAGGCGATGAAACCTTCTGGAAAAATTCTAGTGGTCCTTCTCGATCTTTGCCAGGTCCAAGGCTCGTCACATGTTAGTTAAGAAAACACTCGCTTAAGCCACTTCATGATACTCCCAGTTGTCATTGTCTTCATCATCAGCACAACCGACGTAGCCTGACTTGTTTTCCCCGGATCAGTCGTTCCGCTTGGAAGGAGCTGCGACTTGGATTGTCTATGCTGGGCTGCTTGGCCCTTTCGCTTTGCAATATCATGTGGGGTTTCAAAGAAACGGCGGCGACAGGCAATCTGCGATTATACTTGCATTGCCTTGTGGGGTTTCAAAGAAACGGCGGCGATAGGCAATCTGCGATTATACTTGCATTGCCTGCGTGAGGGCACATCGAAAGCGCTTCACTACAGAATCTGCAGGCTCATTCTCGCCCAAAAATATTTGCGTACTATAAGCACCTATGAACCACATATTCATGTTTGCGAATTGCAGAGAAGTGTCGTGAAGGGAGGTCGAGGAAGTCGTCGAAAAAGACGTGTTAGGGATAGACATCAGAAAGCGGACCTGCCTTGGGATGGGCGATGGTGTCGATGAAGATGAAGACGAATACGAAGGGGAGGAGGACACAGAAGATGGCGAAGCTGGTGGGGCCGAAGATGCACATGCCATTGCAGAAGCAACCATCGCCATAGCTGCAGCCATGTGTGTGCCCTCCTCGGTTGTAAGCTTGCCATTATAGGATGTCTTTGCTTCAAGCTCCCTACCGTCGCCAGCCCACATTTCAGATCATTGATTAACTTGTGAATCATCTCAAAATCTATGACCTTTGACTGTATGAAAATGAGATTGAGAGAGAGAGGGTCGCCCAGAAGATCAGGATGCATGAGCTACGCCAGCATATATGCTACCATGTGCCATCCTTTCGACCTGAGTCCTTTGCACCTTATCCGAATTCCGATCCCTCGCTCTCTCGTAGTTATCTTTGCCTGCAAGCAGCTCTCTGCCGACATGAGGCAGCTAGCTACAGTCAGTGAGATCCCCCCCCCCCCCCCCCCCCCCCGACTATTGAGCTTCCTGAGATGCTCGAACGTCCTAGTTTGGCTTTCCCACTCTCCCACGCCTACATTGCGGACAGGTACTTCCAGTTTCGCCCCTCCCTTTCTTTTCCTGGAATGATGGAGACTCATGGACGCAACGTGAGAGAGAGAGAGAGAGAGAGAGAGAGAGAGAGAGAGAGAGACGTAACGTCTATGAGCTGGATCCTGTTCAAGAATACTGGAGAAGTCTGGGGAGCATAACAGGGCAGATGAAAGAGAAAAGAAGGGATATTGCCATGTGGCAGCAGGAATTCTTCTCTCCTTAATAGAGTAGTATAGATAGTATAGATATGCAGTAAAAATGACCCACATAATAGAACTGTGTAGCTTTTTGACCAACACCCAAGAAAAAATTACATAATAATTGGAATGGAAGAAAATCTATATAATAATATTCACGTTAGTTTCATATACACAATGTAATACAATAGTTAGACAAAACGAGTCACATAAGTCAATAACATAAATTTAACTTTTTTATTATATACAAATTTGTTGACTTTATAATTAAAATAATAATATTAGAATAACAAGTCTCACAAATGTGTCTTAGATCTTCCATCAAAGAAATTAAATCTTTGCATCAAACTCATTATGCCTGGGTATTTGGAACAGAGACTGGCTCATAAGAAAAGAACAATGTATAAGAGTAAAAGGCTGCAATTAGCAAGAGGTTAGCCAATTCAACTGAATTTCAAGCATCGGATGTAAAAGATGAGGTCGGTCATCCATTTCATTCCCTCTCTAACCACATGTCCCAGTAGCACTCCCTTGTATTCTCCAAACACACACTTGTATGGATTTAGGCAAACCCTCTTTTCCCGCCATCGTTCAAACTTGAGTTCACAAACATTCGAGATATTGATTCATGCTTGAATACATTGTGAAGTCATCAACAAAAATGAACATAAATTTTTGTACATATTATGCGAATATGTTCATCATTCCTCCCTAAAATGTTGTTGGTGCATTACCTAAATGGCATCACCAAGAAAATGAACGCTCCCTGTCATAAAAACTACTAGCTAATTCTCCCAAATAATTTTTTCATGTTAAACTAATCATTTAATATGGGAAAGTGCTAGGGGAGTAAAAGCTAGAATATTGGTCAGGTTGTCAAACCAGTCTCTGTAGGGATCCAAAGGAGGGAAAATAGGGATCCAAAGGGGGACAGTTTACAAAAGAGCAATGTGCTTCAATGGGGCTTAAAAGACCTAAGGTTCAGCTCCATTAAAACTTCCATAGGCTAAAGTTTCAAAAATTAACTCAATTGTCCAATGGCCAAGGGGAAAATTGGATGGTCATGGAAGGACTAAAAAGTCTTCCCACATCCCTAGGAAGGAGGGGACGAGCCCTAATAGTACGGGATGAGAGAGAAACACACACACACACACACACACACACACTCCAAAGCTCCCCCTTTACACAAAGGGAATACTGGACACATGTCAGACTCCTAGGCTAGTTGCCCCCAATCTCCCCTCAAATCCTATTGGATGGCCATAGAGGTGGACCAATGAGAATTAGGCTAGAGTAAATTTAGTCTAATCAATTTAAAAATGCTTGATAAAAGAACCAATAGAAATTAAGCTCCCTAGAAGACTATTGGACAGTCTACCAAGGAGTCCAATGAGCATCCAGCAGCCCAATGGCTTGCCTAATTCCTATTGGCAAGAAGACTAATAGGTCCAATGAGAGTTTAAATGTAAAATTATTTAATTACCTAAAGCTCTCACAAAAGAAGAAAGGGGGACACATGTCACAAGGCTATCAATTATGCTTCTAATTTGTGATTGGCTAAGCTTTGCGATGAAGCCAATAGGATGCCAGGAAGAGCAAAAAGCAAGAGGGGTCGACCAAGAGAGATGGATCTTGGAATTTTAGTCTATCTTTTATGCTACACACACACACACACACACACATACACAACTCATGGTGCAAGAAGAACTCCATCTCCTTCTCCAAGCATTGAGAAGTTGAGGCCTACACCAACAACTCTTGGCTATGGAATGAAAATCCAACCAAGAGCCAAGCTTCAATGGCATGCTTATCTCCTCTACCATGCTAATTACTAAGCTAAGGTATGCTATTAGAGCAATCATGTGATGAGAATACTTCTTTCTCGTAAGATACATCTTCTTCCTCTCAATCCATCCTCATTCCGTGCTAGCTCTCACCATTTTTGAATTGGGACTGAGGCTAGGGACACTAGGTGTGTTTTTCAAGCATAATTTGGTGCATGAAGCTTCCATCTTCATTGCACCAACGAGATTTGTCAAGGAACACAAGAATTGTATTGTACAAAAGTCTCCTTTGATGGAAGAAGCTATAATACAAAGCTTTTATGGAGGGGGGATCGGCTTCATGTAGATCCGGTCCTCAATTGTTGTCAATTGTTCTATTTCTCTCTCTTTTCAAGTATTGTCAATGCCAAATTAGCTAGGTGTAAATTGCTATGTTGCTTTCTTAAATTGAGTACGCTCTCTATGCTCATTAGAAACTTGTTCTTAATGAAATGCTCACTATGTTATCAATTTCCGCTACACACAAGTTACTATTGCATTGGTATCTGAGCTATTGGTTTCTCTTTTCTTGCTCAAGAAGAGAGGTCCTCAATCTTGCTACAAGTGGTTGGTGTTATTAATTGCAAAAGAGTAAGTAGAATATGGATTTTTCATCCTTGAAGCAAGCATGCTTTATGCAGTTAACGGGGATACCATCGAGAGCTATGGTCTTAATAATGGAGTCCTACGGGGCTTGCCTATGGCTTAACCATTATTGAGCTATTAGAAGCTTGACAGGAACCGGTGTTGTCTTGGCTCTGTTGAACTCTTTCTTCTATTCCAACTTGAAATTAATAATATTCGAGCTATGGGTATAGATGCTTGAGTGCTTATCTTTGAAGGTAAAGAGGAGTAGCAACTTGGGCTTGAAGTGCCAAAGTACATGTAAAACATTTTACACCTAAAATTTGCTAGCATGGCTCACAAGGGAAAAGAGATTGAAATGAATGCTGATGGCTTTGATTTTGCTAATGAAAGAGAAACTAATGATGCCCCTATGCTTGTTTATCTTGTTTCTAGGCTTCAACAAGCCCTGGACAACCCATCCCTCCAAGGAGAAGTGCTACAACAATTGCGCACCCATGCTATTCTCCATACTCCCCACCATGAAGAGAGAGTACCTAGGAAATCTCCTGGTGAGACTTCCAAAAGAGGACTCTCTCCAATAAGGAAAGAAGAGGAGGATCCGTACGAAGGGCTCAAAAACTTACTAGTTGATGAGGCATCTCCCTCCCAAAGGAGAACCCAAGTTTCAACGGTAGAGTCCCCAACCGAAGAACGAGAAATAAGTGAGTCTCATGCCACCTCGGTGGAGATGGTGGGCAAAACGCTCTCCAACACCCCTAAACGGAGAAGACCATCGCATGCTTCTCTACACCATAATTCAAAGAGGGAAGAGAGAAAACAAGAGAAGAAAATTCCGAGAAAGAGGTCACTCTCTTCTCCATCTTCTTCATCCTCTTCCTCTTTTGAAGAAATTGATGGTGCAGACATGGAAAAACAAGGGAAGAAAAAGGCAAGAAAGAGGTCACCCCCTTCTCCATCCTCCTCATACTCTTCCTCTTCTGAAGAAAGTGATGGTGCAACTCTCAAACCACCTAATATGCCGCCTGGAAGAGGTCGTCCAAGCTCAAAATGTTCAAAGAGGGAGGAAAGAAAATCTATTTCCTTACCTACTATGGCACTTTTAATTCTACGGACAAAGTCTTGGCCTTTATCCAACAATTCAAAGGAGCGTTTGGAGATGAGGGCTTCACGGAGTCCTCTAAGCTACATCATGTAGCCACACATTTTCAAAAGTTCGTCAGGCAATGGTGGTCTAGCCTATGAGGAAACAATGAAGCTCCACAAACATGGAAAGCTTTAAGAGCTTCCATCATGAAGCAGTTTTTGGCTACCAATGCCAAAGACAAAGTAATCATCGAATGGCAAATCTTAAAGCTCTCTCCCTACGAATCTATCTACAAATATGTAGACAAGTTTTGGGATTTACATCTCAAAGCCACCATCGTGAAAAAGATGGACTTTGGAGAGAAAAACAACAGTTTTGTGCGGGTTAAACTGAGGATATGGCGGAGTATGTTGACTCCCAAAGGCCACACACCATATCTGTGGTCATACTCCATAGCATGGTGGCTTCAAGAATCAACTTCCAACAAGGGGCTAAGAGAAACCTTAAGCCCGCGGAAATCAAGGACCATAATGAGCCTAAGGGGAAGGAGAATGTCCAAAAGTCCCCCAAGGCAATGCCAACAACAACAAAGTTAAGGATAAGGGACTTTATAAAGGCAAAAATAAACTCTCTCCTAAAGAGCTAGAGCGTTATCAAAAAGAGAACCGTTGTTTCAAGTGCGAGGAGCAAGGGCATTCCTATCGTGCTTGTCTCCACAAGAATACATGTAATGAGTCCCCTAGAGCTACATTGGTGAAAATTCAAGAAAAGGATTCTCATCACAAAGGATCTTCTCTATGCCATGCTTGGGGAAAGGTAAGAGAACATGATGCTTTCATTCTCTTTGATCGTGGTTCTACTCACAATTTCATATCCCCATAGTTGGCCACCAAGCTAGGCATCCATGCCCATGAGATGGGAGATGTCCTACCTACCGATGGTGCTTTCAAGGGGCAAGAAGCCTCAATCACTCCCTTGATTGGGAAATTGAGGCTCCATGTTCGAAGCTATATGGACAAGGAGGATTTCTTCATCTCTCCTCTCAAGAATGAGAATGTAGTCCTAGGGGCACCATGGTTTGATTGCATGGCTGCCAATGTTAAATTCCTTGAAAGGCAAATCTAGGTTAGGTTTAGGGAAAAAGATAAGTACATAGATGCTAAGGAGTTGGGTAACACCATACCCATTGTACATAAGCAAGCTTTAATAAGTCAATAAAGAGCTCTATTTCCATGTACATGATTTCTGTTAAATATTTTCAAAATGAACCTAATGTTTTAGAAAAAGAAAATATAACAATCAAAAGGAATTAGAGTTTTCCAATTTTTTGAAGGGTTTCCAAGATGTTTTTATTGATGACATCCCTTGTGAACTACCTCCCAAATGAGGGAATGACGACCATGCAATTGAACTTCTTCCAGAAAGCTCACCTCCTAATAAACCTCCTTATCAAGTTTCTCACGCTCAACAAGAGAAGATTATGCGGCAAGTGCATGAGTTGGTTGAGAAATGCATGGTTAGGCCTAGCTCATCTCCATTTTTTTCACCAGTGTTATTAGTACAAAAGAAAGATGGCACATATCATATGTGTGTCGAATATAGAGCACTAAATAGGATCACTATAAGGAATAGGTTTCCTGTTCCACGGGTAGAAGACCTATTTGATAAGCTACAGGATTTCACCTGCTTCAATAGGATTGACCTAAAAAGTGGCTACCATCAAATAAGGATAGTTGATCAAGACATTGTAAAGACCGCATTTTGCACTATGTTTGGTCTTTACGAGTACATTGTCATGCCTTTTGGCTTGACCAATGCACCAACTACATTTAACCGCCTATTACAGAAGCTATTCAGACCTCACCAAACCTTTACAGGAGTGTTTGTTGATGATATTATCATCTACTCTACCTCATTAGATGAACACAAGCAACACCTTCAGGTAATATTTCAAGTTTTACAAGAGAATAAAATTTATATTAATCAAAAGAAAAGTGAATTTTTCTTCCAAGAGATTCAGTATTTAGTTCACAATATCTCTCAAGATGGCATCCAAATGAATCCATCAAAGTTAGAGGTAATAAAAGGATGGCTTAATCCAAGGAATCTGCATGAACTAAGAAGCTTTATAGGTATGTGTAAATACTATAGACGCTTCATAGAAAAGTTCTCACAAATTGCGGGATCATTACATGACCTAACAGAGAAAAACGTTAGGTATAGATGGTCCACCAAGGATAACAATGCTTTCAAAAAGCTTAAAGAGAAGCTTATCTCTCAACCTGTGATTACATTGCCGAATCTCACAAAGCCATTTGAGGTCCAATGTGATGCTTGTGGTGATTGCCTTGGAGTTGTTTTGCTCCAAGAAGGGCACACCATAGACTATGAAAGTCAAAGGATCGACCCTGTTGAGAAAGCTCTAAGCATATATGAGAAGGAACTCTTAGCAGTTCTACATGTTCTAGATTTGTGGAAGCACTAGTTATTGGGGACTCCTTTCATTTTGTGAACGGATCACCAAATCCTTAAGTGCTTCATGACGCAGACCAAGCTCTCCGACAAACAAATGAGGTGGGAAAATTTCCTTTCGTAATTTCATTTTCATATTGCTCACATTGCTGGAAAGCATAATCAAGTGGCCGATGCACTCTCAAGATGACCGAGAGCGAATGCGGTATCCATAGCAACTCACAATTATCTATCCTCTATGATAGATAAGTATGCTATCAATCCTATTTTAGAAATGTGATTTCAGCCCTTGCACTAGGGAAGAAGGAAGAAATATTTACCCTACAAGATGGTTATCTTCTCTATGGCAATAGACTATGCGTTACTAACTCACTACGTGAGAAAGTAATGTATGAATCTCATGCTCCTCCTTATGCGGGGCATAGAGGGATTCAGTCTACCCTAAAAGGGATAGAAACATATTTCTATTGTCCTACTATGAAAGCAAACATACAAGAGTATGTTTCAAAATGTGTGGTATGCCAAAAGATAGGCCTGATAGAGGGAAGCAACCTGGATTGCTTCAACCTTTGCCAATCCCTAATTCACCATGGGAGAGCATATCCATGGATTTTATCTTTGGATTGCCCAAGTCTATCCATGGGAATACAGGAATATGGACGATAGTAGACAGGTTTAGGAAACAAGCACATTTCATACATGTCAAAAGACTATCAAGGCCCATCAAACGGCAACCCTCTTTATATCACAAATCTTTAAATACCATGGCTTGCCAATGTCTATAGTGTCGGACAGAGATCATAGAATGACCAATAATTTTGGGAAGGGTCTCTTTAAGAATTTAGGTACAAGGCTAAACTTTTCTTCGACCTATCATCCCCAAACGGATGGCCAAAGTGAAATAGCTAACCTGATAATTCTTGATCCACTTAAAGTTTATGTCACAGAAGTAGATCAAAGTCCCAATGAGAGAAGTACTTACTCTTAGTGGAGTATGCTTACAATAATACTGTACATACTTCCATGGGAAAAGCACCTTTTGAGGTAATAGCGGGAAGATAAAAAAGTCCCCTACTACTCAAGGTACATGGGAAGATCTTTACTGCAGATGAATATAGCCAATACCTGCAAGAATCTTTCCAAAAGATTAAGGATTCTATATCCATCTCTCAGCAAAGGCAAAAAGGATGCTGCTGATAAGCACAAAATAGCCCTAGCCTTTAAACAAAATGATTGGGTCTTGCTTAAGTTTCCCAAGGCTCGATTAAGGTACACAATGGGCAAGAATTCTACAGGACACCAAAAGTAATATGCTAAGTTAGCAAAAAGGTATATATGGTTCCTTTCAGATTCTTAGGCCAATCAATGAGATGACCTATCAATTTAAGTTGCCCAATCATTGGCCCACATGAGCCTACTAAATCCTTATAAAGGAGAGCCACCTCAAGAAGCAATCATTGAAGACCCACAGGAGATCGAGGACCAAGTAGAGGTATTGCAGTTCGAGTCCATTCTCCGACATGAAGACAAGGTATTACGAGGTGGTAAGACTATCCCATGATATCTTATCAAGTTTACAAATTATCCTTTTGAAGATGCTAGATGGATGCAAGGCATACAATTAAAGGATAACCTAAGCCTTTTCAATGCTTACAATGATTCCCTAGAGTAAGCAAATGTAAATATGTATAAATGAACAAAGTTTTTGTCTTATGAAACTCTCTTTTTCTTTATTTTGCACAAATGTTAATAAGTATGCATGCTTAGAATCATGATTGTGGAGACGACGTCCCCCGAACACCAAGTAAAGCTTGTCACTCTACTATGGAAGATTGATACAGACTAATGTGCAGACATGCTTGTGGCAGCTAAGTCTCTCAAGAACCAAATGGACTAGTCATCCATTCTGGAATGGTGTCGTAGGGTAAAATAGGAATCCTCTACCCGCCAATGACTAGGATTTATCTTCTCTACCTCATAGAGTCAAGGACGACTATGATTTCAAGTGAGAGGTAATGTCATAAAAACTAATAACTAATTCTCCAAAATGATTTTCTCATGTTAAAATGATCATTTAATATGGGGAAGTGCTAGGGGAGTAAAAGCTAGAATATTTGTAAGACTGCCAGACGGTCTCTACAGGGATCCAAAGCAGGTAACATAGTGATCCAAAGGGGGATATTCTACAAAAGAGCAACCTGCTTCAATGGGGCTTAAAAGACCTAAGGTTCAACTCCATTAAGACTTCCATAGGCTAAAGTTCCAAAAATTAACTCAATTGTCCAATGGCCAAAGTAGGGAAAAATTGGATGGTCATGGAAGGACTAAAAAGTCTTCCCACATCCCTAGGAAGGAGGGGGCAAGCCCTAATAGTAGGGGATGAGAGAGATACACACACACACACACACACACACACACACTCCAAAGCTCCCCCTTTACACAAAGGGAATACTGGACACATGTCAGACTCCTAGGCCAGTTGCCCCCAATCTCCCCTCAAATCCTATCGGATGGCCATAGAGGTGGACCAATGAGAATTAGGCTAGAGTAAATTTAGTCTAATCAATGTAAAAATGCTTGATAAAAGAACCAATAGAAATTAAGCTCCCTAGAAGACTATTGGACAGTCTACCAAGGGGTCCAATGAGCATCCATCAGGCCAATGGCTTGCCTGATTCCTATTGGCAAGAAGACTAAAAGGTCCAATGAGAGTTTAAATGTAAAATTATTTAATTACCTAAAGCTCTCACAAAAGAAGAAAGGGGGACACATGTCACAAGGCTATCAATTATGCTTCTAATTTGTGATTGGCTAAGCTTTGCGATGGACCCAATAGGATGCCATGAAGAGCAAAAAGCAAGAGGGGTCGACCAAGAGAGAGGGATCTTGGCATTTTAGTCTATCTTTTATGCTACACACACACACACACAACACTCATGGTGCAAGAAGAACTCCATCTCCTTCTCCAAGGCTTGAGAAGTAGAGTCTTACTGTAGTCCGAGCGAGATTTTTCGAGCAAACTAAAACCCAAGCAAAGATCTAAATGGAATAGACCCATGTTGTGCACAATAGCTTTTAATCTAAAATCGTATGGGATTTCAAAGGGTTTGTCTTTGAAACCTAATCCTCTCCACCACTCAAAACCACAAGCATAAATGCTTGTTGTACATTCCATCTTTTACATATTCTATGAACCCTTAATGTTGGTTGTATATTTCCTTGATAGCAAGAAATGTCAAAAAGTGTATGCCTGGTTAGCGCACACGTAGCTAAGAAAGTTTAAGGAAAGCTATAGACAAAAAGAAAGTTACATCACCTTAAAATTAGAAGTAGTAGACTTCTAAGCATAGGATTTTTGTAAACTACCTGCTTAAAAATACTTTTGTAAATTTAGTTTTCAAATTATTTGTGAAAGAGAACCTTCTAATTTAATTATCACCTAGAGGGTCACATAGATGCATGCATAATGTACATGATTTTGATTTTCTACATCTAAGGTGCAGGGTGTGTATGCCCTAGCTTCGTGACTCGGGAGTTGGGGAGCAGTAGCTCTGTTAAGCTCGACCTCTCGCCATTCCTGGCTCTTGTGCACCGAGGCGGATCCTCATAGGCAAAGGGTCCAGGAGTCGACGGGTTTCGCTTGCAGAGAGGCGATCGTGCTGCAGATCGTCTTCCTTCCTAGTGGGGGTTGGAGTTCGCCGACAGGGGTGACCCTGGGTATGGGAAGCCCGGCTGCTTGCGCCGCCAGTACGGTCCAAGGGCTTCAGCGAAGAAGTTCTTTTTGGCCAGGGTCTTACGATGGGTACCCTGCTCTTGATCGGAGCGAATCCTCCAATTGTTGCTACTCCTTGTTGGATCTTGTGGATGTTCGTGGCCCGAGTGGTCTCCGCAGCGAGTCTGGTTCAATATTCTGCTAAGGGTTCTACTATCCGTATTGATGATGAGCTCGTGTAGACGGAGGTGTTTCTGTTCGGGCTTGATGCTACTCTGTCGGGTCATTGGTCTCACCTGTGTGGCAGGGGTGGATTTAATGGTGGCTTCTAAACGTATCTCAACACGGGACCAAAAGGAGAGATGGTTGCATCTCAACAGGGGTCCAAAAGGAGATGGTCTATCAAAGAGCAATGTGCAATAAGTCATTCTAAACTTACCTCAACAGGGGACCAAGAGGAGAGATGGTTACATCTCAATAAGGATCCAAAAGGAGATAGTCTATCAAAGAGCAATGTGCATCCAATGGAGCTTCAAAGACCTTAGGGTTAGCTTCATTAAAGACCTCCAATGGTTAGTGTTAAAAGTCGTTTGACCTTAAGCAAACTAGGGCTGAGCTTGAGGTGGGAACTTGACCTAAACTTGTCTTTGACCTTAAGCAAGCTAGGGATGTGCTTGAGGTGGGAACCCGACCTAAACTTGCCTTTGACCTTAGACAAGCTAGGACTGAGCTTGAGGTGGGAACTCCACCTAAGGTGCTTCTCATGCTTGATGACTAAGGTACTTGAGGTACTTGTTATAATTAATGAGAAAGTTGCTTGAGAAGCTTCCTATGCATGGAGGGTAAGATGCTTGAGTGAAAACGAGACCCTACACACATAATGAGGAAGTTTCTTGAGAAGATTCCTATGCATGGGGGTAAGATGCTTGAGTCAAAAAGAGACCCTACACAGTTAATGAGGATGTTGCTCGAGAAGCTTCCTGTGCATGGGGGTTAAGATGCTTGAGTCAAAAAGAGACCCTACACACTTAATGAGGAAATTGCCTAAGAAGGTTCCTATGCATAAAAGTCCCAAAGTTAGGGGAATGTTTGACCCAACCTTCCACTCACCCAAGGGGCACCCCTTTTCTAAAATGGCACATGAGACACATGTCAGACTCTCACTAAGCTTAACCACATGGTGTGCTAGAATGCTATTGGTTGGGCTAAAGAGGGGTCCAATGAGCTTCTACTTCCATACAACAAATATCTAGATATTTGCAAGCTCTCTCTCTCTCTAAGGGGTAAGAAGGACACTTGTCAAAAGACTACCCATGTGCTTGACTGCAGGCTGCATGTGATTGGCTAGGGGGAGAGGGGTCCAATTATCTTGCAACATGTAGAAATTTCTCCCAAAGCAAGGAAGGGGTGTGCCATCTTCATTGCATCACGTAGGTCACAAGGAATACAAAGATTGTATTGTACCAAGTCTCTCTTGATGGAAGAAACTATAATACAAATGCATATTGGAGGGGGGACCGGCTCCATTTGAATCCGGTCCTCAACTATTGTCATGTTATCTAAACTCTCTCTCTTGCAAAAGTATTGTTCATACCAAGTTAACTAAGTATCATGTTTATGTTGCTACCATCAATTAAGTTCACCCGCTATGCTCACAAAGTAATCTCTCAAAAGTGCTTCACCTAATTTCTTAATTCCGCTACTCTCAAAGTTTATAGGCCATTTCCATTACATTGGTATCAGAGCATTTGGTTTCTCTTTTCTTGCTTAAGAAAAGAGGTCTTTAATAAGCCTATTAATGGTTGATTTTGTTAATTACATTAGGTTAAGTGGGATTGGGATCTAGTATCAGTTTTGTTGAGCCACTATGTGGGATATGGTGCACACCTCAGGAGCTTTGGTCTTACTAATGGAGTCTTTTTAGACTTGCCTACGGCTTTACCATTCTTAGCCATAAGAAGTCCGAAAGGAGCTATCCCTCGGCAACTTCGCTATGTTAGACTTACTCCACTACTCTCTATAATTAACCAATTCGAGCCGTGGGTGTAGATACTTAAGTTCCTATTTTCAAAGGCTAAGACAAGTAACAACTAAGGTTTTGAATGGCCAAACCATACATTAAGTAAACATATAAGTTTAATTAACATGGCTGACAATAACCAAGAGAGTAGAATGAACATTGATAACTTTGATTTTGCACATGAAGGTGTTAATGATGATGCCCCCATGTTTGTTAATTATCTTGTTACTAGGTTGCAACAAGTTATAGGCAACCCATCTTTGCAAGTGGAAGTTAACAACTTCCTGCTTATGGGATTTCCTTTCCTCTCAAAGAGGAGAGAGATCTTAGGAGGCCTCTTGGTGAGACCCCCAAAAGAAGACTCTCTCCCATACGAGAGGAGGAATCCAAAGAACGAGAAAGTAATGACTCCCTAAGTTACTCAAAAGATGTGGCTCCATGAAGATGGTGGTTTAGACGATCGCCAACTCCTCCCAAGAGGAAACGGTTAACCCATAGTCCTTCTCCTCGTCACTCCAAAAGGGAAGAGAGGAAACAAAGGAAGAAAAGGGCAAGAAATAGGTCACCCTCTTCTCCTTCTTCTTCACCTTCCTCCTCTACCGATGAAATCTATGGCTATTCTCCTAGAGAATACAAGAAGGAAGGACATCGCAAATCTTACCCTGCATGGCGAAGGTCACAAGAGTTAAATAAGTTCAAAGAGGGAGAAAAGAGTATCTCTTTTCTCACCTATGATGGCACCTTTGGTGCTACCGACAAATTATTGGCCTTCATCCAACAATTTGATGCGGCCTTTGGAGACGAGGGCTTCACTGAGTCCTCCAAGCTATACCATGTAGATATGCACTTCCAAAAATTGGCTCATCAATGGTGGGCTAGCCTTCGTGGCAACGGCGAAGCCCCAAAGACATGGAAAACTCTACGAGTTTCCATCATGAAGCAATTCCTTGCAAGTGATGCAAAGGACAAAGTGCTTACCAAATGGTGAAGTTTAAAGCTTCTCTCTCATGAGTCTATCCACAAATATGTGGACAAGTTTTGGAATTTACATCTCAAGACTACTATCCTTCAAAAGATAGACTTTTCCATGCAAAAAGAAACAATTCTATGCGGGATTACACAAGGAGATGGCCGAGTATGTCAACTCTCCACGGCCTGGTTCTATCACCAAGGTAATCCACCACACCATGTTTGCTTCGCGAATCAATTTCATACAAGGGGCTAGATGGAATGTCAAGCCCATGGAAAATAAAGACAAAAGTGATGCCAAGGGAAAATCCAATGTCCAAAAATTCTTCCCAAGGCCATTCCAACAACAACAAAAACAATTGGTCCAAGGAGAAGGGATTTTACAAAGGTAAATATAAACTCTCTCCTAAAGAGCTAGAAGATTTTCGTAAGGACCACAAATGTTTTAAGTGTGGAGCAAGGCCATGGTTATCGTCCTTGCCCCAAGAGAATTGCCTGCAATGAGACTCCTAGAGCCTCTATGTTTGAAGCTCCAAAAAGAGGATGTTCATTGCCAAGGATTTCTCCTTTCCTATGCTTGGGGAAAGATGCAAGAGTATGATTCTTTTATTTTGTTTGACCCTGGTTCAACTCACAACTTCATATCCATGGAGTTGACCACTAAGCTAGGCATACAAGCCCACGAGATGGGAGATACATTGAAAGCCAATGGAGCTAAATCAAGGGACAAGACGTCTCAATTACTTCCTTAATTGGAAAATTAAGGTTTCATGTCCAAAGCTATGTGGCCAAAAAGGATTTCTTCATCTTCCCTCTCAAACATGAGAATGTTATCGTTGGGGCACCATGTTTTAACCGCATGGCTTCCAACATGAAGTTCCTTGAAAGGAGAATCTACTTCACCTACAAAGAAAAGAGCATGTACATAGATTCTAATGAGTTGGAGAACACCATATCCCTGCAATAAAGGGAATCAAGAGGAATTAGAGTTTTCTAATTTTCTAAATGGATTCCAAGATGTTTTCATTGATGGCATCCCTAGTGAGCTATCTCTAAAACGAGGGATGATGACCATGAATTGAGCTCCTATCAAGAAGCTCACCACCTAACAAGCCTCCTTATCGAGTTTCACAAGCGCAACAAGAGGAGATCATGAGGTAAGTGCATGAATTCATTTAAAAAAAAGGGATGGTGAGGTCTAGCTCCACTCCATTTTGTTCACCATTGCTTTTAGTGCAAAATAAAGACGACACATATCACATGTGTGTCGACTATAGAGCACTAAATAAGATCACTATCAAAAATAGATTTCCCGTGCCGTGGGTAGAAAATCTATTTGATAATTTACAAGTTTTGGCCTGACAAATGCTCCAGACGCATTCAAACTCATGATGGACAATAATCTTCACGCCATCCAAATTCTCTTGAAGAGTACAAGCGACACCTCCAGGTAATCTTTCAAGTTGTGAGAGAGAATAAGCTTTTCATTAATCAAAAGAAAAGTGTTTTTTTTCTACAAGAGATTCAATATTTAGGTCACATTATCTCTAATGATGGCACCCGTATGGATCCAACAAAGTTAGAGATAATAAAAGAATGGCCTAATCCAAGGAATCTACATGAGGTACGAAGCTTCATCGGTATGTGTGCATAATGTAGATGCTTCATAGAAAAAATTCTCGCTAATAGCAGGCCCATTACATGACTTAAAAAAAGAAACGTTAAGTATTCATGGACTGCAAAAGTGCAAGAAGCTTTTGAGAAGTTTAAGGAGAATCTTATCTCTCAATATGTGCTCAGAGTATTAGATCTCTCAAAGCCATTTGAGGTCCAATGTGATGCTTGTGGTAATTGCCTTGGAGCTATTTTGCTTCAAGAAGGGCATGCCATAGCATATGCGAGTCAAAGACTCAACTTCTATAAGTGAGTATTGGGCAAATACGAAAAAGAGCTACTAGCTATTCTATATACCCTAAACACCTGGAAACACTATCTCTTGGGCACTCCATTCATCCTACGAATGGATCACAAAGCCTCAAGAACTTCATGATGCAAACCAAGCTCTCCGCCAAACAAATGAAGTGGGATTTTTTTTTTTGCAATTTAAATTTCATATCGCTCACATTGTTGGCAAGCACAATCAAGTGGTTGATGCACTTTCACAATGACCAAGGGTAAATGTGGTGTCTATAGCAACTCACAATGATCTAGCTTTTATGATAGATGAGTATGCTACTGACCAAGACTTTAAGTATGTAATTACAGCCTTTGCAATAGGGAAGAAACAAGAATCATTCACCTTGAAGGATGGTTATCTTCCAAACGGCAATAGGCTATGTGTTAATCACCCATACAATACCAAAAGTCATGTATGAATCCCATACTTCTCCTTATGCGGGGCAAAGAGGGATTCCATAGTCTACTCTTCGAGGAGTAGAAATGTATTTTTGTCGGTCTACCATGAAAAGTAAACATACAAGAGAAAAATGCGGGGTATACCAAAAGTTGAAAATTGATCGAGGGAAGCAACTTGGATTGTTTCAGTCGACAAGCTTAACAAGAAAACACACCCTATCCTTGTCAAAAAGAGTATTAAGGAACATCAAATAGCAACCCTCTTCAGATCTCAAAGTTTCAAGCATCATGGATTTCCAACATCCATAGTGTCGGACAAAGATCCTAGAATGACCAATAAGTTCTAGAAGGTTCTCTTTGAGAATCTAGGAAGTAGATTAAATTTCTCTTTTGGCCTATCATCTACGGCTTATCATCCACAAACGGATGACCAAAGAGAAATAACTAATCTAACGATTCTTGATATACTAAAAGCCTATGTCATGGAAGTAGATCAATTCTCAATGGTAGAAGTACCTACCTCTTACAGAGTATGCGTACAATGATATTGTACATACTTCTTGGGGAAAGTACCTTTTAAGGTTGAAGATCCAAAAGTCCCTTACTACTTAAAGTACATGGGAAGATCTTCACTGTTGATGAATATAGCCGATACCTATAAGAATCTTTTTCAAAGATTAAAGGGGCTATATCCATCTCACAGGAAAGGCAAAAAGGGTTGCTGCTAATAAGCACAGAAGAGTCTTAGCCTTTAAGGAAAATGATTGGGTCTTGCTAAAGTTCCTCAAGGCTCATCTGATGCATACTACGGGCAAGAGTCCTATGGACCACCAAGAGTATGATGCTAAACTAGCAAAAAGATACCATGGTCCTTAAAATTCTCGAGCTAGTCAATGAGATGGCTTATCAATTGAAGTTGCCCAACCATTGGCTCATGCACAATGTTTTCCATGAGAACCTACATAAGCCTTACAAAGGAGCGCCATCAAAAGAAGCAATAGTTGCAGACTCTCCAAAAATCGAAGATCAAGAAGAAGTACTTCAATCTAAGTCCATCCTATGACATGAAGACAAGGTATTAAGAAACGGTAAGATTATCTGACTTTAAGTTAAAGAATTATCCTTTTTAAGATGCTAAATAGATGCAAGGAACCTAGCTTAAGGATAATATGAACCTTGTCAATGCTTACAATGCTGCACTAGAGTAAGCATATTAAAATCCATTTTAAATGAAAAATGTTTTTGTCTTATAAGACTAGTTCTCTTTTTATTGTGCACAAAGTTAAGAAATATGCATGCTTAAAATCATGTTTGTGGTGATGACGTCTCCCAAACACCAAGTAGAACTTGTCACTCTACTTTGGAAGTATGATATGGACTAAAGAGCAGGCATGCTTGCAGCAACTACGTCTCGCAAGCACCAAATGGATTAGTCATCCATCTTGGAATGATGTCGAAGGGTAAAAAGGGATCCTCTACCCACTAAGTAACATGGACTAATGACTAGGCTTTATCTTCTCTACCTCATAGTCGAGGATGATTATGATTTCAAGAGAGAGGTAATGTCATAAAATAAAATATCTAACTTTACTAAATGATTTTCTCATATTAAACTGATCATTTGATGTGGGAGAATAAACGGGAACAAGAGTTAGAATAGAGACATGTGCTTCTAGACCTATCTCAACACGGGACCAACAAGAGAGATTGTTGCATCTCAATAGGGGTCCAAAACGAGATGGTCTATCAAAGAGCAATGTGCAATAAGTGCTTCTAGACTTACCTCAACAGGGGACCAAGAGGAGAGATGCTACATCTCAATAAGGGTCCAAAAGGAGGTAGTCTATCAAAGAGCAATGTGCATCTAATGGAGCTTAAAAGACCTTAGGGTTAGCTTCATTAAAGACCTCCAATGGTTAGTGTTAAAAGTCCTTTGACCTTAAGCAAGCTAGGGCTGAGCTTGAGGTGGGAGCCCGACCTAAACTTGTCTTTGACCTTTATCAAGCTAGGGCTGTGCTTGAGGTGGGAACCCGACCTAAACTTGCCTTTGACCTTAGGCAAGCTAGGGCTGAGCTTGAGGTGGGAACTCCACCTAAGGTGCTTCTCATTCTTGATGACTAAGGTACTTGAGGTATTTGTCATACTTAATGAGGAAGTTGCTTGAGAAGCTTCCTATGCATCGGGGGTAAGATGCTTGAGTCAAAACAAGACCCTACACACATAATGAGGAAGTTTCTTGAGAAGACTCCTATGCATGGGGGGTAAGATGCTTGAGTCAAAAAGAGACCCTACACACTTAATGAGGAAGTTGCTCAAGAAGCTTCGTGTGCATGGGGGTTAAGATGCTTGAGTCAAAAAGAGACCCTAGACACTTAATGAGGAGGTTTCTTGAGAAGCTTCCTATGCATGCGTGGTAAGATGCTTGAGTCAAAAAGAGATCCTACACACTGAATGAGGAAGTTGCTTGAGAAGCTTCCTATGCATAAAAGTCCCAAAGGGGAATCTTTGACCTAACCTTTCACTCACTAAAAGGGCACCCCTTTTCTAAAAGGGCACATGGGACACATGTCAGACTCTCAGTAAGCTTAACCACATGGTGTGCTTGAATGCTATTGGTTGGGCTAAAGAGGGGTCCAATGAGCTTCTACTTCCATCCAAAAAATATCTAGATATTTTCAAGCTCTCTCTCTCTAAGGGGTAAGGAGGACACTTGTCAAAAGACTACCCATGTGCTTGACTGCAGGCTGCATGTGATTGGCTAGGGGGAGAGGGGTCCAATGAGCTTGCAGCATGTATAAATTTTGCCCAAAGCAAGGAAGGGGGGTGCTAGGGGGATATACTCCACACACACACACTCATTTGCAAGGGCATTCTCACTTGGTGAAAGTTGAGGAACACCACCTCCTTCTCCAAGATTGTGAGAAATGAGAGCTTACACCAAACTCTTGGCTATGCAATGCAAATCCAACCAAGAGCCATGCTTCAATGCTTAAGGTTTCCATCTTCTCCATCTCCATTACTATGATATTATGTATGCTAGCAAGAAGAGTAAAGATAAGTGAGGAACTATTTCTTTCTCCTATGGAATGTTTCTTCTTCCTCTTCCCTACCCTCATTCCCCACTAGCTCTCTCCACCTTTGAAGGTGTTTGAGGCCTTGGGACTGAGGCTTGGGATAGTTAATGCTTTCTACAAGTTTATGTTATGCTTGTGATGCATGAAGATTTCCATCTTCATTACATCACGTAGGTCACAAGGAACACAAAGATTGTATTGTACCAAGTCTCTCTTGATGGGAGAAACTATATTACAAATGCCTATTGGAGGGGGGACCGGCTCCATATGAATCCGATCCTCAACTATTGTCATGTTCTCTAAAATCTCTCTCTTGCAAAAGTATTGTTCATGCCAATTTAACTAAGTACCATGTTTATGTTGCTACCATCAATTAAGTTCACTTGCTATGCTCACAAAGTAATCTCTCAAAAGTGCTTCACCTAATTTCCTAATTCCGCTACTCTCAAAATTCATAGGCCATTTCCATTACACTCCCCATTCTATTATGAATGTTGTTTTCTCTCTATCTTTCCTAGTCAAGTTGATATGGTTGTATCTAGTGTATACATCAACGAAGCAATACATTTCATACCCTGCCGCTTGAACTAGCATTGTTATTTTTGAAGGGTTGATGAAATGGGCCTTTTATAGTTTGTTTATTTAGCTTCCTGAAATCTACACAGATTCTCAGCTTCCCATTCTTCTTTGGAACCAGTATGATGGGAAATAGCCAATCACTCCTTTCCACCTCGACAATAAATCCAACTCCCAACAATGCATCTACCTCTTCCTTCACTTTTTCTTCATAATTGGGGTTCATTATATACCTTTGCATCCTTACTAGCCTACCATCCATCTTTAGTGGGGATTTGTGATGGCACACCCTGGGGTCAATGCCTTTCAGTTTAGAGTGGTCCTTGGTGAACACATCCTTGAACTCTATAAAAAGTGTCTTGAGTGCTTCTTTGAATTAATATGGCAATTGTTTATTGACTCTCACTATTTTATTTTCTTCAGTCCCAATGCCCAATTTTCCACCTCATCTCTAGTCACTTACTTTCTGGTTTCCCTTTGCACCGGTTCTTCCTCTTGCCTGAAAAGTGTGCTGGAAATCTTCCCTACTGATTTTCCAGCTTCACATCAGTGGTTACCAATTTAAGTCTAATGTGGCCACTGGGGCAATACTATTGGCCTCCAACTTCCCTCACAGCTTTTGGGCTTCTTCCAAGAAGACGTTTCCTGGTCTTTGGCTCCTTGAAACACTTGTAGATGACGTTTAAACAGTGATCTTTTAATCACCCATTTGCATTGTCAACTCATTTATACTAGGGGCTTCCCAGCAACACTTTGTATAAATCCCCTACCTCCAGTATGAGGAACGAAGCTTCAGTCTTGACCCCTCCCAACTTGATATGTACATTCCCTACCATTCCAAAGGAGTTTGAGATTTTTTGATCTTCCATCCTCAGTTTGAATGGGGTTGATTTGACTTTCAGTCCAAAATACCTCCTAGCCTTTTTTGGCATGATATTTACCCGAACTCCTCTGTCCAACATTGATTAGTCCATTGCTTTCAAGTGTTTCTTGATCTTGCATTTTACCAGCACTTGGTCATCACATATTCCTGACTTGTTAATCTCATAACCTGACTTCAAGACCTCCTTTTCTAGTAATTCCTCAACTACTAGTACTGCCTGAACAAGCTTGGTCATCTCTAGGGAAAGTTTTGTGTTTCTTTCATAAATATTTTTCCATAGGGAGCCTTTTGGTTCCTCCTCTCCATTGATGTTTCCTGGCATTCTGTTCTTGGGCGTGTGCTCTTCAAATACTTGTTGAACAATTACTAACTCAGCCTGCCTATGTTTTTAAGTTTTTGCATGTCTTTCGTGGCCCAACCCATTGTTCTCTTTACTTCTGAACGTCCAATAGTACCTTTTAATTTCTTCATTTCTATAGTACGTTCTTCATGCTGGGATGGTCTCTTTTGAGGATCTCTTGTTTATTTGGGTTGTCTCTTTCTTCAATGTCTGCCATATTTTTATTGGAGGTTTTTTTTTTCATTTTTTCTAGGTGTTCTTGGATTTTTTATCGAGTTAGTACAACCACCTTTGTGCCAATAAATTTATGCTAGGATTGTTAGGTTGTTGAGGAGCCATTGGTTCCGTGCATTCTCTAGCAAATTCTCCCTCTTTTCCAGATCTTTGGACTAGCTCTTTGAAAGTGCGTGTAGGATTGGTGATTTCTGACTTCGCCACCTCTTTCAATGATGTCCCATTGAGGAACTAAGGCATGAGACTATTGTGCCCAAGTGGCGAAGACAATTGTTTGGCTAAATGTTTAATTTCCTCTACATATTGTCTAACATGCTTATTCTTATGTTTGATCCTTCTTAATTGATCGAGCAACTCCTCATCAATCTTCTCATCCTTGAAACGTTGAACAAATGCTTTGGATAGTGATTTGAACATGGAAAATTGCTCTAGTGGGTAGTTAAAATACCATGTCTGGGCTTCTCCCCTTAATGTATGAGGGAAACACCCCCTCCAATCCACTTTGGGTAGTTCTCTGAGGACTGTCCAACTCTCAAATGCCTGAAGGTGCACCTAAGGGTCTCTACCTTTTTACCTTTGAACGCGGGTATTTTTAGTTTAAGATCCTTAGTCACTTGCCTAGTTGGATTTTCATCTGATGCTATTGGTTGTATAAGTGGTTATGCTACCCCGTCTTCATCAGCGACATCTGGTTCAGATTGGTTATCCTCATCAAAGGTGATCCTGTCTACTTCACTTGTTTCCTCTGTTGCTTTTTTCTTGGGCCCTCCTGGACTCTTTTTTGGGTTATTGGTTCTTGTCCTTTCTTCTGTGTGATCTTCCATATTTGGTGCTCTTTTTTACAGCTTCCCAAGCATGATCGCCAATGTTAAGACTCTCTAAAAAGTTAGCTCATCAAAGCAAACATGACTATTCTAGGTTATGCAACTCTGGCTATAGCACAAGGTCTATGCTAGTACTAGACATACATAAGGAGAGGACACCTATACTCAGACACAAGAAAGTGACATAGATGTATTACTTTATTAATGTAGTATACATGGAAAATTTTCCATAGCCCAAATATCAATTACAACTGCAGCTAGTTGTTGCTACCCACTCTCCAAATGCACGTCCCCGATACACTGACATTTGTCCAATCCCCCCCCCCTCCAGTTTACCTGCCTTTAGACCATTATCCTCTGTTGTGGTAACCGCTTCCTTCTTGATTCTTGATTCTAATTGCCCGCGGCTATTGGTTAGCTCATTTGGATTCCCACCTCTAACATTTTAGATAGCAGGGCATGAAATGTATAGTTGTATGGATGGGTACGATGGATACAACCAGCTAAAGATAGCACCAGAAGATCAAATGGCAACGACGTTCATCACTCAAAGGGGAGCTTTCATGTTTTCTAATAATGCCATTTGGCTTATGCAACACTCCAGCAACCTTTCAGAGATGGATGATGGAGATCTTCTGTACAAATTTTTAACAATAATTGTGAATGAGTTCACAATTTTCTCAGTTGAAGACATGCATCTCCTATTTTTTGGAGATGGTATTCAAGAGATGCAAAGAGAAAGTATTCATTTGATTAATCCTTTCAAATCAGTATTCATGGTTTAGAATGGACAACTATTGGGACATATTATTTCTAGAAATGACATAGAGATGGTTGAAGACAAGATCCGAAATGTTTAGCAAGCTAGAGTACCAACGAACATTTTTGAATTGAGTTCATTCTCGGGGTATATCAGCTTATATCGAAGATTTACTCATATGTTTGCGGCAAGGGCCATTTCACTTTATGAATTTATCCAAAAGTAGTTGAACTTTTTTGGATCCAAAATGTGAGGCTAGTTTCCAGTCTCTCAAGGATGCCATTAGTATGAAGACGAGGGATGTTATTTTTCATGTTCATGTGGATACGTCTGATATGGTGATGAGAGCTATTTTGACACAATCTAATGGGAAAATAGATTATCTAGTGTACTTTGCCAATCAAAGATTCAACACGGTAGAGTAGGGTATTCCACAACAAAAAGAGAGGCACTAAGAATGGTTTTTAGTTCATCAAAATTCAGGCATTATTTGTCGATTTGTGGACCATCGAATTGTTGCAATTATCGGTAGAAGTCTCCAAGAATCTTGAAAAGGAATCAACTAATAAAGCCAACTCTAAACCCAGTTCAGAGAGATAGCTAAAGAAGCACGAATCAAAGCAAATCAACAAGAACCAGCAGGATGGATACACACAACGTCTCTATGTCATAAGCTGGTAAGGGTACGGACCATAAAAGGAAATAATACATTCTATGACCCTGATACCAAGACCTTGCATACCCCAACACCATATGAAGTGGAGATTCTTACAGAGCAAAGAGATCAAAGAGAGAAACTAAAATAGAAGACCATCTATAGTGATGCTTACAAAGCAAAGAGAGCAACTAGAGTAGAAGACCATCTACAAGATTATTCAGAGGAAGAATATTGCTTCCAATGGCCCTCCAGCTTAAGTTCAACTAGGATTTCTTCATGTACCACCCCACGAAGTATCAAAGGGCACACTGAGAAAAACTCCAAATAAACGAAGGTCCAAGCGCAAACGCTGAATCCGCATCAGCAGTCTGGAATTTTGGAAATACGTTAAAATTCAAGAAAGGGGAAGAGAATGTAGATAGCAGGAGTTGACTCTCGGGAAGCACATGTATACGGTAGGATTAATAGTAGCTTCAGTAATTACTAGCTCCTAATTGCACAATCAAAACCCAGTACGGGCACCTATAAATAGGACCTACTACAATATGGAATACCGAAGGGATGGAAAAGTCTCATTACATGGCGAGAAATGCTTATTTCAGGCACACACGACATGGTGGCTCTCGAATCAAGGCTAACAGTTTGAGAGAACTATTTGAATGGTTCTATCGTAGAATCATTCATCGAATGCAGGCAAAAGAAGTCTTGGCAAATTCAGCAACAGCACAAGCCATCAGACATTTACAACAACAAAAAGTTAAAAGATCAATGGCATACAACAACTCCGGAGCTCGTGAAAGTCAACGAAGGTGGAGAGAGACAATGGTGTATGTGAATCACAAGTGGAGAAAGATACTCTGAGTGGATGACATTGTACAAAATTTATGTTATACATGATCTTATACAATTGCTACTTGAAGTGTATCAAGATTTTGCAGGTTAAATTTTGTTTTTTGGCACGTCACCCTTGTAATGAATCATGAGATGTTTGCCATACTCTAAAAGAGCTAGTGCCATTGTTGTGTAGGTGTAGTAATACGCTGCCCGACCACCTGTATAGCCCGGGCAGTAACCAAAACAATCTCTAGCAAACACTTTGTCCACAAGAATGACTTTATCTGCACTTTTGGGCAGCACCGGTCCACCCAAGAAGCGTGATAGTGTCTTGAATGTGTAAGTTGCTATTGAACCCTCTTGTGACATGGAATTGTGAAAAACTACTATCGGCGACTCACAAAGCTTTGAAAGGTACTGTGCTAGGGCCGCATCCCTTCCTCGATACTCTCTTGTCCGGCGCCGAAGGAAGTCATCCTTGTCAGCAATCCAAGACTGCACATACAATGTCAGAAGTGACACAAAGAGAGAGAGAGAGAGAGAGAGAGAGAGAGAGAGAGAGAGAGAGAGAGAGAGAGAGAGAGAGAGAGAGAGAGAGAGAGAGAGTTACCATGAAGCTCTCATCCTGCAGAAAGAGGTTTTCTTGCCACAGGTCTACAGATGTAGTTGACCCCTGACCTGAATGGTTAAACCAATCCTCCACTTCTTTGTTACTTTTCGATGGTCTTAGGCTTTGTCTTATTGCTTGGAAGGTGGCTTCATCAGGTAGTGTCTCCTTGTATTTTTCAGCTTTCTCAAAGCATCTTCGAAGGCATTCCATTGGATTGCTGGATGTTTCCATTGCCTCATCATCACTACTATCCTCTGAAACAAATCCACTCCTCTCCTCTTGGACTCTGGAAATAATAGCCAGGGAGAAATCCTCCCTTAAATAAAAGACACTTTGCACATCATGTAAGAAGATATAGGTCCTGTCTCCAATCCTGAAGTCAGGCACAGCAGGCAACATCATCTGAGCATGCTTCTCAGTGAAGTTACTGACATCCAATGGAAGTTTGATTTCTATGGTTTTCACAGAGAGCATCTTACTTCTTTGTACTTCAATTGCCTCAACCTCAAGGTTGACTGTGTCTTCAACCTCCTCGACTTCTTGCATATGAGTTTTCTCCTCGCATTCTTCATCTGGTGCTGCATCCTGCTCCTCTAACACCTCATCAGGATTCTGCATGAGGAATCCAAACAGGCTGTTCAGGTAAATCATAAAGCCAAAGGCTTCCTGAATGAGTTTGCATTCTTTTTTATGCAAAGGGCAGGCTGAATGTCGGCAAGAAGGTGGTAATTCCCTATACTTCTTCAGTCCCTGTCCCGTTCCACCACAGTCATTTAAATGCACAAGAGTCATAGTAGGCAGAACAACCCTTCCTACCTGCACCATCACTTCAAACTTATCTCTGTAGGACTGCAAGAAATTACTGTGCTGAGCTAACAGGTCTTCAATGTCAAACTTTGGATTAAACATAGAATGAACTAGATCAAACTTGTCCCCAGAACCACAAGATACTGCAAAATCAAACAGCCTCTCATCAGTTGCAGCTGGGTCTTCCAGAGAAGACACATCCTCTTTGTCTTTACATTTAGTTGCACAGGGACTTCCTTCTAGCACATCTGTATCATCTGAGAAGTCTATATTCCTCTTTCTTGTATTTTTCTTCAGAAGTACTGTAGAGGGCACCACAGCCTTGTAGGGTGAGTGATCCTCTTGCCCTGGTGACCTCTCTGATTGATCTTCACCAATTGACTTTTCTTCAGATATGTCCTGACAAAAGTCAACAGTTCTTTTGGCAAATACATTAAGCAACTGAGCCTGCAAGGGTTGAAATCCTGGCACAAGCTCTGGATCAGGTTTCAGCCTCTTCTACCTACTGGACCTTAATCCTATTCATCAGGAAACATGACAAGTCAAAACCATCAGGAGACATGACAACTCTGCCAAAACCTCTCTCTCTCTCTCTCTCTCTCTCTCTCTCTCTCTCTCTCTCTCTCTTTGTATTTTTCTATTTGTACTAAAGGCGCGCAAGGACGGAAAAGTGCTTTTTGCAACTCTCTCCGCGCGCCTTAAGTACAATTGAGGGAGAGTCATAACCATACTATAGGCGCGCGGAGAGAGCTGGAGCCAGTATTTGGTTGGCTATGCGCGCCGTTAGTAACGTGTACAGAGAGGGGAGGGAGAGAGACAATGTGTATATATCTATGTGTGTGTCTGTGTGTATGTGTGTCTGTGTCTCTGTCTATGGAAGTATGTGTATTGAGGTGTGTGTGTTGAACAACAGTCTGGGTTTTTCTTTGTTTAGACACACACACACACACACACACACACACACACAATTTGTACCAACTGTTGGAAATACAGAGAGAAAGAGTGAGAGATCACCTTTTGTTGGTGGGGTTTGCAGAAACTCCAAGGGAGGTGTCTCCTCCATTGCTTTTTTGTGTGTCAAACTGACTCTGTCTCTCTCCCTCCCTCTCTCTCCCTCCCTCTCTCTCTCTCTCTGAGAGTAAGGAGTCCCTCTGTCTATCTCTCTCTCAATCTGTGTCTCTCCCTCTCTCCCTCTCTCTATCTCTCTCACAATCTGTTCTCTCTTTCTCTCTCTGTCTCTCTATCACTCTCTCTGTCTCTCTCTCTCTCTCTCTCTCTCTCTCTCTCTTTATCACTCTCTCTCTTTCTATGGCTCTCTCTCTCTCTCTCTCTCTCTCTCACACACACTCTCTCTCTCTCTCTATTGTTCTCTCTCTTTCTCTCTCTCAAAATCACACTTATAACGGATACACACGGCGGCGCCCCACGTGTCACTATAAATTAGAGTATATTTGCATGTTGTCACACGTGTGGTCATTATTGAGACCGTATACTTTTGTACGTCATATAAAGAGGTCAAGAGAGAGAAAAACCACACCTCGTGAAAGAGAGAGAGAGAGAGAGAGAGAGAGAGGGAGAGAGGGTCGACCCATCGACATAACGAAGGTCTGCCTCTCCCTCTGCCTTTGCCTCTATCTCTCTATCTCTGTTTCTGTCACAGTACCAAGCACAGTCTTAGCAAACAACCCACACAAACAGTCACACACACACACACACACATACACACCCACACACAGACACACATCTTTAAAATACAAACACACACACACACACTCACAAACACACAGACACACATCTTTAAAATACAAACACACACACACACACACACACACAAATATAACATACACACACACACAGAGGCACGCACGCACACACACACACACACACACACACGCATACTCTCTCTCTCTCTCTCTCTCTCTCTCTCTCTCTCTCTCTATACCAAAGGCGCGTGTAGAGAGGCATTCCCGTAGTGCATGTCTCTATGCGCGCCGTTAGTACTGTGCATTGACCAGAGAGAGAGAGAGAGAGAGAGAGAGAGAGAGAGAGAGAGAGAGAGAGAGAGAGAGAGAGAGAGAGAGAGAGTATGTGTGTATTTCTTTTACCCTATACTAACGGCGCACGGAGGTGTTTGTTGAGGTAAAAACGTGCTCCGCGCGCGCCTTTAGTAATGGGCTCTCTCACTCTCTCTCTCTCTCTCTCTCTCTCTCTCTCTCTCTCTCTCTCTCTTTAAATATGCTAAGCTATAGAAAGGAGAGAGAGAGAGAGAGAGAGAGAGAGAGAGAGAGAGAGAGAGAGAGAGCCAGCCATAGAAAGAGAGAAAGGGATTGAGACTCTTCTTTTGGTGTACAGTGAGATGGCTAGAACAAAAGCCACTGCAAGGAAGGAAGGCAAGGGACCAGGATTAGCATCTAAAGCAAGTAGCAGATATGCAACCCCAAAGAAAAGACCTGGAAAACCAAATAAAATTCTGAAAGGGCCAAGGATGAAGAAGTTACAAACCTGCATGGGACTTTTCAGAGAAATCAGAAAGGCACAGAAATGTGTAGATTTATGCATACCAAAGCTGCCCTTCCAGAGGATGGTGAGGTCCATATGTGATGAAGCTACCTGGGGCACCAAAAGGTGGAAGGTGGTGGCATTAATGGCTCTACAGGAAGCAGCAGAGGACTTCCTACTGGAGTACTTCAATGACATGACCATTGTTGCAGCCCATGCCCACAGGGTTACTATAATGGACAAAGATAGTGAGACACTGAAAAGAATAAGGTGGAGGTATGACAAACTACTGGTCCCCAATGTCTGCAAGGATAAGAAAATGAGGGAAATTTTGTTATACCCCCCAGGAGCTAGTGCCACAACTCACAGTTGTAGATGTCACACATGATGTGAATACAAGTGCAAGGGCAGAGACTATTGCTCGCCAAACAGAGGACATGAGGGAAGCAGAGCTTAAGGAGAAAGAAAAAGTAGCAGTGGAGTCCCAGAGGCAAACAGAGTGCAATCTGACCCTATCCATAGAGGCAAGCAATCAAGAAACTCTACTTTCAATGAAGGATGGTTTGCTTGCAGAGATACCATTTGTAGATGGAGCCAGAAAGCTAGCTCTGGAAAAAGTGGACATTAATTTATTGCAGAATCCAGATGCTCAGATTTCAGACACAATTATCTATGCTTGTCTTAAGTAAGTGTTACTATCTTGCTAGCTTTGAAAACTCAGATAATAGGTTTGCTAACTCAGATAGAGTCTCTGCAGCCTGATCAAAAGTCAACTCCCACTGCACACTCACACAAAGGTGTTTCTTCTTGATCCACAAATGTCAGTGATTATTAGACAAAAGAACAGTCCATCTGGGACCTTTGAGAGTTGGTTTCTCCACTGTGCTATGCTGGAAGTTACTGTGATCATCTTTCCATATGAGAACAACTATCACTGGAGTCTCATATGCCTTGATGTTGACCAACCAGCAGTGTGGGTGTTCAATTCAATAAAAGGAACCCACCCTGAAATTAGGCTGTAAGTGTTTTGTATCAGAAAGTGTTTCTTATAGATATCCATGTAAATTTGAAGCCTCATGCTAACATCTTGACATTGCTTTGTGCAGTTGTATAAAGAGGTTGTTGCTTGCCTATGGCAAGCTATGTGGAAGGTATGAACTATACAAGGCCCCAATCAAAGAAGTACCTGTCCCAAATCAAACCGATGGAAATTCTTGCGGCTGGAGATGTCTTCTCCATGCAGAATATGTCCTGCAAAGCTACTTTGCATTAAAACCTTTCATGACTAAGGTACCCATTTGGCAATGCATTCAGTTAGTTTTGCTTTAGTCTATAAAAGAATTCTCACCATGTGGTCTTTCAATTTTGCAGAGTGCTTTAAAAAACTACACATATGATTATTTGCAAAGATACCGGGTAAGTTTAATACAACACCTGCTTACTATGTCTAGCCCTAGAGAGCTTGAAGATAGCGGCTTGGATGAGCGCACTATTGATCTTACAAAACATGACGTGCCACCACGACAAACCCCTACATCCGATACACTGGAATCACAACGGGCCGAGGGGGTCATATCAGCAGAAGATGAAAGAGCCGAGGATGAGGAAAGGTCAAATGAGCATATGGAAGGTGCTAAGGTACAACCAGAGGAGACAATGAAAGAGCCAAGTCAGCCAGTGGAGGAGCCAAAAGAGCCTATGGCTGAAACCCAAGATGAGGAAAGCAGGCCTATAGATGAGCAAAAGGATATGGATGAGGAAAGCAGGCTTAGGGATGAGCAAAATGATATGGATCAGGCAAGGATGTATGAGGCAAGCCGATCAACCGAGGGAGACGAAAATACCTTGGAGGAAACCTTGAATGAGGCAGAAAGAGCCATGGGGGAGACCCCTGATGAAGATGTGATTGATGACTATGAAGATAAAGCGGAGGAGAGCAACAACGACATGAACACTACAGAGACCCAGTATGGACCCTTGCTACCTGTAGATACGGTTGTTCCGGTAATGTCTATTCAAGTATGGAAAAATATGTTCAGCTTCTAACTACTTATATGTACTTGTCAACTTTTACAGAGGTTGATTATCTTGGACGTCAATGGATTGCTGCTGATGCGGGTGCCTCTCGGTGACAGAGGACCCTTTGAGGATTTGCAAACGTTTCGGATGGGAACTTGTCGAGTCGTGGTTCGTCCAGGAACCAAGGAATTTATTCAGTTTCTTCTTCCGCGCTTCAGAGTTGCCATATGGTCTTCAATGCAAAGGCAAAACTTGTCGCCACTAGTTGCAATAGTTTGCAGTGTATGCTACGCTCACACGTCAGATTTTGCCTTTTTGTATGATCAAAGAAAATGCGTTACCGTTGAGGGCCACTACCACCCTTAAAAACCACACTTACCTCTTTTGTACAAACCGTTTAGCCAAATTGGTGTACCCTTTGATGCAACTAATACACTACTAACTGATGATACTCCTGAAAAGGGAGAACTAAATCCGCCGGGAACAACTATCTCACCACCTTCTTTCGAGGGGCATTCCTTCGATTTTTACCTTGAAGACATTCTGATTCCATACTTACAGAAATTGTATCTCAGTCCATTGTTCACAGACGAGTTTGTACTTTCTAATGAATTAAGATGAGAGAGAGAGAGAGAGAGAGAGAGAGAGAGAGAGAGAGATTTGACGTGGTAAAGAAATGTATTTCAAGCACACTTTTTCACAGGGCACAATTGAAAAATGAGCTCAATAAACTTCATGTCTTGAAAGTCATTTATATACACTTGGGTTCAGAAGAATATCTATTACATTGACACTACTTCAACCCGACCATCCAACTCTTTGCACAAAATATCTTTTTCCCTTCGCCGCATCACCTTACGGCCAGCTAGGAAAAAGGAAAAATCTGATAGGTCCTTGTCCATTGACTCTTCAATGATGTCATTTCGCAAATGCTGAAGACTGCATAGCTCCCTTATTGTAACCACCAATAGTAGGCCATGCTCTTTATCAATCACTTCCACATCCACAGTAGGATTATCTTCCAAACCTGCAGAAACCTGGTCCATAGGAATGTACTTACCGTTTAGCATTTGTGATCGCATATACCAAAACGAGAGTAACAGTGATTGGCTTGCAATCATGTACTTGACAACTAGAGTATCAAGCGCGACCTCGCACCGTAAACCAATCTCTTCCTTTGCATACCATCCTTTGTCAAGAAGTTTGTCACAGGATGATTGCTGAAATGACTTGCACATGAACATAGTTTTTGTAACTCGGATGTTGTAGCTATGAAACAGCTCTATGAAGAGTGCAACAGGACAGAAGTTTGCAATTCTAACCAGTTTGGTAGGAATAGAGCTACGTAGAGACCTTTGTATATCCTTGTAGAGCTTACTTCGCATTGCCTCCACCATTGTTTCCTCGGGAACTGGCCAGTCCACAGTGTTCTAATCGGTTGGTAGAGGCACTTTCACCAACATGCCATTCTTATTCCCTGAGCTGAGTTGGTAAAAGTGGTCATAAAAAAAGATTCCCTCATCAGCCAGTCTTTTGCTGCTCCTCTCTGAGTACTGTAGAGAACCAATGTGGGCATGAACAACATGGAAGAGGCCTATTATGCACTCCACAGGCTCCCATTGCTCATAAGAAGAGGGATAAACATCTGCAATATATATAAGAAGAGTTAAACTAAGAGTATCAATAAGTACAAATGACAAATCTAATGTAATTGAGCTGTGAAGAATGGAGACATTACTCATAACAAGTGGGAGAAACATTGCAAAATATATAAGAAAAGTTATAATGAGAGTATCAGTAAGTTCACATGTCAAGAGTACTTACAATTGCAACGTGGTTGATGTATATCTGATACATTTCCACCGTTTGCTATCACCTCAGGATGGGTAAACACATGTTGAACAAGAACTTCCTTTACAGATCTTTTGCCGATTTCAACTTTGAAATCCAACACTCTGGCTTTCCATGCTGAGCGGTAAACATTGATACCACTAGACCTCTTGGGTCTTCTTGGTTGCATGAGGACCCATGAACCTTTGTTTATCCTTTGTCCAACCCATTGGTTCTCTGCACTTATTGAAGCTGGTATTGTAATTGAGGATATGCTACTACTTGGCCTTCTAGGCAAAGTGCAGTTGTTGGTTGTTGGTGTGAGAGACAGTAAACACCTGGAGCCTCTTGGGCGAGAAGACGTGGACGCCATAGCTCTCAGAGAAAAGCTTTAGTGGAGGGAGATTCACTTTGAAAGCATTCTAATGGAGGGAAAGTGTTTTAGAATTCCAATATCTTGTGCGGGCTTAATGGTCACCCTCTAGTACGTTAATGACCATAAGAGAATATCAGAAGTGGGACCACATGCAAGCACCTAAAAGCTCGGTAAAAGGAAGGAAATTACTATGCTACAATCCTAGATTCGTGAAAGTTTTATGCTATTTTCCTATTTTTTGAGTCTTTCCACGTACTTTCCTACGTAACGTAGCCTTCATGCTCATTGGACGCGCTCTATTTTTCTCTCTCTTCATATGGCCCTCCAAATGACCTCTGAAATTTCCTAATGTGTGAAGGGGTATGATTGGCTTGCATGCGCCAACCTTCCGGATGCTGAGGTGTCTACAGTTTGTATCGTTTTGTGCGCTTAGCTGGAGTGAAATGATTGGCTGCAGAGTACAAATGTTACGCATGCTAACGTGGTGGCCATCCAGTGGGTGCAGGTTGAGATTCCAATTGAGAAGAGACAGCGAACGGAGGGCCAGGATGCCCTGCCCCCTGACGCCCGACCTTGACAGACAAAGGAGGTGGTAGAGGTAGATCTCTTGCAAGAATATCATTGTAATGACATTGTTTTAGTGCCAACTTCAGAGGAAGCACTACAAACATATAGCAACATTAGAGGATTTTTGTCTTAATCTTGGTAAAAACTTTCATGATTTTCTATACATCATCAGTAGCCAGGGGACGAGCCACACCCATCAAATATGGGGGGCAGGAGGTAGAGGTAATGCCATAGTAGACAGTACTGTCACTGCCATTGCAAGGCAGCTCCAATCATTGGCCCCAAGATTGCCTCAAGTTCAATACAGTCGAGGAGCATTCAAAGTAACCTGGGTACCGCATGGCATAGTATGAGCTGATTTTGACACTCATCCCATGGTAATTGAGCCGCTTTTTCAGACACTAGGGCTCATAGAGGGGTATGCTACAGTAGAGAGGTGGTATTCCAGACATGGCCTTGATATGGAGAGACTGTCACCAGCGTGTGACTACTATCTATCCTTGTTGTTGATTTCTTTCTTATTATATATTTACTTTCACTTTTTGGAAACACCCCTCAGGAAATCTAACTGCCTTGCATTGCATAGCTAGTGTGGAACTGTTCAGAGGGAGTCCAGGCCTGAGGGCAAGAGAGCACTAAGGTTGGACAAAGACTATGGTTAGCCAAGTGGGGTCATTGACTAGCCAAAGTGGAATCCTTTGCTACAGAGGCTACATTTCAGTTCTGGATGTGGCCGTAGTGTACAAAGAGGGTCGGATGACCTAGAAAGATACAATGGCAGCATCTCCTAAAATTTAGAGAACTGCTATTTTGGGACCTGAAAATGTGTTGGCGTCATTACCTCCGGAATGACAAGGGGAACATTTTCTTGCTCTGCTGCAAAGCCAACTGACGCACCAGTTGAGATATTTTTAGCCGGGAATGCCCAAAGTCGGAAAATGTGCCATGTGGCACTCTGTGAGCATTCTGCTACTCCTGGCCAGAGAGGGGGCGCCTAAAATGAGAGAGGAGGCTGATTTTCAGATTTTGTCATAGGTTAAGAGCTATGGAGTTCTTGCTTTCCCTCTTATGCACAGTGCGGTGCCAGGAGTGATGCCCTGCACGCTACGCACTACCCTCTCTCTCCCCTTTGGCAGTATGTTATGCCCCTCTAGTGGGCTCTTCATTTGACCAATGTACAGTTGTGTGGGTTCATGCACGATTGCCGAGGCAAGAGCCTCTTGCACAAGTACGGGATTAGCTAGCGGCTAATCTCTCTGCAGGTACAGGTGAATTCAGAGAGGTTTCACGCCAGAAATCTCGTCTGATTCAAAAGGCAAGTAGCCCTACAGGTGCGGGAGCTCGAGGACTTGCTACAGATGCGACCGGCGCGCGAAACGAAGCCCGAAACAGTAAATTACAGCCTACTGTGTATTTTTGCAGGTTTAGGGTTTTGGCCCTAAACGGACCCTAATACCCCCAGGAGGTTCGGGGATGCAAGGGGACCGCTGTACAGGCGATCTGGCGCATTTTCTGGGCTGAAAACAGAGAATTCAACGTGCTGCAGATTCTCGCCAGGTCTTGCAAAGTGCCCGTATGCGTCGGGAAAGTCACTCAATGCGTGGGAATACTGACTGTGAAGGGTCCTAGTACAGTTATGCTGCCGAAATTGGGCCGGAACAATTGAAATTCAGCCAAGTTTGTGCGAGGCAGCTTGTAGGGATCCACAGCGTTTATTCCCTCTTTTGAACAATAAAGAAATACCAAAAGGGGCGCCTGAGTTAGGGGCCAATCTGGTGTCGGTCTTCTCATACAGGTGCATTCTAGCATTTGTATCCCATTCCCCTCTCTTGTGTCACTATAGTGCAGGTATAATAGACGACTAATAATGGGTGAAAGCTAAATCAAGGTTTGAAGTAAAGTCTACCGCCTTTTTTGGATTGAACAGGCCGGTTACATGGTTCCATCGACGGGGTTAAATCACTTTTTCCCATAGAAGTGAGCCTTGGTCAGTTTAGGCTTGAAGACACAGGGGATCATAGACCAGACACAGGGAATAGCAATTATGGTTGACAGACCAGATGATGTGACTGAAGAGGTTTCCTCTTCATAGGGTCAACAGACACGTGAAGTGGGTGAGTCCTCAAGACCACCACAGACAGATGACGATATATTCAGGACCCAGTTGGCTACTGGCTTGGCTATGTTCACACAAGTAATGCAGAATTCGAGGTTTTTAGCCTTTCTGCAATCTCCTGTTCCCTCTCAGCAAGTTGGGTCACTGGATCATATTCAAAAGCCTGTTAAGGCTCGAGCACAGGTGATTCATATCGCACTGTCAATGGAAACACCTGTACACTTGACGGAGAACATGCAGTCTCCACAACCTGTGCCTAAGGTGCAAGAACAGGTGGCTGAGATGCCAGTCTTTCAAGCTATACCAGTTCAGCCCGCCACCTTTCAGCAGCCTATAGCTGGTTCTAATGGGCAGGGAAGCAACCTATAGGCTATGCAACAGGTCTTCCCACCACCTTCAGTACACCCTGGCTATTTTGGAGGTGCATCGGTATTCCAGAGCATGGCTGGTCATGCACCTGGAAATCAGTTTTACACGCCAGGAACAGTGTTCGGGAGTGCTCAAATGATGATGCCTAACCCCATGTATGGTGTCACGGGCATGCTACCAGGGTTTCAGAGCACTCAGGGCCAATTTGGGATGCCATAGGCAAATTTTGGTATGGCTGGAATTACAAATCAGCAGCCAAATATGGCATTTCCAGGTCAAATTAATAGTGGCCAAGGAACACAGATGAACCCTAATAGTGTTCCCATGTTTCAGTCACTTCCATATGACAATTTAACACCGCTGGAGAGGCCAACTCCGTACAAAGAAGGTGGCAAAGGTGTGTCTTTCACGACCTTTACAGGGTTTTATGACAGGAAGAAGGCTCTCTCATTCCTCCAACAGTTTGACAAGGCCTATGCAGGGGGAAACTTTACAGAGGCTTCAAAGGTCCGCAAGGCAGCCACTTTCTTGACAGGGAATGCGGGACAATGGTGGACAACTTTATTGCTTCAAGGGCAAGCTCCGTCCACATGGATTTATTTCAAGCAGATTTTTGCAGCAGCATGGTTATCTGATGACTTTGAAGCAGATGTCATGACAGAATGGCACCAGCTTAATGCTGCCACTTGCAGAAATCTGGATGATTACAATCGAAAGTTTTGGAAAGCTCTACTTCCAGTAACTTCCTATAGGTTTGTGCCATTGACAGAACAGATTGAAAAGTACTGTTGTGGCCTACCTAAAGGATTGAGAAAGTACTGTACGAAGACAAAAGTCACTACTTTGACGCAACTCATCGAGGTAGCAAACAATGGCAATGCTTTGCTCAAGGGAGAAGATTGTGAATTTAACACTGGCGTCAAGGCAGGATCAGGCAAGAAAAATTCAGCCAAGAAGCACGTTCCCAATGAGGCTCCTAAAGGGACTCAGGAGTCAGCCAACGCAGGGAAAGATAAAGCTACGGCTGAATCAAAAAAGGGACCAGCGAAGAAATGGAAAAGAAGTTTTCCTCGCAAGTTTGAAGAGCAAAAGAAGGTCCTGAGGACAGAGAACAAATGCTTTATTTGTGAGCAGCCTGGCCACATTGCTTACAATTGTCCTACAAAGAAAAGGCCAGCTGATTCTGATGACAAGGAAGACAAGAAAGGAAAGAAGCCCATGGCTGGTCTAGTGCCAGATATGGTGGGCGACAAGCCAAATTCATATGCAAGTGAGCTTTGCAGAGCATGGGGAAAGGTCAGGGATCAAACAATGCTTATCTTCTTTGACCCAGGGGCCAAAGCTAATTTTATTTCCCCAAAATTGGATTCGAAGTTGGGAATCAGACCTGAAGAGATGGGGTATACAGTAGAGGCAGGTTTGGCATGTCCTGGCCATACAGAGGTTGTGACACCCATCATTGGAAAGTTGCGTCTACATATCCAGTCCTATGTAGATGCTGAAGAATTTTACATCATGCCACTGGACAGATGTGATGTGTTGTTAGGTATTCCTTGGTTGTTTCGTGTACAGGGAATCATGGATGCCTACAACAAAAAGATCACTGTACAGAGCAGGGGAAAGACTCACATTCTGGATGTAAAGCTTAAAGGGGAGTCTATTCCTACTGTATCAGCTTCTGCTATTACTTCTGTAATGAAAAAGCATCTTTTTGCGTACTTGGTTTTTGCACGTGAAGTATCAGATTGTGATGAATCAAATTTATCTATGCTAAATAAAGAAAGGTCAATGTTTTTACAACAGTACAGTGACTATTTTTCCGATTCATTACCGTCTCAATTACCGCCAGAGAGACCCGAAGACCATGCGATAGATTTGGTGCCAGGCAGTAGCCCACCAAATAAGCCTCCGTACAGGGTTAGTGCGGCTCAATAGAAAGAGATAATGGGCCAAGTACAAGAGCTGTTAGAAAAGGGGCTGATTCAGCCCAGCTCATCTCCATTCTGTTCTCCAGTGTTGTTGTTGAAGAAAAAGGATGGCTCATGGCGTATGTGCATAGACTACCGTGCACTGAACAAGAATACCATCAAGAATAGGTTCCCTATACCTAGAATTGATGATATTATGGACAAATTAGAAGGAGCATCTATGTTTAGCAGGATAGATCTAAAGAGTGGGTACCATCAGATCCGCATTAGATCAGAGGATGTGCACAAGACTGCTTTTAGAACAACGTTTGGCCTTTACGAATTTTTAGTGATGCCCTTTGGTCTCACAAATGCTCCTGCTACGTTTAATAGGATGATGGACATAATTTTCCGTCCACACCAGCAGTTTGTTTGTACATTCTTTGATGACATGATAGTCTACTCAAAGAATGAAGAGGAGCATAGGCATCACTTGGCCATTGTGTTCAAAGAGCTACGCAGTCATAGGTTGCTGATCAATGCAAAGAAAAGTGAGTTTTTTCTGGAAGAGATTCACTTTCTGGGACACATTGTCTCCAAGGATGGTGTCAGAATGGATCCTGCAAAAGTTGAAGTGATCAAGTCATGGCCAAATTTGAAGACGGTGCACGATGTCCGAAGTTTCTTGGGACTATGCTCCTATTACAGAAGGTTTATCCGAAATTTCGCTGAGATTGCTTCACCTTTACATGCTCTTCAAAAGAAGGTAGTCACCTTTAGATGGACATAGAAAGAGATTTCATCTTTTAATCTCTTAAAGGAAAAGATGACTTCAGATCCAGTCATTGTGTTGCCAGATCTTAGGAAGTCATTTGTGGTCCAATGTGATGCCTGCGGTAGTAGCATTGGTGCAGTGCTAATGCAAGATGGCAGGGTAGTAGCCTATGAGAGCAGAATTTTGCAAGGGCCAGAGATGACCATGCAGGTCTATGAGAAAGAGTTACTGGCTGTGATTCATGCGCTCTTAAGTTGGAAACACTACCTGCTAGGTGCAGATTTCGTTGTCCAAACAGACCATCAGACCTTGCGATACTTCTTGACACAGACAAAGTTATCAGAGAAGCATATGCGATGGGCAAATATCTTGTCCATGTTCCACTTTCAGATTGTGCATGTGGAAGGCAAGAAGAACGTTGTGGCTGATGCCTTGTCAAGGAAGCCACAAATTTCAGCTGTGTCAATTCCTTATCATCATGAACTTGATGATATGAGAGAACAGTATTCAAATGATGAAGATTTTGCAAGGGTCTTCGAGCAGCTAATGGATGGACAACGTCATGAACACTATCTTCTGAAAGACGGGTTCATGATGATGCATGGCAGATTGTGTCTCACAAAGCCATTGCGACGCAAAGTTATGGAAGAGAGTCATGTCCCACCGTAATTAGGGCATCGTGGTATCGATGCTACAGTTAAAGCGGCTGAGACATTCTTCTATTGGCTTACATTGAGAAGGGATGTCGATGCCTTTGTGCGAGAATGCCTAATATGCCAAAAGGTCAAGTTTGACAGGCAAAAGGCACCAGGGTTATTGCAACCACTACCTATTCCAGATAAACCATGGGAAAGTATTGCTATGGATTTTATCTTTGATCTTCCGAGAACGCAGACAGGAACTGATGGTATTTGGACCATTATTTGCAGATTCAACAAACAGGCTCATTTTATTCTTGTCAGGAAGAAGATAAAGCCAGATCAAATGGCACGCTTGTTTATGAGCAATATTTTCAAGTATCATGGCATGCCACAGTCGATTGTTAGCGACTGTGATCCACGTATGACAAGTTTGTTCTGGAGAGGCTTGTTTGAGAATATGGGTACCACGCTCAAATTCTCTTCGTCATTTCATCCTCAAACAGTTGGGCAATCAGAAGAGGCAAATTCTATTGTCCTAGATCTGCTGAAGTGCTATGTGTCAGAGCATAAAGGAAAGTGGGAGCAGGATTTGCCATTAGAGGAGTATGCATACAATAATACAGTGCATTCATCAACTGGCAAGGCACCTTTTGAGATAGTTGAAGGTGGCAAGAAAGTTCCTCCCATACTGCATACAAAGGACAAGATATTTGAAGCAGATAAGTATGTTCAGGACATGGATGAAATGTACAAGAAGGTCAAAGTGGCCTTAGAAAAGACTCAGGCAAAGCAAAAGAAAGCAACTGATCATCACCGTCGTGAAGTGGTATATTCACTTGGTGATTGGGTGCTTTTACGCTTTGAAAAGGCAAGGTTAAAGAAGATGAAGGGCAAGGAAAGACTGTTTCCAAAGCTCAGTATGCGTTACTATGGGCCTTTTCAAGTATGCGACATAATCAGTGATGTTGCATATAGATTGAAATTGCCTGACAGTTGGAAGATTCACAATGCGTTTCATGTGAGTCTTCTCAGACCCTATGTGGGTGATGTGCCAGAAGATATGCCAGCTGAAGATCAGCCGGAAGTCAAGGAACTTGACGAGATCTTGGTCCCGGAACAGATTTTGGCACACAAAGAAAGGAAAGTGAAAGGCAAGGTTGCTAGGCGTTACTTGGTAAAGTTCAGAAACTATCCACCAATGGATGCTAAGTGGATGGAAGAAGGTGAACTTGCAGAGTCACCAACTGTGTTATCACTTTACCTTGAAGCCTTCGGTTTGCAACCTACCTTGACCCCATGAGTTTCAGAGCTACATGGATTGTCAGTGTGACAATGGCTTCTGAAAAAAATGATGTACATGGTATTTAAAGTGAGCTCAAATGAAATACCTGTTACATGAATGTTAGAGCTGTACAGATTGTCAGTTTGGCAATTGCTCTTATGAAATGTCCAAAAGTTTGGTTAGTGCTATAGAAGTAAGTATTTCTTGTCAGTTTGTCAAGGATACAGTAGTTGCTTCTATTAGAGAGTACATGTGTAACTGCATTCTTAAACTGTCGGTTTGGGTATGCTTGAAAGTGTTACGGGATCCAACGTGTACTATAAGACAGTGGCAAAATGTGCAGCTACCATTTTGTCATTGGAAAGTTAGTGACTCAAAGCAATGGCAGAGTGCGAAGCTACCACTATGTCATTGGGACAGGGTTCACACGCAGGCAATACATGTGTTGACGAGGTGTTGAATACACCAGGGTTGACAATGAGCATGTATGTGTCGTACATGTGTCGACAGGTGTTGAATACATCAGTGTTGACTAGGAGCATGTACGACATAGATGCAAACGAGGACGTTTGAGATTTCAAGAGGGGGATATGTCACCAACGTGTGACTACTATCTATCCTTGTTGATTTCTTTCTTATTATCTATTTACTTTCACTTTTTGGAAACACCCCTCGGGAAATCTAACTGCCGTGCATAGCTAGTGTGGAACTGTTCAGAGGGAGTCCAGGCCTGAGAGCAAGAGAGCACTAAGGTTGGACAAGGACTATGGTTAGCCAGGTGGGATCATTGACTAGCCAAAGCGGAATCCTTTGCTATAGAGGCTACATTTCAATTCTGGATGTGGCCGCAGTGTACAAAGAGAGTCAGATGACCTAGAAAGATACAATGGCAGCATCTCCTAAAATTTAGGAAACTGCTATTTTGGGACCTGAAAATGTGTTGGCGTCATTACCTCCGGAATAACAAGGGGAACATTTTCTTGCTTTGCTGCAAAGTCAAGTGACGCACCAATTGAGATATTTTTAGCCCGGAATGCCCAAAGTCGGAAAATGTGCCATGTGGCACTCTGTGAGCATTCTGCTACTCCTAGCCAAAGAGGGGGCGCCTAAAATGAGAGAGGAGACTGATTCTCAGATTTTGTCACAGATTAAGAGCTATGGAGTGCTTGCTTTCCCTCTTATGCACAGTGCGGTGCCAAGAGTGATGCCCTGCACGCTACGCACTACCCTCTCTCTCCCCTTTGGCAGTATGTTATGTCCCTCTAGTAGGCTCTTCATTTGACCAATGTACAGTTGTGTGGGTTCATGCGCGATTGCCGAGGCAAGAGCCTCTTGCACAGGTACTGGATTAGCTAGCGGCTAATCCCCCCGCAGGTACAGGTGAATTCGGAGAGGTTTCACGCCAGAAATCTCGTCCGATTCAAAGGGCAAGTAGCCCTACAGGTGCGGGAGCTCGAGGACTTGCTACGGATGCGATTGGCATGCGAAACGGAGCCCAAAACAGCAAATTACAGCCTGTTGTGTATTTCTGCAGGTTTAGGGTTTTGGCCCTAAACGGACCCTAATACCCCCAGGAGGTTCGGGGACGCAAGGGGACCGCTGTATAGACGATCTAGCACATTTTCGGGGCTGAAAACAGAGAATTCAGCGTGCTGCAGATTCTCGCCAGGTCTTGCAAAGTGCCCGTATGCGTCGGGAAAGTCACTCAATGCGTGGGAATACTGATTGTGAAGGGTCCTCGTACTGTTATGCTGCCGAAATCGAGCCGGAACAGTTGAAATTCAGCCAAGTTTGTGCGAGGCAGCTTGTAGGGATCCACAGCGTTTATTCCCTCTTTTGAACAATAAAGAAATAGCGAAAGGGGCACCTAAGTTAGGGGCCAATCTGGTGTCGGTCTTCTCATACAGGTGTATTCTAGCATCTGTATCCCATTCCCCTCTCTTGTGTCACTATAGTGCAGGTATAATAGACGACTAATAATGGGTGAAAGCTAAATCAAGGTTTGAAGTAAAGTCTACCGCCCTTTTTGGATTGAACACGCCGGTTACAGAGACTACCACCCTTTCAATATGATCTACATTTGAAAAGGAACCGAGTTATTAGATGTGACCTGATGCAAGACTTTGTGAGGCAGACATGGGTAGACCTACTACGTCCATTGACCGCGAGGATGAAGGTCTACAAAGATCATTTTTTACAGATTACAAGCCAGGGGCTCATCCGGAAACCAGGTAAAATGGAGATATACATGTGAAACACTATGATGAGCACCGTTGGCCAACTTCTTGTATCCTCACATAGACGAGAGGTCGAGACTGGGCAGGCAGTCAGTATACTTCGAGAGGACAAGACTTGCAAACTGTGCAGACTATAGCCAGATATAAGGAGCATTTTATATGTAAATACCCTGGTATACTATGAGATCAGAGGGGGATATCATTGCCTCTGTAGGGGGGGCTTTGGACTGATCAATCGCATCATGACATTTGAGGATCAGCAATGCCTCAGCTTCTTCTTTCTAGAGATGCACAGGCATCAGGACAGTCTTATAGCTATCATGCAAGAGGACCCCCCAGCAGCGCCAATTTAGACAGAGACAGCTACGGTGAGGAAAGATGATCTGCCGGAGCCACTGCCATCGAGACCGAGGCCTACTCAAGGTTTCAACTTGAGAGGAGCAACGAAGCTCGGGCCTGATGGAGACTACCGTTGCCTGGCCCAAGGCATCGACATTGGACTCTCCAGCAGCCAGCAGAGAATCATATCAGATACACAGCACGGCAAGACGAGAGGCATCGCCGCACCCCTTTCTCAGTTCTACTCAGAGCGGCCATCTCGCCCTCTCCCACGTATTTTATCCTTGGAGGGGAGTAATTTCTTCCACAGACATCAGCATTCTGGGAGTGTATATATATCCAGAGTTTCAGCTGAGTACATCAGAGTTGTATATACCCCATCGTTAGTTCATGCATGATACTGCAGAGACATGGACATCATTGTATACTATTTTTCTCATAGGTCAACATGGCCTTTCGCCGATGTTGACAAAATATTTCTATTTCTCTCTTGCAGCTCACAAACAGCTACAGAAGCACTCTAGTTAATCTTGTCACACTCCAGTATCATTTACAACTTAAGCATAAACGGTATCGATCTTCCCTTCAGCTTCTGCTGCTTGCTCAAAGGCCCACATTCCAAATGTCATTTTTCCCCATCTTTGACAAGCACTTAAAACTGTAAGCCACAGCGTCGAATCTGCAGAAAAGGACATAGTCTCAATAATTGTTACTGCCACAACAAGATGCCCTGCACGGCAAAAAAGGTCGATCATGCACGTAAGATGCTCTAAGGTTGGAGTTAAACCATAGCCCTTACTTAGTTTTACAAAATAAGACTGGCCCTTGTCCAGTAAACCTCTGTGGCTGCAAGTATTCAATACTGAAGTAAAAGTGGCTGAATCTGGCTTAGTTCCTTCTTCTTCCAATTTTCCAAGTAAGCAAAAGACTACTTCATCCTGGCCAAACTGTGAATATCCTGCTAGGAGCACATTCCATAAAATTACGTCATGAACATGTGAGTTGTCGAAAACTTCCTGTGCTTCAATAAGCATGCCATTTTTGGCATACATATATACCAAGGCAGTGTTCACATCCATAGTTTTGTCTAACAAACCATCTCCGACAACCATGGCATGTATTTCTTGGCCCTTAACTGCAGCTCCAGTGGTTCCTGAAGCTTTCAAGATGGAAGCAAAGGTAATTGCATCTGGAGCGAAGCCCTCACTTTGCATTCGCTCAAAACAAGCCATAGCCTTTTCCTCATACCCTTGTTGGCTGTAACCAACTATTAATGCATTCCATGAGACAACATCCCTGACCCGGAGTTTGTCGAAGACCTCTTGGGCCCTTCTAACCAACCCACATTTACAAAACATATCTATGACTGCATTGGCAACAACGACATTCTTCTCAAGAAGGTGCTGTTTGACAATCTGCTTGAACAGTTCATTTCCCTTGTTTGCAGCTCCTACCATGCCACAAGCTTTTAACGTGCTGGTGAAGGTTATTGCATTAGGACTAAACCCCTCATGTTGCATCCTGTCAAATATGTCAAGAGCTTCCTCACCATACCCTTGATGAGTATACCCCCCAATCAATGTGTTCCATGTGATGATGTCTCGAGCCGGCAGCCTTTCACACATCAGTTTTGCATCTACAAGGAGCCCCACTTTTCCATACATAGCTACTAAAGCATTGGTAACCATAGTACTCGCATCATACAAGCCCTCTTTCACAATCTGTGAGTGTATTTCTTGACCTTTGTCTGCTGCTCCCATACTACCACAACCCTTTAAGATGCTAAGAAAAGTGGCTATGCTTGGCGAAAAACCCCCCTTACGCATTTTTTCAAACAACATAAATGCTTGATGTTCACGGTCGGACTCAGTATAGCCTGCGATTAATGTTGTCCATGACACCGCATCTTTGACTGGTAGTTCATCAAAAATTGCTTGGGCTCTTTCAACAACACCACATTTTGCGTACATATCTATCATAACATTGGCTAGCACCAGATTTCTTTCCAAAAAGCAGTCTTTGACTATTCGAGAGTGTATTTCTCCACCCTTTTGGGCCGCACCCATGGCACAGCAAGCTTTCAAGAGACAAGAGAAAGTGAACATATCTGGAGCGACACCTTCGTGTAGCATTTGTTCAAAGCACTTAAGTGTCTCCTCGCCATGCCCATGCTGAGCATATCCTCCCATTAATGCCGTCCATGAGACTGTGTCTCTTATTCGAAGCTTGTTGAACACATCTTGCGCTTTCTCAAGTGCATTGCACTTGACATACATATGCACAAGTGTGCTACCAACAAAATTGTGCGTATCTAGCAACTGTTTTGCAACAATCTCAGCATGCAATTGGGTGCCCAAGTGCAAATCTTTATTCTCAGCACAAGACTTCAAAAGCCCCACGATTCTCACCGCGTCCCCATCCTCATTATCCACTTTCTTATCTTGCTGTTCCATGTTAGGTAACACCTGGGCCTTCCTCTTTATCTTCACCGTCAGCGTTCTCTTTGCACATAGGGCTCTGTCTGAGCCTTCTAGCGATGGTGGCGATAGCTCTTCTTGACCCCAGCATGTGTGTGGTTCCGTAATACCTAAGCAGGATGGGGCGGCCTGCCATAGAATGATACGATTACATGAGAAAAACATGCACTGAGCGCCTACTGACCAGCTTAAGCAAGAATGGGTGACTTACTCTGGCTCTCCATCGATGAGGACTCGAGCTGCAAGAAAAGCTCTGTGTATAACTCCGCGCAGCTCGCTGCTCGACAGTTGAGTCGTCGATCCCGAGTGAGCATTTTTCTGACAATTGGATATTTATCATCAATTCCATGGCAACATGGCGGTTGGCCTCTTCCTCGCAGTGCCTCCGCACTATCTGGCACGGGCATTTTCAAATGGGAGTGGGGACGGTGGGGGTCATTCGGGCCATTGGATTATTCCGACCGGCCGGTAGGTAAATTCAGGTTGTCCCGCACTTTGAGCCTCAAACCCACGACCTCTGCCAAGTGATGCATGTGCTCAAACCACCACACCCCCATACGTTCAATGCATCATTTGTAAATGCAGGCCAATTCGTATTTTCGGGACAATTTTTGTAAATTTAGCCCACCGATCTTGTAAATTTAGGGCGTCTAATCACATGGCCTACAATGCATGTGCCTTACGATTTTCACCTCCGTCCTTGAAATGTGCCCATGCCGTATAGTGTTGAGGCTCGTTGCTTCTATATTTGGCCTGCATAAGGCCTTAATAAAGCATTGAAATCTTGAGAGCAATTGAGGACCATTGGATAAAGCTTGTAGAGTAGTGCCACATGGCAGGTTAATGACAAAAAACATATTTCTTGCAAGAGAAGAGGGGCTTGACTAAGAATGACATAGGTTATGTAGGCAATCTTATGTACATTTAGACCACTACGTGAGAGGTCCCCAACCGAAAGACTCTAAAGTCGTGATGAGGTCTTTGACATAAGCCTAATAAAAAAACTAGAATCCCTAAGTAAGAAAAATCGAGGTTAATGACAACTAACTTATTTCCTCATATTTCTTTTAAGAGAAGAGGGGCTTGACTAAGAATGACATAGATTATGTAGGCAATCTTATGTACATTTAGGCCAATACGCGAGAGGTCCCCAACCCAAAGACTCTAAAGTCGTGATGGGTCCTTGACAGGTCTCTAAGCCTGATAAAAAAACTAGAATCCCTGAGTAAGAAAAATCGAGGGAACGAACCCTTACCATTGGCAATGGCTTGGGATTTAGCCCTAGAGAAAGACATAGTCCTATCTCACAAGCAAAAACGGAACATAATCTAAAAGACCTAAAACTTTTTCAACCCTATAACCTCTGCAAATGGTCTAAGGAATCCTCTTCCAACACTTTTTCCCCTCTACCTGAGTGAGGGCACATCCTTTGGTAGACTTCTCTTCCTTTGAAAAAGTTTACTAAACATTAATGCGCGAGGATTTATTTGCATGACTAATCAGGTCCACGCATCCATGATCGACAACCTTAGTCGATCCCCACTTACCACCTGGCACATGCTTCTTTATTTTATAATTACTACCATGTTCTTCTTATACTTAAAATAATGGCTCCTTTTACTTTTCAATTAACAGGGATTTCTTAAAACAAGTATTAAAAGCAACATTTCTAAAAATTATTTATCAAACAGATATCTTTAAACCTTAGTCAATCCCCACTTACCACTCACACATGCTTCTTTATTTTCTAACTAGTACGGTCGGCCGCCAAAGCTCTCTCTCTTTCTCTCTCCCTCTTTATTGCGTGCACAGGGGCTTCTCTCAGTTTTGGAGTTTAGGCTTCATGTCGTAGATTTTGACACGTGTAAAGGGCTCCCCCTTCCCCCATATTATGTTAGTTTAGATTACTACCATGTTCTTTTTACACTCAAAATAATGGTTCCTTTTAATTTTCAATTAGCAGGGATTCCTTAAGACAAGTATTTAAAGCAGCACTGGAAAACATTCTTTATCAAACAAATATCTTTAGACCTAATAATTATAAAAACTAATAAAATAATTTTGAGATAATTTCACAACTAGTTAGCAATGTGAAGCTTCTCTGTTAATTACTTCATGATTTGTTAAGCTATATTTTTTAATTTTCCATTCATTATATGTTAAAAACAAATAGTTTATGCTCTAATAAATACCAAAATTAGAAAGATGATTTTGATATAATTTCCACATCTTTCTAACAGTGTTTAGAAGCTTTGAAAATTAATTCATACTTATCTAAGTTGATTTGGTATATTTTCTCTTAATTACGGTCAAAATTAGATAATTTCATCCTTGATATAAATTAATAATTAATTAGATTATTGTTTATAATTAGAGATTTAGTATTCAACAACTTATTTATGTATAAAATGATAATTATCAATAGAGAGAAGTCTAATCTTTCCTAATTAATAATATAATTATAAAAAATAACCTTAAATTAACATATCTTTGACTAATCTAAAGGGATTAATAATAATTACCTTGGTTAATCACTAAGAGTTTTTTCTCTTTAGTGATTTGTGGGTAGACTCTCTCTAGGCTAGAGAGAATTTACCACGGTCTCCGAGTCTAAGGAAAGTTGTGAAAACGAGGGCTCTATTTATAGGTTCTTGACAAGCACGGTTGTATTTAGCAACTCCAAGAAGTCCCCCCATCTCAAGGGAGCGCCCTCTACTGCTATTTTAGCCCCTGTCAGGTTCAAAATATCCTTCCTAACACCTGCTTAGCTTGATTTTCGAATTTGTTAACTTTAGTTTCATTTTACTGCTTCATCTAGAAATATATGGTCCATGTGGTAAAATATTTGCTAAGCCATGTGATTTAATATCTTCTAGCCCATGTGCTTTAATATCTATAAAAGGTCTCCAATTTTTTAAGTTATCAAAGTGATCGTGAAAATTTCTTGCAGAGATTCGAGAGATTCGAGGGTCAGTCTGTATCTGAATTCGACTCGGAATTTTTTTTATTGAACTAAAGTTGTGCTTAAGATTCTAAAAATACCAAATTCAACTATGTTCAGGTTAAGGGTGTTGTCGGCCGGTTGCCAAGACTCACCATATCGATGCTAGCAAAGCGAGAATCATAGACATAAAATGTTGTGCAAAGTATCCTTGGTATCCCCATATGCTAAAAATGTCATTTCTGACACTCGAAAAAAATCACGCGTAAGATAAACAGTCTATTTTGGATTCGGGGGGTTCACCTCTTAGACATGTAAGTTACCACGTGAGATCAAATGAATGGGTTTCTTAATCGGCATAATTTTAAAGTTTTAACAAGATTGTATTAACATAAGAGTTTTTTAAATTGATTTTAGAGAAACACCCGTAAGTTTTTGAAGAAAAAGGACTCATTTTATTACGTTACTCATGTAAGTAAAGGGGTTTTTTTAATATCCTTTGAACGTACGTTATATGAATAGTTTCTTAAAGGTGCACCTCTCGAGACTTTGGGTAGGTTGGTTGCGGCCTTTGAAGCACTCTATGGATTACTTAGGACGTGCTCTATCTATCCCTATGGTCAAAAATCAGTTTATGCTCGGATTCACAATGCAACATCGCAGGACAGAGACACGAGCAATCGAAAGAAACACGGAACTCATAATACTCAATTGCAACGTACACTTTTTAAATTAAAAAACTTAGGTTTAAAATTACAAAAGTTGGCTTTTATACCTTAGCCAAGGTTTAAAGAATGGATTCCTACCTATTTGGGCTCAATAAAAAGGCTTAGGAATTGAATTTAGTTACAAATTTGGAAGCCATCCATCCCTTTACACTCTTTAACAATCAATGATAATACAATGGCTTTTGACTCTTATATGATTTTTATTAATACTTGAAGTTGTGATACAATCAACGAGAGTAAAAAATAAGAAGGATGTCCTTTTGTTAGTTGAGTAGTTAACATTCCCCCCTCCTTGATTGTGTTGTTCACGACACAACTACTTAGGGTGCTAAGTAGTGGTCTAGCTTTCTAGCTTCAGTCCTCTTTGCATGATGTTCCAAGACTTATTGATACTTGAGACAAAGCCCTTTATCTTCAGTGGACATGAATTGCATAGCACGATCTTGTTCCTCTGTGTTCCACTATTAAATAGCTTACAAGTCTTTCTCGGAGATTAGCGATGACTGAGCCACAAATCTTTGGTCTGTAAGTGAAGAAGCCCGTATAAAATTACTCCTCAAAGGTTTGCATGTAGTAGGATAACAAGAACATCACTCGAGCATAGAATCCGTGGATCACTTCCTCCGGAGGTTGGCCTGATAGACCTAGCACAATCCTTTGTTACCTTCGAGGAATGACATCCATGCTACATCTATTTGCTCCGCACAGTTAAAAGTCTACACACATGTAAGGAGCATCTTAGAATCTTTACCAGTGATAGCCGTTTTTTGGCTCTTTGTAATTGCCACAGTGAGTTATCTCACCCTACCAAAATCACCCAAACGCTATGGCTATCCCTACCATTTCACTGTACATAGGCGTGTGTGAGTTAGGGGGCTTTTCCCATATCTTCTTAAAAACCCTCAGCTAACTAGTCACTGGGCTAGTTGAGCCAAAAAAAAATAAAAAAAATAAAAAAAATAAAAAAATAAAGTATATTATGGCCTCTTTGTGTGTAAATATTTCTTTGTATATAGGGCCTAAATAAAAGATTTTTTCATAATTATTTTGGTATTTATTTAAATATTTCTACCTAGGTGTGTGTTATTTATACTCTGTACATTGCCTCACCATTACCACAATTTTTTCTTACCATTTTTCATACTCTTTATTCCATATAGAAATATTTTCATGTAAGCTTCTCTTATATTTGGTGTAACTCCACCCCAACAAAAATCCAAAAAAACTAGTTTTATTTATGTGTATATTTTTTCACTATTTTGATTTTTCCCTTCCTACATCTATTTTGTTTTTTTCTAAAAAATTAAAACACCAAAAATATTTATCTTTTTATGGTAGCCTCATAATGAGAGAGATTTCTTTTGACCCCTTTATATTTTTTCCACTTATATTATTTATATTTGACATGTACATATTTTTTAGACCCCTCAATATTTGATTTTCTTAGTTGTACTATTCACTTATATCCTAATCTCAACAATATCTTCAATTATAGACCTACCAAATAAGGTCAAGGGTAGGTGGCATGCATACATGCACTATGGAGGGCTCACTCTTGGAGGTATTCAAAAGAATCATCCAAAGAAGGACCCCACAAGGACCTTGTGCAGTGGAAAAAAACGTTCGGTTTTGCTGAATTTTTAAAGTTCACTTGCTCTCCAAATTTGAAAAGGTGATACAAACAAAAGTTGTAGCTCGTGGGCTGAACTTTTGCCTCAAATTTTTTCATATTGTTTTGAGCTACGAGCTGTGAGCTATGATTTTTTTAGTGGACCCCAGTTTTCCCATGCTATGCAGCCACACTCTCTCTTCCACTTTATCATTTTCCTCTTTCACACACACTTCTTCACTCATCATCCCCATCTCTCTCACCACTCCTCTCTGCACACTACTCACCTTCTCCTCAACCTTGAAGAATAAGAGAAACCATGATGAACTCATACCTCCCACACACAATTCCATTCCAAAATTGACCACCTAGTCTCATTTTTCCTCCTCCAATTTACCCATATCTATCAAAAAAACCACAAAATTCAGCCTCTTCTCTTAAAAGACAGCATCATGGTGGTTGATTACTCAGCTTCAATTATCTTGTCTCTCAAGGAAGGTCAAGAGTGGAGAAAAAGTGTACCTCAAAGCTAGTGGACCGTCAACAGGCGTCAAAATCGGCCCTACTCAAGACACTTGGAGCATCAACCTTGTAAGAAAGCCACCTTTTCTTACCTCTTAAGAGTTTTTTTCTTCCTTATTTGTATCCTACATGGATACTCCCATTGTAAATATCCAATTCCATTTGTAAATTAATACTAACTCTACTAACACTAACCCACTATGAAAAGTCCTATCACCTCCATTTCTCTCCTCTCTCTTCCTCACCAACTTCTTGATAATTCCAAGCAAAAGAAATTAGATAAATTGCTGAAAATCTAACCCAACCATGGTTAGAGGAGTAACCCTAGCCTTCAAAATTGCTATAAAAGGAGGGTGTAGCTAGCACAAAAGGGGGAGCCATAAGCAAGAGCACTATGCTATAGCTTGAGAAGCCAAGCTCAACCTCTCTAGAAGGAGCTCTTGAGTGGAAGCTCATTGTCTTATGCACGTGCATGTGTTGTAATAGGGGATTAGCAAGGGAACTCTATGCCATTGTAAGAGAGAGAGTGATCATTCAATTGAGAGTAGGAAATCTATCATTTCTCCTACTAGTGTAAGCCCAACATTCGCTGAATCAAGGAGGGTGGATTTGGACTAAGCTTGGATACTTTGTCTCCCTTCCAACATGAAGTAATGGACAACAATGATGCGTAAGTGTCTTGGTGTTTTTTGTTAAGTTCTTGATAGCTTGTCTCTGGTGTTGTCATCAATCTAGCCATAAATCCCACATATTGTAAGAGGGCGACAGGGTGGAGAGGACTCCCCTGGCCTTAAGACAGTGATTGGGGTGGCTTTTCTTGTGATGTGTTGTGGTGAAATTTACGCAAGCTATGTTGAACAAGTACTAATCTCACTTTGATTTGTCATGACAGATTTGTAAGAAGGTATTAATGCAATAAGCACCCCCTCCCCCTTTCTCTCTCTTTCTTAAATATATAGTTGTGTTTGCTTGATCATTGCCGATACGTTTCAAAGCAGCCCGAGCACTATCTCTCTCTCTCTCTCTCTCTCTCTCTCTCTCTCTCTCTCTCTCTCTCTCGTGTTTTAGTGTGTGAGAGTATTCCATTGGTGTTAGGGTTAGTGTAAATTCCTTGCTTGTTTGTGGGTTGCTCTAACGATTCTCCTCTTTTGCGTCCTAGTTCGCTCTTAAACTAGGTGGTGCCCCTTGTGTAGTTGGGATTTGGCTGTGGGTGTGTTGTTTTGGTTTGTGTTGTGTTGTGCCCCAGCCCCATTGAGCAGCACGGGAGCCTTGAAGGGTGTCTAGAGGCCACTCTTCTTGTTGCCCGCCCCGGACCGCCTCAAATTGGTGCCCCCACGGAGGACAGGCTTGTGTATGTTCTGTGAAGTCTCAACCTTTAGCGTAATCAAGTAGTTTGCATGAATCACGAGAATTTGTATGATCCCTTCATTCCCATTGCAAGGCAAAAGGTACACATAATTGTTAGTACTAAGTTGCAATTTCAACGTGTCATTCGTAGAATTTTAGGTCCTCTTAGGTTGGCCGAGATAAACGCTTCAGTAAATCCTTTTATTTTGCCTCTCATTAGGTACGACCTTAGTTTGGACGTCTATATTTTTGTTTTGTTTTAAGCATTAGGACATGCATAGGCCATGGATAATGGCCCAGGAATAGAGGTTTTTCCCTTTCATTTTACTCCACACATTAGAATAAACGTTGCAATTAGTAGAAAGATCCATTTTCAACAACGAATGGTGTTCATGTTTGGTGCCCAAAGAGCAGGAGAAATTCTTGCATCACCAAACCTTGTCATTCTACCTCTCATCAACTACCACACTTCTTTTGATGTACATGTGTTCATTTTATTTTAAAATGAAGTGCAGCCCGGCAGAATAGTGTGTAGGTTTGTCTTTTCTTTGTCCAAGTTGTTACAAGAAACAAAAAAACGATCATTTGTTCTAACTGGGAATGTGTGTGCAGTGAAAGTTCAATCCTTAGAGATCTAGCTCTATTACCAATTGAGTTGCAGGAGCAAGTAGTAAGGCGTCTCCCTCATAACAAGAGGGTGGTGAAGTTAAGACGGAAGGTCCTACGCGTGGATTCCATTTTCCTCTTGTTGTTGGGCACTAAGGAAGACCGCGCATTCATCCAACTAGTGTGTGCCCTAAGATTGGTAAATAGAGTGAAATTTGGCGTTTGGCGAGTGCATTTTACCATTGAGGAAGACTCTTCAGGAAACTTGCGGCCAGAGTTCATGCTTCATAGACTCACATTTGGTGAATTTTTCCCTCATTTGCGTCTTATTAATAGTCTTCCTTTCGCTTTCAACAAAGGAGATAGGGAGCTATTCAAAGCTTGTCTTAATAAAGAGAGCATAGAGAAGATTGCAAATTTGTATAAATTCTCATCCTTCTCTACTTTCTATGACACTTTGTTCATAGAGACATTGTAAATCTCTTTATGCTTTTGAATGATTTAACCATAATCCTAAGGAGTTTTTGTCCAGGAATTTTGTAGCACAAGTGGAGTCTTTAAATCTTGCAAACTTGATTGGACTTGATGAGGATGTTCTTTATGAAATTGTGAGAAGGTTGCCTCACTCCGACTGTGTGGAACTCGAAGGAAAGGAGCTCCTAGTCAATTGCTACTTTCTCACGGCCTTCGACGAGCATGAAGATCTAGTTTTTATACAAACCGCTTGTGCATTGGGAATTGTAGAGCAAGTGCAATTTATCACTTGGGACGTGGTTGCTCTTTTGGATCCAGAAAATGAAGTTCTAGAGATTTCTGTTTATCGCCTTAGCTTTGAAGAATTTCAACCCTTCTTAGAGCTCATCAATAGTCTACCCTTTTGTTTTGATCAAACAAATCGAGACCTTATTGAAGCTTGGATAGCTAAAGAAGAAAACCTAGAGTGGTATTTTCTCACTTCTTCATTTGCAGGCGAGTGGTTCTAAATCTCTATTGTATCCCTTATTGTAACTCGTGTTGTAATCTTTCATAATAATGGAGAGCCAACGCCAAATGTCTGGATATCCTCTTTTCTTTGGAGAACTTGGAGAGGATGCAGAATTATTTTTAGCAAATTTCAAGATGTCTTGCCGTATCAAGAGGATAGTAACCGATCAAGAACGTGTAGAAATGTTTGAGGTGGTCCTTAGGAAAGATGCTAGTACTTGGTTTGACTCTTTGCCTGAGGAAGTTAAGGGGAATTACACAGAAGTTTTGAATCGTTTTAAGAGATACTTCTTTGATCCCCAAAACACTCAAAAACTATGGCAAGACATTGTTTCTCATAAGCAAAAAGACTTAGATGACTACTACTTGTACAAGCAAGAGTTTCTACGTCTTTGGGCTCTATGGATACGAAATGTTGCTAACCCTGGTGATGGTGCAGAATTTTTAAAGAAGGAGAGGTTCATAGCCGGACTCTTTCCTGACCTTAAGGTAAAAGTTGAGGCGGGTGCACCTGCTACTTTTGATGCAGCTGAAACTAGGGCTGCTGAGAAGTATAGGAAACTCAAGTGCTTAAGGGGAGAGGTTCCAATAGAAGGTCTTAGACCCAAAGGTAAGTCACAAGCATCAACATCGAGGGAGCTTCCTGAGGTAACGGCGGAAGTAATTGAGAAGTTAAACGAATCTTTAAGCAGCCTGTCAATTCACCTTGCACAAGCTGTAGGTCCAAAGGGACAAGCAAAGAAGTCTGAAGAGCGAGATCCACGACCTAGGAGAGTCTTGCAATGTTGGAATTGCGGAGAGTCTGGACATGGGATGTATAATTGTCCTTGGCCCCGTGGGGAGCCAGGGAGACCTAACTTGAATTACCCAGTGATGAATGCAGGTGAAGGAACTGGTCAACAACCAAGGCTTCTACAAAGGCCAAATGGACCAAGACCACCTCCACAAGGGGTAGAAGGAGTTCCACCTTTGCCAGATCCAAATGTGCATGTGGTAGAGGTGACAAATCAAATGAGGTTGACATGGAAGCCAATGGAATTAAGCGTGGCCGAGGAAAAGGTAAAGAGAAAGAAGGAGTCACATCACAGAGTGACCATGGACAAGGCAAGAAGGCAAAGGAAACCAAGGAAACCAAGAGGACTCGACGTCGTATCAACCTCCAAGACTTCCCTCTTGGACATGGTATGGCTCCGTACAACTTGTTGGAAGACATGAGAGGTAAGGGTCCTGATATTTCATGGCCTCAATTTCTTGCATTATGTCCACAAGTTAGGAGGGATTTAACAAGGGCAGTTAGCACTAGGAGAAAGGTAAAAGAGAGTGTGCCTGTTGTAAAAATTGCACAAGCTGAAATGAATGAGGACATTACACCGGTGCTAGACTGTTACATCAAAGGAAGATTGGTTAGGAAAGGTCTAGTGGATGGGGGTGCACAAATTTGCATCATGACAGAGGGACTCATGCAAAGACTAGGCATGCACATCCAGGAGACACTTGAAATCAAAGTCAAGATGGCAAACAATAGCAAGGCTAGGTGTGTAGGCATTTGTAAAAATGTCTTTGTAGAGGCCTTTGGCATTAAGAAAGCGGTGGATTTTTATGTTATGTCGACCAAGGGAAGTGGTTATCCATTTATCCTAGGAAGACCATGGCTAATGAAAATGCGAGCTTTGCAGGATTGGGAGAGTGGGAAATTAATTTGCAGGAATGACAATCATAAGAAGGTTGTCTTTGACATGAAGGAGCAACGCCAAGAGGAGCTCCATGAAGAATCATCTCAAAGTGAGACGGAAGAAGGTTGGACCGATAGCACTTCAGAAGAAGAAAGTAGCGGCAGCATTACTGAAGAGGAGTCTTCCATCGAAGTCATGGGGGTAAGGTTTAAGCCAAGAAACCAAGAGACCTCTTGTCAAGGCTTGGAGGAGGTAGGTCCTCAAGAGAACGAAGGTGTTCAAGATGAAGGGATGCTGGAAGGTATGCTATCAACAACACTTACAAAGGATGAAAGAGAGGAGTTCAAATGTGTGCTAAGGAAGTTTCCTAGGCTTTTTGCTAAAGACTACACCGATGTGCGTGGAGTAGATGCTGTTCAACACAAAATTGAGTTGAAGCCAGAGGCCACACCTAAGGCTCAGAAGCTACGAAGGCTAGGAGTCATCAAGGAGCAGGCTTTACTCAAGGAGGTAAGAAAGCTTCTAGCAGCAGGGTTCATTTATCCAGTGGAGAATTCAGAGTGGGTCTCTCCTGTTGTTGTCACTCCTAAGAAGAACAGCAAGTGGAGGGTGTGTGTGGATTACCGTCCCCTCAATGAGGCAACAAAGAGAGATCACTTTCCCCTCCCATTCCAGGATGAGATACTAAATGAGGTAGCTGGTCATGAGAAGTACACTGTGTGCGATGGTTACTCAGGTTACTTTCAAATAGGGATTGCACTGGAGGATCAATTGAAAACAACCTTTATCACTCCTTGGGGTTGTTATGCTTTTAGAGTCATGCCATTTGGTCTGACAAATGCTCCTGCAACATTCCAACGTTTCATGAATATGGTGTTTCAAGCATTCTTTGGAAAGTCAATTAGGGTGTTCATTGATGATTTCTGTATTTATAGCTCAAAATCATTGCATCTACAAAGGGTAGAAGAAGGTTTAAAGAAGCTCTACGACATGGGAGGTCAACTCAACCCCGACAAGTGCCATATAGGTGAGGATGAAGTAATCTTGCTTGGTCATAAAGTTTCTTACAAAGGCATTGAAGTGGATCCTTCGAAGGCAAAGGCTCTTATTGAGCTACCATCACCCAAGAGTCTTAAGGAGGTCATCTCATTCATTCAAAAGGTGAAGTATATGTCACGCTTCATTCACTTAGCCTCGGAGTTACTTCACCCTTTGCAAAAGTTGACACAACAAGTAGAATTTGCATGGTCTGATGAGCTTGAAGAGTACTTTTGTAACATTAAAGTCATTTTGTCAGAGCTACCAACACTCATGCCTCCTTGTTGGGAGTACACATTCTTTGTTAGCTCTAGTGCTGGGAAAGAAACAATTGGTGCTGTGTTGCTACAACAAGATCCCCACAGTACAAGGATGCGACCCATCTACTTTGCTAGTAGGGTCATGAATGCTTTGGAGAGAGACTACACAGAAGCAGAACTCATGATGCTTTCTCTCATGTTTGCGGTGAGAAAGTTTAGATCCTACCTGCTACCAAAACCTTTTGTAATTCTCACTGCAAAAAATTTGTTCCCTTGGGTGTCATCTCAAATGAATCTTAGTACTAGGATCTCAAAGTGGATTATGGAGTTGCAAGAGTTTCAATACTCTTTCAAGGTAGAAGATAGTGTGCGTGCACAATTGGCAGGGATTCTCACTTATAGGGTGCACGAAAAGGAGATTAAGGTGCCTGAAGTAAAGACCCTACCATTGCCACCACCAAAAAGTATTCCTAATGCTTTTACCTTGTTCTTTGATGGAGCTTTTCGTCGAGCCACAGGAAAAGCAGGGGGAGGGCTAGTGTTGCTCAACCCAAGTGGAGAGGTGGTCATGAAAGAGAAGTTCAATCTACCAAGTTCAGCTAGCAACAATGAAGCAGAATATGACACTCTACTTCATGGTTTGAAGATGTGCATTGGCCAAGGGATACAACGTCTCATGGTAAAAGGAGATGCACTTCTCATTGTTAAACAGATTTTAGGCATTTGGGCATGCAAGAATGAAAGCTTAAGGACAAAAGTTCATGCCATTCGTAGGCTATTTAATCAATTTGAGGAGGTGCAATTATATCATATTCCTAGGAAACAAAATGAGGATGCTGATTTACTTGCACAACAAGCCGTTGCATGTGTAAATAAAGAAGTGCAGGTCATCATGGTGGCGGCTGCTGTGAAGCAACCGAGGTACCAGGGATTGGAGTCATTGGCTCCCATCATTGGCTACATTTTGGAGGGTGAGTTTCCACCAGACTTCACAAAAGCTCAGAAGAGGAGACTCATGAAGAAGGCAAGCATGTATCTCTTCCTAGAAGGCTCCCTCTATCAAAGAGGGAAGGATCAAGTATGCAGAAGAGTACCAACTATTGAGGAAATTCCAGCCATTCTAAAAGGTTTGCACGAAGAAGCATGTGGTGGTCATTTTGCTCAAGAATTAACTGTGAAGAAGATTTTGCTTGCGGGGTATGTTTGGCCAAGCTTGCATATGGATGTTCAACATTGGTGTAAAAGCTGTCACAATTGTCAAATAAATGGAAATAGAAGGTTGGTGCATGGCCCGAGGCAAATAGTGATTGCAAATGGACCCTTTGAAAAGTGGGGCATTGATGCCATGGGTCCTCTGCCTAGGACAAAAAATGGTAAACTCTACATTCTAGTGGCTGTAGACTATATGACTAGGTGGGTGGAAGCTCAAAGTGTGGCAAGAGTGAATGAGAGGATAGTTAGCAAGTTTGTGTACAATCACATTTGTTGCAGATTTGGCACACCTTTGGAGATTGTTTCTGATAATGGTCCAGGGTTTAGGAAGGGCTTGCTCACAGAAGTCTGTGAAGTACTTCACATTCTACATCGTCACAATACACCCTACTATCCCCAATCAAATGGTTTGGTAGAAGAAGCTAATGGTGTCATTGCAGGCATCATTAGAAAGATGGTGAAAAACAAGACAAAGTTGTGGGATGACTTCTTGGATGGTGCCTTGTGGGCGTATCGAACCACATATAGAGAAGCCACGGACCGGAGTTCACACCATTTCACTTGGTCTATGGTCAAGAGGCTTTACAGCCAATTGAACTAAACATTCCAACAATGCGACTTCATGGCAAATCAGCACAAGATGATCAAGAAGCATGGATGGATCGACTTCTTACCTTAGCTGAGCTTGAGTGGAAAAGAGAGGCAGCATACGAGTGCTACAAGAGGAAAGCTACGCAGGCGAAGGAGAAGCTTGACAAGAAACTAAAGGACAAAGGCATCAATGAAGGAGATCTGGTGCTAAGGTATGACAATCGACTCGATAATCGTTTTGATGCCAAGTTTAAAACTAGATGGCAAGGGCCATACATAGTCAAGAAGGCTTTCAATTCTAGTTACTATCAGCGTATGGACTTGAATGGTAAAGAGCACTCCAGGAAGGTAAACGGGTATCACTTGAAGCCCTATTTGAGTCGCCTTCTACCAAAGGATCTACCAAAGATCTGTCCAAAGGCCGCTGTCTCATGTAAGTATTGTTACATGAAGCATGAGTGTAACTCTAGCAAAAATTCTGAGGGGCCAAACAATAAAGATCTCGTCAAGGACTCTGAAGCACTCTCTTTGGAAAAAATGCTTTATGATGGTACATGAATATACCATCATCCAGGGGGAGGGCTAATGATAGCCGTTTTTTGGCTCTTTGTAATTGCCACAGTGAGTTATCTCACCCTACCAAAATCACCCAAACGCTATGGCTATCCCTACCATTTCACTGTACATAGGCGTGTGTGAGTTAGGGGGCTTTTCCCATATCTTCTTAAAAACCCTCAGCTAACTAGTCACTGGGCTAGTTGAGCCAAAAAAAAATAAAAAAAATAAAAAAAATAAAAAAATAAAGTATATTATGGCCTCTTTGTGTGTAAATATTTCTTTGTATATAGGGCCTAAATAAAAGATTTTTTCATAATTATTTTGGTATTTATTTAAATATTTCTACCTAGGTGTGTGTTATTTATACTCTGTACATTGCCTCACCATTACCACAATTTTTTCTTACCATTTTTCATACTCTTTATTCCATATAGAAATATTTTCATGTAAGCTTCTCTTATATTTGGTGTAACTCCACCCCAACAAAAATCCAAAAAAACTAGTTTTATTTATGTGTATATTTTTTCACTATTTTGATTTTTCCCTTCCTACATCTATTTTGTTTTTTTCTAAAAAACTAAAACACCAAAAATATTTATCTTTTTATGGTAGCCTCATAATGAGAGAGATTTCTTTTGACCCCTTTATATTTTTTCCACTTATATTATTTATATTTGACATGTACATATTTTTTAGACCCCTCAATATTTGATTTTCTTAGTTGTACTATTCACTTATATCCTAATCTCAACAATATCTTCAATTATAGACCTACCAAATAAGGTCAAGGGTAGGTGGCATGCATACATGCACTATGGAGGGCTCACTCTTGGAGGTATTCAAAAGAATCATCCAAAGAAGGACCCCACAAGGACCTTGTGCAGTGGAAAAAAACGTTCGGTTTTGCTGAATTTTTAAAGTTCACTTGCTCTCCAAATTTGAAAAGGTGATACAAACAAAAGTTGTAGCTCGTGGGCTGAACTTTTGCCTCAAATTTTTTCATATTTTTTTGAGCTACGAGCTGTGAGCTATGATTTTTTTAGTGGACCCCAGTTTTCCCATGCTATGCAGCCACACTCTCTCTTCCACTTTATCATTTTCCTCTTTCACACACACTTCTTCACTCATCATCCCCATCTCTCTCACCACTCCTCTCTGCACACTACTCACCTTCTCCTCAACCTTGAAGAATAAGAGAAACCATGATGAACTCATACCTCCCACACACAATTCCATTCCAAAATTGACCACCTAGTCTCATTTTTCCTCCTCCAATTTACCCATATCTATCAAAAAAACCACAAAATTCAGCCTCTTCTCTTAAAAGACAGCATCATGGTGGTTGATTACTCAGCTTCAATTATCTTGTCTCTCAAGGAAGGTCAAGAGTGGAGAAAAAATGTACCTCAAAGCTAGTGGACCGTTAACAGGCGTCAAAATCGGCCCTACTCAAGACACTTGGAGCATCAACCTTGTAAGAAAGCCACCTTTTCTTACCTCTTAAGAGTTTTTTTCTTCCTTATTTGTATCCTACATGGATACTCCCATTGTAAATATCCAATTCCATTTGTAAATTAATACTAACTCTACTAACACTAACCCACTATGAAAAGTCCTATCACCTCCATTTCTCTCCTCTCTCTTCCTCACCAACTTCTTGATAATTCCAAGCAAAAGAAATTAGATAAATTGCTGAAAATCTAACCCAACCATGGTTAGAGGAGTAACCCTAGCCTTCAAAATTGCTATAAAAGGAGGGTGTAGCTAGCACAAAAGGGGGAGCCATAAGCAAGAGCACTATGCTATAGCTTGAGAAGCCAAGCTCAACCTCTCTAGAAGGAGCTCTTGAGTGGAAGCTCATTGTCTTATGCACGTGCATGTGTTGTAATAGGGGATTAGCAAGGGAACTCTATGCCATTGTAAGAGAGAGAGTGATCATTCAATTGAGAGTAGGAAATCTATCATTTCTCCTACTAGTGTAAGCCCAACATTCGCTGAATCAAGGAGGGTGGATTTGGACTAAGCTTGGATACTTTGTCTCCCTTCCAACATGAAGTAATGGACAACAATGATGCGTAAGTGTCTTGGTGTTTTTTGTTAAGTTCTTGATAGCTTGTCTCTGGTGTTGTCATCAATCTAGCCATAAATCCCACATACTGTAAGAGGGCGATAGGGTGGAGAGGACTCCCCTGGCCTTAAGACAGTGATTGGGGTGGCTTTTCTTGTGATGTGTTGTGGTGAAATTTACGCAAGCTATGTTGAACAAGTACTAATCTCACTTTGATTTGTCATGACAGATTTGTAAGAAGGTATTAATGCAACAAGCACCCCCTCCCCCTTTCTCTCTCTTTCTTAAATATATAGTTGTGTTTGCTTGATCATTGCCGATACGTTTCAAAGCAGCCCGAGCACTATCTCTCTCTCTCTCTCTCTCTCTCTCTCTCTCTCTCTCTCTCTCTCTCTCTCTCTCTCTCTCTCTCGTGTTTTAGTGTGTGAGAGTATTCCATTGGTGTTAGGGTTAGTGTAAATTCCTTGCTTGTTTGTGGGTTGCTCTAACGATTCTCCTCTTTTGCGTCCTAGTTCGCTCTTAAACTAGGTGGTGCCCCTTGTGTAGTTGGGATTTGGCTGTGGGTGTGTTGTTTTGGTTTGTGTTGTGTTGTGCCCCAGCCCCATTGAGCATCACGGGAGCCTTGAAGGGTGTCTAGAGGCCACTCTTCTTGTTGCCCGCCCCGGACCGCCTCACCAGCATGATGCAGGAAAAATCTAGTATGCCTCTGAAAAGTTGAATAGTCAATGAAAGATTGTCCACCACATAATCTTCAGTAGGGATGCCATTTGGTGGTGGTGGAAATTTGGGATAATTCGGCCAAGTTGGCCGCTTTTGCTTGATGATGAAGTGTTGTTGCCAATTGGAAGCTCTTGGTACCGTACACTACACGGATTTTGCCAATTGGAGACTCTTGGTACTGTGCACTACACGGATTTTTCTTTATACTTGGAGGTGCATTTGCATACAAGATGAGATACCTAGGGTGTCGGTTTAACCAAATCTCCCACCACTTTGGATGTCCCCTTGCAGGGCTGGCTTCAACTTCCTTGAATAGTCTTTTTTTCATTTGTAGCACTTCAAACTTGATGAGTGGGAAGGGGAGAGCATGATGATGCCATGCTTCATTGATATTGGTTGGTGTGAGAAGATTGACATTGATTGAGTGCAAGATGCGCTCTTCCCACTGCATCGCCTCTTTCTATACATGCATTATCTCCTCTTCCACGTGCTTCTTTAGTGCAGCTTCTTCCTCTACACTAAGGCTTTTTGGCTGAGCGAAGGGTCCAACTTCCTCTTGAGGAATTTTTAGCTCTCGAAGATTACCTTCTTGAGTGGTCTTTGCTTCAAAATCCATGAGTTTCAAGGCATCTTCATCTCCCATTGCTATGTTTTTTTGTTCTTCCCCCGAAGTGTTTGCATGTGCCTTGGGTGCCTCTTGAGATTTTTTGGGTTTTTCTTTGAGTTGTGCAATTTATTTTTGATACCCTTCCTCCTGTTGCGAGCTCTCACTGCTGCATCTGTTCCAAGTTTATTTCCATCTCCATGTCTCTAACATTTAGCTCCAGCGCTTTGTAGGCCTCATCCGTGCCTTGTAGTGTGGCCACAATGGGGTTATCTTTAAGCTGATTCAGTAGTGTGTTTTGCTCTTGGAAGCGAGCTTCGGATTGTGCCATTTGAGTATTGGCAATATCTAACTGGATCTGTAGCCTTTGAACTGTTGAGGTTGAGTCTTGTAAAGTTGTGGTTGCCTCTTGAAACTGTTGATCTTGCTGCTTGTTCTTTGCTTTTAGAGCTTCCAAGTCTTCTTCAAACTTTGCAATTAGTTCTTCCAGTTCCTTGTTTCTTATTCCCATGACTTCTTTGTATGCTTCATTCAAAGAGTTTGCAATGTTGAGCCTTTCATTTGAGTACTCTAGTCGTTGATACAAGTTGTGAAGCTATTGATGGAAAGTGTTGTTGAGAAGTTGGCATGCTTGCTAGGAAGGTATCGAACCTCCTGTTGCGAGAGCTTGTCAGAAGATAGCAAAGGATTCACTCAATGAAGTGTGGTGTTTGGTGGTAAATAATTAAGGTGCATCCATAGAAGACTCTCTCTCACTCACTCATATACACATAGAATGTAAATAGAAGCACCTTACATAGTAAGCCCACAAGAATGTTGTTGAGTTGTCGCAAAGAAGAAAAAAATTAGCACCCTTTGAGACCTTCTCAAGGCAATGAAAAGCCCTTCATTGATGATAAAATTATGTGTACATTATATGATCAAAGTCTTGCCAAACTATGTGTGTGCTTGCCAATGTAGCTAGAGCTTCCCCCAAGCATACACAGAAATTGGTCCTGTCTATTCTTACTCCTTCCCACTAACATCACTTCACTCTCTAAATCTTCATTTCTTTATAAGGAGAAAAGGGTCCTTTATATAGATGTGGAGAACCCTAAAGAGTTCCACTAGATGCAATGTGAACAAGGGATGAGGAGTGTTGAAAATGATGTGTTCTTTTGTGGTGTGGACAGGCAGACTGGGGTCCACACTTTTGATCATATCTCCTTAACCTTGGCTCCAGATAAAACAATAAAAGTAGGAGAAAAAATTCAGCTCATGAGCTTTAACCCTTATTTTATATAATTTTTCCAATTCGGATTAATACCATGTGTAAAAAAATCATCAAAATAAGATATCTTTCTGGCGGTAAAAGTCTATTAGTGGTCCCCTCAACATAGACTTTCATTTGATTCCAATGGACACCTAATGCAATATGAGAGCATGAAATTTCTCCTTGAAAAAGTTTTGTAAGCATCATTTCCATAATACATTAAGATAGGTGCATCTTCAAAAATTATGCAAGGTAGTGTTCGACTAGGATTTGATAACTTCCTAGTAGCTATCAAAAAGGAACATGAGAAAAATATATAAAATATATTTATTGGAATCTAGCTAGAGTGTGAGATGATAATGTGATAGTAGAGAGAAAGAATTAATGCTTTTTTTCTTAAGTTAAAGTTGCGCATATATTGATGCTTTTTCCCACAATACTTTCTAACGGTAAAATAAGAATATGTTACTCTTGAGATAAGTACTAGGATGAGATAGAAAGATTATTATTATAATTAGAAATGCATATGTACATTATGGGAAAATACTTATGTATCTAAAACATCACAAAATAAATCTCCTAACATTCGTTCCACATCATTGTGTGCCATAGCACAACATCCACCCCCTCTAAACATACACATCCTTTGGTATATGCGACATTTGATTTTTTGCAGGTTCAATTCCCTTGTAGATCTTCCATGATTTTGTCTTCATTGATAGCTTTCAACGCTTCATATTAACTTTGATCATCACCTGTGTTTTGTTCTTCCTCAACATCTCGGGATCACTGTCTTCTCTTCTCTTAAACACTTTGATCCTTCCATCTAGTTCAGACAAGTTGTAAGGAGCATTTTCATGCACATTCTTTACAACATACAGTCCAAACCATCTTTTTGAGAACGTATGCATGACTGTGTGCTGGTTATCAAGTCTATCATCATACACTAAAACCTAGTCACCGTTGTCAATTTCTTTTCTCCTAAGCCGATGTCGCTTATCAAAGTAGTCCTTGTTTTTCCACCTTGCATTTTTTACTCCCTCTTTTGCAGCTTCAATGTCTCTAGGTCTTCTCTCTAGTTGCCTTATATGCAATGCAAGGAGACCTTCCTTGCTAAGCCCCTCTTGCCAAGGTAGTACATTCCATGTGGGAATTGTATCTTCAGTTGGAATCAATGGCTTTTGACCATACATCAGCTTCGCAGGCATATAGCCAGTTACTGAGCTATGTGTTGTACGATCTTCCAATAAAGCATATGGAAACAATTTTGGCCACTCACCAACTCTTCCTTCGCAAGCCTTGGCCAAAGATTTGATGATAGGAGGATGTCCTCTTTCACTCTTTCCATTGCCTTTAGGGTTATAAGATGTAGTAAGGGAAAGATTGATTCCTAATCTGGAAAAGAATTCCCTTGCTTCCTCGTCATCTAGTTCACCTTTGTTGATGTTGTAGAATTCCTTCCCCCACTTTTTTTAGCTCTTTTTGAAGGCCCTTCATCACCATTTTCATGCCTATGCTTTTCTTCTACACTAGCTTTATGGATTTGGCAGTTTGTAATGTAGGCATGTACGAACATTGAGTCCACTGGATCACTCCACCCTATGTCTAAATGTATACAATCACCTGCTTTATGTAGAATCTCTTTTGTAAGATTTCCTTTTTTAGCTAACTCCATGACATTTGGCCAAAGTCTACCATGGTGATCACTCACCTCTTCATCACTAAGATGCTCAAATTTCACTTCATAAGTAGTTGCCTCAATTGAAGAGGTGGCATGGTTAGTTGCCACATCTTCAACTAATGTTTGCATTCCCCCTTGCCAAAGTTAGTCCTCAAGGGTAGACCTATCTCTTTTAAGTGGATTTTACCATCCTTAAAAAACACATAGTTTCTTAAATCATCATTAAAACTACCACAATCCCTTCTTACATGATCTATGTTATCACACCATATACATCTGTGAACAAACCCTTCTTTGGTTTGTTGTCTTTGCCTTGAAGGCAATGTTGATGGGTTTCCCTTTTCTTCAAGCTTTGCAAGTTTTAGGTTTAATTCACGCATGCCTTTCACAATCTCATCTAGCACAGATCCATCAGCCTTTGAAGCTACAATAGAAGGTTTTATCATCTTTTCAGGGGCCAAGGAGGTCAATGTAGAAGTATCGATTACCATCTTGTCTCTTCTTCTTTTCCGCTTTGCAAGTAGTGAGATTTCATCTTCAACATCATTCCAATTAGTCTTTAACCCTTGCTCATCATCTTTGTCTCCAAGTAGAAGCTCCAAGTTTTCTTGAAGTTCTTTTCTTGCTGCTTGTAGGAAAAGCTCTGTCTTCTCTAACTCTAGTGTGGCCTTTTTCATCCTTTGTTAGTTGAGAATAGCGTTGCTCAAAGTCCTTGAGCAACTATGTTGGAGAGAGTCTTTCCTTTGGCTTGGCTATCCATTCCAAAAATGTTCTTTTTGTCACTCGCTCTGAATCTTCCATGAAATACTCCTCCTTAAGGCCAATTTTAATGTTTCCAAACTTGCCCCATGCCTTTTCCTAATTTCTCTTACATAATCCCTAATTTCAGGAGTCATAACCAACTCAAAGTTGTGAATTGTCTCACCTTCTGGTACTCTATGTAGTTCCGTTTCCTTCACATATCCGAGAAGGTACTTTGTCACATCTTTCCCATCAAACTGATCCATTTTGTTGACAGTTGCTTGAATAGCTTTGGTTGTTGAGACCTCCCATCTTTCTGTAGCATGATGATCTTGCATGAATGAGTCAAATGCTTAAAGTATTTGCATTGTAGCCGGATCAAATCGCACACTATGTTGCGCTGTGTGATCACCCATTACTCCCACAAACTCTCACCCTGACAGGTTCATGTCGGGTTCACCAAAAATATGTTGGCAAGTTGGCGTGATTGCTAGGAAGGTTCCGAACCTCTCACTGTGAGAGATTGTGAGAAGGTAGCGAAGAATTCACTCAATGAAGTGTGGTGCTTAGTGGTGAATACTTAAAGTGCAGCCATAGAAGACTCTCTCTCACCCACTCATGTACACATAGATTTCTCAAAATAGGACAAAGATGAAACATCCAAGATTTGATCATATCTAATCAAGGGTAGGATGAAAGGATTTATTGATGCATTTATAGAAGCTAATCTTTGTCTTCCAAACAAACCCCGAATTGTTCTTTGAAACTATAATTTTGTACTCACAATGATGTATGTATTTTGCCTAGCATTTGGAATGATTTATGTGTACAAGTGTGCATGGTTCATAATCAATCAAGGCTCGCCTTGTAGAGCAAAATAAATATTTTCATATCGAACGAGTTAGAATAATATAGGAGTGGTAAAATAATGGGGAGTGGAGAGAGAGATTTCTTGTAGTTTTCTAGGTCCAAAAAGAAATACATTTCTTTGTTGGAAGTGACTTTTTGGACTTAAACACACATTAACCATAAGAGATTGCACATTATGGAAATGATGAAACTTTTTATTGTGTGGGTTATTCATTTAAGAAAATATAAGCATAAAGAAAAGGATCTAGATATGGTTAGTAGCTAGGATGTGAGGAAGATAGAGATAGAGGCTTATGTAGAGATAGATATGTGATTAGAAAGGGAGATAGATGAAGAGATAGATATGGAGAGAGAGAGAGAGAGATTTGGTTAGAGAGGGAGATAATGGAGGGGTAGAACAACAACGAATGTAAATAGAAGCACCTTACATGGTACGTCCACAAGTATGTTGTTGATTTGTTGCAAAGAAGCAAACAATTAGTAGACTTTGACACCTTCTCAAGACAATCAAAATCCCTTTATTGATGAGAGAAATATGTGTACATTAGATAATCATAGGCTTGACAAACTATGTGTGTGCTTGTCAATGTAGCTAGAGCTTCCCCAAGGCATACATAGAAACTGGTCCTCTCTATTCTTACTCCCTCCCACTAACATCACTTCATTCCCTAACTCTTCATTGATTTACAAGGGAGAAGAGGGTCCTTTATATATATGTAGAGAACTCTGAAGAGTTCCACTGGATGCAATGTGAACAAGGGATGAGGAGTGTTGAAAATGATGTGTTCTTTTGTGGTGTGGACATGCAGTCTGGGGTCCACCATTTTGATCATATCTCCTCAACCGTGGCTCCAAATAAAGAAATAAACATAGGAGAAAATTTAGCTCATGAGCTACAACCCCTATTTTATATACTTTTGCCAATTTATATTGGGACCATGTGTAAAAAAAGCATCAAAATAGGATATCTTTCTGTCAGCAAAAATCTACTTGTGATCCCCTAGCATAGACTTTCACTTGATTCCAATGGACACCTCATGCAATATGAAAGCTTGACATTTCTCCTTGAAAAATTTTTGTAAGCATACTTTCAATAATGCATTAAATTAGGTGTGTCTTTGAAAATTATGCAAGGTAGTGTCCCACTAGGATTTGATACCTTCCTAGTAGCTATATATGAGAAAAATATATATGATACACAAAAAATATATTTATTGGAAATCACACTAGATATAGGATCTAGCTAGAGTGTGAGATGATAATGTGATAGCAAAAAGAAAGAATTAATGCTTTTTTTCCCAAGTTAAAGAGGCGCAGCTATTGATGCTTTTTTCCACAATACTTTCTTACAGTAAAGTAAGAATATGCTACTCTTGAGATAAATAATAGGATGAGATAGAAAGGTTATTATTATAATTAGATATGCATATGTATATTATGGGAAAATACGTATGTATCTAAAAAGTCACAAAATAAATCTCCTAGCATTTGCTCCCACTATGTAATTGCCACAACACGACTGTGTAAATCTCTTGTTTCATTCAATCCACAACTTCATGTGCATATTGGGCATACTCTGAATGCTTCAAGTTTTTCTATTTGTTGCATCTTAGCCCAACAAGGAGAGGAAACCATGGATTTTCCTATCTCCTATGCTAGCTGACAACTAAACCTAGCAGAAGAGAACTACACAAACACTGAAAGAGAAGGTCTTGGTATGATGAGTTCAGTCAAAAAAATTCAACACTACTTGTTAGCTCTAACAACTTTTTCTTTTTTGTAGACCATTAAGCCTTACTCTATTTGGTGAACAAACTCTACAATAGAGGAAGGATTGTGAGATGGTTCATCATCTTACTTGAATTTGATTGCACAGTGGTAGTCAAAAAGGGCACCACACAACAAAGAGTGGATCATCTATCAAGACTCACCACAGGGGAAGCACCGAAAGGGGTAGATGATGATTTACCAGATGCATATTTGTTCTTGTGGAAATGGTTCCAAGATAGTCAAAAGATCTTGTATCCTTAATGACCATAGCACAAGTAGATTCCCAAATACCAATCCCTATTACACCACAATTGATTGAGCAATCAATCCTATATCAATTGCTGGTTCGAAGGTTGTATCACAAAAGAACGGATGGGATCCTGTTTTTGTGCATTAATCTTGAGGATCAAGATGCCTACTTGAGTCAAGCTCATACTACAATAGTAGGGCTGCATTTTTCACAAGATCAAACCCTCATCAAACCTTATGATGATTGACTTGGCTAGGAGTTACCATGAAGCTAGAGACATTCATCATTACGTGAATAGTTTCTCTCAATGTAAGGAAAGAGCCGCCATACCCCATGCCACGTTATTTCAGATTTCAATGACACCACAATGGAGTAGATACCTAGTAAAATATCTTACTAAATTAGGAAGAAAATGGGGTATAGGAGGGCCTCTTTATTTGGCAATTTAAGGAAATACTTAAAACCTAATCAAGCTTTGACCAAAGGCTAGAATGGTGGGGTAGATAGCCTAGACATGCATATATACTTTTACTTTTTTTTCTTGAAGAATATATGCAAATTTTACTAGATTTGGTTGAAGTTACTCTCCCCCCAAAAAGTACTTTTTCAACTTTCAAATATTAAAAGTTTCCCTCTCTTTTCCCTCTTTGTTTTATCTCTCTTCTTCTTTCTCTCCCTCCAAAAGTGACTCAATATCTCTTTCTCTCTCCTCAGTTGCTGCTACTAAAAAGTGAAAATCTGCAATATTTATCTCCACTCTCTCTCTCTCATATGCCTTGACATATCTCTCTATTTCTCTCTTTCTTTCTTTCTCTCTCTCTCTCTCTCTCTCTCTTTGCCCCCCCCCCCCCCTCCTACTATCATGCTAGGTCACCTTTTTGTATAGTAGTCTACCTCATATCATTTTAACTCTATAATATCTCCTTCTAAATTTGCAACCTCTTCCTCCATAGCTACAACATCTCCTTCTACATCTACAACCTCTTTCTTTATAGCTACAACATCTCCATTTAGATTTTCAACCTCTTTCTCCATAGCTCCAACATCTCCCTCTAGATTTGCAACTTATTTCTCCATAGCTCCAACATCTCCTTTGAGATCTGCAACCCCTTCCTCCATAGCTCCAACATCTCCTTCTAGATATGCAACCTCTTTCTCCATAGCTCCAATATCTCCTTCATTCATCAAGGTTCCTAGCCCACATTCATTCTCTTTCCAAGATTGGATCTCTCTTTCAAGTTCCATAGCCTACACCACCAGCTTTCCTACTCTAGCTTCCTATCCCTTTTGAGACCTCTTTCCACGATTGATGCAACATCTCTCTCTCTCTCTCTCTCTCTCTCTCTCTCTCTCTCTCTCACACACACACACACACACACACACACACACACACACACACACACATACACTGTGTGTGTGTGTGTGCGTGTGCGTGATGAAATGGACTATGAACATTGAGAATAGCGGAATCAAGAAAACTATAGTGAGCATTTTTATGAGACTACTTTAAGAAAATAGAGGGTGAACTTGATTATAGGTAGCAACATAACCATTATACTTGAACAATAATTTGAAAAAGAGAGAATTAGAGAGCTTGACATCACTTGAGGACCGGATTTATGTGGAGCCGGTTCCACCTCCAAAAGGCTTTTGTATTATAGTTTCGCCCATAAAGAGAGACTTGGTACAATACACGCTTTGTGTTCCTTGAAGCCTTGATGGTGCAATGAAGATAGAGAGCTTCATGCACCAAAATTATGCCCGTAACTTAGCTAAATAAAAGCTTTAACTTGTTCCAGACCTCAGTTCCAAGACCTCAAACTCCTTTGAAGGTGGAGAGAGCTTATCATCACTCTTTTTGCTTATCATAGCATAATAGCATAGTAATGATGATGAAGAAGATGGAAAACATAAGCATTGAAACATGGCTCTTGCTTGGATTTTCATTCCATAGCCAAGAGTGATGGTGTAGGCTCTCAACTTCTCAAAAAGCTTGGAGAAGGAGATGAAGTTCTTGCACTTAGCACTCCACAGAATGAGAGTGTGTGTGAGTGTGTGGGAGAGAGTATACCCTTAATCTGGCTCCCAAGTTTCTTGGGTCGACCCCTCTTTTTTCCCTTGATTGAAGCTCGTTGACTCTCTCTCAAGCCTAGCCAATCGCAAGCGTTGGTCACAAGTAGCAATAGAGGTAGTCCTTGGACAAGTGTCCCCTTTGAGAGAGAGAGAGAGAGGGCTTGCTAAACGCTTAAACAATTAATTTAATTAGCTAAATTCTCATTGGACCTCTCTAAGGGTTGACAAATAGGCTTTAGGCACATCATGAGGGAAACCTAAGTAGGGGCTTGACATGTGTCCCTTTTGCCTCTTTGAGCAAGGGGTGCCCTTTGGATGAGGGATTGGTCACTCAACCCCATCCCATAATCTCATGGCTTGACCCCTCCTTTGTGGCAATGTACAGAGCATAAATAACACACACCTAGGTAGAAATATTTAAATAAATACCAAAATAATTATGAAAAAATCTTTTATTTAGGCCCTATATACAAAGAAATATTTACATACGCATGGGCCATAATATACTTATATTTTTTATTTTTTTTTGGCTCAACTAGCCCAATGACTAGCTAATTGAGGGTTTTTTAAGAAGATATGAGAAAAGTCCTGTGACTCACGCACGCCTATGTATAGTGAAATGGTAGGGATAGCCACAGTGTTTGGGTGATTTTGGTAGGGTGAGGTAACTCACTGTGGCAATTACAAAGAGCCGAAAAAACGGCTATCAGCGTATTGCCCAGAATGTGGAATTACTCATTTGATTCCTGATTGCCCTAAAAACCCTAGCAAAGGAGCAAAAACCACCTTGAACATGGTAGACACAGTACCTTCCAGTGGAGGATCGGAAAATGAAACAACCATACCTATTCAGGCGGTAACACGGGCCCAAGCCCAAAGAAGGACGAACGAACCCATAGTTGAAGAACCAAAAACCGATGCCCAAAGTTCAGAAACGAAAAATGAGAGAAGCACTTGGAAAGCTAGAAAGGCGCGTAGGAAAGCCAGGAAAGAACGAGAGCAAACAGACCTATCCGAGGAGTTGAAACATACAAAGAACAGATTGGAGCGGTTAGAGGATCTAGCTAGCTTAGGCTCACACACCACAACAGCCATAGCACCCAAGGAAATAGCAGAGCCCAAAAGTGCAGGTTCAGGAGGATCTGTACTGGCAGACAAGGTAAACGAGCATTTGGACGCGCTTCTAAAAGCTTATGAAGCTAGACTTAAAAAGAACCAAAACAAGGAGCAAAGGTGGATGACTTATCCATATGCAGAAATAGAAAAACAGAGGTTGGATATGTGTAAAAAGATGATTGAGACGGCTCGATCATTGATGGAAGAACCGCTGGGTAAACCTGCAAATTGGCATGAGGTACCAGCTCCAACCCCTATCCAACCAACGCCAAAGAAACTTGAGGAAACAAAGAAAAGACTCACTAATGACTATGAGTCTAGAAGAGAGCCTATCATAGTGCCAAATACCACCGATGGGGCAAGTGACGGGTTCTAGCCTAAAATATTGGTAGAAATGGGTAAGGACTGTAACGGTCTAGATGATCTGTGGAAGCAAATCCGTGACGCCAACGAGGCTAATAGCACGAGAAAAGAAAAGAATGTGATCTTACCTCCTATTGAAGAATTTGAGGCAAGACCTCAGATGAACTTTGAGATACATTCACAAGGCGGAGACCAAGGATCTATTAGTTCGGGGCACAGCCAACCAAACTCTTTGAGAACTTTACCCTCTTACCTAGGAGAGTACGCAGCTAAGTCAGAAGTGAGAGCAATCCCATCTCAAAGACTTTCTTCTAACAAGGTGATGGATTCGCAAGGATTGATTGAGTTGTTATCCACTCCGCTGGCATGCACAATCACGTTAGCAGAACTCCTAAGGTTAAGGTCAAACATGTGGACCACAGTAGGAAAATGCCTAGAAAAATTTGGAGTGAAAGACCCCACCTTGAAGCTACAAGAAGGGATCAGAGAGTTGGACATGCCTCAACTAAACACTAGGCCAATCCCATTGAATAAGGTTGGAGAATATTATGAGGGAGAAGACGGAAACACTACGCTACCAATAGAATTCCAGGAGTAGTTTCCAAAGCTATTCTTGACAGTGGAGCGGGAGTTGCTATCGCCACCAAAGAAATCTGGAAAAAATGGGGAAAACCAGCTTTGAGGGCTACCAGAATGAAACTGCAATTGGCAGATGGATTCATGGAGAAGCCTCTAGGACTCTTAGAAAAAGTAATTGTCACTTCGTGCGGAATTGAGTATGAGCATACATTTGCAATAGTCGATTTCGACAAAAAGAACAATTATGAGATTATCTTGGGACGACCATTCATGCGACAACTGAAGATGGTCCAAGATTGGGGTTATGACCACATATACCTCAGACATGGCGAAACGACAACTAAAATACACCTGAAAGACCATAGCTACAAAGATGTGAACCAAACACCTGTGGAAGAGTTTGATTCGGCTACAGTAGCGGGATCAGAACTACCAACATGGTTAGGGCAACCAAAAGAGCTATGTATGTGCAGAGCTTCACATTGTGGAAGATTAAGAAAAGAGGAATGCGTCTTAGAAAGAGCAATTGAGGACAAGGAGTATATTCCGGAACCTTTCCCTGAAGATGCTTTGGAACCTCTAGAATGGGAACACATACTGGCAACATTGGATGTCTGTACCATTACCGACAGTCCAACAACAAAATTTTGCGATAAGGATGGCTATGATGTGTTACCCTATTACATGGTAAGCGTTGTACCAGAAAAAGAGACGGTAGGACCTCCAGAACAAGAAGAGTTTTACAACGCCTCTGAACAATTGGAAGTAAATGATGATGCAGATAATGAGTGTTCAGACACCTCAAGTGGGCGTGGAAATGAAGCCGAGAATATCAAGTTTTATGATTTTGCTAATCAACACCCTAGACGCCAAAAACGCTATAGGAGGAAACGAGCAGGAACTAAAGCAAGAGAGATCCTGATGCCCAGGATAAAAGGTAAAACTCACTATTTGATGCTTGTAAAAGCAGAGGATTGTGTAAAAGATCAAATATCAGAAAAATTCTCAAAAAATCGAATAGAACGAACGTGAGAGGAAATAAAATAGGTAAGAAAAGCTAAAACCGAAACAAAATCACAAAAATCAAAAAAATCAAAAAAAGAAACAACAAAAGACCAAGAGTGGACCAAACTGGAGCGTAAACAGAAATACCAAGAACTGAAATGGTCTCTGAGAGAGATATGGACTACTGAAGAAGATAGTGATGGTAAAGGGGAGTCTGAAAAGGGCAACATGAACGTACCATCACACTATCGGAATTTTACTATCTAGGACAGAAAAATCATCATGACACCACCAGTCAGGGAGAGAACCAATCAAGAATCTTACGAGGGGCCTGAAAATGCAAAAAAGATAGACCTCGCAGAACCAAGTGAAAAGCCCAGCCGGTCTATATAGCTAACTATTTAGAGCCTAAGGAGGAAGAACAGCTAACACAACTTCTTAAGAAGTATAAAGATGTGTTCGCTTGGTCCTATAAAGACCTCAAAGGAGTTGATCCGTTGATATGCCAACATACAATTCCTTTGAAATCGGATGCAAAACCTAGCAAACAATGTCCTTATACATATAATGACACATTTGCTAAACGAATCAAAGAAGAGATTGATAAACTGATGGAAGCGGAATTCATCTATGAGATTGAACATACAGATTGGGTGTCACCCATTGTGGTAGTTCCCAAAAAGAATGGAAACTGCGAGTGTGTGTAAACCTCAAGAAGGTGAATGCAACAACCATAAAGGATAATTATCCCTTGCCAATCACAGAACATGTCCTTGAGCGAGTGGCCGGGAAACGGGCTTATTCTTTTCTGGATGGGTTTTCAGGATACAACCAACTGGCAATAGCAAGGGAGGATCAACACAAAACAACGTTTGCCACAGAATGGGGGATTTATGCGTATCGAGTTATGCCATTTGGCTTAACTAATGCACCAGCCACTTTCCAGAGGTTAATGACTCACGCATTCAAGGAATACCTAAGAATATTCTTAGAAATTTACATGGATGACTTGTGTGTACACTCTCTTCTACGAGAGGAACATATTGACCATTTGCAAAAAGTCTTTGAAAAGTACAGGACATATTGAATCTGTCTTAACCCGGAAAAGTATGTATTTATGGTTAAGCAAGGACGAATCTTAGGACACATTGTCTCAACAAATGGCATAACCACAGACCTAGACAAAGTCAAAGTCATTGTAGACCTGCCCAGGCCTACTAATGCGAAACAAGTGCAATCCTTCATGGGACACTGTGGCTATTATCGAAGATTCATATACATGTATGCGGTTATCGCACAACCTCTGTATCGTTTGCTAGTCAATTTTGAGTGGACCGAGGAGTGTGAAACTTCATTCCAAAAGCTGAAGGAAAACCTTATATCAGCACCTGTACTAAAGGCACCAGATTGGGAAAAGATATTCCATGTGCACATTGATGCTTCAGCATATGCCATTGGAAGTATTCTAGCTCAACCTGGAGACGGAACAATGGATTTTCAAGTTTGCTATGCGAGCCGACAGTTAAATAGTGCCGAAAAGAATTACACAACCACCGAGAGGGAAGGGTTAGGAATGATTTATGCTGTAAAGAAATTTCGGCATTATTTGCTTGCAAACAAATTTGTGTTCTTCACAGATCATCAAGCTCTTTTATACCTAGTAAATAAACCTTACAATACAAGGAGAATCGTACGCTGGTTTATTATATTGCTAGAATTTGACTTCACAGTGGTGGTCAAAAAGGATAAAACCCATCTGCGAGCAAATCATCTTTCAAAGATACACAACGGGGAAGCTCCTGAAGGAGTAGATGATGACATACTAGATGCTTACCTTTTCAACATTGAAATGGTACCCAAATGGTCTCAGGAAATTGTTAGCATTCTTTCCTTCGGAAGTGAGTTTGATGATACAGAATACAGATCCAAATAGCAAACAATTCGACAAACAAAAAACTTCCAGTTGATAGAAGGACGGCTGTATCATCTTGAATCTGACCTAATCCTACGATTATGTATAAATCCGGAAGAATTCGAGTGCTACCTTGAAGAGGCACATGTCCAGGGTTGTGCATTTCATTGTTCAATAGTGAAAACACACCAGAGACTGAAACAGTTAGGGGTTTATTGGCCAACTATGTATGCAGATACACATTCTGATGTTACCAATTATACTATATGTAGTGCCAAACGACCAGTGGATCACGCAACTTTGTTTCAGGTAAACATAGCACCTGCATGGAGTCAATATATCATTGAATTCTTAACCACTAGGACGTTCGCTGAGAACATCACAAGAGAACAGGAAAAAGCTATAGAGCTGGAGGCACGTGACTTTCAGTTAATTGGGAACCAACTCTATAAGAGGGGAAAGGACAATCAACTTAGAATCTGTGCAAGTGAAAGCGAATACCTGTTGATTCTAGAAAATGCACATGGCGGAATAAGTGGAGGCCATTTTTCGGGCGATAAGACGGCAAAAATTTTCTTAACCCGCAGGAATTTGGTGGCCTACATTGCACATGGATGCTGAAGAGTTTGTAAAGCGTTGTCATGCATGTCAACGCACCAAGATGCCAATAAAAAGAGATGAGATGCCATTACGGCCAATGATGGGAGCAAGAGAATTTGCAAAACGGGGCATTGATTTTGAGGGACCTATATCACCCCCTGCATATCACACCCATACCCAATATATCATTGTGGCTACGGACTATCTCACAAAATGGGTCGAAGGCAAAGCAACACAAAAAGCTGATGCACGCACCACGACACAATTTTTGTATGAGAATGTTTTTGTACATTACGGGTTACCAATAGAAATTGTCAGTGACCATGGAACACACTTTCTCAATGAAGTCATTGAATATCTGCTCGAGGAATTCATGGTCATACATAGGAAATCAGCACCATACCGTCCACAGGCCAATGGGCAAGCTGAAGCCACAAATAAAACACTAGGCACGGTTCTCACTAAAATAGTGTCAAAATCAAGAACAGATTGGGATCAGCAGCTACACTCAATACTATGGGCATACACGGTAGCTTACAAAACATCAATAGGAACAACACCATACAACAAGGTGTTTGGCCTAAATGCTATACTACCCATAGAGTTTTTAATCCCAACTCTACGAGTAGCAACAAGCTTGGAATGGACATGGCATGAACTCTCTTCAAGGATTGATGATCTTGAAAAGCTAGATGAACTCCGCTTACGAGCTGTCGCTTCAATCTATGCTAAAAAGAGAAGACAAAAGGAATTTTTTGACAAACATGTGCGTACCAAAGAGTTCAAAACAGATGATTACGTACTTGTTTATACCTTGAAGCAACATGCCAAGAAACTTAAAAAGCGAGGGATGGGACCATTTGTGATTAGTGATCTATCACAAAGTGGAGCTGTCAAGCTTGCTACATTAGCAGGTGAAGAAATGCCAAACTGGATTAGTGGATGTCGACTGAGGAGGTATCATCTACCACTCACATAGGAGATGCTCCAACAAATTCATCAAGGAAAACACAGAAGGAAGGAAAAATAGAGAGTACGGGAGGAAGCTCAAGCCAAAGCACAAGAACGCATTGCAAAAAGATGGCTTCTGTGACAACAACAACAAAGTGGGACACCATTGCGAATCAATGCCATTCGACTGACGCAGCTGGAGGAGGAAACAGTGGAGCCAATAATTACGATAAAAATGGGCAGCAATCAAGTTGAATCAACAGCATTGCTTAATTTGGGAGCTCAAGAAAATTTGATCTCTTACGGGTTATAGCAACAGCTCAAAGTCACATGTCAACTTCATCCTACTCCTCAAGTGCTGGAAAGTAGCACATCACACCCATTGAAAACATTGGGATGGACTATATTGCATGTACAGATACATCAATATATTTATCCACACAAATTCTATGTGGTGACAGATGAAAGCACACAACACCAAATGATGCTAGGGCAACCTTGGCAAAAAGCGTACAATGTGCAGATAGATTGGAAAGAAAAGGCGGTCAAGATTCAACATGAACATGAACAACAGGTGATAGCTTTTTCTCAGCAATACAAGCATGATCAACTGCAAGCCATGCAATCACTGGAAACAAAGCCAAAATCACAAATGCCATCAAAGAACAACAGGAAACCCGAGACCAAAAATCAGGTAAAATCCAACCATACTACTTACAGACAGATGAAGTCAACGGCCACAATGCAAAAATCTAGGCTACCAAAACAAGGTAAACAAGTATGGATGAGGAAGGATAGAAATGCATTGGCAGAAAAACAACAATGTAACAAACGGATTCCAACAAAGCAAACGGTTCAACCCCAAACCAAGGTCATAAAACAGATATGGATCCCAAAGAAAATGCTTAGCCAAAATCCAAATGTCACTCACATTTGGATACCAAAGCAAAAGCAAAAAGAACTACATTACGTACAAGCAACAATTGAAAGCAGACAACTGCATTTCAAAAGGGAAAACCGACATATGTGGATGCCAATGACAGACAAACCAGTGGCAAACAAGAAAGTGCCAAACCATCTACAAAAATCGGCAGCAACAAAATACCAATGGAAAGCCAAGGTCATAAGGCCCATAGCCATTACATCCCAGCCAATTCTATCCTTAGAAACAGCTACGACTCCATCAATAGTGATGGCAAAGCAATTGCCTTTTGCAAAAAAGACAATTAAACAGAGAGCAATAGAGTTACAGCTGTTACTTGCAAAGAAAGCAGGAAACCTCGACGGCGAATGCCAATAAGCATCTTGCTTATTCCCTTCTCTTGCACAGCATTAATTTTTCCATGCATTGACAGAGTATGCATAAAATAGGGCCACATTAATCGGCCAGGCATTAGCACAACTTTTTCAACCTATACACGGCACATACTCCGAGGCGATACCTTGTCGTCTGGGAGGACTCCGTCTAGGAGGGGGGGAGGAATTCTTGAGGCACTCTCAAATGCGGAACCAATGACAGAAATAGCAAAAAAAGGCATGATTTTTGACTATTTTAAGGGTTGTTGTTTGATTGCGAAATTTTTTGGAGTAACCCAAGTACATATGCCCTTATACAGCATGAATCCACAGGTATATGGGGCCAAACGCCAAATCAAGCCTCTAGGTGTGTGTATATAAGTAGAAATAGCCATTTTTCAGGTAAAATATTGGTAAAACGGAGAAATCCGGCCATAAAAATTGCATGTGAGTGTATATAATGTGTTGCGGTGATATTTGTGATTTATTATTATTTTTGGGGAGTTTTTGGGTTTGATTTGCTATTTTCCTTTTAATTTTGCTAATTTTCAGCAAAAAAACTTCAAAAATACAAAAAGCAGGTGAAAAACAGTCGTAATGAAAAACAAAAAATATGGGGATGACCAGTGACTATAGGACAACCTATGGTACAATGGGGGTGCAATTATGAGACTGGAGCGGAAAGCGTGTTTTGGCCATGTTTTGACCGAAATGCCAAATTTGTGGTAAACAGAGCAAATGGAGTCCAAATCAAGAAATTTTTGAACCTAAACCGCATCTCGCAAGAAGATAAGAGCACATGTCAAATTTCATGAAAAGTGGTTCCGGGACCCTCATTATAAGAAATTTTCACCCCATTTTTAGCTCATTCTCACTATTGACTTTGTGGAGAGAGCTTCTGCCACCTAGAGCGGATCGACCTTCCAGTAGCTTCTACGATGCGCACGTCTACCTGACCAGCTCTAGACATGAGAGGTAGGCTCACCACCTTGAGCTTTTCGCGCATGTTTGTCATTATGTCGCGAAAACTAGCGTAGGGGTCACACACAAAGCGAGCGGTAGAGACCTACAAGTAGAGACGGCGGCCTAACGGCTAACCCGAAAGCAACAAGACTTCATCGACAGCTTACCCTAGTCTAGGAGACCAGTCCTGGATAACCAAAGGCAGTAGGAAACCATCGGGAAAAACCCTAATTCACAGAAACCCGCAAGAGGCCACCAAATGGGAAATCAGCGAAACGGCGACCAAATGCTACCAAAATTCATGGGTAGGAGCATCTCGACATGCTCGACAAGTCTATATGACCCGCATGACCAAAAAGTGACCCGAAGTAGCACTAAACCTCAGAAACGGCATCAGACACACAAAGCGTCAAAATGCACTTGCGGCCAAACCGCAAGTCCGTTTGCCACCAAACTTCACGAGCGGCTTTCTTAGACCATCAACAACCAAGTCCTATGGTGGTAGACCACCACAAATCATCAAAGGTATATAAACGCAACCACGGGTGCTTCTAGAGCGACAAATTGCCAAATAGAGCTCCGGTGAAGCCAAAGTCGACGAAAACCATATGGCAAGAATCCCCAAGGGATCGGGAAGCTATGGAGACCAACATCGAGAAATTTCATCGCCAAAAAGCACTCCAATAGTCAGAAAATGGCTCGGAGGCTCTAAAGTCCACACAGGGAGTTATACTCTATCCATTTGACTTTTTTGTTGAAATTAGGCTCAAAAGGGACTTAGGGGGGCAAAGGGCAAGCACTGGGAGCACCAGCACTGAAAAAATCACCAGGAGACATCCTACGCGTAGGATGTCTTAAGGGCACTTTTTGGCACAGACTCCAATATTTTTTGTCATGCACATGTTCTGAATGACATTTACAAGCCATACACCAGGTTTCATCACATTTGGACCAAGTTTGACCTCATATGCATGGAAAAACGCAAAGTTACGACATAGAGGCAATAATGGGCCAAAGACCAACCAAATCTTGTCCAAACCCCATGAAACTTGCACAACACATTCACCAACACATCAACAAACAATCTGTGTGGTTAGGGAGAAAAATTGATGAAATAGACATCCTACGTGTAGGATATCTAATGGACCTTTTTGGCTTGCAAAGGATGTTTCATCATTCCAGATCCAATTACCTCATCATCAAGAGCCCATATGTCAATTCTGAAGCAATTCTAATCACTTTTGACCCCCAACACCTTCAAGATGCACTTTTTGAGCCCTAAAACACCTCACAGAGCCCTACAAGCATCAAATCTTGTCCAAATTCAAATCCAAGAACATGGCCATGTTCCATAGGCCAAGGACAACCCACAGAACAAGTTTCATGTCATTTTGATGAAAAAGACATCCTACGCGTAAGATATCTCCAGCATAAATTTAGCCTTCTGTGCAAAGAATGACATCATGGGAGCCAATACCATGGTGCAATGAGCCCATATACCAATTTTCAACCCATTTGGACATCAATTGCTACCTATGATGGACATTCTACCCAAATTGTGACCTAAAGCCTGAATCAGCCCAAAAATCCACTTTTTGATAGCCAAAGTCAAATCCAAGCCTATAGCCATGTTCCATGAGCCTTACACTACCTGCATGTCAAATATGAACCAATTCTGATGAAAAAGACATCCTACGCGTAGGATGTCTAGATGGAAATTTTTGGCCAAATTTGCACTGTGAGCACATGCACAGCTTCACAAGTTCCTTTTAGGTTGTAATTTCAATTTTCAAGTCATTTGGATAAGTAAAACTCAGTTTCGTAGCTAATATGGAAAAAACGCTAACTTTGGATTACTGAGTGCAACAGGATCTATGGCAGCCTCGAAGTCACCGGCAAAGAAGAAAAGAATGACAATCAAAGATTATCTGGACGAGGTGGAACCTTTTGTCATTCCTGAGGGAACACTAAAGCCCACCAGCACCTGGATACAAGAAGATCTGTTAGAGCAAACGACCTAAAGATCTACCAGGGAGTGTTCAAAGACAATGAAGGCAATGTAATAGAGCTACCAATGCTGCCAAGAGAGCTCAATGAATTTGTACGAAGCAAAATGGCCGGCTACTTGGAGAAAATTGACCTCCATAACTACTTCGAAGCAATACCAGCAGGGGTGGACATCAAAAGAGTATGGGAGTTTGTAACAAGCATCAAAGAGGATGGACTGGCCAAGGTGATAGATTTACAAGGTAGACCAGATACAGAGATCATAATCACGGAGCGGGTTGTAGCCCATGCACTCGACCTCTCCAATGAGGGGGACAGTGTAACCAAAAGAAGGGATGAAGTCAAGGTGTACAAGGAGAAAAAGGCAAATTACACCTTTGAAGACATTGCCAACCCAAAGGTGGCAATTATGAGCCAGTTGTACAACCAGCACTTCCACATGTGCACTAAGAGGCCATAGAAGTACAGGATGCCGCCAGGTGCAATTGCCACAACGTTTACTTGGGCAATGACAAAAGGAACCCCAAAGATAATCAACTATGCGGCATACATACATGACAACTTGATAAAGATGGGCAACAAAAATCCAACCTACATAGTGCCAGGAGAGCTGATCACCAAGGTGGTTTATGGGACACTACACACTAAAGGAAGGTGGCCTGACCCCCCATCTCAAAATGATTGACTGAGAGTAAAAGAAGACAAGGAAGATGAGCCGCAAAGAGCACCAAGGGTGGCTGCTGGAGCTAGTTGAAGAGGAGCAACCTGAGCAGAAGAAAGGAAAGAAGGATTTTGCTCAAGTGCCGGCCAAAGAAACCAGGTCTCAGAAAGCGGCAAGGCTAGAGAGGCTGATGAAGAGTTTCCGAGCAGAAAGAGCCCTCAAGGGTGATTTAAATGAACTCTGGAAGCCATCTCTAGAGTCTATGTCCGGATCTTCTAGAAGAGTGCAAAGGGATCGCTTTGAAGATTATATCAAGAATTTCGAGATTCTTGATGCTGCAGCGGAAAACATTCCCCATGTCCCTTTCACAGAGGAGGAAGTAGAGCAGATAAGGCAGAAACTGCTAGATGAATAGGAAAGCCAAGAAAGAGAAAGAAAAACAAAAGCAGACAGGAACTTGAAGGGCAAACCTTCATCTTTACCAGAAAGCCCTAAACCCAACCCATAGCCATCTCCACCGCCCTCACCACCTCCCAGCAGCCCTCCACAAGAAGATAATGCAAACAAGATGAAAGGCAAGCTGAGAAGCAAGAGCAAAGGAAAGAACCTGAGCCAAAGGAAGAGGCCAAGCCTGAGTCTGAGCAAAAAGGATTAGATGAGGCCTACTACGCATTTTTGGACCTTCTAGTTGCAGGCTATACAAAGGAAGAAGCCGCCACAGTCGCATTCGACTTGGCGAGGACAGGGCATAAAGAACAGATGCAAGGCATCCGGCTAGTGGAACTAAAAGAAATTGCTACCAATACGGTTGACCTTCACCCGCCCTCCAATGATTGGGACGTGGTGATGACAAAGCTAGCCGGATTGAGGGCACAATCTATGGCTTCAGAGGAAGAGATGATAACTCTCAAAGCCATCGAAGAAAAGACCAAAATGGAAAGGGATTCTCTGCAGGCACAAAGCCAAGGACAAAAAGAGAGAGAAGATGACCTCCAGGCCAGCTTGGCAACGGCTCTACAAAACTGCCAAGCAATGGAAGAAGCAAATGAGGCAGCAACAAAAAGAATACAAGCAACTGAAGAAGAGTGTCTGCAACTCAACAAGTCATTGCGAGATGCCGAAAGAGAAAGGGATAATCTGACACTACAGCTGGCCGAAGAATCGAAAGAAGTAGAGGCCATGAGAAATGCTAAGGAAAAAGCAGAGATAGAACAAGAAGCAAGCCTGGATGAAATCCTTGAGCTCAAGGACCAATTAAAAGTCAAAGATCAAACCATCCAGAGGCTGCGAGCATCACCTACTAGAGATAGAGCTACGAGCTCGACTCAAATCATTTCCGAGAGTCAAATATATGAAGAGCAAATGTAGGAACTTCAGAAGGAGTTGACTCTCGAGAAAAAGCAGAAGTTAATGATGGCTGAAGGTTCTATCGTAATGCAAACAAGAATGGAGGAGGGCCAAAAAGCCCTGCAAGAAGAAGTGGAAAGCATAAAGAAAAAGCTCGAGGAGGCGGAAAGAGTAAACGTTGAACTTAATGACCTCCTCGTGAATATGGGCGGACAAGCTGAATCGGAAAAGCAAACACTCCTCAGGCAAATTGAGGAGTTGAAAGGCTAGCAAGGAAGAGATGCAGAAAGCTCAGGGCCAGCTGCCAATGAAGGCATCGACCTCGAAAATGTGGCAGAACCTGTGGACACACACATGCAAGAGGAAAGCATAGCAGGATCCTCTCAAGAGCCACAGGATCTAACACAAGAAGAGGAGGAAAAATTGCGTAAGGCAATACAGGCAGAGCTAAGAGAAAGCACAAAGGAAGCCTTGGAATGGGAGCAGAGGGTATTCAAATCTATGACCATTCAGAAGATCGACGCCAGCAATATCAGGCGCGAGTGGCTTCAACCCTCTCTCCCATATCCATTGCTGAAATATGAGGCGGCTACAATAAACAAGCGAATCAGAGAAGAGACAACAATACCTCTCTACAATGCAGACACCTTGAGGCCAGAAGGAGTTAAGCTTATAGTGGATTCTCAGCCAAAGTGGAGGAAGGCTTGGCTTACAAAGTACCCACAATACCTAATCCACCTGGTAGAGGCACCTAAAGATATCAGAGACAATCTCAGCTTCTGTCCTCTACCAAGGGTTAGGACGTGGAAGGCACAAGAAATTTTGCAAAGAAGCCAACCCACTTGGCTGAATTACCCAAAGCTGCCAGGTGTGAAGGCAGGTGAGAGAATAAGTGTCCAATACATGGTGAAAACCCTAACGGGCGCCATAAAGTTGTTCACTGGCTCCCTTGACCTTACATGCATTATGATGAGAAAAATCTGCAGAACCATCCTAGCAGTGTTCGAGACCTTCAAGCCAGGCCAGGTGACCGACAACATATTCTTCTTCCAGGATACATATAGATGTGCTTATGATCTGTCAGGTCAGCCTTCCAAGGAGGTGATACATGCGCTGTATCAAAGAATCATATTTCTACCATCCTATCACCACCAGGCTTTTGAAGAAGCATTTTATACAGGGTTCTTCAACATGAATACAGATATCTTTGGCCCAACAATGCTGAACCTACATGCCAGGTACGAATCACTACTAAAGATGCGGGAAACGATAAGATGAAGCAGCTGATCAAGGCCATGTCGGGGATGACATGAACAAGGAGGGGGGGGATGTTAGAAGCTGGACACACCCCACGGCATCTAACTACTCGGAGGACTATTATTTTTGTAATTATTCATTCAATGAGGAAAACCCGATTTTTCACCTTGTAAATATTGGGACTTACAGAAGTTTCTAGATTGTATCCCAGTTTTGATAGTTAGATTGAGTAGATGGTTGATTTTGGAACTTTAGGGTTTGTTACTAGCATGCTAGAATGTATAAGTTATGGTGCAAGTATGTCATTGATCACCTGAGACTCATCCAGGAGGTGCACAAGGTGTTTTATGTAGCTTTTTCTCCCCACTCTCTTTCAACAAACATCCTTCTTGTTGGGTGAAACACGAGTCTCCTCTGTCCACAATGTGTAGACCAATTCCTTAATCTCATCTGCGATAGGGCTATGACGGTGTTGCTTGTGACATCTAGCCAATGAAAATAGTCGAGCATTGACACCAGACTTCACCTGCCATGATTTTGCTTTCAACAAGCTGCGACGGTTGACTTTTAGGACCCTAGAGAATTTGGAAATAGGCATGTTTTCCTTTGAATTTATCATCATCTGCAATGCTGCATTCTTCAAAAATAGCTCCTCGTTAGAAGCTGGCTGCTTGACGATAGCTAGTGTGTTGCGGACATTGGAGACAATTGCACTCTGCACAGCAGCCTCCTTCTCTAAAGACTGATCACGGATTGCCCGAACAAGCGGATGTTGAGCAACAAGATTCCAGATTTCACACTTTGCTTCTTTGTTGAGACCTTCAGTCGTGCTCTTGAAAGCTTTCACAATCTCGAAGGAGATTTTCCTTTTCTCCTCATCATCGACGACATGATGTCCTCGTTTAGTTGTCATCTGTCGGTGCTCCCACTGTTTACGCTTTCTGTATGTCTCATATTTCCTAATAATAGAAAGAGATGGATGCTGGTAGTTGTGATTCATTTCCTGTAATGGCTCCCTTCTGCCTCCATTTCTAGTGGCAATAATGTTGTCTGCTGGTTTTTCATATCTGCAAGTCTGCTAAGCTTTGTCAACTCAACTTCGAGGCAAGAAGCAATGCGAGAGAGAGAGAGAGAGAGAGAGAGAGAGAGAGAGAGAGAGAGAGAGAGAGAGAGAGAGAGAGAGAGAGAGAGAGAGAGAGAGAGAGAGAGAGAGAGGAGAGGGAGAGGGAGGGAGGGAGGGAGGGAGTAGGAACAGGGAAAATTGTAAACTGGTCTGAGAGTGAGACAGAGAGGGAGTCTGCGCCGCACAGAGAGAGAGAGAGAGAGAGAGAGAGAGAGAGAGAGAGAGAGAGAGAGAGAGAGAGAGAGAGAGAGAGAGAGAGAGAGAGAGAGAGAGAGAGAGAGAGAGAGAGAGAGAGATAGATAGATAAATAGAGAGAGAGAGAGAGAGAGAGAGAGAGAGAGAGAGAGAGAGAGAGAGAGGGAGGGAGGGAGGGAGTAGGAACAGGGCAAACTGTAAACTGGTCTGAGAGTGAGACAGAGAGGGAGTCTGTGCTGCAAAGAGAGAGAGAGAGAGAGAGAGAGAGAGAGAGAGAGAGAGAGAGAGAGAGAGAGAGAGAGAGAGAGAGAGAGAGAGAGAGAGAGAGAGAGAGAGAGAGAGAGAGAGAGAGAGAGAGAGAGAGAGAGAGAACAGAGGTCACACCCCACGTCGTCGTCGTAACTGAAAACAGAGGCCACACCCCGTATGGGAGGGAACAAATAATATATCTTATGGTTATTAAAATTTCAAACTTCACTTGCTCTTTGGTTTTGAATAGATGCTAACAAGCACCTCTTACTAGCATTGTCCGGGACACCAAAAAGCATGACAAGTTAACATGCTTATACCCAGCAATAAAATGCAATTTTTATCTTAGGCATGCCGAAGATGATTTGCCACTTCTTAAGGACCTCTTACACAGTTTTTTACATGAGCATGATCCCGTATTACCTGGCACATAGCCTACATCACCATGGTACACCTTTCCCATGCATATCTTAGCCCATGATCACTTTATTGCCCCAAAAGAAACTAAAAGTGTATAGAACTGACTTTTAGCATGTCAAATGAGTCCAAATATCACCAAACACCAAATCTTCACTCTATGAATCCAATCAAGCTGACACGAGTCCAAAACGGCCCAAAACCAGTCAATTCTATTTTAGGCATGCCTAAGATAGAAGTGCAACCAGAGGGGTGTGACTCACCAAATTTCAACACAAAAATGTTTATATGGCTCATCTCTAGAACCATGAAAATTTTCATCAAGTTTGGCAAAGCACAACTCCATCAATCATTACAAGCTCTAAACGCAAAAAAAGTGGACACAAAGTTTCCCATAACTCTTACCAAAGGTGCTAGAGAGCCATCACACTTCATGCGCATCACCTACAACACATATTCACCATGTGCATCCATTCTAGTACCAGTTTACATGCATACACACACACTTGCATCTTAGGCATGCCTAAGATAGACCTTGCCACATATTGTGATTTTAATGCTTCTTATTTTCTTTGTTAGCTTTTCTACGTGTTTGGAATTTCTCAAACTGGTCTGATAACCAAGTTTAATGAATTTGTGTCAGGTTATCTCTCATCCACCTATGACTCCACATCCATATCTAACATGGGGTAATCAAAACCCCAATCAGACTTTCCATCAAGACCTTCATGACTCCCTATATGCAACCACCTACGAGGGAAGAATCACCCCCTATTCAACACTAGTATGTGTTAATTATGACTCCCCTTATTATGATAACCCATCTTATTCCTTCCCCTTTTTGTCTCCCTCCTCTAGTGATATATATCCTACCTCCCCTACTTATACATTGTTGTGCACATTTTGAACAACCCGTTTTTTGTAAATTTGTACAAATGGACATGACACCCAATGTCAAAAGGGTGTGTGGGCTTTATTTTTGTGGGTTTTTTGGATTTCTTTAGCATGCACATGTACATGTAGGGAAAGTCATTAGGGTAGCACCAGCTCTATCGGGTTACTACTATATGGCTTGTATATAACTAAAACTCATGTAAAAACTTTTTCAGTCGAAGTTCATAAATTTGTAGGTTTTGGGTTGTTCTGGCTTCTTGATGCTTTTGGATGCATTTAAGTTGTCCTTGCCTTGCCTTCTCTACATGTAGTCATGCTGGGACATCTCTCTGTTCGTGTCAATTTTGCACATAGCGGAATGTAGAATCAGTTCTGGTCATTTTGAAGTTTCTCGCTGATCATTTTTCAATAATTTTTTTCCAAGCATTAAAGTGCCCCAATTGGAGTTATGCTCTTCAAGTTACGACTAGCTCTCTGCAAGGTTATGGCTAGGGTAGCCTAGTGGCAAATTGTGTGCAGACAGATTGGGAGGCCATGTATCTATGAATTGTGGAGTTGTGTTGAAATTGTGGGTTGTGATATTCAATTGTGAAAGTAGAGGCCCTTGTCTTCATATGAACTGGTCGATGTGTGTTGTAAATCCATGCTTTGATAGGGTTTTGGTCCTATGTGCTATAATCCTCTAGGCTGGCGTGTGCTTGTAAATTCTCAAGGGAACATAATCCTTTTGGTTGGGGTTTACTAAGAGTGGTTTAATATACTTTTTGGTGCTAAGGTTGAAGTTTGAACACTCTATGGATATAGACTTATAGATCCCACTTTTTCTTTTGCCCAACAATGTTTTGGTGCCCACCGCCGAGGAGTAGGCTTCAAGTGACCTTCAATTTACAAGTTTGATTGGATTGTTGGCTTGAGTTACCTTCAGTTTGGATGGTGTATACATAAAAGTGCAGCCATGGTGAAGCTCAATGATGCATTGTTTATGATGATTGATGCAATGAAATAGTTGAAGCTAAGCAGGTTAGAAGAGCTAGACATGTATTACATTAGCTTTTGCTTTCTCAAACAACAGTTAGAGATTCTTGAGGATGTCATTTTGGATGCAAAAAGAGAGAGGTTCTTGATAATTGGTACTCTTCCAAGATGTTTGGTCATTGAGGTTGCTTGCACTGACTCGTTGAATGCGAGGAGCATTGTTGATTTCTTGAAGCAAGGTAGATGGTTAGAAGATGCGAATCAATCTTCTACTTTGTCATGGGTTTCACACAACAACTCCTCTGTCACTAGTGATGATTGTAGCAGTGATGATGAGGTTGACTCGGACGTAGAAGATGAGGCTTTGTCTCTTGATGATGTAGATTTTAATGAGGAGTTATATGAAAGCAATATCATGAAAGAGAAAACCTTGGAGTGCATGTATGACAAAGTGATCAATGACATGGTTGATTTGATTTCCCACACAAATGCTTGTGAACATGAGTTCTTTCATGCTTCTATGTATTTGGATCACATGCCTCAATTCTCCTACTTGTGGTGAAAGTGGACCCGTTTGGGATGCTGAGATTGATATTTGTGATGTTGATGATGCTATTGGTGGAATTGAGTCTCCTATTAGTTATGATTTTTATTGTGAGAAAGAGGTTGGATTGAGTGATGTGGATTGTGATGGGAGTCTTGATTGGGTCTTTGATGATTTGCAAGTTGAGATGGATGAGGAGATACAAGTCAATGTGTGCCATGCATTGTCAAGAGTGAAAAAGCTTAGGAAAACCTCACATGCATGTGTGGATTTTGACAAGGATTGTAAGTTGGAAAGATGGGGTAGCCATGATGGCATGGATACAGCGGGTGTTTTGTCTTGGCATGATGTGAGTGATACATCTCATGGTGGTGATAATGATGATCCATGGTCTTTTGATTTGTATGACATGAACGCTAATGGTTGGAGCTCACTAATGATTGATGATTGTCCTTGTGACTTTGAAGAATGCCATTATATATGCATGGGATAATACTTTTCCATTTCATCGTGGTAAGGGTATATAGTGGTGATTTATTTTCACAGGATGTATCTTTTTAGATAAAATTCTGCATAGTCTATTGCTAAGAATGAATGCTCTAGCAGATTGGGGGTTTGGCAAACTCTGTTGCGCGCAATTCAAACACCCCGTTTTTTTCAAATTTGTACATATGGACATGATTCTCGATGTCAAAAGAGTGTGTGTGATTTATTTTTCTAGGTTTTTTAGCTTGCTTTAGTAAGCACATGTACATGCAGGGAAAGTCGCTAGGGTAGCACCAGCTGTTAGGTTACAGTATGTGTCCGTTAGTGAGTTTTTTGCAGTGAGACTTGTATATAACTAAAACTCATGCAAAAACTTAAAAACGTTTAGTCAAAGTTCAAAATTTTTTAGGTTTTGGGTTGTTCTGGACTCTTGATGATTTTGGATGTAGTGTTTTGCCCTTGCCTTGCCTTCTCTACATGTACTCGTACCGGGACAACTCTCTATTCGCGTCAATTTTGCACATAGCGGCATGTAGAATCAATTCTGGTCATCTTCAACTTTCTCGCTAGTCATTTTTCAATATTTCTCCCAAGCTTTAAAGTTCCCTATTTAGAGTTATATTCTTCAAGTTATGCCTAGCTCTCTACAAGGTTATGATTAGGGCATCCTAGTGGCGAATTGTGTGCAGATAGATTGGGAGGGCATGTATCTAATTAATTCAAGAATCTATGTTCAAGTTGTGGTTTTGTGATGTTCAAATGTGAAAGGGGATGCCCTTGTCTTCATATTCATCGGTCAGAGTGGTTTAGCAAGGAATACAGAGACTACACATTGAGCACGAATCAATGGTGTACAAGCATTAATAAGAACCAATAGGCTAACCCTCCCTCCGTCATATTCCAACCAGCATCCACACATATCAACACAGGGAGAGATTTGGAAAATTGATATATATGTATATATATATATATATGTGTGTGTGTGTGTGTGTGTGTGTGTGTGTGTGTGTGTGTGTGTGTGTGTGTGAGTGTATATGGTGTTAACTTGGTCTTTCTTCATTACCAATCATAACAAACACCATATTTTAAAAACAACAAAAGAGTATGAGGGCTCAACCCGACTCGAAATTCTGCCTCCTCGGGTGTGGGCAGTAGTACATTTCATGGCCATCTTCCCTGTAGTTGTAACAATGATACTCCCTGTTTTGTCGTCGTGCTCTTCCAGGGTCTTGATCTCTTTCTTGACTCCTCCCTTGCTGTATTAAGTAGACAGACAAATTCTGCAGTTGTCAGTAATATGGGCCAACATATCTTGTTGGTCATCTCTTACCCCAAGAGGCGGTGGTGGTGGTGGAATGGTGGTTGTCGTAGTTAGGGGTCGACGCGATGTTCCTGCTTCTATTGACTCGGTTTCTTTGGCTTCATTCGCAGCTTCTTGTCCTTAAGGCCAGCAATCTCAACGGCTAACTCGTACGTAGCCGGGAATCTACCTTTCACCTTCTCCTTGAGAAGCGGCCATAAGCCATGCGTGAACCAATTTTTGTTTAGGAAATCGGGTGCAGCTTCCCTCCTTGCCAGTGAATCAACCCACCGTTCCCACAAATCCACAAATTTGGACTCATAGGTGGCATATTCTAAAAGACCCTCTCAACTTGTCCCACAACTTTTTTGAAGTGGTACCTCCCCCAAAGCGCCTCTTAAAAGCGGTTTTTAAGGGTTCCCAGTCATCCTTGGTTTCTTGTGGAAGTGCATTGTACCATGATCTAGCTTCTAGCTTCATGAGATGCTTAAAGATGCTAACCCGAGATTCATCCGTATCTTTGTTGCTCACTACACATGCTACTTCAAAGTTATCTAGGAAGTCTGTTACCAAATCCTCTCCCTTCTTTCCTTTAAATGTTGGAAATGCTACACTTGCCATGATTACTGCGAGAGAGCTAGAAAGACACACTGCTTAGCTTGCAAAAGTTTTTTCTTCTTTACAAGGAGGCATGTATACCCTCTTATACTAGGACATAGATTAAAACTTCAAACGGTACATTGCCTTGTACCAAAGGTAAGACAAATGGCTGATCTGATGCAAGAACCTCAAAAAACCGCTGCCCACACAACATGGTGTCAATGACGTGCTGGTAGTGAGCCTTCAAGTCCAGTATTACCTTGATTGAGCGTACACGTGTTGGTATGTGTGATCTGTCTTGAGGTAGGTTGTACTGATTCATGTGAAGCTTAGAGGTGCTTAGTCACTGTCCAAGCTTGTGGGAGAGGGTGGTGTTCTTTCTTGAAACAAACTCAGTAGATCCCTAGTTTCTCTAGTGAGAGTGTGAGCCAATGCTTCCGTTATCTGTGCTGCAGCATCAGGTGCGACTTGAAAACTGACTGTGATAATTACCTCGGTGACTTGAGTTACCCGATTCTCAAAGTAGAATAGTGTTGATTCTCTATTGTGCAGAGCTCCTTCCATTTTGTTGTTGTTGGTTGGTTGTAGGTTGCGGACATGGTTTTGACCTTCTCCTTCTTCTTCTTGGCACTTGGCCTATGTATATCCACTGGGTTTGGCGTGTTGGTTGACTCTCCCACTGCAAATCGACTACCGTTACGCCTGGCACTCGAGCTTCGATAGAGATGCGGAGTTCGTCTAGTTGTGCTTGGAGCTCTTCTTCTTCTGTCGTCCAATTAGCAAATCCTGCTAGCCATTCATCCATTCACAATAGTTTAGGGGTTTCAGTCTTATAAACTGAAGGGTTTCATGAAAAGATCCTCAGTGCGGGCACCAAATGACGGGAGCAAAGCGAACCCCGAACCCCCGACGACCTCTAAAACACCGGGGACCGAATGGTGTGCCTCGGGCCTGTCATGGTAAAGCAAACAGGGGGCACCACCTAGATTCAGCGGCTAGGACGCAAACAACACACCACCATAACAAAGTTTTCATCCAAGAGAGATGGATGCTTGGGAGTAATGATGAAGAGGAAGGGAAATGAGATCAAGTGAGTGAGAGAGAGAGAGAGAGAGAGAGAGAGAGAGAGAGAGAGAGAGAGAGTGAGGGAGGGGGTATAGCGGCTTAGAACTTAGGCACCACAGAAGGATGGCGAATCCGCACACCCTTCACATATACACAAGCTCACTCCAAACACAAGACTAGGTGTGCGGAATACTAGGTGGCGATTCCGTACACCTCACATGGGCAAAACATTGCAGGAAAACATACTCACAAAACCTCAAGATTTATTTAGAGAATAAGGCGATGAAATGGGGAGTATAGGGTAGGGGAATGAGAAGGGAGAGAGTGGTAGAGAACATGGCGGATAGGTGGGAGCTGATGGCGAAGACTCGCACGAGGGTTATGGCCATCATCCTTCATTTAGCTGCCCTTCATCTTCAATAGCCCAAGGGTGTAGAGGTCATGCTCAAGACGAGCATGGTGATTGCGGTGATGGTGATGGTGTGGGTGTGTGTGTGTGCACTAGGCACACACAATGCATAGTGTACTCTTTGGTGATGTTGTGTGTGTGTTTAGTGTGATGGTGACCCCTCTTTATATAGGGGAGTATGGGGGAGAAATTCTAGAATTTAGAAATGAAGAAATCATTATCTACATAGGCCATGTGACTGTGGGCCCCACTTGTCTGGCTGTGTGTATATGTGCCAGAACAGCAGTCTCATGAGAGAGAGACTAAGAGAGAGAGATGGGTTGATGAAAAAAAGTGAGAGGTGACATGGAGAATAAAGTAATTACAAGAGGGGAGAGAGGGGAGTGTGCTCAGAGGTGAATCTGTGTGCAAATGTGTGTGAACACAAGAAAAATCAGGTAACCACCGGGTGGGGATGGGTCTCTGGGCACCGTTTTCAGTGAAACTGAGTGTGTGTGAGTGTGGGGGAGGTTATTTAGCTACAAGAAAAGAGACATGGCGCCCTTTAGAGAGAGGGGGGATATTTGGGTCATGGGATATGGTAGGAGAGAGAAAAGGGGGGTGGGGTATACTATTTTGGAAGATAGGAGAGGTGGCATGTGAGTTAGAATGTATTATTGGTGAGTTAGAATGCATTATTGGTGAGAGGTGGGGTAGCTTGAGGGGAGAGAGAAAGGAGAAAGGACAAGGGGAAGAGAGAGGGGGTTGACCTTTTGAATGGAGGAGAGGAAAAGGGACACACGGCGGGCCAACAGTGAAGAAAAAGGAGGCAAGGTGGGCATGGGCTGCCCCGCAGGCATAAGGTGGCCTATTTTACCTTTCTCATATATTTACATAATCATACTTTATTTTTTTCTTACTTTTCCAATGCCTTTTATCACTCCCTCCCTAAGAGGAGGTTTCCATGGGGTGGAGACGAGAGAAGAGGGATATGGGAGCTTGGCTTGTGAAAAGCCCCCATCAACATGTGTTCATTTTTTTAACCCTTATTTTTCACTTGTACACATCATGGGTAAGTGCTCACATGTACTGGTTAGGTAAATAACATACCGGTTTTAAATGAAAAAACTCATTTACATCAGCAGTAAGAACATTTGAATTGGTTGACACTTATATACCACTGGTACGTACCAAGGGCATGTGTTCATTCTTTTTAACACTTATTTATCACTGGTATACATCGTGGTTAAGTGCTCACTTGTACTGGTTAGGTCAATAACATACCGGTTATAAATGAAAAGACTAGTTTACATCAGCAGTAAGAACATTTGCACTGGTTGACACTTATATACCACTGGTACGTACCAAGGACATGTGTTCATATATACTGGTTTAACTAACCAATTAAGTGAAAAAACATAGTGGTTTGAAATAAAAATACTGGTTTATAGTAATGTAACACTTTTCCTCAAAACCTGCAGTTTTCTTCAATGTTCTTTAACCATATATGTCTTTCATTGTAGGTGGAGCTCTTTCTCAACTTCAAAGAACAATACCCTGAAATTGTAATAAGGCAGCGGGCATTGGAGTACATGAAGCCATATTTTGTGCAGAAATTGAGAGACCGATATACTTGCTGCTGCATTTCACATGTTCAAATGTCCTTCCTAAAAGATGCCATAAATCACATGCGAAGTTCTATATTCGGTCTGCATGGAAAATCTTGCCATTGTCAATGCAACATATGCGAAGACAATGGTGGATGCAAGGCACCAAAAAACCCTATCAAGAGTGTAACAGCCTTATTGGACTCTATACTGTGTCTGAAATCAGATACGTCCACCTTCCATGCCCTTGCCTGCTTGAGTGGTCAATGTAAAAGGTGTGGCCCGGATAAGTTAGACTTTTGTGCTGTAGAGGCTGCATTTATTGCTAAAAAGATTGTGGTGAAGATTTTTGAGGACCTAGAAGTAGGAACTGCGCGTGACGGTCTGAAGAAGAAAAGGAAATTCTTGTCGAATAAGGAAATATCATGCCAGGATCTCTCAGTCATGTTCAAAGACCATCTTAAGAAATACATAATGCATAATTTTGTGTATAGATGGCAAGCAGAACAATATAAGGAATGTATGCAAAGCTTTCCAGAAGATGTTGTTGTGTCAGTTGTTGACTTTGCTAAAAATTATAGTTTCAAAGAACAAAATGAGATTCAGTCCATGCACTGGTATTCAATTCAAGTAACTATTTTTGTCACATAACATATTTCCGAATTGCAAGTAACGACATCACCCTAGATCAGTATTATTTCTTTTGTATTAAGCCTTCAATAATTTCTGTTTTTTATATTATGCAGGTGACATCCACAAGACAATTCACTTCTTCGTTTCAGATGACAAGCAACATGACACACATTTTGCTCAACATTGTTTTCTGAAACATGAGGAATGGCTAAAGCAATTTGGTCTAAATATAAAACGTCATTGGGTATGGTCTGATGGAGCAGCTTGACAATTCAAAGCAAGAAGACCATTCTATTTCCTTGCCAGGTATACCATGTTCTAACAAACATTATATGAAGGTGGTTTTAATATAGAGACCTATAATAGTGGCATTAAAGTTGTAATAAAATGCTTGTCTAACATTAGTAATATTATAATACGTGTTTTTTTTGGTAATTTTATCATGCCAAGAGTATATTAATCTTCTTCTATCCATTGAATAAATTGCAGATACAGTGTTTTTACGGGATGAAAAATGTCTTGGATCTTTTTTGGATCCGGACATGGTAAGGGAGAACACGACGGTGCAGGAGCAGTGATAAAAAGGTCTTTAACTCAATACCAATTCCAGCCAAACTGCCCAAAGATAGACTATGCTACAGATGTTGTGGAATTATTGAGACGGACCTTGTCAGATGGTGCTACAGCCACCTATGCATCCCAGGCCTGTTATGTAAGCAGGATCTTTTGGGTGATTGAATTGGGAGATGTCGAAAGGGGAAAAAATTGGGATGTGAAGGCTGTAAAAAATACCCGCTCAATGCACTCTGTTTCTGCATATTCAGAGCATGATACAACTGCTTTGAGAACACGTTCACTGTCTTGTTTCTGTAGTGCATGTAAACAGGAAAAGTGGAGGAGATGTGTGAGCAAGTCACACGTTCCTTTCTGGACATACCTTATTTTGGAGCCTACAGAAGAAGGGGAAGACGATGACGATGAAATAAATGAGGATGCATCATATGAAGGACACTATGACACCCTCAGTCAAGCTCTTATTGTTGGTGATAATTTTGTTCTTCCCGCACCAAATGACAATGAAGAAAAAGTGGATTTCTATATAGTGAAATGCACTACAGCTATTCAAGAGTTTCATTCAAACGCTGAAGATGACTGGGGCAATATCATTGGGCGAGGATCCTATGCTATCAAAGGGTTTTACTATCGTATGATAAATGAGCAGACCTACGAGCTTTTGGACAAAAAGCCAGAGGTGTTCATATATTCACATCTTGTTCGGACAATCAAAATCCCTATGATACCCCATCCCAGCAACTCAAAACTATATACAATATCACGTGATGTCAGTGAGTCTATCTACAATAGTATGCCTTTTGAGCTGTAACCATCTTAAGAAATGCATAATGCATAATTTTGTGTATATCTGCCTATTACTGTAAACTGAACTGTCTCCCTCTCCCTCTCTCCCTCTCTCTCTCTCTCTCTCTCTCTCTCTCTCTTTGTCACTTCTCAGTATCATTTCTGTATCATACCAGTCATTTCTCAGTATCATACCGGTATCATACCAGTCAATTCCCAGTATCATACCGGTATGATACAGTATCATACCAGTCATTTCCCAGTATCATACCCATATCATACATTCCCTGTCTCTCTCTCTCTCTCTCTCTCTCTCTCTCTCTCTCTCTCTCTCTCTCTCTCTCTCTCTCTCTCTCTCTCTCTCTCTCTCTCTCTCTGTCATTTCTAAACATCATACCAGTCATTTCTTAGTATCATACCGTTATGATACTAAGGAGTGACTGGTATGATACCGGTATTATACAAGTTCCTCTCTCTTTCTCTCTCTCTCTCTCTCTCTCTTTGTCATTTCTCAGTATCATACTAGTCACTTCTCAGTATCATACCGGTATCATACCAGTAACTCCTCAGTATCATACCGGTATCATACCAGTCTCTCTCTCTCTATGTGTGTGTGTGTAACGTCTCAGTATCATACCGGTCACTCCACAGTATCATACCGGTATCATACCAGTCCCTCTCCCACTCTCTGTCACTGCTAAGTATCATACCGGTCACTCATCAGTATCATACCGGTATCATATTAGTCACTTCACAGTATCATACCAGTCACTTCTCAGTATAAGACTCTCTCTCTCTCTCTCTCTCTCTCTCTCTCTCTCTCTCTCTCTCTCTCTCGTGTCACTTCTCAATATCATACCGGTCACTTCTCAGTATCATACCTGTATCATACCAGTCACTTGAAACAATCATACCGGTATCATACATGTCACTTCTTTGTATCGGACTCTCTCTCTTTCTCTCTCTCTCTCTCTCTCTCTCTCTCTCTCTCTCTCTCACTTCTCAGTATCATACCAGTCATGCCCAGTATAATACCGTTATCAGACACTCTCTCTCACTCTCCCCTTTTATTTGCAATATACTTCAAATATAGAATACAACGTATTTCCGTGCAACTTGCTTGAAAATGTATTATACATGAATTCTGTTACATTGATTGAGCCTTTTGGCTGAGTAATTCTCCATTTACATCCATCGACAAAAAAAATACATCGACAAAAGTCGCCCACTTCACAGACTTTACGAAGCTTTCTTTTTATATAAAAAATCTGTTCCTTTCTTCTTGAAAAATTCAATCCGCCATTTCCAATAAAAACGACGCACATAGGTGTCGTCAGGTTGTCCTTCTGCACAAATTATAGTCCTCTTTGTATACTCAATTGTGTCCTTAGAGTACAACCAGTGTGCCAGCCAATTTATGACAGTGGTTGACAGAAAACAGGCGCGCACTTCTTTAGACTGCTTTTCTAGCTTGGGAAAAACAAGAAATGACCCCAATGGATTAAACATTAGCTTATATCCAGAATCATCAAAGATAAGTGTGTCAGGTGGTAGGTCAGGAAAATTTTCGAGATTCTTGTGGAACACCGGTTTATCTGTCGCGCCCAATTTATTTTTTTCTTTTTGCCTTTCTTATATGCTGAGCAAGGGTCTCCTTGGGACTTCCCTCCAGCCTGACATCTACAGGACCATCAGCTTTAGAAAGCTGTGCAATAAGAGATCACTTATTAGACCCATAATCAATGAAAAAACTTACTCTTGCCACGTTGGCCTTGTTTTCTCGGGGTCTTTGATCTTGTCACCCGCACGCTGTCTAGCAACACATCGTCTTCCTCATTCTGGGTTTTCTCTTCAGCACCAGTCGTACTCTGCTCCTTTACCTCAAAGTTTTGTTCTTCTTCTGTTGTTTCCGAAACAGGTTTCTCAGCATTACCAGGGACATTTTCATCAAGCAATACCTCCACAGGTGTCTTGTATGCAGGCATCACTGCATCGTTCCCTGTGTCTTTACCGGCAGTAGTTCTTAAGCAGCTTGACTTTGAAAAAACATCAGAGAAGACAAAAATCAACCACCTGAAAAAACATCAGAGAAGAAAAAAATCAACCACCTGATTACCCATTGAAACAATTTTCTCACCTGTTTTTGGGCATGGTTCAAGTGGCTTCTTCTTTAGAAGGGATTGGTCTTCTGCAGAAATAACTCCGAGGCAATCCTTAAGCATGTACTTTCCTTTCTCAGCCAAGTGAGCATAGCAGAATGCATGGTATGCATGTGAACAAGGCAATAGAACAACATGACTTGAGCGATTGTGATCATGAATTTTTACACCACAAGAATTGCACACATCAATGAGAACAACACTATGTCCAGGAGCTGTTACTCGTGCAGGCAAGACTATGGTTTCAGGTAGCATTGGTTGACTAATCATGCCTGTCACAAACGTGACATAGAGACCAAAGGTTTCCTCACGGTGCAAGCATTTGGATAATTCTTCCTGTAGGCAAGAGACCTCTGTTATCAAACAATGTCAAACAGGTATAAAATCGGCATGAATGCTTGAAAATTGGTATAATGATGTTATCATACCGGTATGATTACATCCTACTGGTATGATGTTATCCCACCGGTATAATGTTATTATACTGGATAGTATAACATCATACCGGTAGGATAACATCCGGTAACATCATACCGGTAGGATAACATCCGGTAACATCATACCGGTAGGATAAGAGTATACCGGAAGCATAACATCAAACCGGTTGGATTTTATCATACCGGTTGGATCTAACCATACCGGTCGGATGTAACCATACCAGTAGGATGTTATCATATTGGTGGGATTATCTCCTAAATCCTACCGGTAAGATAACATCCTACCGATAGGATATAATCATACCGGTAGGATGTTATCTTACCGGTAGGGTATAATCCTACCGGTATTGTCATCTACCCTTACCGAATATGATATAATCCTACCGGTATGAAAAATCATACCGTATGGTACTTTGCATGTATTATACTACAATCAGATGGAGTTAAAAGCATATCTGTGCCTGCTGTAGGGTGGCTTTTGCTTGGTCAAATTTTTCTTGGAGGCTGTCAAGCAAGCCTGTTGGTACATTGGCATCATCAGGGAAGTGCATTCGGATGGTGTCAAGGGCACCCTCGCAACGGTCCACATCAGCAACAAATTTGACCATTGAATCCTTAGCCTTCTGACACTCGGCTGATAGATTGTCATGAGATTTTCTTACCTCAACAAGAAGTTCTTGCAAGGAAGTGGATACTTCAACACTAAAGGCAGATTGAGTGGTCGCAAAAAGTCCACTTCCGACTGGTGTACTTCCGGATGGGGTATTTACTAAGAAGATGGCAGAACCACTTGGGGTACCTGTGGATACTTGGGAAGTCTCTAACTTCCATTGTTCTCTTTTCCTATCTAAGTGACCTTCATTGGTCACATTATTCACCACCTCAGATGCAAACTCAGCCCACTTTACCGGACCTGTGCATACGAAATAAACATATCCGCGTGCAAAATTGACTCCCAGCAGATATTTTGGTGGCTTAGATTGGTACACCTGCTTGTAGAGCTGGTAGAGTGCCTTGTAGTGATCCGGCCTTGCTGTTTTTATCGGCACTTTTTTCTCCTTCACTGGAAGACACGTGAAAACTTTCATCCAATCGGATATGGGCACATCTGCATCTGTCAACTTACTAACATCTTTCCCCTCAAGACTTAACCCATATTCCCTGTGAAAATCCTCCTTTGTCGTGCAGAATGACTTTAATGGCACCTCCACATCCTTGGGGTGAACAAAGCGGCTGATTTTGGGAGGAGGCTGTAACTTCTGTCTCTGAAAGGAATAAATCCATACTCATTACTCAATGTATCCACACCTCAGTACTCTACTACACACAGGTCCGCTATACACAACATAGAGAGAGAGACAGAGAGAGGTGACATACCTTCGTGGGAGAATGTCGGGTCTTTGTGGGGGAGACCTGTCAGGCTGCATTCCTTGGGCTCTTTCTTAGGTTGCTATCCATGGCGAAGGATAAGCAGCGTGCACAAGGGACTGTAGAGAGAGCTGAGAAAGGTGCAGAAGGAGAAAGGCACAAAGATACAGAGAAGTCACAGTCATGAAAACATTCGACTGAACATTCGTTCTGACGTGGGCTCCACACGTGTTTTTGAATCCTCCACATGATTTTTAAGATTTTGTATCCTCCACATGAATATTTAATTCAAATAATTCTTGCCCATAACACCAGTTTCATACCCCCTAAATTTTAAGCCTCCAAAAGAAAATTTCAACCGGTTAAAACCAGGCCACCTATTCATGCATCCACCCAGAAAGACAAACACATGGGATGGATAGCATCACAATGGAGCTTAAAAGAATAGGAGTACTATGGAGGTAACAGACAGATATGGGTGCCAAAACTGCAGGTTAGAGCATATGAAGTAACATCAAGTCCCTCCTAAGAAAGAAGGCCCACTAGGTATCAACCTCGACAATATTCCAGGATACCTAAGAAGTAGGTATACAATAGAACAACATTGAAAGATGTTGAAGTCTACCACAACTTTCAAGAGGATACAGAATAGAAACGGATCTCAAAGAATATGCCTCTTAGATAAGGATTCTATACAGGATATACAAATATTTGGCTACCAGTCAACCACAAGCCAACTACAACTACACCAAACCTGCATGAAGATCTCAAGAACTCAACAAGACCAAGAGCAAAGCAAAGTCAACAATGGAGATACAAAGGTCATCAAGAGATTTGGATTCCTAAGTCTTTCAATGAAGCGAGTCAAAAGCCAAATTTCGACAGCCAACAAAGCCCTATAACAACATCAAAGACTCCTATCAACATGCCTGATTGGAGAATAAAACAAATAATGGAGTCTTCACAGTCAAAGAAGGACAACCCAATCAATGTGAATGTAGATTCTAAGAAGATATAAAACACGTATGGCAAAAGAAACCTTCAATGCCAACTTGGTCCTTCACGAATCCTCTTTCTGAGGATTCAAGCTTACTTTTACCTGAAGAAATGTTTGTAGTAAGCACAAGAATGTAAACAGTCAAGTCACCAGGGTGAAAAATAAAAAAAACCCACTCTTTGGCATGGTCAGAGTCGGGCTGCTGAACCATAAAATGAGCAAAGTATTAGTCCCAAAGCTTCAAGTCATATTAAGCTCTGTGCTAAGAGTCGTAGTTATTAGGCTTACGCTCAAGTTGGAGGATTTGAGCATATCTAACTCATGTCGCTCATGCTGGATGAGGTGAGCATAAGAGTCAAAGTCTATTAACTTACAATTGGTGGAGTGTCGTAGAGTCCAACACTCACGCACAATGCATAGTAAGATGAGAGCACATATTCGAATCAACAAAAACCATTCTTAAAGGGGTGCCAGCTTGCAAAGCCATTTTATATGATTTTATAGCTACACCATCTTTCTGAAGAACCCCTCAAAATCTTTCTTGCTCAGCATATTGTTTTCCATTCATTTCTGTATATGCATATATAGGATGTCCCACCATTGGACATATGCATTAGACACTCTTTTTTGCTTCCACCTATGCACCTTGAGTGAACTACAACAGGAAAACCAATGTTCCATCATGCTACCCTTTCATATTTTCTTCCTTTTTAATTCCATATCTATCAGCAAATAACCCCTTGAGTACTTTATTAAGTACTCAATAATACGCTTATCCCAAAGGCACTTTCTTTCCACCGGGTTTTTTCCCTTTGGTCATCCAGGTATTACACCCTAATTTAGAACCTCATCATTCTACTTCCCTTGTACATACTTTTCATAAATAAACAAAAGTCTCATCATTATGTTATTACAACGAAAAAATGCAACATCATCTCACATCAGACATATTCGGATCAATGAAGATGCTGCAATAAATTGAACCTCATCAACAAATTCAAGGACAAATGAAGACAATCAGCCTATCAACAACCAATCAAAAACCTTCCACAGCCTCCACGTACACTTTTCAACAGTGCCCGAGGACGGACACTAAAATCGGAAGGGGGAAATTTTAACTGAGTCAATGTCAGTTAACAGGAGCTTCTAAAGACCGAAGACATATGGAAGCACATTGGAGATCAACATGAAGAAGCAGTAAAGATTGGAGTTACACATTTTTCACATTTTCCCATAATGGTCATGTATTATAAATTCCCAATTTATTTCAATCCATTGTAATATTTTAATGTGTTACGGGCTCTATGGGAGTTCCAAGATGTAAAGAACACGTCAGTTAGTGTGCTTAGGTTGCAGCTTCAGTAAGTGGCGGAGCCCTAAAGGCCTTGGGCGCCCAGACATTGCATATTTTTACCCTAGGTACATAAGGAAATGTGTAAAAGAAATTAGGGTTCTCAAGCTCATTTGTTGGAAGAACTCTTTGGTGAGAGCTCTTCAGGTGTGTGGCTATGGAGTCCTTGAGCTCCTCCTTGCTCATGTGACTTGGTTAACACTAATAAATTCTTAATTCTCTTTTACTATGCCTCTCTCATGCTTTTTATGATTGTCTATGATACTTTGATTAGCTAGATCTTAACTAATTAGTGGTTAATCTCTCTCTAATCTTGTCTGATTGCCCTCTCTTGCTTGTGTGTGCATGTAGGTTTGATAGATCTATGTGTGTGTGCTTGCGATTACTGTGTTGCATGATAGGATTAGTGTTGTGTGTGTCTTGCAATCGTTAGTGTGTGTGATTGGGTTGATTGGAGGTGAAGGGAAGTGGATGTGGAGATTGCCCATCATTTTGGCTTAGCTCCTCCATATGTAGAGAAGCTCACCTTGTAGAGTCACCATTCATTTTTCCATGATTATCTCACTACTCGTGTGAGTGTTTCCATGCCCTAATCGGGCAGCTCATCCCTCCGGATTGATAATTTTGTTGGTCATTGGAGCTATACAAAGATGGGACCCCCAACAAGAAGAAACATGGATTACTCCAGCCATTGCCAATCCCTAATTCACCATGAGAGAGTATATCCATGAATTTTATCTTTAGATTACCCAAGTCTATCCATGAGAATATAGGAATATGGACAATAGTTGATAGGTTTAGCAAGCAAGCACACTTTATTCCTGTCAAAAAGACTATTAAGGCACACCCAAGTTTCCAAACACCATGCATTTCCAACATCCATCATGTTAGATAGAGATCCTAGAATGACCATTAAATTTTGGACAAGTCTCTTTGAAACTCTAAGTACCAGATTGAATTTCTCTTCGGCCTATCACCCACAAACGGATGGCCAAAGTGAGATAGCTAATCTTACAATTCTTGATCTACTAAACACCTATGTTACAGAAGTAGATCAACGCTCACAATGGAAAAGGTACTTACCTCTTAAAGAGTATGCGTACAATAATACTATCCATACTTCTACAGGAAAAGCACCTTTTGAAATCATAGAGGAAAGACTTAAAAGTCCTTTGCTACTTAAAGTACATGGGAAGATCTTCATTGCCGATGAGTATAGCCATGACATGCAAGAATCTGTTCAAAAGATTAAGGAGGCTATATCCATCTCTCAACAAAGACAAATAGTTGTTGCTAACAAGCACAAAAGGGCTTTAACATTCAAAGAAAATTATTGGGTCTTACTTAAGTTTCCCAAGGCTCGATTGAGGCAAGCGACGGGCAAAAATTCTACGGGCCATCAAAAGTATTATGCTAAACTAGCAAAAAGATACTATGGTCCTTTTCAAATTTGAAGCCAATCAATGAAGTGGCTTATCAACTCAAGTTACCCAACCATTGGCTCATACACAATGATTTTCATGTGAGCTTACTTAAGCCCTACAAAGGAGAGCCACCAAGTGAACCAATTATTGAAGACCCTCCCAAAATCTAAGACCAAGAAGAGGTGCTACAACCTGAAGCTATCCTTCGGCATGAAGGAAAGGTACTACGACATGGTAAGATTATCCGACGATATCTTATTAAGTTCAAAAATTATCCTTCTAAAGATGCTAAATGGATGCATACTTAGAATCATGTTTGTGATCACGATGTCTCTCAAACACTAAATAGAATTTATCACTCTATTTGGGAGAATGAAATGGACTAAAGAGCAGACATGATTGCGGCAGCTATGTCTCCCAAGAACCAGTGGATCAGCCATCCATCTTCGAATGATGTTTTAGGGTAAAAAGGGATCCTCTACCCGCTAAGAAAAAGTGGACTAATGAGTAAGGATTTATCTCTTCTACCTCATAGTCGAGGATGACTATAATTTCAAAAGAGAGGTAATGCAATAAAATCTAATATCTAACCAACCCAAATGATTTTCTCATAATAAATTGATTGTTTAATATGGGATATAAACGGGAAAAAGGGTTAGAATATAGACATGTGCTTACAGATCTATCTCAACACGGGGCCAATGGTAAAGGGGTACAAATGAGAGATGGTTTGTCAAAGAGAAAAGCTAACTAATGGAGCTTAAAAGACCTCAGGGTTAGCTTCATTAAAGACCTCCAATGGTTAGTGTTAAAAGTCCTTTTACCTTAGGCAAGCTAGGGCTGAGCTTGAGGTGGGAACCCGACCTAAGCTTGAGGTGCTTGTCGTGCTTGCTGGCTAAGGTGCTTGAGGTGCTTATCATGCTTGATGACTAAGGTGATTGAGCTTCTTGTCATGCCTGATGACGAAGGTGTTTGAGAAGCTTCCGATGCATGGGGGGGTAAGGTGATTGAGTCAAAAAGAGACCCTACAAAGGAGGGGGAAAGCCCCAAAATTAGAGGAATCTTTGACTTAACCTCCCACTCACCCAAAGGACACTCCCTTTTCTCAAGAGGCACATGGACACATGTCAGACTCTCCCTATGCTTAGGCACATGGTGTGCTTGAATGCTATTGGCTGCGCTAAAGAGGGGTCCAATGAGCTTGAGGCATGAGCAAAAAGCAGAACTTGCCCAAAGCAAGCAAGGGGTCTCCTGGTGGGGTATACACCTCTCACACACTCACTTTTTTAGCACATTCTCACTTGGTGAAAGTGGAGGAACTCCACCTCCTTCTCCAAGCTTGTTGAGAAGTGAAATCCTACACCAACACTCTTGGCTATGAATTGCAAATTCAACCAAGAACCATGCTTCAATGCTTAAGCTTTCCATCTTCTCCATCTTCATTACTATGCTATTATGTATGATAGCAAGAAGAGTGATGATAAGTGAGGAACTATTTCTTTCTCCTATGGAATGTTTCTTCTTTCTCTTCCCTACCCTCATTCCCCGCTAGCTCTCTCCACCTTCGAAGGTGTTTGAGGCCTTGGGACTGAGGCTTGGGATAGTTAATGCTTTCTACAAAGTTTATGTTATGCTTGTGACGCATGAAGCTTTCCATCTTCATTGCATCACCTAGGTCACAAAGAACAAAAATATTGTATTGTACCAAGTCTCTCTTGATGGGAGAAACTATAATACAAATGCCTATTGGAGGGGGACCAACTCCGTATGAATCCGGTCCTCAACTGTTGTCATGTTCTCTGAAGTCTCTCTCTTGCAAAAGTATTGTTCATGCCAAGTTAACTAAGCACCATGTTTATGTTGCTACCATCAATTAAGTTCACCCACTATTCTCACAAAGTAATCTCACAAAAGTTCTTTATTTGATTCCCTAACTCCGCTACTCTCAACGTTCATAAGCCATTTCCATTACAAACTATGCCGATTTTGGCATATTTGTGACGTTCAAGGCTTAGTTGGGAGAATGAATGAATAACTAAGCCTTGTGTGACCACGCAAGAGGCTTAGCTATTCATTTAATCCTTTATCTAGGCATAGTAGGCTTAGTTATCTATAACTAATAACTAAGCCTTGCATGACCATAGCCTAAGCTATTACACATTTGTTGAGAAAGGTGTGTGTGTTAAGTTTTTAGATTGGATCGTCGGAGATGAGTTCATACCTACTTCACGCTTAGTTCACATCGAGATCACACCAATTTTGGTGTGGTGAACACTCAATTCCCACCATGTTTAAATCAAGTTCACAGACACTTATTTCACACTTAGTTCACACCTAGCTCAAACATGTATATGACAGCCCAAATTACTCTTGCCTCGCGATGCCTAATGTGGGCCATTGATCAGGTGTCAATTAGTTAATAAGGAGGGTGGCGGGTTCCCTTTACTTGACTAGAACTGGAGAGTCCTTTAGAGGGCTCCCTCATACACCCTCTAACGGTGGTTTGGGAGGGCCCTCTAATTACATTGAAGGTGCCCCACAACACCATCCTAAATACGTACGTGGTGCTCGCTGATGGTGGCTTTTTGCATACACCCCCACTCGGTATTTTTCATGTGTATCCTCTCCAAAGAAGCCAAATGCTTTTAGTGTATGAACCACCTCTAGCATTTCTATCTTTAACATTTTTTTCCTACTAGTAGATTTGGCTTGTTTTTCCTATTTTATCTTTCAAAAATAAATAAAACCCATCATATTTATCTTAATAAAAGTGAGGAACACTTTCCACATCATTACCTATTTTTTCTAATATTTTTACTATTTATTATCTCATCACTAATTATTTTCCCTTCATTTTGCTATATGTTATTTTCTATTTTCTATTTTCATTATATTTGCATATCTCTATCATCATCTTCTCTTGGATGGTTGCAAGGTGAGTCATGGTTGTACATCATGATTACACAAGGCATCAATGAGTCATGTTTGGAAGCCCAAGGAAAGGTAAGGTCATATGGTCCACCAAAAAGACTTTTGGGATGTGGAAAATACATGTTTATTGACTCAAATTTAAGCAGGTAGCTCCACCCCGAATTTTTCAGAGTTGCCTGAATGAAAGTTGTAGCTCGTGAGCTCATCTCTTTGCCAGTATTTTCATTTTATTTTTTGGAGCTCTGAGCAAGGAGCTATATCCAAAATGGTGAGACCCTGTTGGCAGCTCACAGTGACAGGTTTGCCTACCCTGTTTTCCCTGCTTCCACACACACACACACACAACCACTTTACCCTCAACCCTCTCTCACCCAACCTTGTAAAAAACCCCTCTTTTTCTCTCACCTTTGTACATCATTATACCTCACTTACCACATCATTTGGCCTCTAGCTAGAGTGGCCACTCACATGGCTAGAGGCATCTTCTAGGCCTAGTCACCACTTGGCCATCATGCAAAAAACCAAAGTGGTGGAGATGAGCTTCATCATCAATGCACCATCCACTTTGAGAAAGTTAATTGCAATTAGCAATTAACTCCATCTTAATCAAGCTTCCCCTCTCCTATATAAAGAGGCCTCTTCTACACACAAAACAACACAACACAATAGGGTAAAAGGTTGCTAGAGGATTATGCTACACAGACCACCTCTTAAGCCTTGGTGCTTGAGCTTCATGCCTACACTTGGAGCATCCATGGATGCCCATTAAGTCTCTCTATTGTAAGTATGGTCTTGTGTTGATAGTTACATGGTTTCCTTATGTCATATTTCCACAAATCTCTCTCGTGGTTCTTACTCTTACTTATTGTGCATGATGTATTGCTTATCACTTGGTGGTATGTGAACTCCTAGCCCTAAAACTCCCTCTCCATCAATCTCTTGTGATGGAATAAGTATACAATACCTAAAACGCAGCCTTATAACTCTCTCTCTGTCACTCTCTCTCTCTCTCTCTCTCTCTCTCTCTCTCTCTCTCTCTCTCTCTCTCTCTCTCTCTCTCTCTCTCTCTCTCTGTTTTATGTGTGTGTTCAAGGTCATGCAAATGGTCAAGATGTTTCCACTCTCTTCTTCTCCCATGGTCTTGGGGATTAGTGAGTGATGTTTTTATTTAGGGTTTTGGTAGAGTGCTCTCCCTCTCTCTCTCTCTCTCTCATGACAAGAAGCATTCCATATGGTCCATTGCATAGTGTGTTACCTACTCACTCTCTTGCGTCCTAGCCGCACACAAGCTAGGTGGTGCCCCCTATCGTTTTGGTAGATTTGTCTGCCCCATTGCCATTGAGGAGGATCAACAAGGAGGTGTAGAGGCCACCCCCCTGACGGCTCCACATTCCGGCCCTCATTTTGGTGGCCCCACTAAGGAGGGCTACATAGACCTTCAGTTCACAAACAATGAAGGTGTGCAATTTTCATCATGGACGAGTGGCGTGAGGAGTTTGAAAATTGGAGGACAGAGGAGGAGGAGGCTTGCCTATAAGATTTCCGCTCGTATGCATGTGCTCCCAGTGCACTTTGTGAATCCAGACGCCACCAGTCCTAAGCCAACCTCCTGTCTGCGTGAAGATTTCTTTGGATATTGTCCAAAGTGCTTTGGTGATCGGGTGAAGAGCCTTCCCGCTTTACCTTTGTTGCTAATTTTCAAGAAGCTATCTCAATCTAAAGAGACTGTCCTTGTTGATGATGTTTTGCACATTAATGGGGTAACTTTTGTTTCTCATGTTGATTATGGCAATAGCATCCAACTACTACTTGCAAAAAGGCTCGGCATAGTAAGAAGTGTTGCCATCACCCCCTACATCTTTACAGATGTGTCAGGAAGAGTAGAAGTGATCCGAGGTGCCGACCTTCTGCGGGGGCTGATCAGGCTCATTGGTCCAAAGATGGTGCAACTAAGCTAGTCTATTTGTGTGGGTAAGTATGGATGCCAATAATGACAATAATGATTTACGGATGTTTCCTTTCCATTTTGTGTGTCATATGCGGGTTAATATATGTATTGATAGGAAATTATTCTATCAACAAATAATAGCCTTGTTGCTTGGAGCTAAGAGACTTGGGGAAATCTTGCACTCTCCTCATCCTGTCATTCTACCCTTACTAGATTATCACCACTCTTTTGATGTGTCAATATTCATCCTATTTTGAGCTAGCTATGCTAAAGCTCCAAATTGTACTTATCATATTCTACTTTCAATAAATTGGATCTGTTCATGTAATTGTGTACTCTCTCAGTTACATTATGGCCTTCTCTAATTTTTATGGAAGCCTGGGGAGGTTGCTTCAGAATTTTTGAATAATTTGGAAATGGCATTTTTAGTGTCAGGAATGGATGATGAGGCCACAAAGTTGAGGGCCTTTCCACTAGTATTAAGGGAAGGTGCTAAAGTATGGTATCAAACTTTGGCACCCGAAGAAAGAAGAGACTGGAAAGCCTTAAAAACGGCCTTCATTGAAGAATTTCGCCATCATGAGCCTCCAGAGGAGATATGGAGACAACTCCTAGAGCTACACCAAACATCACCCAAATGACTATAGAAGCTATGAAGGGAAGTTTTCCAACCTGTGGGAGAAGTGGTGTGCATCACTAGGCGAAGGGGAAAGGGCGCCAGAGTGCCTAAAGAAGGATTGTTTCCTAGCAAGGCTTTACCCCTCCTTCAAGAAAAGGTAAAAAGGTAAATTCCCAGACACCTTTGAGAAAGCTATGAATTAGGCAAGGGAGAAGGATAGAAAATTAAAGTTCCAAGCTCAGCTACAGGGAGGAATGGAGCCTCCACCGCTAGCTCAAACTACGACAAGGGTAGTAGCAGGGACAGGAGCAATAGACCAAGAGTCCTCTCAACAAGAGCTGGTTCACAAGCTAAGATGGCAAATAATGTAAGGGTGTCTTGTGTGGAAAAGGTTAATGGAGTCAAGGTTTTAGCTTTTGGTGTGGCTAGGGGGGGGGGGGGGGGGGGGGGGGGGGGGGCTACCCATTAATTCTTGGAAGACCTTGGCTAATGGCAATGTAGGCAAGGCAAGACTGGGGTACTGGCATGCTTGAATTGCAACCACACAAAGGGGCAAAGAAGGGCAAGGCTATTCACATGGACCTAAGGAATGGAAAGCATGAGTCATTAGACTTAGAAACATTTGTCGATGAGTTTAGCTCATCCGCCTAGGAGTCAACAATTACAGATGAGAGTGATAGCTCTCAGGCTGAGATCATGGGAGTAGTACTCACTAATCCGACCATTGTGAGCTCAAACAATGTATTGCAGGCTGAAGAAGGCTTTCTTATTGACGGCTACAACTAAACCACAACAATTTCTACGGCACAACACATTAACAAGCACCAAGTGATGGCACAATTGTTTGCAACAACAAATGCAAAGTTTAGTTTTGATTTTTTACTTAGAACGCTTGTGGATGTGACCATGGAAGGGTCTCTTTCCCTTGTTATTAAGCATTGGGCTATGTTTGCACATGTTTCAAAGTGGGTAGTACCTTTGCAAGAATCAAACTACACTATGCACGTTGAAAGCTCAATTGGTTTAGCATGCATGCTAATCCGTGAATGCCATGAGGAAAAGATTAAGCTTGAGCCACCTAGGAAGGAAGGACAATAAGTTGTGCTGCTAGGAGAAGCTTGTTTGCCTTGCCTTGATGGAGTCTACACTCTAAAGCTCGACAAAACAACAATAGGGATTGCTATCTACAATGAGAAGGGAGAAAAGCTATTTGACATGAACTTAGTGGTTGACAGGTCTATGTTTTCTGATGCTCTCTTAGCAACCAAACAAGTAAAACTCCCATGGGTTTGTGGTGACCAAAGCCTTGTGAGACAAGATTGGAAGGGAGAAAAGCTGGTGAAGGAGTGTATAGGAACTCAACCACTCCCCACAAAGGACAACCAAGAAGCTTGTATCGCTACTAGTGAGCCACTGTATGAGGTCATTACAAACAAAAAGCTACTCCATGTTCCCTTATCTCAACAAAGGCGAATTTGGCTTGATACTATGCATTTACTTGAGGTAGAAGAATTTCCAACGGATCCAAACAAAAGGTAGCAGAGATGGCTTATACGCAAACCTACTAGGTACAAAAACAGGTATGTTTGGAGGCGATAACAACATACAAGTTCCCACCTAGCCAAGGTGCCCGTTGGGTCAGTCGGCCAAATTTTTGATGTGGTCACACTATTTTTCCGATGTTTAATACATTAAACCCTGTAAAAGCCTAATGACAATCGTCTATGTCAAGTCTAAGTCAAAGATGTAATATTTCCAATGATGTATGTAAAGGTCCATGAGAAGTTGGCCGCCGGCCACTTTAGAAAGCCCTAGATATATAATGCACTAAGGTTAGTGGGAAAGGGAGATTATTTTTTGAAGATAAGTGACTATTGCGTTACACACAGAGAGCTACCTCTTTGCTCCAACTTGTAATCATCGCTTCTGTGGCTACGGTAATCCAAATTCAGTTTTGTTTCTTGCATTGTGTTCCTCTTACTCTGCTCTTTCATTCAAGTGTAAGCATTCAAGATTCGGTGAAGGTTTCAAACGCATCCTTTTAGGCCTTAAATCATTGTTTTGAGTGTTTATATGCGTATTTTATGTTGTTTTGACCCTAGGAGAGGCTTTAGGGACCCAAAAACGACCCTTTAGGGTCATCCGTATACTGTTTTTGCGTACTTTGAGACGAACGATCGTGATCCATGTACCTCCCCAGAATGTTGTGACAGTGATAGGAAATGTTCTTGATAGTCCCCTGTAGCTTCCCTTCAAGTTTTGTGTGATGACTGTAGAGCTGTGTAGAAGGACATAGGCAGATTACTTGGCTTTAGTGCGATTGATTTGTTTGTAGAGTTAGTAGTTGCATCTCTTCGAGTTCACTTCATTAGGATTGACACCCTAGTGAGTTTCCATGCCTCATCCGATTCACTTCCCTGGTATTGATATTTATGTTGATGCCTGAAGGCTATGCTATGGACGCCCGTCGCGGAGACCCGCAAACATTGGCGCTGTTGGCCGGGAATGAATCTTAGGTGATGAGTGACCGAATGCATATTCAGAGTTTTCTTATTGTTCCAAAACATAATTTCCATTCCATTTACATTTCAGTGAAGCATCTAAACAGGGTTTTAGTGCTTAGTGGAGTCTAGGGTCGATGGACTAGCTAGATCTACTCTTGAGAGATATAGGGAGTTGTGAGTGAGGTTGCTTTAAGCATTTTTCTCTTCAAATTTCTTTGTATTGATTGATTATTGATCCATCATCCGTTTTTTACCCTGTTTGTTTTGTTTGATTCATTTTCTTATGTTCTTTCATTTTTGTACTTAGGAGTAGAAAATCACATTCCAGACAGATCTAGGGCAAAAGATAGAGTCAAAAACACCAAAAAACCATAACTTTGGCAAAAGGGCCATAAGACTCTGAAATTAGAAAATCTGACGAAACAGAGCTGAAATCGATTCAAATCACAAAGTGGTAGCACCAAACACTAGGAAATACTTGTCAGAGAGAGCCTATGAAATTTGAGAGCCTGTAAAATTTCATCAGATTTGGCTCTGGTACTACGATCGCGATCGGTGTACCATAGTGACATTTTGAGTTGAGACTTGGTGAGTAGGTAGCTGATAACTAGACAAACAACTTTCTCAAAAGAACCAGGGTCAAAAAACCAAAAGACAGTTGTCAAATAGGGCAAACATTGATCACTGATCCTTCAGACCAAAATTTTGAGAAAATTCAAGTTTTTGTGATCCAAATGCAAAGTGGGTTTGGGAATAGACTAATCATACCCATGTCTATCAACTCCTAAAATTTTATGCAAAAAGGAGCTGGAACTTTGATCGCGATCGGTGTACCCCAGTGACATTTTGGATTGAAAATTTATGAGTAGGTAGCTGACATCTAGTGCAACATATTTTCCAAAAGGAGCAAGGTCAAAAAAGCAAAAGAAAGTGGTCAAAAGTCCCAGTTACACAATTAGGCCAATAACCACAAAACCACCTGGGATTTGGGTTTCCATTGGTCAAAACATCTCCAAATTCAAAAATACAAAGACACTTGGTATCAAGACATCAAGGGCTAGCTACTGTGCAAAAATCTTCCAAATCTGTGACATGGGGGGGTCAATGATCGCAATCGGTGTACCTCTACATAGTGAGGGTATTTGACTTCATAAGTTTGTAGATCTACTTGAGTACATCCCAAATCTTAAGTTTGAGTGAAAAATACCCTCTGGAAGCCAAGATACAAGCACAAAATCTCTTTGTGTCCTGTTCCTGAGACTGTTTTGAGTGCTGTTTCAACTGCAATTCATTAAAAGTGCTCTAGCTTTTGATAGGCAACTCCAAATTGAGTCAGGTATAGCTAGGAAGAAAGCTTGCAGACAATAGCACACACCTAGAATTTTAGGGTACTCAAAACCAATTTCCAGAGACCAAAAAAGTAACAAATTCCTGACTTTTTAGAGACTTGACCAAGGGCAAAAAGGGATTGTGTGCACTAAGCCCAGGTGTTCTTATCAAGGACCATCTTGAGAGTATTGAGTGAGGTTTAAACATGACAACACATCCATCATTAGGGTTTCCCACTCAACTCAGAGCTATGCCACCTACACAAACAGCCAGAAATACTGCAACACCTATAACAAGAGGGTTGAGACAAGACCATGAGGCTTATCAATCATATCAAGCCAAACCTCAAGGCATGGCTCATGGATATTTGTCAAGTGATCATGTAGCTCACTGGAAGCCAAACCAATCAACTAAAATGCGGGAGTTTGAAAGAGCAAAAGTGGAAATTGCTAGAGACTTAGAGGAGAAGCATCCTCTAATCAACAAACCCAACGTGAGGTTCATTAAAACCAATGAAGCCACAAGAGTTCTAACGGATTACACTTATAATGGCCTTTATAGGTTACCTATTGGAGATCAAAACAACTTCTATAGATGTTTAAATTCCATCATTGAAGAGTTGACAGACTACAAGAACCTCTATGCCTTCACATACACAGATGACCAGGGAGTGCAAGTTCTAATGGTAGATAAGTATGGATGAGAGTACAAACTTATCAGCCCAATTGAGCTAGAAAGATATACATACATGGGTACTCCAATCTCTGCTTACTATTTTCAACCGAGTGTAAGCGTACCAGGGTTTTTTGAGACTGATTTGCAAGAAGCTAACATTGAAACTATGGGATCAAATGGACCTCAAACATCCAAAATAGCTATTCACGGGAGTGTAGCTCCTACCTCATTGAGTGGAACCAAGAGACCACCAATTAGACTTACAAATACATCAACATTTCCAAAACATGTCTCAAAGGGGATTCCACCAGGATTTGCTCCAAGACGAGAAGAAGGAACAAGGGATGTCTTTGTGAGAGACCCCAACACGCTAAGATACATGGTTGAACCAAAACCAATGAGACCATATCAATTGGCCAAATGTGTCAAGAAGAAGTATGATGGATTAAGGGATCCATACGTACATGCATCCTTGTTCAAACAAGCGTTAAGAGTTGAACAAGTATTTTATTTTCATACACAGTATGAGGGAATTGGCTTAACCTTGGAAGGGATAGCATTGAATTGGTTCCAACCATTGGACAAAAATGCCTTCTCAAACTTTGAACAATTTTTGCAAGAATTTGTTGTGGAGTTCTCTAAAAGGGGAATCAAGCATAACATAGTGTCCCAAATCTATGCATTCAAGCAAAAAGAAGATGAGAGAGTGAAGGAAGCATCGCTACATTTCAAACAATATATAGAGAGATGTCCGGAACGCGAGTTACCACAGGATGAAAGATTATCAATTCTCTTCATAAAGGGTTTGAAAAATGAAACTTTCAAGAATGATTTGCACTTAAAAGGATATACTTCCTTTGAACAAGTCACGAGAGAAGCGTTATACCTAGTTGACAATTGTAAAGCCTATGGCGAGGAAATTGGTGATACAAAGATCACGATGGATAATGCTCCTTTAGCATCTAGTGAAACCAACACAAGGAAAGTGGTTATGTCTCAATTAATGACCAACCTAAATGAGCTAGCAGTGCAAGTAGCACAACGAATAAAATGGTGTGCCATTGAGCAAAAATGGGCCAATCATGAGATGAGTGAGTGCTACTATAATCAAACCTACACGAGGGGGATACTATTTGGACATCAAATAGAAAAACAAATGCCATTACCAAATCAACCATTATTTCAAAATAGAGTTGTATCAAGGGATTTAGAAAGAGCTGAGGTATCACAACCTAGGCTAGGGCAAGAACCTATGAGAAAAATCTATTCATTGAATGAGGACACTCTGATGTTCATAGCCAATCAAGAGCGTAGAACAGAGACCATTCTGGCTAAGCAAGAACAACCATCAATTGTGCCATCAGTGACTCAACAAGATGGACTATGCTACAAGTGTGGAGGTAATCATTGGGCCAAGAATTGTTCTCGTGTAGAGATAATTGGATATTGTTTGGAGTGTGCCATTACACACGTTGTTCCAAATTGTCCAAAACACCCAAACAAACAGGGAAAAACAACAATGAATGTTGTGGGAGTTTTACCCTCTCCAAGTGGATCAGAGGCAGAACCCAAAATTCCTATGAAGGTAGTGACTAGAGCCCAAGGAAAAGAAAATGATGAGGACCAAGCTAATGAGGAGAAAGATCAACAACCCAAACAAGGGGAAACAACTAGTGTGTCAGTGAGGACTGGGAGAAAATCCTGGAAAGCCAAAAGAAACAGGATTAAAGCAAAAACAATTACAAATCAAACTGATCTACGAACAGAATTACAATAGACAAAGGAACAATTAAAACAAGAACGGAAAAACAAAACGGTGGTGAGAGATAAGAAACCAAGGAAGGCGTCTTCCGGAGGATCTGTGTTGGTAGACAAAGTCCTAGAGCCATTAGATGCTGCATGGAAGCATATGAGGCTAGATTGAAACCCAACCAAACCCTAGAGCAACGAGGGATGAAATATCCTCATGCTGAGGTAGAGACTGAGAGATTGAAAATGTGTAAGAAATTGGTAAAAATTGCACAGGCAATGATGGAGCCTGAAGCACCAATTCCACCTCCAGAAACAAAACCAAAAAGTGTTGGATTTGAAATGCCTAAGGCAAAGGTTGTTGAAACATTAACTCAAAGAAACATTGAGCTAGAATCACAAAAGGATGTGCAAGCAAAGACTGCAACACACGAAACCAACAACCTAGAAATTCAACTAGATGATCAAGTAGTGGCCAACACCACTAATGATGCAAGGTCAAGATCACAATTTATGGCACCTATCCCAGAGATAGATGATCCATGACCAAATGAATTGTGGAAATCAATTAGAAGTGCAAAAGATGGAAGTGCAACTTTCCAATCTGCACCCATAACTGAGGTCAATATAGGGCATGAAGTCTATCAGGGAGACATTCAATCTCTAAATGGAGATGCAGGGACGAAAGTTTCAATTGAAAGCAAACCAGAGTCCTTGAATACCTTACCCTCATACATAGGAGAACATGAGGCAGACTCAGAGACTAGAGTGGTGCCATCTCAGAGGAAAGCCATATCCAAGATGATGGATACAAAGAGTATGCAAGAGTTGATGTCAGCTCCAATACAGTGTACCATTACTCTATTTGAACTGCTTAAGATTAGACCACATGTATGGGATGAAGTAGGCAACAATTTGGGGAAGATGGGATTAAAGATACCTCTTCAAGATCTACCCTCAAATGAACAATCAAACAAAACTCAACAACAAAGTGCAAACGCTAACCCTTTGTCGATAAACAAGGTGGGGGAATATTGCCAAGGAGTTAAAACATTGGCTATACTTGATAGTGGGGCTGGAGTAGCCATAGCCACAAAAGACATTTGGGAAAAATGGGGTAGACCAGCGCTTAGGAAAACTAGAATGAAGCTGCAACTGGCAGATGGATACACGGAAAAACCTCTGGGTATCCTAGAGCAAATTATTGTGACTTCTTGTGGAATTGAATATGAACATACATTTGCAATAGTATATTTTGGAAAAGGGAACAATTTTGATATCATTTTAGGAAGACCTTTCATGCGTCAGCTTAAGATGGTTCAAGTTTGGGGCTATGACTATATCTACTTGAGACATAAAAAGATCACCACAAAAATAAGCATAAAAGACCATAGCTATAGAGATGTGAATAGAACTCCTTTAGAAGAAATTGACTCTACCATAGTCAATGGGAAAGAGAAACCTGTGTGGCTACAAACCAAACAAGAACTTTGGATGTGTGGTGCTTCGAAGTGTGGAAGCTTAGTGAAGGAGGATTGCATCCTAGAACGATCAATGGACGATGAAGCTTACATACTGAAACCCTTTCCAAAGTAATTATTTGAGCCATTTGGATGGACTCAAATACTGGCAACATTGGATGTGTCTGTAAATGAGGTAAATCCAACCAAGTTTTGTGATGAAGAAGGCTATGACCTAGTTTCATGTTTTATGTTGAAAGTGATGAGACATGCTAATGAGAAATGTGAGAATGAAAATAGAGGGAAAAATAGCTATGTCAAGGAGGATGCTGCACAAACACAAACTAGGAGAGCAATACAACCAGGTGGAGATGTCATCATTGACATACTTGAAGAGTCAACATCTACTCCAAAGAAACTAACTTCAAATGATGCAGAGTTGAAAGTACAGGAAGAATCAGATGTGCAAAGCTCTGCATCAACATATGTTCTACAAAATCAAGATCAAAGGAAGAATGAGGAAGAAGCCAAAGATGAAAAATATCCCACATTGATCAAATTCAATTTATGCGGACAAACAGGGCTCAAGGTTACATGTTCGGCCACAATTGATCCTCATGCTACTAAGAATATAATGCCATATGGCACTTGGATAATGATGGGAAAGGCGACAATTAAAGAAGTGGAGGAAAGAGTATACACCAGTGCAAAAACACCAATCCCAAGTTTTGGCATAGCGGAGGCAATACTCAAGTTGAGTCATGGGGAGTTCAAAGACAACTTCAACATAGTTGACTCACATCACATCAAAGAAAGTCTAGTCCTAACAAAGAGTTGGAAGAATATCTTCTTTGGGAAACAACAAAAAGCATCAATGACAACAACAAAGACGGTCCAAGAGACATCAACAAAAAAGACACAACCATCTGCAACAGAAAAAGCTAAGGCCAAACTAAACATTGAAGAAGATCATCCTCGCAAGTCAGTTTTACCTTCGACAAGCCCACATCAAAGCTCAAGCAAAGCCTCTAAGTCAAGAACGAAAGCTTCAACAATGCAATGGATCCCTAAACAAAAGGTTTTGCAACCTAAATCTCCATCGCAACAAAGTCTCCAAAAGAAGAAAAGAAATGTCAAGTAGGTGTTGGTATCCAAGGAACACATTAAAGTCAAAGATCCAATTTGGATACACTCTCAAGAACAATCTCAACAACAAAAGGCGACAGGGTGGGTGGCCTCAAATGATGTTTGGGCCAAAAAGCCCAAGGTAACGGCATGGAACTTCTTACCCTTACAAAGAAACCCCACAAAGAACAAGCCGAGCATTCAACGCAAGACAACCAACTCAACTAGGAGAAAGAAGAAGCAAAAGAAAAGAGATTCAAAGAAACAAACAATAGAATAAATATGGGTACCAAAGTCAGAGATTTATCAAGCTACCCAACAAGGCCAAATGAAGACAAATAATAGAATGGTTCCCGTCAAGCTACTTGAAGCACAAGGATTCTATGAAGGTAACACCCAAATATGGTTACCCAAAGTAGTTGCTCAACATAGAGCCACTAAGACCAACCAAGTAGCAAAGGACCCCACACAAAGACAATCAACAACAACAAAGAACCAATGGAAACTTAAGCACAACCAAGGGAGAAACAACCTCAAAATGGATCCCTCGTCTTCTACTAAAAAAGCAAGGCTTTTACAATGGTAATAGCCAAGTATGGATACGAAAGCCTAGTGTCCATCAAGTCAAGGGAGCAACTCATCAAGCAAGAACAAAGTGGGTCCCAGAACCACTGTTGAAAACTCAGGCTTCTCACAAAGAAGAAAAAGTAAAGGTACAACAATGCGGCCTCCTTACGGAACATCCCATGCAACAAAAGAAGCTAGAGGAGTCAAAGTATGCCAACTTACTTGAAAAGATGGTGGCATCCAAAGACCCAAGCAATGATAAAGGCCTTAATCTCAAGAACTTATGGCATTGGGTTTCAGGCCATGAACAGGTAAGTCCAAGTCTCCATTAAAAATACATGGCATAAAAGTCAAGAGTCGGGCAGCTGAGCCACTAAATGAGCAAGGCATTAGTCCCAAAGCTTCAAGTAATATTCTCTGTGGTCTAAGAGTCTTAGCTATTCTAGGTACTGCTCAAGGTGGAGGAGTTGAGCATATTTATGTTGTGTCGCTCATGCTAGTATAGGTGAGCATAAGAGTCCAAGTCTATGTTTTTTAAGTTTGGTAAAGTGAAGAAGAGAGTCCAAAAGACACTCACGCACTATGCATAGTGAGTAATGAGTGGAGAATCTTCAACATCAAAAAACCTTCTTGGAAATGTGGAAGCTATTGAGATGTCCTTGGATATCACATGTGCTACATTTGTTCCTTGAAGCACCCAACAACTCATTTTTCACACCGCATGATTTTCTTGAAATACCTCTTGTGTGCATATAGAGTGTCCCATAATTGGCACTTGCATTACGTACTCTTACTTTATTTCTCCCAAGCACTCACCTTGCATGAACAAGTATCGAACTTCCAAGTGTTCAACCCCAATAAGAGCGTATACCAAAGGCATTTTTTCCCACTGGGTTTTTCCCTTTGGTCATTCATGTTCTAGACCCTAATTTAGAAACACCCATCACTATTCTATTGTATATATTCCTTCCATCAAATGAAACCAATAAAGAATTTGTTACACGATCTTCAAAGAGATAAAGTGGGGCCACATTGTCCTCAACTACGCTTCGACAAGAGAAGCTCTTATCTTCAAAGATACCAACAAAGCTCTATTGAAAAAGTGGAAAAGAAAATCAAATTGGAGATGCCAGTGCACACACGTCAAAGTCTCAAACATTTTGAGATACGAGCTCCAATAAAAAGTCAACTGCACCAGAAGGCAAAGTATCCAAAGAAGCAGGTATCATCGACCAACTGCACAAATGGAAAGGTAAAGCAGGATGTGCAACAACATGCACAAATGCCTCATCCACAACATCCAAATCACAAAGAACACATGTTCATCAATCAAAGGCAAATGGGCACCCCATTTGAACGAGAAAAACATGCCAGATATAACTCAATCAAGGAAGGGGGGAGTCTCATCAACAAGAAGACCAAACTATAAATGGTTGTGTCAAGGGACGACATGAGCTAAGAAGGGGGGAGTGTTTGGAGGTGATAACAACATACAAGTGCCCACCTAGACAAGGCGCCCGTTGGGTCAGCCGGCCAAAGTTTTGATGTGCTCACACTATTTTTCCAATGTTTAATACATCAAACCCTATAAAAGCCTAATGACAATCGTCTATGTCAAGTCTAAGTCAAAGATGTAATTTTTCCAATGATGTATGTAAAGGTCCATGAGAAGTTGGCCGCCGGCCACTTTAGAAAGCCCTAGGTATATAATACACTAAGGTTCGTGGGAAAGGGAGATTATTTTTTGAAGATAAGTGACTATTGCATTACGCACAGAGAGCTACCTCTTTGCTCCAACTTGTAATCATCGCTTATGTGGCTATGGTAATCCAAATTCAGTTTTGTTTCTTGCATTGTGTTCCTCTTACTCTGCTCTTTCATTCAAGTGTAAGTATTCAAGATTCAGTGAAGGTTTCAAACGCATCCTCTTAGGCCTTAAAATGCTGTTTTGAGTGTTTATATGCGTATTTTATGTTGTTTTGACCCTAGGAGAGGCCTTAGGGACCCAAAAACGACCCTTTAGGGTCATTCGTTTACTGTTTTTGCGTACTTTGGGACGAACGATTGCAATCTATGTACCTCCCCAGAATGCTGTGAGAGTGATAGGATATGTTCTTGATAGTCCCCTGTAGCTTCCCTTCAAGTTTCGTGCGATTCCGATATGATTTGCATGGTTAACGCGCGTGATGACTATAGAGCTGTGTAGAAGGACATAGGCAGATTACTTGGCTTTAGTGCGATTGATTTTCTTGTAGAGTTAGTAGCTGCATCTATTCAAGTTCACTTCATTAGGATTGACACCCTAGTGAGTTTCCATGCCTCATCCGAGTTGCTTCCCTGGTATTGATATTTATGTTGATGCCTGAAGGCTATGCTATGGACGTCCGTCGCGGCGAGCCACAAACAAGGTCTAAATTTTGCTAGAGGCATGACTGTCTCTAGCTTTTGGGGGAGGGCTACTGATGGTGGATTTTTGCACACATTCCCACTCGGTATTTTTCATGTGTATCCTCTCCAAAGAAGCCAAATGCTTTTAGTGTATGAACCACCTCTAGCATTTCTTTCTTTAGCATTTTTTTCCTACTAGTAGACTTGGCTTGTTTTTCCTATTTTATTTTCAAAAATAAATAAAACCCATCATATTTATCTTAATAAAAGTGAGGAACACTTTCCACATCATTACCTATTTTTCTAATATTTTTACTATTTATTATCTTATCACTAATTATTTTCCCTTCATTATGCTATATGTTATTTCCTATTTTCTATTTTCATTATATTTGCATATCTCTATCATCATCTTCTCTTGGCTGGTTGCAAGGTGAGTCATGGTTATACATCATGCTCACACAAGGCATAAATGAGTCATCTTTGGAAGCACAAGGAAAGGTAAGGTCATATGGTCCACCAAAAAGACTTTTGGGATGTAGAAAATACATGTTTATTGGCTTGCATTCTAGGACGTAGCTCCACCCCGAATTTGTTAGAGTGCCATGAATGAAAGTTGTAGCTCGTGAGATCATCTCTTTGCCAATATTTTCATTTTATTTTTTGGAGCTTTGAGCGAGGATCTATGTCCAAAATGGTGGGACCCTGTTGGCAGCTCACAATGACAGGTTTGCCTACCCTGTTTTCCCTGCTTCCACACACACACAACCACTTTGCCCTCAACCCTCTCTCACCCAACCTTGTAAAAAACTCCTCTTTCTATCTCACCTTTGTACATCATTATACCTCACTTACCACATCATTTGGCCTCTAGCTAGAGTGGCCTCTCACGGCTAGAGGCATCTTCTAGGCCTAGTCACTACTTGGCCATCATGCAAAAAACCAAAGTGGTGGGCAGGAGCTTCATCATCACTGCACCATACGCTTTAAAAAAGTTAATTGAAATTAGCAATTAACTCCATCTTAATCAAGCTTCCCCTCTCCTATATAAAGAGGCCTCTTCTACACAGAAAACAACACAACACAATAGGGTAACAAGTTGCTAGAGGGTTACACTATACACACCACCTCTTAAGCCTTGGTGCTTGAGCTTCATGGCTACACTTGGAGCATCCATGGCTGCCCATTAAGTCTCTCTATTGTAAGTACGGTCTTGTGTTCATAGTTACATGGTTTCCTTATGCCATATTTCCACAAATCTCTCTCGTGGTTCTTACTCTTACTTATTGTGCATGATGTATTGCTTATCACTTGGTGGTATGTGAACTCCTAGCCCTAAAACTCCCTCTCCATCACTCTTTCGTGATGGAATAAGTATACAATACCTAAAACATAGCCCATAACTCTCTCTCTGTCACGCTCTCTCTCTCTCTCTCTCTCTCTCTCTCTCTCTCTCTCTCTCTCTCTCTCTCTCTGTGTGTGTGTGTCTCGCTATTTGTTTATGTGTGTTCAAGGTCATGCAAATGGTCAAGATGGTTCCACTCTCTTCTTCTCCCATGGTCTTGGGGATTAGTGAGTGATATTTTTATTTAGGGTTTTGGTAGAGTGCTCTCCCTCTCTCTCTCTCTCATGACAAGAAGCATTCCATATGGTCCATTGTATAGTGTGTTACCTACTCAGCCTCTTGCGTCCTAGCCGCACACAAGCTAGGTTGTGCCCCCTATCGTTTTGGCGGATTTTTCTACCCCATTGCCATTGAGGAGGATCAACAAGGAGGTGTAGAGGCCACCCCCCTGACGGCTTTGCATTCCGGACCTCACTCGCTATCTTCAAAAGTGGAGTGACTGCTTCATTTTTGCTCGGGGTGGTTTTTACATTAAAATTCACTAGGTCACAGGCTCTTTGCATGGTCGATTATGGAGCCTCAGGGTCTCTCAAAGGCAGCTTCGCATGGGGGAGCCTCTTCAATTCCACACCAGCATGACATTAGCTTATGACACCATTTTTATGACGCTGCGGTGCGGTGCACAAAATGTGGAGCCGTGAAAGTCTGTTCACCAGAAAACTCTCCATCAGCTCTGCAATTCTACGTACATCCCTTCACATCGTAGTGGTTGCACAGTCACTCAATCGCTGATCTCTTGCATAGACAAAACCCTTAACAACACACACACACACACACACACACACACACACACACACACACACACACACACACACACACACACACACACACACACACACACACACACATGTTTTGCTATCTATGTCTATCAGGTTGCCCTTCCCTTTGCCCAATTCACTCGCAAGCATCCTCTTCTCTCTGCTAGCCCTCTCCCTCATCACCCTCGCCATCTCCCACCTCTTCAAGGCCAAGCTTCGTCTCCTTCTAGGCCCTGTTGCTGTCCCCATATTTGGTAAATGGCTTCAAGTCGGAGATGACCTCAACCATGAAAATCTGTCGTAGCTAGCAAAGAAATACGATGATATCTTCCTACTTACATATATAAAAAACCTTTCTCTTGCCACCCGCCACTTTGGATCAAGCATGTTTCCCAACCCCCTACTTTACTGCATAGCTTCCTCCTAGTTCAAACACTTGATAGTGATCCTATCCATCCACTTGCAATTGCTTCATGTAGTGCTACATCCCAGCACATAGCCAATATCCATAGAACCTGTCTATGGCATACCTCCATCGCTCCTCAAAGCATTCATAGGCAAACTACTTATTTCCAGAAAAGCATCACCAAGAACATCACCACTCTCCTCAGATAGACCATCACTCACATTGAACATACCTAGTCGTCCCTCCCAACCATGCAAAGCAACCTGTGAAGGGAACTGTGGTTGATACACATGCTCCTCTGTAGTAGCCTCTGTCAGCACCATCATAGCAACAAACCATTTCGCTCCCAAAGGAACCTCCACCTATGGAGGGGTAGACCGTCACATGACATGTATCCTTGTCAAAGATTTCCCAGCAAGCACATGTGTCTCTTTATCCATCTCACCCATTGGGTCATCAAAGTGTGAATCAACTTCATCTTCAATGCATACCTGATCAAAAGAACTTGTATCCACCACATCACCCATACAATCCATAGCCACCTGTTAGTTGCTCTTACATTTGGTTAGCATTCAACACCTCTTGCCCGCCAGCTTCTTCAACCTATTCTTCTTCTATAGCCATATCATCTTTCTCCCTTTTGGAAAATCTTTATACCTAACGTATAACCAAAGCACATCTCACACCTACCTTGATGAGCATCATCATCAACATGGTGCCGCATAGCACCCTCACCTCCAACACTCCTACTCGCTCTTCAATTATAGTGGCAGCCACCACACCTTCATTCATATAAGAAGGTAACTTTACCTTTATTAGCACCAGCTCTTTGGAATTTGTCTCTTCACCATAGAATGTGGACCCATCATTGAGGCTATCCTCTTTACTCATTTACTCTCATCATCTTCACCATAGGTGGAATCGGTACCTACATCCTTATCCTCTAGCTACTCCACAAAAACCTAACCATGATCTCGTCTTTGCACACTTTCATCATCCAACTCCAAGCCTCTAGCACCTACAACTTGGCCATAATCTCTTACCCTTTTATACAAACACTTCACAAGAGCAGGATCCACCACTTCAAGATGCACTGGGCACTTGGAATTTACAACCTTCTCTATGCACAAAATCTCTTTAACAAAAGGCTGAGTCTTTGTTGATGAGCTCCTCCACAATCAGCATAGATATCTCACAAACATGAAACTCCAAAGGAACATAATTTATCATAGGCCTTACCCTAACAGGCTCCACACTTTGCACATTTGGCACAATCCTTGATTGGTCCATAAAACACCCCGATGCCGCTCCACAGGAGTATAGTTTGTAGGCTTTAGCAAGCCTAAATCCATCTTTTTCTTCACTTTCCTACTCTTCACCTTGGAAACTATGATAGCCTTGGCATAACTTCTTGTCTCTTCATAATTGAATTTCTCTCAAACATAAGGAGGCATGCAAGCTAGAAACTTCTCCAGTTTGAAGCAATTAGCATTGAACACTTGGGTGACAGACACCAAATTGATCCAACAAGCTTCAAAATTTTCCACAAAAGCATTGAAATCCCCACTTACATCTTATCTCAGGCTCTTGATCTTTGCATCTACTTCAGCAATCGACACCACCGTTTGAAACCTGCAAAAATTTACTCTAAAAAACCAATTCAACTCTGCATGTTTGCAACCTCCAACCCATCAAACCATGCCTTTGCTTTACCTTGCAGCACCATCTACAGCTTCTCTTGATCATTCCACATCTACAATGAGAGCATGAACAACTCTAAATTGGCCAGCCACTTGTCCGCATCTTCATCACCATTGAAAATCGGACCCAAACTCTACCACATCTTTGCTTACAAACACATCACTAGGGAGTAGTCAATGTGTTCCTCAGTGGGGGCACCAGAAGATACAGAGAGGGAATGGGGGAACACACCAGGAGCAAAAACAGATTTCTCTCTATAGCCCAAGATATACACAACACCCTAATCCACTAGAGTTCACCTTCAAAACTTGACACACCCGCACAAGAAAACCTCTGTTTGCATACAAACTTATGTACATAGGCTCAAACACTACACCACAACACACTCACATTCCATCCTTGTTCAACACTCTAATCACTCTCTCCACACACAAGAACCATTGGTTCAGGTGGGCACACACTTCCACAAAGCCAACACCATTGGAAAAAGATGCGAGCAGGAGAAAGAGAAGGGGGGAAGGGTGGAATGGGCACCAAGAGGGCCAATGTAGGCTTCATTTTCTCAAAAAATCCTTTACGCATGCACGAGTGCCAAAACCATGGTTGGCTCGAAGAACAACACACACCCAAAGATTCACTCCACAAAAACTCCATGCGGTGAGCACTCGTTGGCTTCTTGCTGCTTGAATGGCTCCATAATAAGCTCAGCTCCGTGGGAACCGGCTTCTTAACCTCATTTTGGCCTCTCCAACGAAGACCCATGGTCTATCAAAAGAACCCCTAAAATGAACAAGAGTAGATTTTTATAGAGGCCCTCGGCCCTTTTCTGGAGACTTGCACTTCATTGGTCCATTTCGATGGTTGATTTAGCAACTCAATCGACTCCACCTCCTCTCTCTCTCTCTCTCTCTTTTTGCCTTCACTGAGGAGGGGCACTAGTGCTAGCACTAGTGCCTCGTCTCATTTTCCTTAAAAAATATTGGGGCTACAAGGGCCGTGTGAACCCGCCCATTAGCTTGGCTGCCACATCATCATTGCACATTACGTTGATGGCTATCAACTTGTCGTCTACCAGCATCGGTGCCCACTGGCGCCAAAACCATCACCTACTGCCCAGTTGTGATGCCACACAGCACCCACAGGTGAGCGCCATAGACACGCTCTCAAGGATCTTTCTCTCCACATTGCATACCAGCAGCCCACTACTTATACCCCCCCCCCCCCCCCCCCCCCCCCCCAATTGCACTCTTGACCAGGAATGTGGGTTTACACCTATTGCCATGTGGCACCGCCAGTTCCACCCTCCAAGAGGTTGAAAAAAACCTTTGAAAAAGTTAGCATGAACCCCCCAACTCTTGTCCCAGTTGTCAAAGCTTTCCATTTCCTGCTCTAAGACCTAATGGTCAAGCCACAAAACCTGGTTAAAATCCCGTCATCTTGGTTCGGAACTTCCAAAGCCTTATTGCATTTCAAGGCCCTCAATCCCTGCAAATTGAGGCTGCAAAAATTTGAGACAAGCATCTGGTATCCTTTCTTTGACATCTATATCCAACTTCAATTGGCCTTATCTTATTGATTAGGCATCTTATTGACAAGTCGTCAAATCCCCCTAGCTCCACATGCTATACCCTACCTTCTCAAAATCTGTCAAGGCCCAAAAATGACTTCATGGGATGCCTTCCCATGCGGAAAGAACCTCAAAAGCATTAACACTAGCATCATCTTCTTCCACATATGGTATCTACCACTTGAAAGGCTAGAAACATGCATACAAAGGCACACAAGACATAATAACCCAGTCTTCATCATGCCATCTTGTCCCACAACGTGCTTACTGCTAATGAGGATCTATGCAAATAAAAGGATATGGCCCAACCATATGGCAAAGCACCTAAAATGCATCCATAAGATCACTTCATAAGCAAAAATCACTTTAGCTTCCTTTTTTATTGCATCCTCAAGATGTTTATATTGAACAAGCATAAGACACATATCATTGTCGGCATGCCTTAGAGAGGGAACTATAATCAAATGCTTGCATACATAGATTTCAGTCCTATTGCATTCATGACCCATTAGTCAGATGCGACATTCTTCAGAGCATTTATACCAAACAAAATGCACTTCAAAAGGTGGTCAAACGAGAAAATTATGCCAAGCAAATGCTTTGATCAAATATATATGCCAACTAAGGGCTTTTGGAGAAATCTCTTGTGCCTAGCAATTCTTTGTTGGTCAGTAAAAAGGTTTTATTAGAGAAACATGTTGAGCTAAGCAATGCTTTTGTGGATATGTAAGCCAATTGTGTACTTTGAGGGCGCCCAAAGGCCAAAACAAAGCCCACCTGCCACAAAATGGTCACCCATTGGTAAGGTTAAAGGGTAGACATTAACAAAAGAGCATCTAAATGTGAAATTAAGTGAGAGATGCATGGTGGAAATGATGAATAACGCAGAGGAAAGATGAAGAGTTGACAAGGAGCGTAGTGATGCTCAGACATTGATACGCAAGAAGAGAAAAATGTCGAGCAGGTCATGGCACCCCCAATTGGTAGTAGCATTTCCAGAGAACATGTAAGTCCAAGTTTAGGCCACCACATCACCAAGAGGTGGCTCCCATGCAGGAAGAAACGATTGTAATAATATATTTTCTTTCAAAAAGCATGCATTCAAGAGGGAGTAGGCACATGGGCTACGACTCTTCAAGTTAGAAGAAAGCTCTTCCTCTCATGTTGGGAACACTCTCTCTCATGTTGATCCTCATAAACTTCTGAAAAGAAAAGCTCCTCCCACGCTCTACTTAAAGCTCCATAAGCTTTTAACTACAAAGTTGTGGATAATAGCCTCATAGGATCTCAATCCCAAGCTCATAAGCCATGTTCAATTAATATCTCTCTCATCCTTCCAAAATGCTTGATAGCTCTTAATTATGAAGCTCCATAGCCGATGGATCTCTTCTTGCTCTAAAGAAATCCTCCAAAGCTCAGTTTATCCCTCAACTAAACCCACCTCCTCTTCTCTCAATTGAGCCAATTACCTCTCTCAATTAAGCCATTTTGAAACCATAACCATTACCTTAAGCATAACCATAACCTCAAATTATAACAATAATCAAATACTAAAACCCTACAAAATTCTGAAACCATAACTATAACCGAATTCCACAGAAGTGTGAGTACATACTGACCATGATGAGATCCACAAAGCATAACCATAACAATACTTGCAAACCATTACTTGCAAACCATTACTCGCAAACCATAAAAATCGTGTAAATCACAAAACATAACCATAAGTGAATTTTGAAACCATAGCCTTGAACCATAACTATAATCTACTATTGAAACCCTACCAAATTCAAAAACCATAACCATATGTTGGAATTAGGATTGTAGAGAAACGCACACAGCTTGGAGAAGACAAAGGAAGCTCAAGGCACACAATAGAGAGTGTGTTACTTAGTGTGCAATGGAAAGATAGATAGCCCTAGAGTGATGGGCGTATATACAATTCTCGGGGGAAAACCCCTCCTAAAGAGGAAAAAATTCCCCGGTGGTCCTAGTGTGTTCACACACATCACTACCACATGTATATGGTAACAAATCCCACTAGAGTGATGCGGTGAACGAGAGCTTGCATATGAGTAAAGGGAAGTGCCATGCTCTGAGGACATGATTAGTCCACAAAGGGGAGCAAACCCAAAGCTTTGCGGAAAGCTTCAAGCTTCTCACGAGACAATGCCTTTGTGAAAAGATCTGCAAGGTTGTCCTGTGTTGGCACAAAATCCAAGCTGATCTCTCCTGTTGAGAGCCTCTCCCTGACATAGTGGTAATGCACCTCAATGTGCTTTGTGTGAGCATGGAAAATTGGGTTCCTCGCAACTACCAATGCACTCTGACTGTCAGTGTGGATAGTGTTGGTAGTGTCCTGTCCAACACCCAAATCAGCCATAAGGCTTCTGAGCCATACACACTCAACCGTAGCTGTGAAGACTGCCCTGTACTCAGCCTCACAACTCGAAGTGGCCACAGTAGGTTGCTTCTTGCTCAAACATGATATACGTGAATTTACAAGCATGAAACAAAAACCACTTGTGGACACTCGCGTGTCAAAACAACTAGCCCAATCTGAGTCCGAAAAAGCATGTAAGTTTGGCGGCAATGATCCCCCCTTGGGATAAAACAAGCCAAGATGTAAAGTACCACTAAGGTAGTGGAAAATCCTCTTGATAGCCTACCAATGATTAGACCCTGGGCTATGCATAAATCTAATGACCTAGGAGACTGCAAACTAAATATCTGACCTCGTGTTGCATACATAAATGAGGTAGCCAACAACAGTTTGATAAAGAGTGACATCAGCAGGATCGCCAACATCATGTAGACTCAACTTCAAACCTGTTTCCATGGGAGTGGCAATAGGTTTGCAATCCTCAAGTCCAAACTTACACAACAATGTCTCTATGTAACTTTTCTGACACAAGGCAACACCACCATCACACTGCTTAAACTATACACCCAAGTAATGATGCAACAGCCCCAAATCTTTCATCTTGAAAGTAGCATTCAAATCAGCCTTAAATTCAGAAATATCTCTCTTATTTGGTCCAGTGATCAGCAAATCATCGACATAAAGAACCACAGTGAGAAGTACATCACCCTCACGCTTTACATACAATGTGCTTTCTGTTGGACTATTACGAAATCCTCGTTTGACCAAATGCGTGTCAACTTTCTCATACCAAGCACGAGGAGATTGCTTCAACCCATACAAAGCCTTCTTACATCTGCACACTTTGTTCTCTTGTCTTTTTATGACAAAACCGCGAGGCTGCGTTACATAAACTTCCTCGAATATGTCACCATTCAAGAAAGCAGTAACAATGTCTGATTGATGTACATCCCAACCAAAATGACTTGCCAATGCACATAGAAAACACATAGTAGTCATACAACAAGTGGGAGAAAAAGTCTCTTCATAATCTATGCCTTTTTGTTGTGCATAACCCTTTACAACAAGTCGAGCCTTATGGCGATCGGTCTCACCATCCGGCTTGTGTTTCAACTTGTAAACCCACTTCGTACCAATGGCCTTTTTTGCCAGGAGGCAAATCACATAAAGTCCATGTGTCATTTTCTATAAGTGCATCATATTTTGATTGCATGGCATCCATCCAATTTTTTGAATTCTGTGCTTCATCAAAAGGCAAAGGCTCCTCAACATCATGTAAGCTAGACCTAACCAAAGCATAACAATCTGATGCATAAGATGCATGGCGAGAGCTTGAACGAGTACGACTAGACAAAGGTGCATCCAATTTACTGTCACACAAAGTGTGCACCAGCCATTTTGGCATACCTCTAACCTGCTCATTTTCAGCCCTTTCCTCATCAAGTCCATCATGTACATCTACATCAGTAATAGGCTCATCTGTAACATTTTCAGAAATCCCCATAGGCTGTACATTTGCCTCCTTGGAACTTACATTCGTATTTCCACCACCAAAACGAGAAAACAAAGTGTCATAAATGTCCTGTGAGCTTACATTACTGTCTCTAGTACATGACAGCAAGGGCTGAATAGAATCTTCCACAAACACTACATCCCATGAAACCAGAATACGTTTTGTTTGTGGATGATACAACCTGTAACCTTTGCTTTCAGCACTATAACCAACAAAAATACATTTTAATAGCCTTATCATCCAATTTTCTGGTCTGTGTTTGTGGCACCAAAGCATATGCCAAACAGCCAAAAACATGCATGTGCTCAATAGAAGGCTTTCTATCATGCCATGCTTCATATGGAGTAATAGACTGCAAAGCTTTTGTAGGACACTTGTTTAGTACATAAGTGGCACACATGATGGCCTCAAGCCAAAAAGAATGCGGCAAAGCTTGACTTTTGACCATACATTGTGCCATTTCCGTAAGTGACCTGTTTTTCCTCTCAGCAACACCATTTTGTTGAGGTGTATAAGGCACCATACATTGGTGTTTTATCCCACAACTAGCCAAAAATGCATTGAATTCATGAGATATATACTCCCCCCTTGATCGGAACGGAGGGTGCCCATAGTACATTTTGAGACATTTTCAGTCATAGCCAGAAATTTTTTAAAGCACATAAAACCTTCGGACTTCGCTTTAAGCGGAAATACCCATGCATGCCTGGAGTAATCATCAATGAAAGTCACAAAGTAAAGGTAATTGCCCAAGGATGGATTTTGCATGGGCCCACAAACATCACTATGCACAAGCTGCAACCTGCATGTGGCCCGAACTAAACCATCCTTTGGAAACTTAGAACACTGCATCTTACCCAAAATACAACCTTTAGAAACATGTTTAATAGGTGCTTCAAGATAGGGCAAAGAAGCAACCATATCAAATTTTTGCAAACGCGACATGCAAACTGGCAAAATTCAGATGACCAAAACGTGCATGCCAAAGTTTTGCATTTGAAATAGCCCTTGAATCTGCAACAGCATTTGCAAAATTTTGTCCACACTTGTCATACAAAGTGAGCTTATGTTGAAAGGATGCCCTTTCAACAACATTTCCACAAAGATTCCATTAAGATTCCTCAAAGATTCTAAAGATTCCGCATGAAGATGGTGATGAAGTAATGAAGATGAAGATGGATGCTGCAACATGAAGATACGAGTCATCGAATATCCCGTTATTATTATTCTGAGCCATTACGGCCACTTTTGTAATGTTTACGGGAACCTCATATTTTAAAAACACATTACGTTATCTCAATTAATATACAGTCGTGGGTTCTGCAGCACACAGTAGTGAGCTTCATGCACACACATCGTCGCGCACACTAATCACATTGCAGATATGTGAGTAGGAGCATGTTAGCATCGAGGAGCTCTCTGCGTCGATGCAAGCAATGCAAGCCGAGGACCACATCGCGAGCCCGCCTGCTACGAGCTATATTTGGTCGTAAGTACCTCAAACGACATCCGTTCTGAATGATCGAGTAGTCATTAGAATCAGGGCGAGAAGCTCTTCGTGTTGATGTCTTTGTAGATCAGTTCCGGACACTTTGAAAATTGTTGTTTTTAGTCTATCACGATAGCGATTAGAGGTCTTACAGTTATGGTTTTCAGGGTTTAGGTGTTTGGACACATAGGATATGCCCTTGTGAGTCTTACCCTCCGATTTCGAGTCATTCCGATATGATTTGAGACTATTTCGAGCTTGTAGTGTTTTGTAGGATGCGTTGTCTGTTTCTTTGCTTTATGGTAGTATTGTGGTAGGATTAGTGACTGTAGAGTGTTGTTCGTGTCTAGCTCAGGGTTGACAACCCAGAGATTGCCTCCATGCCCTAGTCGGGTCAGCTACGTCCTCGGATTGACAGTTTGTTGGTCTGTGTTCTCGTTGTGCTCCATCGTCCGTCGCGGCGTACCCGGTAACATTGGCGCCGCTGCCGGGGATGAAGCACCCAAACTAGCGTAGACCGCATCACTCGTGTTTGATAGTATAGCGTCTCTAGAGTTTTCTAGAGTGTTGTCACCATTTGCCTTCTTAGTGGGAAGTCAGAGAGCGGATCTCTTGATTGAGGGATAGCCACGGAGCCTGCGTCTCGCCGAGGTGGTCCACCATGAGGTTGAGGTATGGTTATATTACTTTGTTGTGTGTTTAGATTAGGTTTTATGGTTTGTGTGTTTGGTTGTGACTTATGGTTGTGAAGAACTTGAAAGAGAAAAAACGCAAAGAAAAACGCAAAAGGTAAGCCGGAGGCTGTTTGCTTGCCAGAAACCAAAAACAACCATTCAACCATCCAAAGTAGGACTTTAGGTAGTGTAGGACATCTGATGTTAATCTAGAGCAATTTTGACATGAAAATTTGCTTGAAAACTCAAAAGGCAGAATTGTGTTGAGTATGGTAAAAGTGCTCTAAAATGGTCGTTTGAAAGCCGATTTGAGTGCTTGTTTTTGCATTGGAGACCTTAAGGTGGGGGGAAAACACAGATTTGGTCCAATCCCAAAAAAAAAAAAAAAAACTCTAAAAAACAAAAAAAAAAAAATCTGAAACCAAATCTGCAATTTTCAAAAAACAAAAAGTTTGACCTCAAGACCTTGTTTTGCATATGCTCTAGAGCTTGTATGTGAAATTTCAAAGCATTTGCATCAGTGCTTGTGCATCTAAGTGGGAATTTGCTTTTTCCGAGTGTAAGGAAGTGAACTGTCAAATACTTGAATCCAAAGGAAAAGAAGTCCAAATTGAATGAAACTTTGGGGACAGGTTTCTAAGGGCATTGGGAACCAAACTGTCCAAAAACAGAGAAAAAAATACTTTCCAGTGGCTCTCTGCCTAGTCTATCGCGATAGACTGGTGAATTGGAGATAGACTCACAAACAGGCAAAACCCCTCATGCCACAGGTAAAACACAGGTAAAAAATTGAGTGTACTTGGACACCTGCTTGACCACCAAACCTCAAGTCTGGCGTTTAGAATCTAAGTTCAGAGACACAGTGGTAAAAAGACCTTGACCAATAGTCCAAACATTGCACAACTTTGTGTATTCACTATACAGAGGATAAGGAAACTAGTTGTGAAGAGAACTTTGTAAAAAGACCAAAATTGGGAAACTTTATGAGCCTATCGCGATAGGTTGGGGATATTTAGCTGTGGACCTTATTTTGCAAATCCCTCCTAGGGATAGCTTAAGCAAAGCCTACATAGCATACACACCAAATTTCAAGGTGTTTGGATCACTAGAAGTGAATCTAAAGCCCAGATAGAGATTCAGGTTCTGACAAAAACACTAAAAATGGCCCAAAACACAAACCAAGTGTCCAAATTGCATGAAATTTGAGGGATAGACACAAGAGAGTAAGGGGAATCTAAAAGTGAAGTCACAATTTTGAGTTGAATGTTCCTACACAATCTGCCTAGTCTATCGCGATAGACTCATGACATTTTGAGTGGGACAATTTTTGGAAACTGTGACTAGATAGCTTGAATCCACTCCTCACCTAGACCTTAACCATCATTTCAAATTTGAAATTGGACATCAAGAAGACCACTAAACCTCAAGTTTGGTGTTTTGAGTCAGACTTCAGAGACAAATTGGGTAAAGGGACTTGACCAAATTTCCAAACTTTGTGAAACTTGGTATACATGATCTACAGAGGGTAGGGAACACATCTGTGAAGAGAAAATTTGAAAAAAATGTCATTTTGGCATACTTGGTGAGTCTATCGCGATAGACTAAGAACCCAGTGATAGAAACTAAATTTTTCAAAAACCTCTGTGGCATAGCTTGGAAAGGTGCTATCAAGGACACATAAAAATTTTGAAGTCATTTGGACATCAAAAAGTGGACACCATTTGAGAGGATTCAGCTTGTAGAAAACACCAGATCTGGTCTAACTGACAAAGTAAAAGTCCAAACCACTTGAAAATTGGCAAGAGGACTAAGGAGAGGTGTTGGAACACAGTGGTATAGTCACAGTGGTACTTGCTTAGTCTATCGCGATAGACTCAAAGCAGGGCCAAAGAAATTGAAATTTTCAAAACCCTCTGGAGCATAGATTGTTTAGCCTCTCAAGAGGTTACACACAAAATTTGGTGGATTTTGGACATTGGGAAGTCATCCTAAGTCTATTTTCTAGTGATCAGATAGACTCAGAATTCTAGAGTTGGAGTTAGAGACCTAAGAAAAACTCCAAAACAAGTGAAAATTGGTGAGCAAGGTGTACAGAGCATAGGGAACACAGTGGTGACGAGAAATCGGGAAAATTTCAAAACTGAAGAATCTGCTAAGTCTATCGCGATAGACTAGGGTTTTTTCACAGAAATTGAATCTTTTGAAAAGTGACCTTAGAGCCTTGTTCTACATGTTGTTGTGAGCCTATGGTTAAATTTTGAGTAAATTTGGAGTATTGGAAGTGCATCTAAGAGGATTACTTCATAACAGAAAAGAAACTGTTGTTTGATGCAAGTTACAAAGGAAAAGTATTCCAAATCGCTTGAAACTTGGTGAGTAGTATCTCAAGAGAAGGGGGAACTCAAATCTGTGAAAACAATTGAAAAATTGTATCCCAGTAACACTCTGGTGAGTCTATCGCGATAGACTTAGGAATTCACTGTAGAAAATTCAAGATTCAAATCTGACTTCATATTTGGGTTCAGAAGACCCATTATACCTTGTACACAAAGTTTGAGTGCATTTGGACATCTGCAAGGGGTACTTGGTGAGTCTATCGCGATAGACAACTGAGGAAAAAATTTTGAGAAAATTTTTGAAACCAAGTATACCACTGGGTTTATCATTGCCTAAGGAGTGCACACACCAATTTTGGGCTCAAACTGACCACTTGCATAAACATCAGATAGAGCAACTTTCCAAATTACATCTCACTGTTTTGGTCATAAGTTTCACATACGGACTCCGATTCCAAAACTTTTTTTATCAAAACGTAGCTTGAGAGCAGCACTACAAATCTTGGAGTAAATTGACCAAAATGGTTGCCAACAGCATAATTTTGGTCAATTTTCAAAAAAACGTTGTTTAAGGCCTCAAAATGCATCCGGAAGTCACGGGTGTCTAAAACCGACAATTTGAGAGAATTGTGAGAAAACGCTCACGGTTTTGGACATAGTTTTGGATTTTCCCTGACCAAAACACTTGAACACACTGAGAGAGATATTACTACAACAAGCTAGAGCTATTAAGCCTAGAAGTCATGTCTACATCAGACTCAGACTCAGCTTATACAAGCACATGGATTCCAAGGATAGATGAGCACCTGCCTAGAATAGATCTTCCAAACCTACAGTACATAAAGACCAATTTTGTGGAGAGAGTTTGGACGTATAACCATGAAAGTGAAGGACTATATAGGTATATTAATGGAAATCAATTCAACCTTTACAGTTGCTTAGAGCCTTACCCAGATGAGCTGACAGAATACAAGCTCTTATATGTCTATATATACGAGGTCGACCAACAATGGACATCTTTATTTGTTGACAAGTATGGACGAGAATATAGAGCTGTAGAAAGCACAAATCCGCGAACCAAATTAGAGATGAGTGGATATTTGGTCAATGAAGGACCTCAGATACATCCACCAAACATAGGAACCTCTAAGAGAATTCCAAAGAGGGGACCACCACCTGGATTTCCTCCTAGAGCGATAACGAGAGATGAAATGATACCAGAGAGGAGTATGGTTCCATACTTTGCACCCCAAAGTATAAGACCATCTTAGCTAAGAAAATAGGTAAATAGAAAGTACAATGGCATAGGAGACCCATACGCCCATGTCTCGGCTTTCAAGAAAGTCCTACGAGCAGAACGAGTACAAGACTTCCACACCCAGTATGAGGGTTTTGGACTTACATTGGAGGACAATGCACAAGCATGGTTTGAACTATTGAACCGGAGAGAGTTCACAACCATTGAGAAAATGTTGGATGAATTTGTTCAAGAATTCACGAAGAGGGGCATAAAACATAACACCCTTCCTAAGATTCAGGAATTTAAACAAGGCGAAACAGAAACATTGCGACATACAATACTGTGTTTCAAGAAATATGTTGCTAGATGTCCTACCCAAGAGTTACTCACGCCAGAACGTCAGATCCTTATTATGCAAGCTACCGACTGGGAAAAGGAGTATTGTGTTAACCCATCAGTGGGAGATGATGCTATTGAAGCTATGTTATTACAAAGGGGGAAGGAATCTCAGTATATGAAGTTGTTAACCCTCATGGCTCACGGACACCTTATCACCTACGATGGACGTTCTAACCTACGGTGGACATTGTATTGTTTATTTGGTAGAGTCAGGTACCGGGCTTGTCGGTCCAATAGGAAAAGGGTAAGAGTGATCGCCAATGAGAGGCGCACTCTAACTGGAACATTCAAGGGATTAGTTGCCTAAGCATGGGCGCCCAAGTGTGAATGGGGCGAGCTCATATAAAAGTCAACTAAACCTAAAATTCACTCATTCTCTCATTTGTGCAATTGAAGAGTGCTCTTGCTCCATCTCCTTCTTCTTCTTCTTCTTCTTCTTCTTCTTCTTCATCTCTTTGTGTGTGTGAGAGAGAGAGAGAGTGAGAGAGGGAGAGAGACGGAGTGTGTGGGCGATCGAGCATTACGAAGGCACGATGGCGGTGAAGCGGTTGAGCACGGCGAAGCGGCGTCTCCTTCTTCGTCGCGGCGAGGAATCCTCCACGAAGCAAGCGTAGAGCGGTGAGTGACACACCATCGCCTTCTTTGAGCTTACTAGTTTAGGCTTGTTGTGTGCTTGGAGCCATTTGTGGCTCGCACACGGTGTCTTCGCAAGTTCCTTGCATTGACATGTGCGACATACACACACATTTTTGGCGCCGCTGCTGGGGAGTGCCATACATGAAGCTCGAGTAGCACTCTGTGCTTCTCCGTGGTGCAATTTCTATTGTAGGAAAGGTAAGGAAGGAGTGTGTGTGTGTTGAGAAGAGGGATTTGGTGTTATAATGTGTGTTTTTTTTTATTAATGGAGTTTTCAAAGGTTCTGTGTTTATTCTCTGTGTATTAAGGTAGTTAGTTTTCTTTGTTAATAGAGATTTCAAAGGTTTTGTGTTTATTCTCTGTGTATTAAGGTAGTTAGTTTTCTGTGTACAGTAAGTAGGAAGTAGATGAGTGAGAGTTAATAGAGTGTGTTAGTGTGTAAGAGTAGGTATATTAGTTAGAAGTAGGTAGATAGAGTGTGTGTGCGCTCTCACGCAGGCCGCGGCGGACTTATCCTTATATAAAAAATAAAAAATAAAAAATAAAATTAAAGGTAGTCTCGGGATCGGGAATATCTCCCAGACCCAAGCCCAGACCCAAACCCAAGCTCATGCTCAGGCCTAGGCCTCAGTCGCCTTTTAAAAAAACAAATTTTAGCTTTACACGTAGCTAAAAATTGATTTTTTGAGGACCAACGGAACGTCGGATGCCCGAAAATTGTGTTGTAAAGCACACAGCGACCCTTGAAGTGATATGCTCGTTTCGAGCTATCACACACTTCAATCAAAAAAATCAAACATTAAAAAAATATCAAAAACAAGAAAAAAGCAAGTAGAAAACGGGGTGCAAAACACCCACAAAACAAAGCAAGTAACCTTTGAGGGTACTTGCTGACACTTGTAGGGCACCCAAAGCACATGTATCTACGCTCTGGTCGTGTGCTAGAGTCCGAACAACTAGCTAGTGCTTCGATTTACGGTGGTACTCACTATCCTTCCACACTAGGGTCTATGCCCTCGGTGGGGACCCAAGGTAGTGCAACCCAAGACCCAAATATAGCGGCTAGCGACTCTTCCTCTGACTACGATATTATGGAAGAGCATCTTACACAAATCTCCGGGGGAACAAATGAAACCATGCCTAGCTGGACCCAACAACCTAGAACTAGTGTTTTTAGACGTTTTGATGGAAACTTTTAGTAGAGCTACGCGCTCTGAACCTACGGCTAGTGAAGTAAACGAAGGGGGTGGGGAAGTAGAATCACCATTCACAACTCCTATAGAACCCAAACTCCCTCAGAGTGTCCACGTGGACATTCTACCTACCTCATTTAATGAGGTCCCTACCGAGATACCACCTTCCAAAGTCGCCTCTAAGGTAGCGGTGACTAAAAGTCAAAACACGGTGTCAGGAGTTTTTTGGAGCAAGGGATTGCGCATATGTACATATACATGCATGGTGCATCAAATAAAGGATTGCCCATTTTCCAGAGCCAGGTGGTTACGTGGGGCCCACTTGTGTACAGGTAGGACAGGGTGTACATAGTGCATCGATTTTCACTATTACCAGTACCAGTGTGTTTTTTCTACAATAAGGAGGATTTGGTAGCGCGTAAAACTTCTCGAGGAAGCTATCCGCGGGCCGACGATGTGAGGTCAGCAGGTGCGTCAGATGGCATCTAGTGGCGTCAGGAGGGCGAACGAGGTCAATATTTGCACGCGGATGAGGACGGACACAACGTGGGTGTTTGCTTGTGAGAATTATGCAGAAAGATCATCATGAGGACCTTTTTTTGGGGCCACTTCACGTGGTGGCGAGATGCATTATTGGAAAAAAGCTAAGTGCCAGGTGTGCGAATGATGCAAAAAGGTGACAACTATGCACTGCGAGGTCAGTTTTTGGCCTGTTCGGGGTCCGTTTGAGGTCATCTAAAAGGCCAAGGGTTCCCAACTAATAAATCTAAGTGTGGGAACTAAAAGAACTGAGAGAAGACCAGAAAAAATGTGGAGAAGAGAGGAGGAACAGCCGCAGGTGTGTTTTTGGTGTTTTTGGAGGCTGTTTTGGCCGTAAACTGCTCATCTGAGGTCGGATTTGAGCACTTTGACATTGTAGACTGGGGTTTTGGGCCGTTCCGGACGCGATGGAGCTGTCCATTTTGCCAAATTCCTCACTCTTTTCCTGCTGTTTTTCTGTGTAAGTTTCTCCTATGAGCGAAGTTTCTGCTCTAGTTTGTGATTGTATCTGGCTTATTTTACCTATATTGTGTGAGCTATTTGCCCCATTGGTGTTGGCCCAAGCTCAATTGTATCTAAACATCAGAAATTCTCCTCTTTTGAGCTGAGTTTTTTGGGTGTGTGTGTGTGTGTGTGTCTGTGTGGAGTGGGCAAGTGGATAGTCTCTCTCCTCTCACTCCATAGGTGTGTTCCCTGTCTCGGCCAGGTGTGTTGTGTAAGCCGAGTGGTGCCCCATAATGTGTGTGTGTATCTTCCCAAGAGTGTGTGTCGGGTCGTTATAGAGGCGCTGTGTGTGTTTCCATCCCGCTCACATTCTTTTGGCGCCCCCACGGAGGATCTTCTTCGAGTACCTTCTGCTTCGAGCTTCGAGCTTCGAGATTCGGGATTACAGGTTACAGATTGGAGATTACAGGTTACATGTTACAGGTTACACGTTACAGGTTATAGGTACAGGTACAGGTGCAAGTGATTAACACAGGTACAGGTAGCTGGAGTACAGTGATATACTAGCAGTGATGTCACTTGCAGTTGTTGTGGGCATGCATCACTTGGCGCCTATTTGAGCGCATTGTCTGCTGGATTGTACGTTACTTGTGGAAACTACCATTGTACGCATTTGTGGAGCCATACTTGGTTGTATTTGGCAGTCCCAGCCATTTCTGAGACTTGGTCTGGAAGATAGTCATTTCTGAGACTTGACTATACGCGATTTGCATTATCCTTCGTGTGAGGGTCGATAGCGTGAGGTTTTTATTGAGCTGGGGGATTCTCAAATGTGGAGATCCTTTCGGTGATACAGGTAGCTGGAGCACCCTTTTTGTGACCTCGCCATAGGCTATGTACTAGTGAGTCCTATTTGATGCTCGGGTTCTATTGTTGGCAGTTTATGCATACAGATACAGTCTATATTTTGGGTTCTCATTGCTCTATTTCTGGGGAAATACTGTCGAAATTTTCCCAAGTTATGATGGCTGGTTTTTTGGTATTTTGAGCCATTTATGCTGTTATGCTGCTGAAATTTTGGCAAAATCAGAGGTTGAGTCAGGTGTGCCTTCTTGGGAGCTTCATGGTTGGCTTTAATGGATGATCAAAATGGCCCTCAGTTCACTCCTTTTCATTTAACTCAAAGAATTCAGATTAATGTTCATGTGTCCAGGAAGATCTTTTTCCAGCAGCGCATAGTCTTTATGTTTGGACCAAGAAGATTGAGAGAGATCCTGGAATGTCCTTTGCCTGTGGTAATTCCAATGATCAACTATGAAAACTCATTTGATGTGCATGTGTTTGTTCTCATCTAAAGCTGAGCTCCATTGAAGTTTCTGGGGATTGGGTAGTGAAAAGTTTTGGGTTCTTGCACGTGTGTTCGAAGGGGTTCTCAAAGCATCATAATTTGGGTAGCCATGGCTTTCTCTTATCCCGAGTTTCATGGAAGAAGTGATGAAGATGTGGAAGAATTTTTGGAAAAGATGGAGGTTGCCTGCATTAGCAACCAGATTCATGACCCTACGCAAATGTTACGCCTTCTCCAAATTTGTTTGAAGAGTGATGCACGAGTTTGGTCTAAATCATTTGAAGAGGAGTTGCGTGTGGCTGATCCACCTGTAAGGTTGAGTTGGGACAATCTACGACATGGGTTGGAAGTGGAGTTTGTGAAGATAGAAGATCCTGACAAGGTGTGGCAAGAAGTACAAGGTTTGGTGCAAAAGGAAGGTGAGCCAGTAGATGCGTACATACGTAAGTTCTCATTGGCATGGGAGCGGATGTGCAAGGCCTTAGCACCACAGGTACCCCCGCCTGACATGATGAAGAAGGACAGGTTCTTAGCTGGTCTTTGGGAGAATATACGTTGGAGAGTGGAGCTAAAGAAGCCTAGGACATATGAGGATGCACTAGAGGTAGCAAGGAACAAAGAGTGGAAGCTGAGGAAAATGAGCCAGTTAGGGGTGGAGTCTTTGCCCATGAGGTCTGAATTTCAGCCTATGGACTCTTTACAAGGTCGTATGTCAGGGGTTCATCATGAACCAGTGGTTCCTGTTACTACTCAGGTTATGCCAACAGTGGTCACTACAGCAGTGCAAGATGATGGCCTAAGGCAAGACATGAGGCAAGTGGTTGATTTGATGAAGAATCTCAGTCTAAACATGCTAGGTCAAGTGGGAAATAATCGAGGTCGAGGGCGGTTTGCAAATCAGCCAGGAGGTGAAGAAAGGCCTATGAATGGTGTTGGACAAAGCAATGGTAGGTTTTGGACGCAGACGCCCACATGTTATAATTGTGGAGAGTTGGGTCACATCAGCCCGCAATGTGATAAGCCACCAAGGATGGGGGGAGACATGTATCCATTGCCAAGACAGGTGCTAACTAGGTCAAATGATTATGGCATCGAAATTAAGGAGACGAAGGAACCAGTGGACTGACCCAGGAGGAAAAAGGAAAGACAAAAGTGCTAAGTATAGTCACCTTGGAGAAGGCATCAAAGCTAGAGGATAAATTAGTGATGCCTATTGGGAAGAGGACCACAGAGGAAAAGGAAGGAAGAAGTGCCCCAGGTCCTAGTAAGAAGAAAGGAAAGAGCCATGAAGGCGAGGATGTCAAGGCCAAGAGGAAAAGGAGAGCTCGTCGAAAGTTTCATGTTTCAGATTTTCCACTAGGGGATGGGCAATTAAGCTATGACTTGAAGGAGGATCTGACAAGCAGGAAGGCAGATGTTACTTTTGGGCAGCTCATAGAGATGGTTCCTAAACTAAAGCGACAGTGGAAGAGAATGGTTAACCCAATGGAGAAAGAGCCAGAGAGAGGTTCAGTAAAAGTGTTGGCAATGGATGAGCTACCAGACATTTGTCCAATAGTAGATGTGTGGCATAAAAGGAAAAATTTGGGACAAGGTTATGTGGATGGCGGAGCCCAAATATGCGTCATAACACACTCATGCGTTGAGAAGATGGGTCTCACAGTGGCTGGGGTGTCAGGTTTTCGGATCAGATTGGCAAACCATCAAAAAGTAAAATGCTTGGGTGTTGTAAAGAGCTTAGAAGTGGAGGCATATGATGCAAAGGCAGTGGTTGATTTTCATGTGATGCCAGCAGGGTTGGGAGCATATCCTATTATACTGGGCAGACCGTGGTTACGTGCAGTGGGAGCTGTTCAAGATTGGCGACATGGTACGATTAGCCTCTATGGAAAGACAGGTACCAAGAAGCTTTATAATATGGACACAAGGAAACGATTAGAGGAGCTTTATGAAGATGAGGATGAGTCCAGTGATGAAGACTCTTCCACGGTGACAGATGAGGACAGTGATAGCACTACCAGCAGTGATGAAGATGCTGATGTTGCATTTCTTTTGATGGACAAAGAAATCCAGGATATTGGTTTAGTTGCATTTGCGAATGAGGTTGAAGATGAAAGTGAAGGGCCTTATGAAGTGATTGAAGGGCTGATGCAAACCAAGTTTGAGTTGTCAAAGAAGCAGGAATTAATGACGCAAATGATTAGTGGAGACCTCTCAGCTATGGAGAAGGATATATTTTTGCATATGCTGGCTAGTTTTCCTGATTTGTTCATTACTTCATATGAAGAGATCAGAGGGTTCAAGGGTGAAGAGATGCATATAGAGCTGAAAGAAGATGCTAAGCCAGTGCGGCAAAGGCTAAGAAGGATGGGTCAAGAGCAAATGGAAGCCTTGCGGGTAGAGGTGGACAAGTTATTGAAGGCAGGGTTCATAGTCCCTGTGGAGACCACAGAATGGGTGAGTCCAGTTGTAGTCAGTCCAAAGAGGGATGGGAAGTGGAGAATTTGTGTGGATTTTAAACCCTTAAACGCAGCCACTAAGAAGAACCCATATCCTCTTCCATTCATCGATCAGATCTTGGATTTAGTGGCAGGTTATGAGAGGTACAGTGTGTGTGATGGTTTTTCAGGCTATTTTCAATTGAAGATTGCTCTTAAAGACCGCACAAAGACAACTTTTATTACCCCATGGGGCTGCTATTGCTACACAGTATTGCCATTTGGGTTGTCAAATGGACCTTCCTTCTATCAAGAGAGAGCAAATTGGGTGTTGGAACCATTCATTGGTAGTTGTGTTAAAGCTTTTATGGATGACTTCTGTGTCTATAGCAGTAGGGCTGATCACCATGAGAAGCTGCAGATGGTATTGGCTCGATATGATGAATGTGGAGGACAACTAAATCCAAAGAAATGTCATCTAGCACAGCCAAGGGTGAAGTTATTGAGCCATATGGTGTCAGAAAATGGCATTGAGGTTGATCCAGATAAGGTGAAGTCTATTATTCTTCTTCCATCACCTATGAGTACGAAGCAATTGGCAACCTTTATACACAAAGTGAAGTACATGGCACGGTTTATTCCATTGTCTTCGCAGATTCTTTATCCATTACAGCAAGTGGCAAGGCATGATCCATTGCAATGGGATGACAAGTGTGAAGAAGTGTTTCAAGAGGTGAAAAAGGTGTTAGGGGGGTTGTCAGCCATGCAGGCTCCTGATTGGGAGAAAGTTTTTTATGTAAATCCATCAGTAGGGGATGATGCCATTGGAGCCATGCTATTGCAAAAGGGGAAGGGCAGCCATTATCTGAGGCCAGTGTATTGTGCAAGCCGAGTGAAGTTGGTAGCGGAGAGAAATTTATCGGAAGTAGAGCTAGTGATGGCCAGTGTAATATTTGCTTGTCGACGATTTCGTCATTACTTGCTACCACGGCCTTTTGTTTTCTTGACGAGTTATGCCTTTTTGCCACAGTTAATTAATGGTATTAACATGTCAAATGTGGTGAAGAAATGGGTAATTGAGCTGCAAGAGTTTGAGTTCTCTTTTCTAGTGGAAGATAGTACAAGGGCTACCCTAGCTGATTTGTTGACCTACAAGGAGAATCCCCTTATTGTTAAGGAAGAGGTGGTGAGAAAGGTAGTTGAAGAAGTGCCACAGATCAGCCATGCACATGTGTTGTTCTTTGATGGTTCATACAGAAAGAGCCACGATGCAGCTTCAGGGGGTATAGCACTTTATGATCCAGAGGGGAAGCTAGTATGCAAGAGAGGGTTCAAATTGGATGCGCATAGTAACAATGAGGCTGAATATGCTACATTGGAAGCCGGATTACACATTTGTTTGAAGCATGGGGTTCGAAGGTTGAGCATAAAAGGTGATGCCTTGTTAGTGGTGAAGCAAGTGCTGGGTGTGTGGAAGAGCAAGAACACCTCATTGAAGGAAATGTGCTTTAGAATTAAAGGCCTGTTAAAAAAGTTTGAAGCATGGAGCATCAGACACATTGAACGTGCTCTAAATGGAGAGGCGCATGAAGCAGCTCAAGGCATGATTGGGGAGCTATTCGTGTTGAGGACCAATTTACCTCTTTATCATGGCCGGGAAAGTTTGGCTCAAGAAGAGGGGTTTTTTCTAATAGGAATCATTCCAAAGGAGATTCAGAAGTCTAAGAAGTATGGCTTTGTGCATAGAGCATACAGGTACAAATTGATTGGTGATGTCTTATACATGAAAGGGGTTGATCTCGTGTTGAGACGTGTACCTTGGCGGGAGGAGCTTTACAGAGTGTTGGAAGAGAATCATGAAGGCGCATGTGGTGGCCATTTTGCTCTAAAGATCACCTTGCATAAGATTTTGCAAGAGGGGTATGTATGGCCTAGTTTGCACAAGGATGTTCACCATTGGTGTAGGTCTTGCAATAGGTGTCAAGCATTTGGGAAGAGAGTGTTGAAGCCAGAGCTACGAAAAACCATTATGGCATTTGATGTGTTTGAAAAGTGGGGGATTGATGCAATAGGCCCGTTACCTATCACAAGCAGGGGCAAAAGCTATATCTTGACGGCAATGGACTATCTCTCTAGATGGGCAGAGGCTATAGCAGTAAAACAAATCACTGCAAAGGATGTGGCAAAATTTGTGTATGATGAAATATGTTGCAAGTTTGGGGTGCCATTAGAGCTACTTTCAGATAAGGGGCCAGGATTTAGAGCTAAACTGCTAGACTTCTTATGCACAAAGATGAAGATTAGGCACCAGCATACCACTCCTTATTACCCACAGTGTAATGGCTTAAATGAAAGATTCAATGGTGAGTTGGTACAGATTCTTTCGAAAGTGACAGAGCACCAAGGAAAGAATTGGGATTTGGAATTGCCTAGTGCATTATGGGCTTACCGTACTTCGGTGAAGACAGGTACAGGGTATACTCCATTTCATTTGGTGTATGGAAAGGAAGCACTATTGCCTGTGGAGGTAGAGTTGCCTGCGGTCAAGATGTTAGAGAAGTTGCTTGGGTCGCCTAGTGATGCATTCAAAGAGAGGCTCTTGCAGTTACAAGAGGTCCAGTTGGATAAGATGAGCGCATTGGAGCATTATGGGCAGATGCAGGATAAGGATTTGGCAAAGATAAATGAAAAGGTTAAAAGTAAGGGTATCAAGAAACATGACTTGGTTTTGCGTTACAACAGTAAACTGGACAACACCTTCCAAAAGAAGTTTCAAATTAAGTGGGAAGGCCCTTTCAAGGTAGTGGAGTGTTTTCCAAATGGCACATATCAGTTGGCTAACCTGGATGGTGTTCTACATAAGTCAAGGGTAAATGGGTTACGTATTAAATTGTATCATGCTAGATTGATGATGGTGGAGCAAGATGAGCTGTCTGTGGATCAAGCAGTGTTGGTGAGGGATGAGGAGACCTGTGATGCGGCGAGTCTCATATCTCTCTTTGCTGCTGCTGATCATGAATGATCTAGCAGGCTAGGGGATGGGCAAATTATGTCAGGAGTTTTTTGGAGCAAGGGATTGCGCATATGTACATATACATGCATGGTGCATCAAATAAAGGATTGCCCATTTTCCAGAGCCAGGTGGTTACGTGGGGCCCACATGTGTACAGGTAGGACAGGGTGTACATAGTGCATCGATTTTCACTATTACCAGTACCAGTGTGTTTTTTCTACAATAAGGAGGATTTGGTAGCGCGTAAAACTTCTCGAGGAAGCTATCCGCGGGCCGACGATGTGAGGTCAGCAGGTGCGTCAGATGGCATCTAGTGGCGTCAGGAGGGCGAACGAGGTCAATATTTGCACGCGGATGAGGACGGACACAACGTGGGTGTTTGCTTGTGAGAATTATGCAGAAAGGTCATCATGAGGACCTTTTTTTGGGGCCACTTCACGTGGTGGCGAGATGCATTATTGGAAAAAAGCTAAGTGCCAGGTGTGCGAATGATGCAAAAAGGTGACAACTATGCACTGCGAGGTCAGTTTTTGGCCTGTTCGGGGTCCGTTTGAGGTCATCTAAAAGGCCAAGGGTGCCCAACTAATAAATCTAAGTGTGGGAACTAAAAGAACTGAGAGAAAACCAGAAAAAACGTGGAGAAGAGAGGAGGAACAGCCGCAGGTGTGTTTTTGGTGTTTTTGGAGGCTGTTTTGGCCGTAAACTGCTCATCTGAGGTCGGATTTGAGCACTTTGACATTGTAGACTGGGGTTTTGGGCCGTTCCGGACGCGATGGCGCTGTCCATTTTGCCAAATTCCTCACTCTTTTCCTACTGTTTTTCTGTGTAAGTTTCTCCTATGAGCGAAGTTTCTGCTCTAGTTTGTGATTGTATCTGGCTTATTTTACCTATATTGTGTGAGCTATTTGCCCCATTGGTGTTGGCCCAAGCTCAATTGTATCTAAACATCAGAAATTCTCCTCTTTTAAGCTGAGTTTTTTGGGTGTGTGAGTGTGTGTGTGTGTGTGTGTGTGTCTGTGTGGAGTGGGCAAGTGGATAGTCTCTCTCCTCTCACTCCATAGGTGTGTTCCCTGTCTCGGCCAGGTGTGTTGTGTAAGCCGAGTGGTGCCCCATAATGTGTGTGTGTATCTTCCCAAGAGTGTGTGTCGGGTCGTTATAGAGGCGCTGTGTGTGTTTCCATCTCGCTCACAACGGGAAGCAACATTGCATCCACCTCACGGAAAGCCTCTAGTACACCAAGTTTGGACGGGGTATTTCTCAATGAAAATTGGGAATATGACCTACACACGGAGACTTTGACCGACCTATACATGGGCTACACATACCATGTGGGTTGGTTAGAAGTTGTACAATCCACATCTAGTGCCACTAGTCTGGAGGAACAACAACACATGATCTGCAATGTCATCCATAGGATTATCCAGTCCGAGAGGCAAAATTGAGGAATAAGCATACCTTCGACGGGTCCTATGCGATTTTTAGACACGGGCAAAGGAAAACAACCCACTCTATCACAAATGGAGACTCCCCCAGTGAGTCCCATCGATCCCCCATATGTTGTTTCACCAGGGGTCTCAATGCAATCTGAGCCCACAAGTGATAGCTTTACTTTTCCAAGTCTAGCTCATCTTTCCCTGGATGACACCACGGATACCATGCCTACCCCAATGATAGGCATGCCAAGAAACACTCCATGGACCTCGTTTGTTAGTAAAGCACCGCTACATGGTAGCTTAATGCCTGCAATAGTACCTACAAGTGCATACCAATCGTATGCACCTATGGGTCCACGTACTCATGTAGTCCCTACCCCTCCCATTGTTTCAGCTACCTATGCTCCACAACCACAATACACAAGTTCCTATTTCCATGGGACTATACTGGCTAGCATTAGCGTGTCACATTCGACGTCTGCTATGCCTAGGGCCACTCATGTGAACTATCGACCACCACATGGCACAACATCGTACCCAACATGGAACCCAAGGCTTCCTATGCGCCAAGCCCAATGCCAATACCTACTCCACATGTAGTCTCTGGAGCGCCTTCACCCACGGTGCCTGCTCACTTAGGTGACTTGGCAACATTTGCTCAAGCTATTGGTCGATCTATTGCTGAGAATATGCGTAACACGCCTGATAGAGAGCCTAGAAGTAAGGCAGTACAAATAGCCAAGCTCACACAAAAAATTTAGTGGAGACAGGGATGTGAGAAAGCATATCGAAGTGTTTGAACAAATATGTGATTCTCTAGGAGAACACAATGACCTGCATAAGAGCAATGCTTTAAGCCTAACCTTAAGTGGAAAGGCTGGGGATTGGTATAGAACCCTAAGGGTGGAAGAAAAAATGATTTACCCTACTCTTAGGAGACTATTCTTAAAAGAATACATATGAGAGGGAGTGCTTTGGGTTGTAGCCTCTCAGCTCCAGAAAACGAGAGGAAGGAGAGTCGGTGAGAGACTTTATAAGTCGCTTGAAGCATTTGAATTCTCGTTGTAATCCAAATGAGCGCTTCAACAATAACCAATTGCTGGATAGATTCATTAGGGGATTACGACATGAGGATATCTACAATGGCCTAGTCATTAGAGGTATCACCACTTGGGAAGCAGTCACCACCAATGCGATCCAATTGGAGGATAATTTAATGATTCAAGGAGAAAGAGTGTCTGTTGAGCCTAAATCTATTAGCTCACAAGCATCGGGGCATCAGCCAATGACCCTAAAGCCTATTGCTAAGGAGTCAAAGATATCTGAGATGACTTTAGCAGATCTCACCAAGGCTATTTAAGAGAGTCTTAGAGACAATCGTGCTCCGCAAAACAATCATATGTATCCAAGAAGGGAGCAACAATGGTGCTCAGTATGCTATGGACCGCATAGTACCAGTGAATGCCCTACTTTTAGAGTAAAATTCAATGGGAACTGCAATGCATGTGGAAGGTATGGTCATCAAGCTAAGGATTGCATAGTATTTAAGCGCGCGATGGCCAATAGACCAACCTTAGCATGGACATACACACCTCAAGTGCCTGCATTGATGCCGGCCCCACCTCTTGAACAAACAGCACAACACATGGTCCCTAGGGCCCAAGACGTTGTTCAAACAACACCCTTACCACCTCCAGTGCTAGGACCGCAACCACCACATCCGAGAATCACTTCTGTGAATCAAGTGGGTTGTGAGTCATCTATTTCTTGTTTGGAAGGCTATGAGGAAGATATAGAACCTAATATCGCCTATGGGATGGATGTGCTTGAAGAAAGTCCACAATACTACATGGAGGACTATTGGGGACAAGTCAAACCTGTATATCAAGTAGCTGTTCTTGCGGCAAGAGGCCAAAATATCAATTACACCGCTAAGAGACCACCTCTTCAATGCTATGAGTGTGGAGGTCCACATCGTGTAGCCGAGTGTCCTATTAGGCTGCAAAAGAATGCCACACTAATACAAACCAATCAAGCGAGCACATCTACAATGCCGATACTCATGTGTAATCGATGTGGCATAGATCATTTGATTGCCCAATAAATGCACCGAAGATCACGCCATTAAACTTGATTGAAGTTACCGAGGAGCCATCACCAAGTACACCCGTGGTACCAGTAAACGTACTCACACGATCGATGCTCCAAAAACAAAATTATATTCTTGAGGAAAGAGACACGGCATCAATTGATCAATCTTAGAAAAAGAAGAAAACACGAAGAAAGAGATCGCACAAAGCAACGAAGTCAGACCCCAGTTCAAAGACCAACATAGGGACTAGTGATGACCCCGTATACATGAACGACGCTGAAGAAGATTCTGATTCAAGTGAAACCATGGAGATCAAAATGACCACTAACATAGAAACCAACAAGGAAGATCTTCATGAGACACAATGGTCAGGATCCAAAAAGAAGATAGGAACTTACCCAAACACTACAGAGGAAATTGAGCGAGTCAAGCAATTAAGGAGTTTGGTAGAAGATACCCAAAGGGATCTAGAACCAGCACCTAGGAAGATCCACATTACAGACACCCTGTTCCCTACGCAATAACAACCTCACCAAGTCCATAGACCCTTGGACATACCTAGTGTCATCCAAGAAGAAAGTGACTTAAAGTCATGGGAAAGTGGGTGTACTCACTTCTTGATGGAAAGAATTTTTACAGAGGGACTACCTGATCCTATCGAAGAAATGGAGATCCCATCTTCCCCACGTCAAGGGACTCAAGGCCAAAAGGTGCCGTTAAACATTGCCAAATTGATGGATTTCATGTCTTCAGAAGTTAGAACCACCATCATGTCCAAACTATATAAAGACCCTAAGCTAGTCTCAGCTCTTCGAGCCTTCCTCAATGGAGAACTGAAGTTTGGGCTACCACAATTTGCACAGATGGATGGATCTGGGGAGATGCCAATAGAGGAGGAATACATAGATCCACAACCCAGCCTACATGAGAACCTTGTTATAGAAATACCTGTTAACAAGTTGGGACAATACTTTGAGGGTGATGAATCCAATGCGACTATACCAATCACTACTAAGGGATTAACTATGAAGGGAATCCTTGATGGTGGCGCTAGGGTTAGCATTGTGACTAAAAATTGCTAGGAAACTATGGGAAGACCTCACCTTGCGACCACAACCATAGTAGTGAAGATGGCCAATGGGTCTATTGTTAAACCTATTGGGATGCTAGAAGATCTCAAGATCAAGGTCTTTGGACATAAAATAAGAGTTACATTCATTGTTATGAATTTCTCCAAACACACTATGGCATCGGAGATGATCTTAGGATGTCCTTTCATGAGGGAAGCAAAAATGGTGCATGACTGGTCTAAAAACCATGTCTACTTGCAGTTCCAAGATTCTGTCATTCGAGTGGATCTTGTGACGGGTCGAGCACATCCTCTAGTAAACAGGTTTATAATTGATCATAGATCTGACACCACAGTCCACTCGACCCCATTACATTATTGATACACTTGTAAAGCAGACACTGATGTTGGGGAAGATTCTCCTTATATGGATGTACTACCTGGGATGACTGAGTCGGACAATGTGGATTGGGTCCACCTAGCAGCAACCATAGACACTTGGGGAAATAGGGGGACGACCTAGGTAACACCTGAGGGGGATGAAATGCCTGTACCCTTAAATATGCTGGAAGCAATGCATATAGCTTCTGACAAGACTCGTCCTAATGTAACGAAGAAAACATACAAGTGGGTTCCTAAAGCTTCTTTAGCGACCATAGCCAGTGCTAAAAGACAGAAGCCTGGTAAGAAACGTCCCACTCACTCCAAGAAATGTAAGAAAATGTGGCGTTGGATTCCTAAATGACTATTGGAAGCCCAAGGCTACTATCAAGGAAATGATCAAATCTGGGTGCCAAAACATAAATTGTACTCTTACTTGTCACCTAGCCCATGTGAGCTCAATCCCGTAGCTCCAAAACTAATCAACGATCATGGAAAGAAAAAGATCACAGAATGCTACACACCTGCTCTAGAGCTAGTTTGGGTACCAAAGAAAGAACGATTTGTTCCACCTAGCTCAGGAAGGGGGGAGTCCCATGAAGCTTCTAGCTCCTTACGTAATGCATCCATAGAGGTAAAAGCTTCTCCACAGCCTCCACCTATAATAGTGGACCTCCATAAAGCTACAAAGGAATCCACACCTCCTAGTGTTCAAGAATCACCTGATGAACCACTTCAAGTTCGATCCTGGGAGAGTACCTTACCACCCTTGCAACTCGATGAGGCACCTAAGGTAATACAAAACTACCGGCAAAAATCCTCACCTATTACCGACTGGAACAATTGGTTTCAAAGGGTGATGAGCTCATTTCAAACGGTATGATCTACCCAAGGAAGGAGGGAGTGTTTGCTGACAGTCATCATTCACTTGCTTCCCTCTCAACCTTCCTCCCTGACCTCTATATCTCCCAATCTTAGGGAATGTATATATAAATCCTTATACTCACAAAAAAGAAAAATAATAAAGAGCAAGAGCAATTAGCAAACGAGTATGCACAATAAAAGTCAAAACATTAACCATGTCTACACATTCGCATCTGGTGTACTGAAACAGAAACCTATTCCATAAAACACCTTTGATCCTCAGCACTCAAGTGATGGAGGGTAGGTAAGATTAGTACGATAGGAGTGTTTCTATTTTAGAGTTGAGTGATTAGCAAAGTTCTTTTTTCCCACTGATGTGCCTCCTAGAGATATTCTTTGTGTTTCCTCCTGTGTACAGGAACGTGTTGCTATGGTTAGGATTTGGACCTTCATGGAATCTTTATCTCGACTCACTCTTCAAATCAAGTGCAATTATCAACGCAAACAAGTGTTTCTTGTCCATTAGCATTGCCCCTTATCTTTTTTGCATCTATGATTGTCTGATTTGATTGTGATTGGTAGCATAATATCCAGCACATTTACTTAGTATCAAACATTTAATTCAATGTCTTTTTTTGTCATAATCACTTTCCTAGGTTTAAAAATCAAGCAAGTTCGACTAAGCTAGTTTGACCAAGTTAGGTGTTAGAGATCTTCTCTTAATACCATGGGGAATGCCTTCCTAATAATCAATGATTACTTAGGTTCTTAATCCGATTTAGGTAGCATTGTGTGAAATGTACTAGGGCTTTCTAGTGGGCTTGACCCTATTGACCTTTAGCTTAAGTATTATAAAGGGAGTTTACTAGTGTGATGAGCCTGGGGAGGTGTATCAGTGTTATATGACCCCCCAAAGTTACAAAATTAAAATGCTGAAAATGAACAAACAAAAAATCAAAGTGCCACAATGTAAAATCTTAAGCTGGAAGAGAAATCTCAGCTTGATTGGGTACTTCACTCACATGTATCGCCTATGGTACTAGAGCCCTAGAGGTTCCCAGTGTGGGCGCTTTTCCTTGAAAAGTAAAAAACCCAAGGCATACAAAATAAGCACGCATATCAAAATTGAATCACTGTGAAAAGACTTTGGGAGGTCAAAGAAAAGGTAATCAGTCAGGCAATGATTTCATGAAAAATTCCTTTTATCGTAGCTTAACTACAAGGTCTTCTAGGTATAGCCTCTAGTCAGCCCTCGAACATGAAATACTTGTCTCTCGCGATTAAACAACTTAATTGACCAGAGAAAATTAAGAAGCTTACCCATGGTATTAATAGTCGATCTCTAGTGCCTTTCGACCGTTAAATTAGTGACCCCAGACTTGTTTAATTTTTTACCTTTACATCTGTTTATGCATTTGATTATATTGCAATTTAATGTTTATTGCTGACAAATTGTTTAAAATTCTGTTACCAATCAATTTGTCTGCCTAAAACTGCATATGCTTTTTAATCGCTTATGAGAATGCAATTACTGTGCCAATGTTGTTTGATTTTGCAGTGACTGAAGAAGGCTAAGGACATTCATCTCAAATGCTCTTCCACCTCGACGAACGAGCTTCAACTCAATAGCTTCCGAGGACGGAATCTACATCACGAAGGGGGGCATGTTAACCCTCACAGCTCACGGACACCCATCACTTACGATGGATGTTCTAACCTACGGCGGACATTGTATTATTTATTTGGTAGAGTCAGGTACCGGGCTTGTCGGTCCAATAGGAAAAGGGTAAGAGTGATCGCCAGTGAGAGGCGCACTCTAACTGGAACATTCAAGGGATTAGTTGGCTAAGCATGGGCGCCCAAGTGTGAATGGGGCGAGCTTATATAAAAGTCAACTAAACCTAAAATTCACTCATTCTCTCATTTGTGCAATTGAAGAGTGCTCTTGCTCCATCTCCTTCTTCTTCTTCTTCATCTCTTTGTCTGTGTGTGTGAGAGAAAGAGAGTGAGAGAGGGAGAGATAGGAAGTGTGTGAGCGATCGAGCATTACGAAGCCACGACGGCGGTGAAGCAGTTGAGCGCGGAAAAGCGGCGTCTCCTTCTTCTTCGCGGTGAGGAATCCTCCACGAAGCAAGCGTAGAGCGATGAGTGACACACCATCGCCTTCTTTGAGCTTACTATTTTAGGCTTGTTGTGTGCTTGGAACCATTTGTGGCTCGCACACGGTGTATCGGCAAGTTCCTTGCATTGACACGTGCGACATACGCACACAGAAGCCTGTTCATTATGCTAGCAGAGTGAAGACTCCTCATGAAAGAGATTTTTCTGAAAACGAGCTGGTGATGACCAGTATGGTTTATGCTTGCAGACAATTCAGACACTACTTGCTGCAAAAGTCATTCACCTTTCTCACCAGTTATTCATTGCTTCCTCAGTTGTTCAATAATTCAAATATATAAAAAATAGTGATGAAATGGGTTAGAGAGCTTCGGGAGTTTTAGTTTACCTTTTTGGTGGAGGTAAGTACGCGGGCTACCATGGTAGATCTTCTCACTTATAAGGATACTCCAGTTTTGGTCAAAGAAGAGGTGTGTGGAAAAAGGAAGTCGAGACTTCTGCCATTTATAATGCTTCATTGATGTACTTTGATGGTTCTTATCGAAGAATTCATGATGCTGCTTCAGGAGGCATTGTCATTTATGATGCACAAGGGAAGCTTATGAGAAAGCAAGGGCTGAAACTTGATGCCAAAAGTAACAATGAAGCAAAGTGCATGGCTCTTGAAGGTGGTTTGCATATCTGTTTAAAATTGGGAATTAGATGCTTGCAAATTAAAGGAGATACACGAAATACAAAATTCTTAATGATGTGCTATACATGAAAGGAGGTGATTTGGTTTTACGTCTGTCAGGCATTTTTTGGATAAGCATGAGGTCAGTAAATCATTGCAAAAAGCTTGCCCACTAGCCTCATGTATATATGTGTACATAGCCCTGCAAGTTTTGGAAGTGGCCTTGTAAAAATTCATGTACAAAGGTGTGATTTTTTCAAGCTTGAATGCTGATGTTTTGGGTTGTTTGAGACTCCAAAATATGGTTTTTAATAAGTATTTTCAGCCGTGCTTTATAGCTTGTGAATTAGACTTGTATATCATGAGTTATGAGCATAGCGGGCGGTCTCAACTTAGAAGGTGATTGCAGGTGCATGCGAGAAGGGAAACTAGTCCAAGTTGGGGGTCTAAGATTAGAAATTTTGAAGTTTTATATTTTTGGAAATAGCCGAGGTGATGGGCTTCGAGCCGTGTGTGACGGTTCATTTGGTGATCGGAGCAGCAAGGTATGCCTTGGGGAAAATTTTCTGAGAAGTCCTCTCATGCTTTGGAAGAAGCTGGGAATTTTTGGGGAAGTTGGTGAGGTGGGAGGATGGTGCCAAGTGTCAATGGATTAATCCCACATGGGGGGGAGCAAGTGGAAATCGGAGGGTAGAAAGGGGGGAGTGGGTACCCCCTAAGATTGTATCGAAGGGACTAATGGAGCTTCCTTTCCTTGCTTGTGGGGGATCGTGGGTGTTGGGGGCAAGAGGGGGTGCCCATTGTGTGTTCCCACTACCTGGACAGGCACCTAGCCACTTTTTTGGTCCCCGGACACTTGCCCCCAACCCATTCCTTGGTCAAATAGTCACCGACAACTCATTTTTGACCCAAAAGAGGCCAACATTGGACCAATTAGAAGGTGCCCAAGGAGAGAACCATGTCGTCTAAGAGGAGAGAGAAAAACCCTTGGGATAAGAGCCAAAAAAAATCCCCTGTTAATAGCTACAATTCCATGCACACCCTTTTTCCTAACAAAGACTAGCTTTTTTGGACCTTTTGAGAGAGACCCCATCTTCGAAAGCTTGTAACTATCTCGTCTGTTGTCGGAATCAAGCATATGGATACTCTACGGAGGTATACACAACATGAGATTTGTCTTTATGAATTTTAATCATGGTTTGGGTTAGGGTTGTTTCCCGCCCAACTTTACAGGTATTCGACATAGGTGTTTTCTACAGCTTAATAGTGTTTCCTTCCGACGGCGTGGTGTGTGCAAGGCTATATAGGTTCTTGTTTTCCTTCTTGTTTGCGTGCTAACATCATTTTGGTGCCCCCATGAAGGATCTTCTTCAAGTGACCTTCAGTTGACAGATTTGATGGCTATGATGATAGAGTTTCTGTAAGGTCTCTGACCCGATCACAAGAGCACCCTTGTACCACGAAATGAATACAATGGAATAAGTTACTATTTTTAGCAGTTTTCCAGATTCTGTCAGTGCCATGATGTTTAGAATGTTATAAAGCTTCAAAATGTGAATTAAAATAATTTTTGTAAAAAATTACTAAAAATAGTAAGTTTTTGGTCACCCGACCCGTCCAGTCTCGACCGTCTCGAAAATCTGCACCCGTACCCCGAATTTGAAAAAAATGCATTTTCGGACCCCGGGGGGCTGCTAAATATGGCAGATACTCAGACCCGTACGTCTTAGTTAGAGCTTAGTATAGCAATTTACGGCATCAAAATCCGACTCGTATGGCCCGTTTTAGCCTAAAACCAATTTTTCACAAAATTGTCCGGGAGGCACTGGGGGGCTGTGTGGGAACAGGTCCCAGCCCACTCCATACGTGCTTTAGCAGCTAGGGGGCGCCCTCTTGCTTTGTGGGAGTCTTGGAGAAGCTGCCAAGCCTACAACTCAGTGTGAGAGTCAGTTTACTGAGCCAACTGGACACTTGGTGGGTAGGCAACTGGACTTGCCATGCAAGGACGGAGTGCTCATCCAGATGCAATTAGCAACACAAATCAATTTTCAGCCTGTAGGAGCCTATTTAAAGGCCTACACACACACACACACAGACATATATGCTCACACACACACATTGCATACTCACACACCTACACACTGGGAAGGTGCTGCCGGCACACACACAGCTTTTGAAGGAGAAGCAAGGAGGGAGGTGCTGCCGAAATTCCCATCTCGAGGATTCATTGCATCAGAAATTTAAGAGGATTCTCAGCCCCTAATCACGGTAATTATGGTTTAATTACTGCTCTTCTTAATCTCATCATTACCCAATCATAATTCTTGTCTACTATGCCTACTTTTAGCTATAATTCTCTATAGCTGCTCTCTAAGTTTTCATAGCTATACTTCATTACATAATTATCATTCATTTAGTTAATTTATTCAGCCATTCATCATCCTTAATCAAGGATTAATGCATGATTAGGAAAGATTCTCTCTCTAGGCGGTACAGTCAATAAATTGTCAGCTAGTAATAGTGTAGATTTGTCAGAATTCAATCTTTCACTACTCAATAGAGTTGTAATTAAATTATACTTAATCTTCTCTCATATTTAGATGCGATTAAGGCTGAAAATTAATCCGTCATTAGTCCAATAAGAAGAAGGTTTTTCCATCACACATGCCTACGGTCACTCTGCACCTTCATATTGCTCTAGGAAAATGAATGAGCTTGCTTACTTCATATCTTTCGTGAATCAATTAGAAAAACTCTGAAATTCTTAATCATCTAAGCCAAGTAATTAACCTTAGAGTCGTTTCCCATAGGGTGGATACAGAATTACCCTTAAAATTGCTAGGGAAAAAAGAGAAAAATCTAACCTCGTGCATAAGGAGGAGTCTTTAATAAATCTAATCTGCCGATTGGTTTGTCATGTTACTCTCGGACCTTAGCTCTTTCTTTTTCAAGTCTATCATTTAAGTAGTGAGAAAAATGGCCCCGGTTAAGAGAACTCGCTTCGGTGGAGCCCACGACCGCGAGGCGGGAACAAGCAATGTCAACGGAAAAGGAAAGGCTCCCATGGACGAGCAAATACCGGCCATCTCACGGGCTATTGATGAAGAAATGGAAGAGGTAGGTCCCAATTTCTATTCAAGTTGTTTAATTAACATTGCATACGATTAGTTAGGAATGAACATATCCCCGAACATGTTCGAGAAATCCGACAGAAACCTCGGCATTGAATGCATTGTACATTTAAGTTTAAAGTAGGAAAGAAATGATTGATGGGTATGCTGTTTGCAAGAGGAAAGAATGTTTGCTAGGGAAAATTTAGCTCGACATGTTCATTTTAGTTCCAATGTTGAATCAGTCCCGACCCCCCTACTGATCACAGGGGGCAGAGTTCCTCGTTAGGGCTCTTGAATCCACGAATTGCTTTTTATGCGGTGGATACCCATGACTTGCTTTCTATGCGGTGGGAGTGTCCATGACGTGCTTTCTATGCGGTGGACATACCTAGTTGTATGGGCAGCTAGGCGACAACGGGAGGAGTGAACTCTCGTTGGAGGGGGGATGTTGTACCTCCAGAACATTGGAACTTTTATGAATAAGTTTGAGTAGAATTTTTACTAGAATTCTGTCTTGGTGTTGTTTGCAATACTGGTTGAAGGGCTGTTTTAACGAACCATGTGATTCGGAATTAAACAAGGAATATCTATGTTGAACAACCTTTGTGGTAGTAATTAGGTCACACGAAGAAGTGTGAGTGTGGGGGTGGAAAGTGGGGGCTTGGCTCGGGCTGCCAATGCCTACGAGATGGGTGGTCCCGATTGGTCGGGAACTCTCTGTCCCCATAGTGCTTACTCGATATTGGTATTACTCATTGCCCCTAGAGCGACGAATCCTCGAGAGTACGTGCCTCTAAAACATGGGGAAAAAGGCACTCGGGGTTTCTCTCCTCTTGGAAGGTGGGTCTTAGGATCGCTAGATAGTTAAGTTCGCTTCCCCTGCGAGGTGGAGCTAGATCTCGTTGCTAGTAGGCTCGAACTCGACTCACTTTGTGATGAGAGATCGTCTGCTAGTTGAACCCAGAACCATTTTGTTTGCTTCCGCTATAGATCTAGTGGCCACCAGGTTTACCATCAGATCCGTTGTTTGATACAACGGGGTGGGGACCTCACACCTGGTATCAGAGCCTAGGTTAGGCTGGGAAAATAAAGTCGTATTGTTTGAACATTTAAAAGGAACTGAAAGTATATAGGTAGTTGATCCGAATTCCTTGCATTGGTGTTGCAGGAAGACCCTGTGCTCGAATATCAGAAGTTCCAAGTGTTTGAGCTTATTTATGAGCAAGCTCGAAGATCCCCTGTTTACCATTTCAGGCGAGATGTCATGGAGATACTGTTGAAGGCTTATACGCCACACTCCACTCGCATTGACAAAGGATGGGAACTTGATTGGACATTTCCAGGAGGGGTTTACTACATCAATGCTCGGAAGCTAGGGTGCCTGGCTACCGACTTGAAGAAGATACGTTGGGGAGAAGAGTTGAGAGTGATAGAGATATTCTACTTGGTGCCCACACGATTGGATCAGACTGTTTCGGAAAACTCCAACCAAACCATCAACGACTGGCTCTTGGAGAAGGTCACCAATGTGATTCCAGCAAACCGAGTCAAAACCTTTGGATTACTGAAAGCGGAACTCCGACCCGATATCTTAGTTTATTATCCCCTCAAGAATGTGTATAAGAACTATTACACGAATGAAGTAGTGCATCATGTCAATACCATTTCCTAGGCGTATGTTATACGCAATCCATAAAGCCATGTAATAAGCGGTCATCAGTCATTCTAAACCTTGAGGAGTTTCGATTGTAATAAATTTCCATCAATAAAGTGCTTTTTGTCTCTGAATCTCTGTCTCTTGATAAAGTAGAATCTTGAATTTTATTTAAAGTCTCGTGTCTATTTTGAAATCCAAGTAATGGTATCAAGAATTTCGTATAACCCATGTAGGTACCGCCTGTTTCTCTGTACTCGGCAGCGCAAGAGAAGAAGCTTCTCCTCAAACAAGCCCAACCTCCGATCTTTAAGGGTGAGGGGGCAAATGTGGAGAGAGATGCGAAAGTATGGATGGAAGCCATGGACGATTACTTTGAAGCTGCGGGGACCCAACCCGTAAATCAGACCATGCTTGAGATGTTCCGCTTGACTGGCGATGCCAAGATATGGTGGAAGCAACATTGCAGAGACCTGGACATTAAAGGATCTTCCCAATCTTGGGAAGACATCAAAGCTGCGATAATGGGGTGTTATTTACCACCTGCCTACAGGACCTTGAGAATGAATGAATTCTTTTCCCTTCGGCAGCTGACTTCATCTATCGAAGAATATTATTCAAAGTTTGTCACTCTTCGGAGATATGCTCCTAAGATGACCTTGGAACAACAGGTGGCGAGGTTCTGCCAAGGGCTAATCGATCCTTTGAATACTCGGTTGGAAGCTCTCAGGCCGACAACACTACAAGATGCCTTGCTAAGGGCCAAACCGTTAGCTAAAGAGATTCAGAGGACTACCCAAGATAGTGAATACTATTTGTCAAAGAGGGCCAGGACAGACAACTGGAGTAACAGACCACTCAACCCTGCATACGACCATCGTCCGGTAGTAGCTACCACGACAGCTACCGAGTTTCCCAATATAAGATGCTTTGAGTGCCAGGAGTATGGACATTACAAAAGTCGATGTCCAAAAAGGATTTCCCAAACATCTGGTGCTAATAATGTACCTCTAAACGTCAATGGGCGAGGTCAACCAAACGAAAGAGGAGGCTGAGGAAGAGGATACATAGGACAAGGAAGCGGAGCTTTCGCTAATGCCGCAGTGAGACAACCAACTGTGGGTGACGAAGCTGACGAGAGAGTATCTCTGTATGCTGCAAATGCTAGTGAGCAATAATTCAAGCACCAGGACCTCATCAAAGTTCAGCAGAAGAAGATGCCTGAAGCTAAAGATTACTCTCTTATGAAAGGATGTCTTTACTACAGACATAGACTCTGTGTTCCCAGAGACCCAGTGTTAAAGAAGGCCATTCTATATGAAGCACACGATAGCCCTACATCCGGACACCCAGGCTATGCTAAAACTCTTCACGTCGTCAGAAGGAGTTATTTCTGGTCTGGAATGAAAGGAGACATACTTCGCTATGTGAGGCAATGTCTTTCTTGTCAACGGATAAAGGCCGAAAGGATCAAATTACCAGGGCAACTTCAACCTCTTGACATACCCCAGATGAAGTGGGAATGCATCAGTATGGATTTTGTTACAGGGTTACCTTCTACAGGAGGTTATGATTCTGTTTTCGTGGTTGTTGACATGCTCACAAAAGTGGCTCATCTAATACCCGTAAAGACAACCTTTACTGCTTCAGATATTAGTCGGGTATTCATCAAGGAGATTTTCAGGCTACATGGCTACCCAAGCGTATTGTCAGTGATAGAGATGCCAAGTTTACATCAAAATTTTGGACTTCTCTTTTCCAATCTATTGGATCACAATTAGCTTTCAGTACAGCATACCATCCACAAACAGATGGGCAAACTGAGAGAGTTAATCAAGTCATTGAGGACATTCTCAGAGCCTATTGTTCGCAAGAACCAAAGAAGTGGTTACAATATCTACCTTTGGTAGAATATGCTTATAACTCTTCCGAACACAGAAGCATTGGAATGTCACCTTTCAAAGCTCTTTATGGACAGGACTGTTTAGCACCACTGAACTTTTTAGATCCAACCATCAGAGTAGAAGCCTCTAGAAAGATGTTAGAAGATATGGAAGCACAGACTAGAGCCATTCGTCAGGACATTCAGGCAGCTCAAGATAGGCAGAAGCACTATGCAGATAAGAACCGCACAGATAGAACTTTCAAGGAAGGAGATAAGGTTTTTCTCCGAGTCCGACCTAAGAAAAGCAATTTATCGCTAGGCAGATACAATAAGCTAAGCCCAAGGTATTGTGGACCATTTGAGATCGTTAAGGTTGTAAGTGACCAGGCCTACAAGCTAAAGTTACCTGCAAACTTGAAGGTTCATGATGTATTCCATGTCAGCTTACTCAAACCCTATATTCCCAATCCTGATCAATTCTTAGACTCAGATCAGATAGTCATGCCAGCACAAAGAGTTCTCGAGCTCCAACCTGACTATGTACTTGAAACAAGGGAAAGAAAGTTACGCAACAGAACTATCACAGAACATCTAGTAAAATGGAAGGATTACCCTGAAGAAGATGCAACTTGGGAGGACGAATCGACGCTCTTAAAAGATTACCCAAACTTATTCTTGAGATGAGGACATCTTAAATTTTTTCACGTTGGGGAGGTTGTAAGGTCTCTGACCTGATCACAAGAGCACCCTTGTACCACGAAATGAATAAAATGGAATAAGTTACTATTTTTAGCAGTTTTCCAGATTCTGTCAGTGCCATGATGTTTAGAATGTTATAAAGCTTCAAAATGTGAATTAAAATAATTTTTGTAAAAAATTTCTAAAAATAGTAAGTTTTTGGTCACCGACCCGTCTAGTCTTGACCGTCTCGAAAATCTGCACCCGTACCCCGAATTTGAAAAAAATGCATTTTCGGACCTCGGGGGGGCTGCTAAATATGGCAAGTACTCAGACCCGTACTTCTTAGTTAGAGCTTAGTATAGCAATTTACGGCATCAAAATCCGACTCGTATGGCCCGTTGTAGCCTAAAACCAATTTTTCACAAAATTGTCCGAGAGGCACCGGGGGCCCGAAGCTGTGTGGGAACAGGTCCCAGCCCACTCCAGAGCTGCTTTAGCAGCTAGGGGGCGCTCTCTTGCTTTGTGGGAGTCTTGGAGAAGGTGCCAAGCCTGCAACTCAGTGTGAGAGTCAGTTTACTGAGCCAACTGGACACTTGGTGGATAGGCAACTGGACTTGCCATGCAAGGACGGAGTGCTCATCCAGATGCAATTAGCAACACAAATCAATTTTCAGCCTGTAGGAGCCTATTTAAAGGCCTACACACACACACACACAGACATATATGCTCACACACACACATTGCATACTCACACACCTACACACTGGGAAGGTGCTGCCGGCACACACACAGCTTTTGAAGGAGAAGCAAGGAGGGAGGTGCTGCCGAAATTCCCATCTCGAGGATTCATTGCATCAGAAATTTAAGAGGATTCTCATCCCCTAATCACGGTAATTATGGTTTAATTACTGCTCTTCTTAATCTCATCATTACCCACTCATAATTCTTGTCTACTATGTCTACTTTTAGCTATAATTCTCTATAGCTGCTCTCTAAGTTTTCATAGCTATACTTCATTACATAATTATCATTCATTTAGTTAATTTATTCAGCCATTCACCATCCTTAATCAAGGATTAATGCATGATTAGGAAAGATTCTCTCTCTAGGCGGTACAGTCAATAAATTGTCAGCTAGTAATAGTGTAGATTTGTCAGAATTCAATCTTTCACTACTCAATAGAGTTGTAATTAAATTATACTTAATCTTCTCTCATATTTAGATGCGATTAAGGCTGAAAATTAATCCGTCATTAGTCCAATAAGAAGAAGGTTTTTCCATCACACATGCCTACGGTCACTCTGCACCTTCATATTGCTCTAGGAAAATGAATGAGCTTGCTTACTTCATATCTTTCGTGAATCAATTAGAAAAACTCTGAAATTCTTAATCATCTAAGCCAAGTAATTAACCTTAGAGTCGTTTCCCATAGGGTGGATACAGAATTACCCTTAAAATTGCTAGGGAAAAAAGAGAAAAATCTAACCTCGTGCATAAGGAGGAGTCTTTAATAAATCTAATCTGCCGATTGGTTTGTCATGTTACTCTCGGACCTTAGCTCTTTCTTTTTCAAGTCTATCATTTAAGTAGTGAGAAAAATGGCCCCGGTTAAGAGAACTCGCTTCGGTGGAGCCCACGACCGCGAGGCGGGAACAAGCAATGTCAACGGAAAAGGAAAGGCTCCCATGGACGAGCAAATACCGGCCATCTCACGGGCTATTGACGAAGAAATGGAAGAGGTAGGTCCCAATTTCTATTCAAGTTGTTTCATTAACATTGCATACGATTAGTTAGGAATGAACATATCCCTGAAAATGTTGGAGCAATCGGACAGAAACCTCGGCATTGAATGCATAGTACATTTAAGTATAAAGTAGGAAAGAAATGATTGATGGGTATGTTGTTTGCAAGAGGAAAGAATGTTTGCTAGGGAAAATTTAGCTCGACATGTTCATTTTATTTCCAATGTTGAATCAGTCCTGACCCCCCTACTGATCACAGGGGGCAGAGTTCCTCGTTAGGGCTCTTGAATCCACGAATTTCTTTTTATGCGGTGGATACCCATGACTTGCTTTCTATGCGGTGGGAATCCACGTCTTGCTTTCTATGCGGTGGGAGTGTCCATGACGTGCTTTCTATGCGGTGGACATACCTAGTTGTGTGGGAAGCTAGGCGACAACAGGAGGAGTGAACTCTTGTTGGAGGGGGGATGTTGTACCTCCAGAACATTGGAACTTTTATGAATAAGTTTGAGTAGAATTTTTACTAGAATTCTTTCTTGGTGTTGTTTGCAATACTGGTTGAAGGGCTGTTTTAACGAACCATGTGATTCGGAATTAAACAAGGAATATCTATGTTGAACAATCTTTGTGGTAGTAATTAGGTCACACGAGGAAGTGTGAGTGTGGGGGTGGAAAGTGGGGGCTTGGCTCGGGTTGCCAATGCCTACGAGATGGGTGGTCCCGATTGGTCGGGAACTCTCTGTCCCGATAGTGCTTACTCGATATTGGTATTACTCATTGCCCCTAGAGCAGCGAATCCTCGAGAGTACGTGCCTCTGAAACATGGGGAAAAAGGCACTCGGGGTTTCTCTCCTCTTGGAAGGTGGGTCTTAGGATCGCTAGATAGTTAAGTTCGCTTCCCCTGCGAGGTGGAGCTAGATCTCATTGCTAGTAGGGTCGAACTCGACTCACTTTGTGATGAGAGATCGTCCGCTAGTTGAACCCAGAACCATTTTGTTTGCTTCCGCTATAGATCTAGTGGCCACCAGGTTTACCATCAGATCCGTTGTTTGATACGACGGGGTGGGGACCTCATAGTTTCCAAGGTTTTGGCTATGTAGGTGAGGATGCTAATGCATTCATTGAAAAGATGGAGTTTTCTTGTTTGATGGAAAATAAGGAAGATCCAATGATTATGCTCAAGATCTTGTTCTTTTGCTTGAAAGAGGATGCAAGGATATGGTATGATGAGTATGGGTTTTGGTTGAATCATCTCAATCTCCATTGGTGATGACTTATGATTCATTAAAGAAGGCTTTTCTTGAGAATTTCAAGAAGGTAGAGGACCCAACGGATGTATGGCACTCCATTGAAGGACTTGTGCAATGTGATGGTCAAAGTGTAGATGCCTTTGTCAAGGAGTTTAATGCCTTGTGGAAGAGATGGTGTGTTTCTTTGGGCAGTGATGCTCTTGCTCTTATGCTTAAAAAGTGTATGTTTATGCAAAGTTTGAGGGCTGATTTGAAGTTAAAGGTTGAGCTTAAAAGGAAACTTACATTTGATGATGCAGTAAAGGTTGCAAAGCATAAGGAATGGAAGCTAGAGAGAGTGAAGCAACTTGGATTGCAAGAAGATGTGAAGCCAAATGTATCCTATGTTTTAGACATAAATATGGAAAATGTATACAATGCATACTTCCATGTTTCTCATTCTCTTGAGCATGTGAAAGAAGAACTCCATATGCACAATGAGATCAAGAAGAATGCTCAATGTATGCCGTCTTTGTTGTTTAGCGCTTTGATGTCAACCTTCCTGTCAAAAATGATGATGCTAGGAAGATGGATGTAGGAAAGAAGGCTACCATGGTCATGAATGAGTCTCAAATGCAAGGAAATGAGAATTTTGAATATCCAAGTCACATGGTTGATGCTTGTAATGTATGTTCTAACGAAGAGGAGTATGTTTGTGATACAAATGGAACTCTTGGGAGTTCTCTTTGTGTAGATGAAGTAGTCAAAGATCACATGATGGAGGTCAAGGAAGTTAGCAATGGGAAAGATAGTGATGTGTATGATGAGGGGTTTCAAGTATATGCTTTGGGTGATTGTATGCAAAAGGTGATGAAGCAACTAAGTATAATACTTGTGTTGTTGATGAAGAGCCTATCAATGAGAAACTTGATGATTTGTATGATGATGTGGGTAGCTGTGCCTTAACGATGTTGAAGAGAATATTGAGAGACTAGATGATGTGAAAAATGATGGAGATGCTCTTTTTATACCTCATGTGAATATGGTTGATGCTACCTTTCTTGATCCTCTTATTAAGAAGCCTAAGCTATGTATGAAGGGTGGCTTACCTATCAAAGATGGTATGGTTGAATTGGATGGATGCTTAATGAAGAGTGGGGGTAATGATATGAATATGCATGAGGCTATGAAAATAGCTGAGTTAAAGGTTGAAGACCTTTTGGAGGAGATGTTAAAGGCTTCTTTGGATGTTGTATTTGTGAAAGGCTTTCTCTGTGTAGTATATGTGGAGAGTACTTTATGCCTAAACAGGATTTGGATTCTACATATGGTTTATGCTTTGATATTGGGAGTGACACAATTAATATGGCTGGTGTTTCTTCATGCATTTTTTGCTTATGTTGTATGTCTCTTTGATCTGAGTGGACAATATGCTTATGCTACTGCTGAGCATGAATGATCTAGCAGACTGGGGGGTTGGCAAACTATGTTGGGCGCATTTCTGACACCCCATTTTTTGTAAATTTGTACATACGTACATGACACCCAATGTCAAAAGTGTGTGTGGGCTTTCTTTTTGGGGGGGTTTTAGCTTGCTTTAGCAAGCACATGTACATGCACTGCACTAGTCTAGTGACAGCTGTCGGGCTACTGTAAGTGCCCGTGAGTGAGTTTTTTGAAGTGGGACTTGTATATAACTCCATAATGTTTCAGGTTTGAGCTTGTTGTGCCTCCTTGATGGTTTCTGTTGCAGTTTTTGTCCCCGCCTTGCCTACTTTACGCGTAGTTGTGTCGGGATAGCTCCGTGTCCACATCAATTTTGCATCTAGTGGCATGTAGATTCAAATTGGGTCATCTTCAACTTTCTCGCCAATCATTTTTCAAGATTCCTCTCAAGCTTTAAAGTGCCCCAATTGGAGTTGTGCTCTTCAGGTTATGACTAGTTCTCTATAGGGTTATGGCTATAGCAGCCTAGTGGCAAATTGTGTGTAGACAGATTGGGAGGGCATGTATCTATGAATTGTGGAATTGATGTTGAATTTATGGGTTTTTGATGTTCAATTATGAAAGGGGAGGCCCTTGCCTTCATATGCATTGGTCGGCGTGTGCTGTATTTGACAGGGTTTTGCTCCTATGTGACATAGTCTCTTGGGTGGGCGACGACCAGTAAATTCCCAAGGAGCCTACACTTGTTGGATTTGTGGTGTTTCAAAGGGGTTTTCCAAAGATTTTGGTGTTCTTGTAGTGCTCTTTAAACGCTCTTGGGTGACATGGTTATAGAGGTGTTCCAGTTTGCTTGTTTCCCAACAATGTCATGTACTCAAACTCACAACTGGAAGTGGGCATAGTAGGTTGCTTCTTGCTCAACCATGATATGCATGAACTGCCAAGTATAAAATAAATACCACTCACAAACACTCGTGTGTCAAAACAACCAGCTTGATTTGAGGCTGAAAAAGCATGTAGATATGGAGGCAATGATCCTCCTTTGGGATAAAACAAGCCTAAATGAAAAGTGTCACTCAAGTACAATTAATTATAACTGATCACAAACATGATGGAACTTTACGGCATCCCAATCAACCTAGTCTTGCTTGGTGGTTGGCCTTTTTGTGCCAATTAATTTTCTCAAGATATAGTAAAATACTTTTGGAGATTTTTTTTAGCAAATAATGTAATATCAACATGAACATAAATGATTTTTTTGGAATATCTTTTCTGTGTGAAAAAACAATTGTAATGGTTAGGTTACAATAAATTACTCTTTTTTTTGTGTGTGTTTAAGGCATTAGTGCAATGCGTACATCATGATAGAGCACTCCCCTATTAGCAGTGGTTTCACTTGAACAAGTACACACGTCAAAAAGCTTGCCTTTGAAGAATTAGGAACAAAAATAGAACATTAGTTAAACTTTCCATATTATAAAAAGTTTAAATTATATAAAAAAGTGCATGATTTACTTGAGTGCCATACAGAAGTATGGTGGAGAAACGACACTATGTCTCTCCAAAATTTAAAAGAAACAAAAATTGTTCCCTGCCCCGTAGTCCATTTCTGACTACATGATCATTGTATATTTCAAGAAAGAGATAACGGACTAATTTTTTTAAAATTTCATATTCAAGTTCGTACCATGGCCATGTGAATTTGTGTGATTAATTTCGTATTCAAGTGTCCTTGTCACAACAATATTTGGAAAATCTTGTAATCCACAGTTCAAGGACACTACATTTTGGATAAAAACCTTGTTAAGAACTTTAGTAAACGCTAAGCTAACTTTAATTTATCTGGTTGCTAGGATTTCTATAATCTCAATCCCTCTTGTTTCCATATCAGCATTCATCATCATTGGCACTACCATCATATCCATCCTTACAATTATCATGCTCTTTACAAGTCATTCGTACACTGCTTCCTTGTTACTATAATCCCTTCTATATCTAATTTCCTTGTGTTTTTCATGATCTCTTCATCTTTCATACTTCTCTCATGTCAATCATGTCTACCCCAATCTCCATAATCATGTAGATCTTGTCTATATTATGATCTCCATCATCATCTCTTCTACAACTTTTTCCCTTGTGCTAATTGTCGTGTCGCTCAACTTTGCCACATTGCACAAGATCCTTTCGTAGATCTTTGATTCTCCCTCCACCGTTAGGGACAGAATCCATGTGTTTTTACTTGTTTGTGGTCTTGCTTTTAGGTAGAGCAATAGCATGAAATGCTATTGAGCAAAAATTTGATGAAGTACTCAGGAAGCTCAACACCATAACCTTAACCCATATTTCTTGATCTCTCTTCAGAACATCATTCCTGTTAGAAATGATACATGTGGGAGTTTGCGACACATGCACAACTTTTGATCACGAAAGCCCACAAGCTACACAAAAAAGTGCTCCATGTAATTTCTATCAACTGGATTCCTCTTTGGCCTCTCTGTGCTCATCATCATCGTAACTATTAGCATATGGATTATATCTGTCCCTACAATAATCATGCTCTGTGTGAGTCCTTCAATCACCATCTATGTGGTTATCAACCCATTTATATTTGTCTTTATGTGTCTTCATCTTTCTAACCCTGTCTGTGGCTTGGTGAAGCATGGCATCTATTGGTTCATGGTTTTATTCATGCATTGTAGATGGGGCACCAATGGTCATAGCTAGGCCAACCTTCTCATCGATTGTAGGCAAATGACTTCCACCAAGAATAAGGGGCATGCGAAATCATCAACCTAGAGAAAGTTTCATACTTGACTTAAGGATGTCTTACATGCAACACAAAAATCACACAGCAAAGTTAGCAAACCTGTGATTTAGGCTAAAGCTGGTCATGGGAAAACGCTATCCAAAATAATTGGTAGTGGCATGTCATTACCCCTGCCTAGCTTTGAGTCCAACACTACTCATTTGCACTGGCCACGAAAAATCTATGGGGTACTATGTGGCCATTTAGGATGCATGAGGCCCATCATTTTCAACTTTGCAAACAATCGGTTCACCTTGGGATCAAAAGACAGAACCATCAAGATTTGGTATGTTGGCTTGAGACAGTTGAAGCTCAATCTAACTAAGCATTTTCTAATATTTTGTAGCCCCTCATTGGATCCACACATTATCACTTGTTTTGTGTTCGTGTGGATAATCAACTGAATTGTTGGGATCTAGTCAAATACAACAAATCCGCATCCGCTTCCATTATGGGTGATATTTGAGTGAAGCCTATTGCCTAACACTCCACCATTGTTGGAAATGTTGAGGCTTTTAACGAATGTTTCTTGCTTCTTGTTCTTATAGACGAGGTAGATGATGACCTCCCGGGGCATCCACAAGGAAATATATGTAAGATAGCACGTGCAAACAAAATAAGGGATTTATAACTAGGTACATTTACAAAAAAATGTACTTACATAAAGGGTTTTTTAATTGAGAAAGTGAAAATTTTCATACATAAGGGCTAACATTTTTACAAAAAGGAATACATAAGGGATACATGTAATACTTGAAAATATACATGTAATGGATTATTTAAATACCTCTTGTTTGCACGTGCTATATGAAATTTTTACATAGTGGACTTCCCAAGGATGACCTCTACTAATGCTTTCTCAAAACAACCAATGTTAGCTTCCACGCTCTATGCAACATGAGCTCTTCAATGTAGGTTGTTTATCCTTAATGTCGTTTATTTATTCCTATAGGGTAAAAGCATGTATAGGTGGTACCATATTTTGCACGTTTTGGTAGTACATCTATGTGTAAGAGTGCAACACAAAGGAGGCTCTAAGATTTTAGAGAAACACAAGTGGCATATGTGTTGTGCAAGATAATTCTCTCTCCATTTTTTTTTCTCCATAATCTATCCTCTCTTCTCATCTCAAAACATTCCAAAATTCTAATTTTAGCATTGCAAAGCAATCTCAACAACTCCTGACTAAGGATCTCATCAATTATTTTTGCCCATGTCAGTGTCTTGCATAATGGAACCTGCATTCAAGATGTAATCATAGCCTTCAAGACCAAAGCATAGGTGATTTCATCTAGAGAGATGCGCATATGCTTTAAAAAACCCAAAGATTATTGGACTTGCCCTTGTTCCACATACCCTGCAATTCATGCATTCCAAGAGTGGAAATTGCGTACAAGAATCTCATCAAGCACTTTTTGTGCTTTTTGAAGAACACCATATTTGGCATACATGTCGACAAAGGTAATGCCAAGCACAACTTTTTTTAGCAGCCCTTGACTAACAATATAATCAAGAATTTTTTTGCCCATATCAGCGTCTTGTGTAGTGCCACATGCCTTCAAGGCAAAATCATAGGTGATTACATCTTGAGATATGCCCTCACTTTCAATCTGTTGAAAATAGCCATGGGCTTCCTGCCACTACTACATTTGGCATACAGGTCGACCAAGGCTAGTGCCAAGCATAACGTTCTTTTCAATAGCCCTTGACTAACAATATCATCGTGAGATTTTTTGCCCATCTCAACATCGTCCAAATTGCCACATGCCTTCAAGATGCAATAATATGTAATTGCATTTGGGGAGATCCACTCACTTTGCATAATTTCAAAATAGCCCAGAGATCCACCCTGTTTGGCATATCCCATAATCAATGTATTCTTTGTTGAAATTAGGGTTGAAGGGAAGGGAAACACACACATCTTGGAGAAGACGAAGAAGCTCAAGGAACACAATATGGAGTAGTATTACTTAGTGTGCAATTAAAAGATGAGTGAGCCCTAGAGTGATGGGCATGTATACAATGCACAACGTAAAAAAACCTCCTACTAAGGGGAAAAATGCCGTAATGGTCCTAAGTGTATTCACACACATGACTACCACAATATGGTAACAAATCCCCCTTGGGAATATTGCAGTGAACGTGAGCTAGAACATAGAGTATAGGGAAGTATCATGCCCATTTCAATTTCCACTGTCTTATCCAAGATCCTTGTACCTGCTTTAACCCTTTATCATGCACCTGTCAGCATCACAACATCGCATTGCACACTTCTCACCATCAACCAACTTTGGTTGCACCATCATTGCCCACCCCCTTATTGAACATTTATGTTCAACCACAGACATGTTTATTGCACCTTAAAAAACTACAACACCAAACTAGAAAAACCAAACACACTCCAAATCAACAACCCTATGCACAAAGCCACCTCTAACCTACAACCGGCTAAAGCCTTCTCAACAAGTACTTGTGATTCTTTATTCATTTCACACATCGAGTCATCAAACCCCCAGTCAGCTTCATTTTCCATGCATTCAGGAACATGTATCAAGGGCACCTCTCATGCAATCCATAGGCAATTGCAATTGCTCTTCCATTTGATTAGTATCTAACACCCCTTGCTCATCATCTTCTTTAACCTATTCTTCTTCCTTAGCGACCACATCTCTCTCCTTCTTGGGAAAACCCCTCTACCTACTGTACAATCAAAGCACCTTCCACAGATACCTTGACGAACATCGTCATCAGCATGGTTCCACACAGCACCCTCATTTGCATCATTAGAAAAATTTTGAACTCATTTTTGGACCTTTTAAGAGTGCCACATCATCAAAGTTGTACAAAAGAAAGCAACCCGGTAGACCCCTCTAAATATTGCTTAGAACCCCATGATATGACCTATCATTGGAAAGTTCTTGAAAAATGGATTCTAAAGAGCCAAGGTCCAAAAAGTTTGGATGACTTCTATGAAAGTTATGCCTTTTTTTTTTCAATCAGCCAAGTTTTGTTATCGTTACGGTAATCCAAAATCACCTTTTTCTAGATCTACATGAAGGCAATGTCCGATACATGCATGCTATATATCAATAGATAGCATTTGAAGAGTAGATTCTAAATATCCAACCTCCGACAAGTTTGGATCTTATTTACAAAAAAATTACCGATCCCCACTTTTTGAAAGCTATGCCACATCAACAATTCTTACAAGGCCCATTTTTGAGTCCAAACTTTTCCTAATGTGTCTTCATTCCCAAGATCTAACACTCTTACCTGCTCTTCATTCACTATGGCTACCACCACATCTTCATGTATATAACAAGGTAACTTTACCTTTACCAGCATGGGCTCCACGGAATCCATCTCTTGAGCATAGAATGTGGACCCATCATCAAGGCTACTCTCCTTACTTGTCTCCCAGAAGGTGGAACTTGTACTCTCAGCATCATTCCCATAGGTTGACTCGATGTCATCATCTTCATCTTCCCTTTTCTCTACAAGAGTTGGACCCTCATCTTGCCCTCTTTTGTCATCCAACTCCAAGCTCTCTGTACCCTACAACCTGGCCACAACCTACTATCCTTTCGTACAAGCACTCTGAAAGAACGGGCTCCATATCCTTAAGCTGCATTGGGCACTTGACATTCGCTACTTCCTCTGCATATAGGTCCTTTTCAACCTTTCAACAAAAGGCTCATCTTCATTGACAAGCTCCTCCACAATCGATATCGGCACCTCACAAATAGGAAACTCCAAAGGAACATAATTGATCAAATGCTTTACCCTAGCAGGCTCCGCACATTTCACGCTTGGCATTATCCATGATTGGTTCATAGAACATCCTGTTGCTGCCATAGGCACATAATTTGTAGGCTTTTAAGGCCTAACTCCAGCTTTCTTTTCACTTTTTTTCTCTTCACCTTGACAACTCTAACAGCCTTGGCATAGTTTCTCGGCTCTTCATAATCAACCTTCTCTCGAACACACGGATGCAGGGACGCTAAGAACTTTTCCAGCATAAAAAGATCCACATTGACCACTTGGGTGATAACCAGCAAATCTCTCCAGTATGCTTCAAACTTATCCATAAAAGTGTAAAAATTTTCACCCACATCCTGTCATAGGCCTTTGATCTTCATATCCACTCCAATAGCCAATACCTCCCTTCAAAACCTGTGTAGAAATTGCTCTCGAAACCAACCTAGTCTTGCTTATCTACAGCTTCTAGATCATTGAACCAGGGCTTTGCTTTACCTCGCAGCACCAATGGCACTCTCTGTAGCTTTTTTGCACCATTCCACATTTGCAATCACAACATAAAAAACTCAAAATTTGCTAGCCATTCGTCTGCATCTTCATCACCATTGAAAATCGGACCAGCACTCTGCCACATTTTTGCTTACAAACACATCACCATGGAGCAATGCCATGTGTGCCTCATTGGGGGCACTAGAAGATGGAGAGGAGGAATGGGGTACACACTCTGAACAAAAACAATTTGCTTCTCTATAGCTCAGGGTAAACACAACACCCCAATGCAATAGGATTCACCTTCAAAATCCTCTTTCCTACTAGTAGAACACAATTCGATACACATGCTTCCCATAGCTTCCCACATGCACCGAGATCCTCTTTCTCTCTCTTTGCCACAAGACAATGCCAGTCCGATGGGGGACACACTTGCCTACACACACACCTGACACCTTGGACACGAGCATAAGAGCAGTAGAACAAAGGGGGAGATGACACCAAAATGTGGGCAATCATTGCTCCACTATATTCAAGATATAAACGGCCTCATCGGCACGACCTTGAAGGGCATAAAAGAACGATCACAATAGCCCTCATTGGCATCGTTTTTGAGATGAAACTTGGTTCCTTCCACATTCGTTGCCGGAGCACGCACACATGAGCTCCCTCTTCCCTCAATCTCTTGTCGTCCAAAAAAACTCCCTTCCCCAAAGATCCTCCTTGGCCATTGTTTTAGAAAACCCTTGCCCTTCTCTCTTTTACTCTTAAGGGGCACCCTCGTTGCTCCCTTGCTTCTTGTTTTCTTTTTCTAGGCTAAATGATGGCTTGTTTTTCTCCCTTCGAGAATCCTCCTTTATCCACACTTTAAAAAAAGCTAATTTTTATCAAAGAGCCGGTCTATTTGCCAAGCCTAGACTTCAAAACTACTTGGTCTATATTGTTTTATTCGCGTGAATCTTCCAAGATCCCCCCTTCTCGAATTTTCGTGCAAAGCCGTCATGCCCCCCCCCCCCCCCCCCCCCCCCCCCGGCACTGTGCAGACATCCTACTCGGCTATAGCAGATATGATGCGTATCTCCTCTTGGCCATATCCGGCCTTCGTCGGCTTGCCTGTGCTCGATAGGTGCTCCACTTGCACCCGCAAAGGCAATGGGAAAAACACACACACACACACACACACACACACATAGTCATTGTGCTACAGACGAGAGAGAGAGAGAGAGAGAGAGAGAGAGAGAGAGAGAGAGAGAGAGTGTAGCTCCACCCCCTCTCTCACGATGTCTCCTGACTACTCTGTAGGGATTTGCAGTTGCTTCGCACATAGACATACACAAAGAGAGAGAGAGAGAGAGAGAGAGAGAGAGAGAGAGAGAGAGAGAGAGTCTGCAGCCCATCACTTGCTATTTCTTTCAATAGCATTGTCGTGCACACTCGTCTCTATCTCCATTTGCATGCTCCTTTGAGTAGCACTCTTGTCATGCTATGGATTTCTTCCTGTCATGTTATGCTTTGCTTGCGCCCTACTTCACAACCACTTGTAGCAGTTTTTCCCCTGACCTTGGGGCCTATCTGCAGCACAGCGCTTCACAAGCCCCCTTTCCGTGCCCATTGCCTTGCATGCCTACCTTGGCCTCCTCATACTCGCGCATCTTGATCAACATACAACCTATGTCTCCACCTTTATGAAGATTTGCCCGGCACTCTCCATGATTGCTTTGTTCTCCTTAGCACCTGGACTCTGACGGCCTCCCCTGCTTGCAACACCCTGCATACAAGCTCCAGAATCCCATCTTCCTCTCGTACGTACCCAAAAAGAGACACACATAGACTTGGAAAGCCTCAGGAAAAGAGAGATAAATATCCTAAAAAGAAGCGACATATGTTAAATTCCCCACTCTTCGTTTCAACTCACCTTATGCGAAAAGCATTTCGTCGGGTATCTAGAATAGATACCCCTTAATACACCCCCAAACCAAAATTGAGAGGCCTCCACTTTCAATTTTCATTACATAGAATCTCCCAAAATGCTTTAGCATCTCCAATTAGCATCTCCATTCAACTCACAATTATAAACCAATCCTAATGGCTAGGATTTGACCTCAACACGTAGAGAGTTTAAAGTTGAAGCTTACCCATTAGGTTATTCGCCTATGCTGCCCTTAGGGTTCCCTTAACCACTAAAAAAAACAATAACCTCCTCTTCCCCCCCCCCCCCCCCCCCCAAAAAAAAAAAAAAAAAAAACTAATTAATGGCTTCACTCAAAAAAGTCGATTTGGGCACCTAATGCCAAGACTAGACTTCAAAACATTTTTCTTTTTTTCACTCCCCTTAAGTACTAACATCTTTTTCCTTTTCCAAACCCCAACCACCACTTCTTTTTCCACTTCTAACTAATTAGGATCTCCAATCTTTTCAAGATTCTTTAGGATCTCCAATCCACTCACGATTCAAAACCATTTCTAATTTCAACTATAATTTTGTAAAATTTGACCTCATCTCGTAGAGAGAATTAGGTTCAAGCTTAACCACTAGGCTACATGCCTACAGTACCCTTTGGGGTGCCCTTAACCATTAAAAAAGAAGAATACTCCCCCTAATCTCCCCCCGCCCCCCAACCCATAACACCTCCCCAACCCCCGTTCCCTTTTTCCCTTCTTTAGCTCCACCCTTCCCTTTTCCTTTCTTTCCCTCTCACAACTAATTAATGTGTTCACTCAAAAAGAACGTTTTGGGGACCTACTTTTTCCACTTCTAACTAAGGGTTCTTTAACATCCATTTCCTATGTTGTTAATGTTTCCATGTCGATCCACTGAGTACCCATTGCATCAAGACACATCAAAACTCTATACCGCTGTGTCTCCAAACCTTGACTTCTCCAAGTCTTCCCTTTGCTACAACAAAAACTCGAAAGAATCACCCAACACTACACCGTCATGATATGGCACAAAATTAAATCCTTAATATCCCCATGGTCCGGGCTCCATTTGACATGCCGCCAATTTTAGTTAATCCCACATAGTGCATATGACATTATGGAATTTGATCGAGGCCAAAATATTTGTTGCAACCAAAACTAGAAAGAATTATCCGGCACTACATCATCGTGATATGGCACAAACGTAAATCCTCAATATCCCCATGATACGAACTCCATTTGACATGCCATCACTTCTGGCTAGTTCCAAAGTGTGCATATGACATTCTAAAATTTGGTCGAGGTCAAAATCTTCCCAACTGGCATGCCTTCGAGTATTGGCAATTTGACCCATGTCAAACACTCAACTCACTATATCTTTACCTTTGGAGCTCAGATTGACAATCCGAGAAGACCGACATGCTCCACAACTTGATCTCTTCAATCCTATCCATTGACACTAGCTCTCGTCATCTATCCCCATTTCCCCTACAACAGACAATGCAGCAGACATCTTCACGAAGGCTGTACCTCAACAGACTTTGGCTTCTCACCTTCGACTCCTTTGTGTTGCCTCGGCATCCGGTGCTAAGAGGGGGTGTTAGAGTTACACCACTGTTGCTTCGCCATTTTGTACAGCTAGTGATTGTCCCGGGTTGGCCACCCATCACACATCATGTAGATTGCATGGGCGTCCGGGACACTTTTAGCACGTGTCCGACTAGTCATTCTCTGAGCCCTGGTTGGGTGCACACATTTTTAGCCATTTTTGGGCTTTTATGTTTTTTGCACCAGTTACACATTTTGCCCTACCTCAACCTAAGATTCTATAATAGAATGCTTAGGGTCTTGTAGTCATTCAGATTGTGCATTGAGAGCATCATTTGTAGAGCACTTATGTTCTCTCTCTCTCTCTCTCTCTCTCTCTCTCTCTCTCTCTCTCTCTCTCTCTCTCCCCCCCAGCGTTTTTGGCACGCGTGGCTCACACTCTTTCCCTTGCTCAACTCTCACAAAGATTTCCCTCCTCTTTTTGACTCGGATTTGAAAAAACCCCAAAATTTTGAAATTTTGAAAATTTTTCAAATATCAAATAATATCTTCTAAACGCCCCCCAAAACCTTTTTGATGATCAAAAAAACATTTTTTGACCTCTAAAAGTCAAAAGCTGCATCAAAAAACACTAAAATTCATAAACTTTTGAAACATCATTTTCTATTATCCACAGCCTTCTTAAAACTATTCCATACCTAAAAAGTGATTTTCTCTCTCTAGAATCTCTTTTTCAATCCCTCATTGGTTGCAACCATCACACTCAGCCTCTACTCCAATACTCTCTCTCTACTACCATCTCCATTGTTGTAGCAAGGAAGCTCCCCTCTCCTCCCCTCCCACCTCCCATTGCCACACCAAGCAAGGGTCATCCATAATATCATATCTCCATTGCCACCACACTCCTCGCCTCCTCTGTCACTGCCACCTCCCATTGGCACACCAAGAAATCTCATTTCCTTTATCCCACCTACATTGTAACAACAAGCAAGGTCCTCATCCTCCTCCTTTTTTTTGTTGCTCACCCATGGCCAGCTCTACTCCACAACGACAGACAAAGGATGAGGTTATAGCACTTTGCATGCCACAACACAAGATGTTTACATATGGTGAGTGGGTGCCACAAGAGTTCACCAAAGGTGCTTGGGTGTACATGCAGCCATCTACTACTAGCGCTCATCGTGTTCAAAACCGTGCAAACTTGGATCATCAAGAAATCAAGCTTGGCTTCAAGAATCGCAAGGGGGTGAAAGCATGTTAATGTGTCGCACTTTTTGTGCTAGTTAGCACTTTTAAGTTAGCACGTCTTTAAAAAGTTGGGCGTTTGGTAAAATTTTTACAAATAATATCAAAATTTATCAGAGGTTGTCATTTGGATTCCTTGTTTCAAGAGCTTTCTACTGATAAATCATACGTTATAGATCTTGGAGATGTAGCTCATGTTATTGTACTAGTTAGCATATGTCAAAATTGTGCTAGTTAGCATTGTTTGTGACATGAAAAACTGTGAGACGTTAACATGCTTTCACCCAAGGATGAGGGGACCATATCCATTGTCAAACATGTTTTCTCAATGCTAAGCATGTAACTGCAACAACCATCTCGATTCCGAGCACACTGTAAGTACATGTTTTGTCATATTTCCATCCAAATTGGAGGAGGAGAAGCCACTTCATATCCTCTCCGACACATTCAATGCCTATACATGTGGATATTGGACCACAAATTTTTGCACACCTTTGCCTAGCCAAATTGATTCAAAGAATAATTTTCTTCTATTTTGGCTTCTATATTGTACCTACTTCTATGCAAGGGTATGGGAAGTTTAAACCCATCAAAGTATCTTCCTTATTAAGTATGGAGTGTCCATAACTAAATTTATGGTTGGTAGCATCTTTTAAGCAAAATATGGTAATAGATGTCCAAAAATCCTTGAAATATTCTAAAGTTTCTAGGTCTGTAGGGTTGAGTTAGTGTTTGCATATTCACTGTTTTGTGCATATCTTCAAAGAGTTTGGATATGTGGAGACTGACACAATGCTTGTATGTAAAGATGTGCATTATGAGGATTTAGGGAGGCTTTTAAAATAGCACTGGGGTTTTGTGGAGATCATGCACAATGGGGATAGGTATCCTTGTAAGGTTGGAGTATCATGTATTGGGATGCACTATTTAAAATCATGCACCTCCTTGCACATACGATTTCACTATGATCGTTGGATGTGCAAGCTTGGAGTGTGGACTCCATTTTAGCGTGTAGATGGCGTTATTGCAAGCTTTGACATTATATTGAGGATGCCGATGATGCTTTGGAAGCTCTCCAAGTGAACAAGCATTGCACTCTTAGCAATGTGCGAGAACATTTGTCCATTATGGGTTTTGAGGACCTTCAACAAGTTCAATTTTGTCTACAGAGTCAAAAGGTGAGAATATTTCCATCAGAGTTTCACTCCATCAAATTTTGACAATCATTGCCTGCTTATTGTGAGAATTTTTGCAGATTAAAATGAGAATGAAAGCCAGAATGAAGGCCAGGAGGATTGGGGCATGGATGGAACTATGCTATTTCTATTATAGATTTGTAACCCTTGCATTTTCAAAAACAATACCCTATGTAACCACTTTGCTTTGCTTCAGAATTTTTTAGCCTTTGAATATGATTTTTCATTCTACAATAGCGATCTTGTGTAAAACTTGTTTCAATACCATTTTTAGCAATTTTGGAAATATACACGTCACAATGAGAAGAAAGTGCATTTTTTCTAAAAGTTCCTTTTTTTAAAGTGTTTTTTTGTAATGGAAAAAGTTCCTTCTTTCAAAAAGGCACCTTTATAAAAGGGGGGCCTGGATAATTAATTTTAGCTTTGCACTTTCGCAACCCTTGAGCTCTTTCACTTTTTGGCTACATCCTAGACTAGATATGGATGCCTCCACAGCGTTTGTATATCTACACCCACATTCACCCCTTTGTCACGCTTCACCCTCTTCCTTGAGGACACAAATTACAAGGGGAAGTTGGATCTTCACATCTTCTTCACTTGTCTCCCCGACCTTGACGCCACGATTGCCCTCCACACGGATGCATTTGCCGAGATCTCAGGGTTCATGGAGGAGCACATCATAAAGTATGTTGTATCTATCACCCCACATGCATGGATTTGGGTGCCTTGCGATCTCTTGTGCTACATCCGCAAAGGTGACCACCCATTCTCCAAGTGCTTGAGATGGTTCCAAGAAATTGCCGCCGATGCAGACCATTTCTTGGACGAGCAGGCCCCTGTTTGGTGCCAGCATTGAAGAAGGGCAAATTGGGAGTGGATTACCTTTCTCAACTAGCTACATTCATCTTTCTTGCCAACAAGGAACTTAATTATGCGGAGTTGCACCTTCCACACCTATAGGTTGGGTCCATCATCAAGGATGCCAAGGAGCAGGCCCAGTGTACCTATGAACCCTGCAGTGGAAGGTCACGCACTTCAACTTGAGTACCCTAGGGGGCTTAAGTGGTTGAAAAAGTCATTATTGTGGTTGTCACTAATGACACCCTAGAGGATGCACCACTGACGGATGAGGCTATCCCAGAAATAGAAATCAATAGCTTTTCATCAACAGTAGTGGGTGGGGAGGAGTATTTTTTGCATGACTTGGAGAAATCATTCGGCATGCGCATGGATGAGTTCCTGAGAGTAGTTTCATGTGGCCAAGTAATATTTCTAGGCCACACAAGCCAAGGTTGTGGCAGTGGTGCCTACTCAAGTGCAACCCCCCCCCCCCCCCCTTTTGGTGAGCCAAAGCCCGTTGATGCGGTGAAGTCATGCATCAACTTGGATGCCAAGAAAAATAGAGAGGAGGAGGACAGGGAGAAAAAGGAAAATTACCCTTGTCTGGTTTATGATAGGATGTCTTGGAGCTTGATGAGTTTGCAACACAGAAGGGCGGTAAGTGCCAGGCCTCTAGACCATAGTCTTCCCTTGCACATTACATAGGAAATTCCCCCCTTGGCAATGTTTCCATTGTACACAATGAGTTTACTCCCCAAGTACATTTCATGATGTGGTCATTGAAATCTCTAGGCAAGGTTTTGTGCTTATGCACCATTGCCGAAACTGCGTATCTTGTGTTCCTAGTGCGTAGATCCCTTGTATGCACAACATTTGGCACTGGCTTTTGTGGCTAGGTGCTTGCCCAGATAGGAATACATGCTTTTGTTGGCTCAATTGACCCTCAAGCGATAGCGCACTCCCTCGTGGCCGGGGAGTTGCCATATGTGCAAGAGAGGCACCAAGAAATAGCTAAGAAGATTATGGGCTCCCCAAAACAATGATGTAAATTTCTACTTCTCAAAAGTAATGAAATATATGGAATTGCCTCTGTACCTTGCACATTCTTTTCAGTGTCATCTCCTATCTTGTAAATTCTTGAACTTAGTGTTGTGATTAAGAAATTGGTGTCCTTTTTCACTTGCGTAACAATTAATTGTAAGTGGTGCTGCTGCCAAGGGGATTAGGGAGGGAGGGGTGAGATTTTGTGCATTAACAGTTTAAATAAGTCATAATCTATGAATTTTGAGAGTCCTAGGGGGGTAGACAAGCCAAAAAAATGCAACAAGGGCGGTGGCCACAAGGGCACACCAATCAGCCAGAGAGGGATCCGTATTTGGCTGATTGGTGCATTGTTGTGGCCACCCCCCTTTTTGCATTTTTTGCCATTATCTGCACTCCAAGACTCTTAAAATGCATAGATTATGCAAAAAAATCAAAAAGGGGGGTAGCCACAAGGGCGCACCAATCCAATCCAAACAAGAACCCCTGTCTGGTTGATTGACACACCCTTGTGGCAACCCCCCTTTTTGCTTTTTTTTGGCTTGCCTGCCCCCCTAGACTCTTAAAATGCACAGATTATGAATGATTTAAACTATTCATGCCTTGTACTCACCCCCTTCACACTCCTGGACTCAAAGTTTTTTCATACAAAAATATCATTTAAAATAAATGCATAAAGAAGCTAAAAAGTTAAATGATTTTGGAGAGAGTAAATACAAAACTCTCAATCCTTTGGTCATTGTCAAAAATTTTGATTACAAAAGCCCTAATGGGGTAATACAAAATGAAAGTTTTTCACTTCGGCTAATGCTCAAAGTCTCGCCTCAATCGGTGTGCAAGGTGCATATCCTTTTGTTGTATCGTCACTCTCTTTGCATGTGTGACGCAGAGAATGGCATCTTCTAGCACATAGATTATGTGGGCCTCTACAACTTCTTGAATCGCCTCCAATGCCACTGCTTGCATTTTGTATTGATTTCCATAGCTCTAGGGAATCTCCTTCACAATGCGAGCAAAGGGGGCTCGTTGAATCAGCATCTCGGTTGTCTTCTGGTAGTGGCGTAATTCTGTAAATGCCCTTGCTATTTTGCAATGAAGTTGAGGTCAGTGACTATTCCATGTCACTCTCCAATGATGGTGGTCTCTCTTGTTTTTGCCAATGCTTGGCGAGTTTCTTAACTCTACATTGTGGTGTCATATCGGCTTAATGGTGCTGCTCCTATGCCCGTGATAAGTCCTCTGTTCGTGAAGACTCTTGTGCCCGACTCCCCTGCCCAGTGCTTGAAGAGTGTCTAGAACGGCTAGGTGTTCGAGGACATTTCCTCATGCTTTTTAGCCATGCCGGCTCTTACATCCTTGGAGAGTGTTTCTATTGGCATGCGGATGCTCTTTGGCGGGTTTTTTGGCACGCGTCATCAGGTATGGTAAGAGCTCACATGTGCTGCAAAAATAAGTGACTAATGAGTGAATCTAATATTTATAAGGGCCCATTTTAGAAGGACACGTTCACACTATAATTTTTACAAAAATCTATTATATTTTAAAAGGGTGCCCCAAACTTTAATAAAAAATATGCAAAGAAGAGTTGGACCCTATGTTCACATGTAGTCACTAGGGCCAAATCCACCTTGACCCTTGTCGCACTCTGCGTGGGTGCCATGCAACATGCTTGGTGGGGCCTTGCAGCATTTGCCGCTCATCGATGTGCTCTTAATGACTCAATTTGTGCACTTTCCTTGCAATCTTGAATTGTCACACACGCTCCATGGCTAGCTTACGAGCAAATGTCGTGCAAAAAATGAGTTGAACATCTCTTCCAAATAATTAGATTGCACCATGCCACCACCATGTCGATTATTTTTAAAGTACAGCCCATTGCTCGATAATGGGACTTCTTCATGCCTTAGGTGCTAACAATCTCAGTCGAACCATATTTGTGCATTGAAAATGGACCATGTGCAAACTAGATATGTTGTTCACATGAGAAAACAATGCACATTATTAAATGAAAATAATCTCTTGTAAAAGTTCATTATGTGACATGGCTTACCATGGTAATGTGTGATGTTATTTTTACCCCAAACAAGGGTAAAGACCTTGGTGAAATCTACCAACACTTCTTGAAATGATTGGCGTTTCTCTTTTGTTGTGTTGGTAAGACCTATAAGCTTGACCATTCTATCAAAAGTAGCACAAACTTGCTTGCGCTTGTTTGCAAGCTCGCCATTCAAGTCATTGTCAGTAGTAGCTTTGCATACTTCTTTCTAGAGGTCCCAAAGGTTACCTGCCTTATGGTTGGAGCTATTTTGAGCATCATATTAGCTTTGGTTTCCTTGCGTTGCTTTCTTTAAAAAATGTCTAGATTTTTTTTCACTCATTTGACACTTGCTGGTCGATTTCATGGACCTTCCCTGTGCTCTTTGCAGCAATAATTGACAAATTGCCACTGTGAAAACCAATGGAATTCAGAAGTGTCGATCGCTTCCTTGGACTTTTCCAATGGCTTCATTGTGAAAGCATAATCAATGTGGAGCTTCAATAGACTATCTAAAATGAGCATGAATGCGTGTAATGTACAAAAATTTCATTAGATAGAGGAAATGGAAAGATTGGATTCCAAGCCTTGTCCTTTTGTGCACAATCTGGGACATTGAGCATGGGACATCTCAAAACAAACGCTTCCCATTCTCTGCCTTCATCTCCAACATCAAGATTTTCCAATCCTTCATCTCTATCGTCTTGCCAAAGAAGCATTGAACCGGCCTTTGTGTAGTTCTCAATGTGTGCTTTTTGTATGTTAGGTTTGTACCCCAAACTGCAAAATGGACAAGGAAAGAGAGAAGAAGCCCCTTGTTTGTAGCCAAACAAACACTTTATGATCTTCAAGTCCCCACCGTGGTGCCACTCCACATCAAAGCTACCAAAACCGTCAACCTCCAACTTCTCACCTGCAAGTTGGGAGTGTATTACTTATGTGATCCATGCAGTTCTCTCAAAAATCCATGAAAGTACTCCATTAGTCTCTTTGGGCACCTCAATATCACCCAGCCACCAAATGTCTTTCTCTGATTGCACACTAAAAGACAGGGTGGGAGATGGCTCGACTCATTCCCTTTGCTTGGTTTGCAATAGGGCTTCATTCATTAGAGTGACACTTAGCCTCTCTAACCTTTGACCTTTCACTATTTGACACTCATTAAGTTTCAACAAAAAAGTGACCTTTGTGCCAAGCACTACAAAACAAACAAACAGAGGCAATACCTTAGACTTTGAGAAGAAGAACACAACCACAAGAAACAAGTACATTGTGTCACCTTATTAAGGTAGCTTGTAGAATCTAAGCATGTTTTGTTGAAGTCTTTTGAGATCCAACAAAATATTGTTACACATTGTGTAAGGAAAGCCCTTCTCCAAAGATATTATGGAGTTTTTCCTACCTTTTTCCCTTGCCTTTGGTGTGCGTGAATCATAAAGAGAAGCTAGCATTGTGTCCTCAATTTGTAGGTATGTCTCAATGTAGGAGAACACATCTTCGTTTGTGGCCTTCTTTGCAATGTTGACCTTGTGAAAAACGGAAAATAGGTTGTCCACAATTCCACACTCTTTGAGGGCATCCATTAGGAGTTGAAAAATAGCCTTGTTGACTTTGGTGTTGATCCCACCCTCATCACAAGCTTTTCGGCTTTTGTGTATAAGATCCTTGGTGACTACATTCCTAATGTGCTTCTCCCTAGGTGACTGTAAGATAGAAATCACATCATGGATATTGATTCAACTAGTGAGAAGGTTGAATCGATCATCTTGGCTTATTGCACTGCATGCCTCATGGATGAAGTTTCTAGCAACCAATGAGATAAATGTTAGCAAATAGTAGGAAGTAAAAATGTATCTTGCAAGTGAATAAAATCATCTTTTGGTTGTTATTTATCGTTTGTGTGCTCCACCGCACTGTGTAAGGGTTTCAATGGATGAAAATGTGGGCTTGCACTCCCTTGCACCAAGGGGTGTTTCTTTCAAATATGTGATCTTGTTGGCAAGATTTATAATGTGGACATCCTTTTCCTGCATTTGTTGCTGGATAATTTCAACCTCCCTCTCCGAAGAGGCGATACTTTCTTGTAATGCCACAGTTTTGAGTTGAAGATTCATGCATCCACGAATGCAAAGAAGCACCTGCACCCATACACAACCACTTGCAATAGCTTAGCAAGCTTGCTTCTCCCCTCCCAAGATATTGAAGAAACGTCAAAATGCTATTAACAGATGGATGGAAGTGGCTTATAGGATCATAAGGGTACAAATGGACATCCACCCAAATGTCAACATTCGTCTCACCGACGGTACGATGTTCCTGTGATGACCTCTATTCACCCTCACATGTGGCCTTCAGTGCAAACGCCATGGGCAAGGGAATATGTACAATTTTGGTGCGCGGAGTACGTAGTGGCGGAGGCACATGGTGACGATTTGTGATGTTCATAAGCGACATGGCAGTTGTTGCGCGAGGAAGCAAAGGATGAAAAGAGAGAGGGGGAAGGGAGATGGGAGGAGAGAAGGAGGCAAGGGGGGAGAGGGAGAGAGAGGGGAGGAGGAGAGAAGGGAGTAGGGAGGGAGAGAGGAGGAGAGAACGAAGGTTTTTTTGGAGGGGGGGGAGGGGGAGATTTTGGAAAAGTGGACTTTCGGTGCTTTAAGTCAAAAAAAAGTAAAATTCACTTTTGTGAAAAAAAAAGTCAAATTTTGGCCCTTATTGACCCACGTTTTTTATGCTGTGGCAACACATCTTTATTCCCTTCACATTCAAAAAGCTAGAGAGAGAAAGTGACCTCCTATGTCCACATCCTACATGTGTCTAAAAAAATGACTAGAAAAGTCTACTCAAAACTAGCTTCTTGAATGCCCTTGTCCCCTTAACCCTACACAACATTAGCCTTGATTCCTAAAAGTTAGGATTCCTTACAAGGCCCATGCAAACTCCATATTTCTCCTAATGGACCAAACATCTTGTCATTTTTGTAAATGACCTCTTTTTCCTTTTAGGAACACCATTTTGTTGAGGTGTATATGGCAGTGTGGTGTATGCGGCAATGTACGTTGGTGTTTTTTTCCATGTCTAGCCAAAAATGCAGTACAATCATGAGGCATACACTCCCCCGCTCGATCTGAATGGAGGGTGCCCATAGTACATTTAGAGATATTTTCAACCATAGCGGGAAATTTTCTTGAATCACGTCTAAACACTTCGAAGCTAGCTTTAAGTGGACACACCCATCCATGCTTGGAGTAATCATCAATGAAAGTCACAAAGTATAGGTAATTACCTTAGAACGGAGTGTACATAGGCCCAAAAACATCACCAAGCACAAGCTGCAACAAGCATGTAGCCCTTACTGAACCATCCTTTAGAAACGTCGAACGTTGCATCTTACCCAAAATACAACCTTCACACACATGCTTCACAGGTGTTTTAAGAGACGGCAAAGAAGAAACCATACCAAATTTTTGCAAACGCAGCAAACTGGTTAGATTCTGAAAAAACCTTTGAATTCACGACTGCATTTGCAAAATTTTTCCCACACTTGTCATACAAAGTGAGATTATATAGCCCACAACACAAAACACCAGATGCAACAATTTCATCTCCAAAATTTAGATCACGATTTGTACATCTGTCATCCACAAATTTGACAACAAGACCAAGTCTAGCAAGTGCAAATACATAAAAAATATTCTTCTTGATCCCAAGTACATAAAGTGCATCAACAAGTGTAAAACAATTTCCATTTGCAGTAGTCGGTAGCACAATCTTTCCAATTCCCTAGACAGGATAAGAGCCATTGTTGGCACAAGTGGCTGAATTCCCATAAGGATGTCCTCAAGAGAGGTTAAAAAAGTCACAATGACAGGTAATGTGCTTTGTAGAACCATTGTCAAAGTACCACAAATGAGCATCTGCAGCAATTGACATACATGCATCATCAATAGAAGCATCATAAATGCTGCATCTACATCAGCATCACAATTTCCTTTGATAGAAGACCCTACAATAGCTGCACTTGTATTGGACTATCCTCTTTCTTCTTAGCCTTTTTTTCTTTTAGCTTAGGATGCTGCTTGATCAAGTGATCATTAGCTTTACAAAAAAAGGAAATGTAACTTCTTTTTTCCCTTTTCACTTGAATTCACGTCAGATTTCTGTTGTTCAATCAAGCAGACTCCAGAAACGACAAAATTGTTCTCTCTTACAGGGTGAATTCGAGTGCTCCCAGAGGAAGCTCAACTCACAGCTTTCCTTGAGTAGTCTAAACCGGCCCTTAGGGTGTTTACACACCGCCATTTTAAAAGAGATTTCCGTCTAACTTATGGCGGCTAAGTTTTCATGTAGCGGGTGGGTAACTAACTTGAGGTTTACACATATTTTTTATATATAAACAATATGGTGCTCATTATGATTGGTCAAGAAGAATGGCCAAGTTAACCCCATATATATATATATATATATATTATATATATATATATATATATATATACATATATACACACACACATAAATATATATATGTATGTATATATATACAACACTTGTCCAAATCTTTCCCCGTGTTGGCTCATGCGTGGCTGCCGGTAGGAATATGGCGGAGGGAGGGTTAGCCTATTGGTTTGTCTTAGTGCTTGTATGCTACTGATTTGTGTTCAATATGCAATCTATGCATTCCCTGATAAACCTCTCTTCCGAGGGGCATCATGTTTTTTGTGGGTCTGGAAATAGGCTCCCTACTTTTGCTCTAATGAGTGCTAGACATGTTGGATTCATGAACCTATGAAAAACTCTTCTGCTGGCTCGTTTGAACTTGGCCTTACCTTCTATTCCATCCTTAGCCCGCCATCTGCCCCCTTCGACTCTGCTCCTCCTACCTCTCATTATAATGTTTCCTTGCCTCACAGCCATGTCGAGCATATGCAGCAATCAGCGGGTTCCAAGGGATTGCACTCCAGACAAAGAACTTCTCTAGTAAAACAAGTGGTTGGTGAGCTTCATGTATGACAAACTGTCCATTCGAGTGCATGGACTCCAAGATATTCCTACAAGGCTTAGGGCTTGTGAGAGGGCTAATAAGAAACACTTGGAGGTTGTCGGTCCCAAATGGCAATCACCTCATATGCTTGTATCTTGAAGGCATTTGACATTATGACACAAGGCCACACACTCATGTCAGGCTCTCAAGGCATCAGTGATTGCATCTGAAGGGATGCCTTTACTTTACGTATATGCACAACACGAGCTCTAGATGGTCCTGCTTGCGATTGGTGATGTGGATGATGTTTCCTGTCACTCTCCAATGATGGTGGTCTCTCCTTTTCTCACCAATGCTTGACGCGTTTCTTAACTCTGCGCCATGGTGTCATATCGACTTGTTGGTGTTGCTCCTATGCCCATGACAAGTCTTCTGTCCGTGAAGACTCTTTTGCCCGACTCCCCTGCCTAGTGCTTGAAGAGTGTCAAGAACGGCCAGATGCTTGCAGGCATTTCCTCGTGCCTTTTAGCTATGCCGGCTTCTTTCATCCTTGGAGAGTTTTTCTATTGGCAGGAGAATGCTCTTTGGCAGCTTGTTTAGCGACCGCCATCGGGTATCGTAAGAGGTCACCCGTGCTAAATAAATAAGTGACTAATGAGTGGATCCAATATTTATAAGGGCCCATTTTAAAAGGGCACGTTTACACTATAATTTTTACAAAAAGCTATTATATTTTAAAAGGGTGCCTCAAACTTCAATAAAAAAAGTGCAAAGAAGAGTTGGACCCTGCATTCACATGTAGTCACTTGCACTGAATCCACCTTGACCCTTGCCGCACTCTGCGTTGGCGCCATGCAACATGCTTTGGAGGGGCCTTGCAACATTCGCCACTTATTGATGTGCTCTTAACGACTCACTTTGTGCACTTCCCTTGCAATCGTGGATTGTCGCGCACGCTCCATGGCTAGCTTACGAGCAAATGTCGTGCTAAAAAATGAGTTGAACATCTCTTCCAGATAATTCGATTGCACCATACCACCACCATGTCAATTATTTTTAAAGTACACCCCCTTGCTTGATAATGGGACTTCTCAATGCCTTAGGTGCTAAAAATCTCAAGCAAACCATATTTGTGCATATAAAAATGCACCATGCGCAAACAAGATATGTTGTTCACATGAGAAAACAATGCACATTATTAAATGAAATAATCTCTTGTAAAAATTTCATTATGTGACATGGCTTACCATGGTAATGTGTGATGTTACTTTTACCCCAAGCAAGGGTAAAGGTGAAATCCGCCAACACTTCTTGGAATGATTGGCGTTGCTCTTTTGTTGTGCTGGTAAGACCCATAAGCTTGACCATTTTAGCAGAAGTAGCCCAAAATTGCTTGTGCTTGCTTGCAAGCTCGCCGTTTGAGTTATTTTCAGTAGTACCTTTGCATAATTCTTTCCAAAGGTCCCAAAGGTTACCTGCCTTGTGGCTGGAGCTATTTTGAGCATCATATGAGCTTTGGTTTCCTTGGGTTGCTTTCTTAAAAAAGTGTCTAGCTTTTTGTCCACTCATTGACACTTGTTGGGCAATTTCATAAACCTCAATTCCATGTGTTCTTTTGCAGCAACAATTGACACATTTCCATCGTGACAACCAATGGAATTCAGAAGTGCCTCCACCCTTTCCATCGCTTCCTGGGACTTTTCCAATTACTTCATTGTGAAAGCGTAGTCAATGCGAGCTTCAATAGCCTATAAAAAATGAGCATAAATGCATTTAATGTACAAAAATGTACATTAGATAGAGGAAATGGAAATATTGGATTCCAAGCCTTGTCCTTTTGTGCATGATCTAGGGCATTGAGCATGGGACATCTCAAAACAAATGCTTCCCATTCTCTACCTTCATCTCCGGTATCAAAATTGTCGAATCCTTTGTCTCTATCCTCTTTCCATGGAAGCATTGAACCACCCTTTGTGTAGTTCTTGTGTGCCTTTTGTCTATTAGGTTTGTACTCCCGAGTGAAAAATGGACAAGGAAAGAGAGAAGAAGCCCCTTTTTTGCAGCAAGACAAATACTTTATAGTCTTCAAGTCCCCACCATGGTGTCAACATCAAAGCTACCAAAACCCTCAACCTCCAACTTCTCACCTGTAAGTTGGGAGTGTATCACTTCTCTAATCCATGCAGTTCTCTCAAAAATCCATGAAAGTACTCCATTAGTCTCTTTGGGCATCTCAATAGCACCCAACCACCAAATGTCTTTCTCTGATTGCACACTAAAAGACAGGGTGGGACCGAATCCCTTTGATTGATTTACAATAGGGCTTCATTCATTAAAGTGACACTTAGCCTCTCTAATCTTTGACCTTTCACTATTTGACACTCATTAAGTTTCAACACAAAAGAGACCTTTGTGCCAAGCATTGCAAACCAAGGAGAGGCAACCTTAGACTTTGATAAGAAGAACACAACCAAAAGAAACAAGTATATTGTGTCACCTTATTGAGGTAATTTGTAGAATCTAATCATATTTTGTTGAAGCCTTTTGAGGTCCACAAAAATATTGTTCCACATTGTGTAAGGCAAGCCATTCTCTTAAGATCTTATGGAGTTTTTCCTACCTTTTTAGGACAACACATGTTCATTTGTGGACTTCTTTGCAAGGTTGACCTTGTGAAAAACAAGAAATAGATTATCCACAATTCCACACTCTTTGAGGGCATCCTTTAGGAGTTGAAAAATAGCCTTGTTGGCTTTGGTGCTGATCCCACCCTCACCACAAGCTTTTTGCATGTCATCTTCACTACCCACATTTCTCAGTTTGTGCATAAGGTCCTTGGTGATTGCATTCCTAATGTGCTTCCCCCTAGGTGATTGTAAGATAGAAATCACATCATGGGTATTGAGACAACTAGTGAGAAGGTTGACTCGATCATCTTGGTTTGTTCCACCGCGTGCCTCCTGGATGAAGTTTCTAGCAACCAATGAGATAAATGTTACAGAATAGTGTGAAGTAAAAATTTATTTTGCAAGTGAAGAACAAATCACCTTGTGGTTGCTACTCATCATTTGCGTGCTCCACCCCAATGTGCAAGGGTTTCAATGGATGAAATGTGTGCTGGCTCCCTTGCACCAAGGGGTGTTTGTTTCAAATTTATGATGGTGTTGGGAAGCTTCATAATGTGGGCATCCTTTTCCTGCATTTTTTATTGGAGAGTTTCAACCTCCCTCTCCGAAGAGGCAATACTTTCTTGTAATGCCATTGTTTTGAGCTGAAGAGCTTGACATTCGTGCATCTACGAATGCAAAGAAGCACCTACACCCATACACAACCGCTTGCAATAGCCTAACAAGCTTTCTTCCTCCCTCCCAAGATATTGAAGAAACATCAAAAGGCTATTAAAGGATGGATGGAAGCGACTTATAGGGTCGTAAGGGTACAAATGGCCATCCACCCAGATGTCAACATTCGTCTCACCAGCAATACGATGTTCTTGTGATGACCTCTATTCACCCTCACATGTGGCCTTTGGTGCAAACGCCATGGGCAAGCGAATATATACAATCTTGGTGTGCGGAGTACGTAGTGGTGGAGGCACACGATTTGTGGCCCTTAGTGACCCACGTTTTTGCTGGTGTGGCCACACACCTTTACTCCCTTTTTGAGGTGTATATGGTAGTGTGGTGTATACGACAGTGTACGTTGGTGTTTTATCCCATGAATAGCCAAAAAATGCATTAAAATCACGAGACATACACTCCTCCCCTCGATCTAAACGGAGTGTGCCCATAGTACGTTTAGAAACATTTTTAGCCATAGCCTGAAAATTTGTTGAAGCACATTTAAACACCTCGAAGTTAGATTTAAGTGAACACACCCATGCATCCTTGCCATAATCATCAATGAAAGTCACAAAGTATAGGTAATTACCTTAGTACGGAGTTTGCATAGGCCCACAAACATCACCGAGTACAAGCTACAACCTGCATGTAGCCCTTACTGAACCATCCTTTGGAAACTTCGAACCTTGCAACTTACCCAAAATACAACCTTCACACACATGCTTCACAGGTGATTCAAGAGGCGGCAAAGAAGAAATCATATCAAATTTTTGCAAACGCAGCAAACTGATTAAATTCATATGCCCAAAACGTGCATGCCAATGTTTAGCATCTGAAACAACCTTTGAATTCACGACTTCATTTGCAAAATTTTGCGCACACTCGTCATACAAAGTGAGATTATACAACCCATGACACAAAATACCAGTTGCAACAATTTCATCACCAAAATTCATGAACTGTACATCTGTCATCCACAAATTTGACAACAAGACCAAGTCTAGCAAGTGCAGATACATAAAAAACATTCTTCTTGATCCTAGGTACATAAAGTGCATCAACAAGTGTAAAAGAATTGCCATTTGCAGCAGTCGTCATCACAATCTTTCCAGCTTCCTAGACTGGATAAGAGTCATTGTTGGCACAAGTGGCTGAATTCCCATGAGGGACGTCCTCGAGAGAGGTAAAAAAGTCACAATGAGAGGTAATGCACTTTGTAGCACCATTGTCAAAGTACCACAAATGAGCATCTGCAGCAACAGACATACATGCATCATCAACAGAAGCCTCATAAGTGCTCTACACTAAAAGCTCATTCTGCATCTACATTAGCATGACAATCTCCTTTGATTGAAGACTCTATAGTAGTTCCACTTATATTGAAACTATCCTCTTTCTTCTTAGCCTCTTTTGCCTTCACCTTAGGACACTGCTTGATCAAGTGATCATTATCTTTACAAAGAAAGGAAATGTATCTTCTTTTTTCCCTTTTCACTTGAATTCGCATAATAGGTTTTGCCAACAAAAGCATTGAAAATGGGTGATTTACCACTCGCAAAAGAACCATGAGAAGTGGCTACATTGCTATTACCACTTTTCCTCTGAGCAGCAATGAAGGCATGTTCACTTGCACATTGTTTAGCCCTGTTTTTTTCTTGAAAGTGACTCTTGCAACAACAATGTGCATTATGTATCAAACTTGACAACATCAAGATTTTCTTGTCATAAGTCTTTAAATACTAGCAAAAGTTTGGTAAGAATCTGGCAAAGCATCAAGATGAGTCTGCACAAGGGAACTGTTAGAAATGACTTCACTTGAAAAAATGAGTTGCCAATTTATATCCTTGGTACCAACAAGTAAAGTGTCCATGTCATCTTCCTCATGTATGATCTTCAACTCCAATTCTTTATGAAACAATGCAATTTTAGCCTCATTGTGCTTCCACTCTCTTTTCACCATGGATAGCGGGATGGTTTGTGAGCGGGATCACGTTAGATTTCTGTTGTTCGATCAAGCAGACTCCAGCAATGACAAAATTGTTCTCTCTTACAGGGTGAATTTGAGTGCTCCCAGACGAAGCTCAACTCACAGCTTGCCTTGAGTAGTCTAAACCGGCCCTTAGTGTGTTTACACACTGCCATTTTAAAACAGACGGCCGTCTAACTTATGGCGGCTAAGTTTTCATGTAGCGGGTGGGTAACCAACTCGAGGTTTACGCATAGTTTTTTTTTCGTAAAAAATATGGTGTTCGTTATGATTGGTCAAAAAGAATGGGCAATTTAACGCCATATATATATGTATATATATAGGTATTCGTTCAAATCTCTCCCCGTGTTGGCTTAACGTCTTAGTGTTTGTACGCCACTGATTTGTGTTCAATGTGCAATCTCTGTATTCCTTGATAAACCTCTCTTCCGAGGGGCGTCAGTTTTTTTGTGGGTCTGGAAATAGGCTCCCTACATTTTCTCCAACGAGTGTTAGGCACGTTTGAGTCATGAACCTGTGAAAAACTCTTCTGCCGGCTCATCTAAACCTGGCCTTACTTCAATGAATGCATGCGGACGTGGTGGTTAGAGCACATGCCCTGCTTATAGGTTCGAGGCTCAAGGTGCAGGCCCGAATTTACTAATCGGCCCGAATTTACAAAAACACACCCCATGCCAAATAGTGCGAAAGGCCTTCCGAGGGGCGTCAAGTTTTTTGTGGGTCTGGAAATAGGCTCCGTCCAACCAATGAGTACTGGGAGTCATGATGAACCTGTGAACAAGTCTTCTGCCGCGGCCTTGTCTTCTGCTCCATCCTCAGCCCGACGTCTGCCCCCCCCCCCCCCCCGACTCCGCTCCTCCGACCTCTAAGTACAGTGTTTCCGTGCCACAGCCATGTCGAGCATATCCGGCAATCAGCGGGTTCCAAGGGAGACAAAGAACTTCTCACACTCTCATGAGGGCATAAGCAGCGTGACGATTTTTTCCAAGAGACCTGACTCATCCAATGTTGACATGGGAGAGAGAATTCACAATGAGATTCCTAGTATAGGGTTGCTGGTGGTGCTTTTTTCTCGATATGTAAGCGAAATCCACACAAAAGGTCACGGTGTGCATCCTTTCCGGAATGTCGTCACTTGAAATGGTTGATTGCAGGATATGGCTACAATGGCTGGCGCACAGAAGTTAAGCGCTGTTTTGACTAGATGCGAAGGGAAGGCATCTACCCAAATGCATTCACCTGTGCTTGCTTCTTGAAGGCTTGTGGGCTTGGGATACTTTTAACAATATGGTTGTGGCAAGGAAGCTCTGTGCCATTTTCACCAGATGACCTATTGGGCAAGGCATTCTGACAGAGATATGAGATCAATCAAGACGATGCCATCATACGATTATCCTCCAATTTAGTCGGCTCTTCGAGGTGCTTGTCGAAGATAGGGAAATGTGAACCTTGGCCTTTGAGTGTGCAAAAGTGGTAGGGAAATGTGATGTTGCAGAATGTGTCAATGAGTAAAATTTATACAGCTGCGGGCAAGCAGGAGCAGCTTGTTAGTCATGAGCTCTTTGAATTTTTATTTTTTTTTAATGTTGGCATTGATTGTAGGATATATGTATTGGAACAGGCTCGAAATGGTGTTTGAAAGCTCAATGACAAAGTTTAGCCGATGACAATGGATTGGTTGCGATTATTGAGAAATGAATGTCAAAATAGAATTGCACGTGAATTCTCTACACAAAACATGTTGGAGGCTACATTGCAAAATCAGTGGTGCAAATGTTTTAATGAAATTCAAGCTGTAATTATGGAGTTATTTAGCTACAAAATTCAGGTTGTTCTTACACATCTGTTGACAAGGAGCTTTCTCAAACAAGGTTCCATGATCAACTGATGGGTTTGCATACTACGACCGAGTGCTTAGCAATGTGCAAGCTAAATTGCCCTCCTTTGCCCGTTATATCCACCTTGCTTTGCCCCGGGGGAGGAAGGAGCTCAAACGACTGTACAAGGCGCCCAAGCACAAGGGAAACGATGGGAATTGCTAGAATAATTCCCGGGCAACTTCTTCTCCCGACTCCAAATGGCAAAAATCTGAAGTCATTCCCATTGGCTTCGATCTTCTTGGCCCCAAGGAATCGCTCTGGATTGAACACCTCTGGCTTCTCCCACCATTCTGGATTGTTGGCCAGATACCATGCATTCACCAGGATCTTGCTCTCTGCTGGGATGTCATACCCTCCAAGCTTTGCCTGATGCAAGTTCATATGTGGCACCAGTAGAGGGATTGCCATGTGCAAGCGCATTGTTTCCTTCACCACAGCATGCAAAAATGGCAAACGTGGCACTTCGGGTTCGGTGAGGGGTACCCCTTTGCCCAGTACTGTGTTCAACTCATCGCGGACCTTGCTCTGGATGTCTGGATTGTTGACGAGCTCCGCCAAGCCCCATTCGATCGACCACAAGGTAGTCTCAATGGCTGCACGAGGCATACAACAGAGAAAGATGTCATGTGAATGACCACCAACTCAACCGAATTCAGTAAGAAAGTACATGAGCACATTTAAATCTTTCGCCGCAAGTTTTGCATTACATGTTAATTACCTGCGACGTTGATGTTTTCGACAATGTACAGAACGTTATCTTCAGTAATCTCTCCATTCTTTTGGGCATCGAGCATGTGGTCAATGGCACACTTCTCATCATGCGAAGGAGGTTTGACTCTGATGAGCTTCCTGCACAGAGAAAGTGGACATCAGGTGAAATTCACAATATCCCTGGCAAAATAACCATGGCTTCCATGCAGACGAAGACAAATAAGAGAGCTCTATAAGCAGCTGGGAGCTCTAGTTTTACAAGCTTTTGACACTCTACAGAGCAATATGTTATACGTTGACAATCAAAACACAATTGTAGCAACAGGTTATATACTGATGAATCAATATTAGCTTCGATGCTTACTTGTGCTCCTCTATAAAGTGCTTGTTGAAGAGGCGGAGGCGCTCATCCTTCACTTTCTGACAAAGCTCCAGATACTTGCGAAGGAAGGGCCGAAGAATTGGGATGAAATCGCCATAGTTGTACTCAAAGCTCTGAGCAAGCCTGCTTCTCTCACCATTCAGCCTTTTGAGCTCAACAAAGAGGGGGTCATCCTCTCTCTCAAATCTGCGGTTGAACATCATGCAGTACATGTTGTTGTACATGAGCATTTGCAAGCGCTGCCGCACGACAACTCCTGTTGTGGCTGCTCCAGGCTTGGTCTTGAGATCTTGAATTGCAGAATTGATCTCCTCCTCCCAATGCACTCTAGATTGTTGCACCACTTTGTTTGTGAAGAAGGGCACTGTCATAATGCGCCGCATTTTTCGCCAGTGATCTCCATAGACTGTGAAAACCATGTCTTGACCCTTGCCAGTGAAAATGTCGAATACAACATTGCGCGTGCGAGAACCAAATTCGACACCTTGTGTGTGTAGAACCTCCTTGGCGAGCTCAGGGGAGGAAACTACTACAAGATTGCGTTGTCCCATTCTAAGCAGGAAGATCTCGCCGTATTTCTTTGCCAGCTGCGACAGATTTTCATGGTTGAGGTCATCTCCGACTTGAAGCCAGTTACCAAAGATGGGGACAGCAACAGGGCCTGGAGGGAGGCGAAGCTTGGCCTTGAAGAGGTGGGAGATGGCGAGGGTGATGAGGGAGAGGGCGAGCAGGGAGAAGAGGATGGTCTCGAGTGAATTGGGCAAAGGGAAGGGCAAGCTGAGAGGCAGCAGGCTCGTCGACGCCATAGCTAGCAAAACGTGTGTCTGTGTGTGTGGCGTTTAGGGTTTTGTCTATGGAGGCGATCAGCGATTGAGCGTCTGTGCAACCACTGTGATGTGAAGGCTAGTACGTAGAATTGCAGAGCTGATGCGAGGTATTTGTAGTCTGTGTTGAATGGTGGAGAGTTTTCTACTGACCAGACTTCGGCGGCTCCACGTTTCCTGCACCGCTGCACCGCGGCGTCATAAAAAAAGGCGTCATAAGCTGACGTCATGCTGGTGTGGAATCGCCATACTTGGCCATCAGAAGCTGCCTCTGAGATGGCCTGCGGCTCCATAACCGACCATGCAAAGCGCATAGCTCGCCCCCCTCAATACCAAATTACAGCCACGCGACCTTCTGTGTGACCTGGTCCCAGCAAAAATGAAGTGGTCCCTCCTCTTTTCAAGATAGCGGACACCACGAACGTATCTAGGAGGGTGCTCTGGGGCACCTCCAAAGTAATTAGAGGGCTCTCCCAAACCACCTTTAGAGGGCGTACGAGGGAGCCCTCCAAAAGACTCTCCAGGTCGAGCCGAGTAAAGGAAACCCCCGCCCCCTTCTTCACTAATTGACACGGAGGAGGGATCAATGGCCCTCATTAGGCGTCGCGAAAATCCGATTGTTATGGCTATGTTACAATCTGATTGTAATGGTTATTCAAGTCCATGCCATGGCCATGTGAATTTGTTTGATTAATTCCGTATTCAAGTGTCCTTGTCACAACAATATTCGGAAAATCCTGTAATCAACATGTTCAAGGACACCACATTTCGGGTAGAAAGCTCGATAAGAACTTTAGTAAACATTAAGCTAACTTTAATTTATGTGGTTGCTAGGATTTTTATCATCTCAATCCCTCTTGCTTCATCATCATTGTCGCTGCCATCATATCCATTATATCTATCCTTACAATTATCATGCTCTTTATAAGTAGTTTGTCCATTGCTTCCATGTTGCTATAATCCCTTCTATATCAATCGTGTTTTTCATGATCTCTTCCTCTTTCATACTTTTCTCATGTCGATCATGTCTACCCTGATCTCCATGACCATGTAGATCTTGTCTATATTGCGATCTCCATCATCATCTCTTCTACGACTTTTTCCCTTGTGCCAATTGTCGCGTCGCCTTTGCTATCATGTCTACCATAACCATTACTTTTGTGTCGTTCCTCTTCTTTCAACTTATCCACATTGTGCAAGATCCTTTCGTAATCTTTGATTCTCCCTCCACCATTAGGGACAGAATGCGTGTGTTTCTGCTTGTCTGCGGCCTTGCTTTTAGGTAGAACAATAGCATGAAATGCTATTTGTAACATTTAATGGGGTAGTAACTTATGTGCAGTGGAATTTAACATAGACATAGTGAGCATTTCATTAAGAATAGATTCCTAATGAGCATTGCAAGAGTGCTTAGTTGGAGAGAGAGCAACAAAATCATAACCTCGTAAGAATTAGGCATGAACAATGCTTCAAAAAGAGAGAGAAATTAAGCTATACAGTTGAGGACCGGATGTACATGGAGCCGGTCCCCCCTCCAAAAGGCTTTGTATTTGGGTTTCCCCCATCAAGGGAGACATTTTACAATACAATACTTTGTGTTCCTTTAATAACTTGCTGGTGCAATGAAGATGGACGCTTCAAGCACCAAGCTTACACTTGAAAAACACAACATCAATTCCCTCACGGTCTCATACCCAAGACCTCACACAGCTTCGAAGGTGGTGAGAGCTAGCAGGGTATGAGAGTAGATCTAGAGGAAGAAGAAGTATTCTTACGAGAAAGAAGTATTTCTCCTCACATAATCACTCTTAATAGATTAGCATAGCTTACTAATTAGCATGGTAGATGAGATGAGCATGCATTGGAGCTTGGCTCTTGGTTGGATTTGCATCACAAAGCCAAGAGTCGTTGGTGTAGGCCTCCCTTCTCACAAGCTTGGAGTAGATGATGAGCTTTCCATTAAAGCTTGAGAAGGAGATAGTCTTCTTTACTTCACACATGAGTTTGTGTGAGTGTGTATGCCATAATGCCTTGCAAAATGAGCCCTCTCAGTCTTGGTCGACCCCTCTTGCTATTTCCTCCTCCTGGCCCCTCATTGGCTCATGCCAAGCTTAGCCAATAGGAAATTAGAGGTCAAATGGAGAGCCTTGTGACAAGTGTCCCTCTTTCCCTTTTAGCGAGGGTTTAGGTAATTCAAATATTGCATTTAAATCTCCATTAGACCTTTTTGCCCTCTGGCCAATAGGAATTAAGCAAGCCATTAGGCTGGCTGCTTAATTCTCATTGGACCCCTTGGCAGGCTGTCCAATAATCTTCTAGGAGGCTTAATTTTCATTGGTTCTTTTATCAAGTGTTTTTAAATTAATTAGACTCAATTTTCTCTAGACTAATCCTCATTGGTCCACCTCTATGGCCATCCAATAGGATTTAGATGGGAATTTGTTCTCCTCCCCTTCCAAAGCCGGATTAGAGTGATTAATGCTTTTATGTTTCTTTCCTCAGCCCCGTGCTCAAGATGGCTAAGTGTAATTGGAAAGAATTCTTAAAACCAGTGAAAAGGTTTCTTTGGAAGAACAACACGAAAACCTCCCGGCCATGGCAGTGGGCTAGATGGGAGGTAGTTGCTCGCCCTTTAGACCAAGGAGGGCTCGGCATTCTTAACCTTGTATCCCGTGCTGAGGCCCTTTGTGCCAAGTTTATGGTCTCATTGGCTACATAGGACAAAGCTTGGGCTATCATGACCAAGGAAATGCTTGATGTAGTAAAACTGGGATCGAAAGGGGGAAAGTGGAAGGGGGTTGTGATGCACGACAAACTTCTCGCCCCGAAGTGGTATTATCTTAGATTTGGTGGAATCTCAGCGGAGCTAATGAGGAAGTGCAAAAGTGTAGCTGAGGTTTTGGAATGGGGGAAGTAACCAGATACTTTAAGAACTCCATTTTGCACTGGTTGGCTCTCTAAAATATTGGGGCCACCGCATAGCCCCTATTGGATAGAAATGGCCAGGAATGTGAATAATAAGGGGCTCGTTCGGACTTGAGAAATTCTGGGATGGCAACAGGAAGTGCTGGAAAACTGTTGACTCTTTAGCCACCCAATTTCAATTGAATGGCTTTGAGATCTTACTAGTCTACAGGGTGATGAAAGAGCTTGATAAGGTGGTGATGCCAATTTGTGAATCCAACTTTGAATGGGACGCTTGGAGATGGCCTGGGAGTAGCCTCTTTTTGGAAACCACATTCTAAAGGCATTTACCATGCATCAATGCACGAGGCTAATTGGTGTAGCCCCCTCAACAAATTATGGAAGAGGCACTGGACGGAAAAGCGGCGGGAGGGAGTCATGGAGAACATCTGGAAGCCAACGTGGCCTCAGTATATGAAGATATTTTTGTGGAAAGTGATGTGGGGTGCAAGCTTTGGTGAAATAATACAAGAGAGCAGAGTGACGATCCACATGATCGGAGGCAAACAAGCCTGAGAGGACTGGTCTAGAACAATACATGACATCTTGTAATAAGTAAAGCCTAGGAGTAGTTGTGGTCTCTATGTCAAGCAGAAAACTTGTAGTCCTTTGACCCTCAAGGCTTGGTCCGAGCTCGAGGTTGGTGTATATTTCTGATGTTCTTAATACTATCTACTCACAATTGTGAGTTTTGAAAAAAAAAAGGGATTTGGATGGGAATTGGGGGCAACTGTGGGCTAGGAACCTGACATGTGTCTATTATGCCCTTTGTGTAAAGGGAAGCCTTGAGTGTGTGTGTGTGTGTGAGTGTGTGTGTGTGTGTTCTCGCACCTCTTCTCTCTCTTCCCCTACCTTTAGGGCTCGCCCCCTCCCATCTAGGGATGTGGGAAGACTTTGTGGTCTTCCCAAAGCATCCAATTTCCCTAAGGATTGACCATTGAACATCTCATTTAAATTTTGGAACCTAAGCTTTTTGGAAATCTTAATGGGCTGAACCTTAGGGTCTTTGAAGCCCATTGATGCACATTGCTCTTTTTCAGACTGTCCCTCTTTGGATCCCTATTTCCCTCCTTTGGATCCCTATTGTGACCAGCCTGCTAGCCTTACCAATATTCTAGCTTGTTCTCCCTTGGTACTTCCCCATATTAAATGATCAGTTTAACATGAGAAACTCATTTAGGAGAGTTAGATATTAGTTATTATGACATTACCTCTCTTTTGAAATCGTAGTCGTCCTCGACTATGAGGTAGAAACGATAAAGCCTAGTCGATCATTAGTCCTTTTTCTAGCGGGTAGAGGATCCCTATTTTACCCTACAACATCGTTCCATAATGGATGACTAATCCATTTGGCACTTGAGAGCCTAAGTTACCGCAAGCATGTCTGCTCATTAGTCCTATCAATCTTCCATAGTAGAGTGAGAAGCTCTACTTGGTGTTTGGGAGACGTCGTCTCCACAAACTTGATCCTAAGCATGCATACTTATTAACATTTGTGCACAATAAAGAAAAAGAGAGTTCTATAAAACAAAAAACTCTGTTCATTTAAACAATTTTACATTTGCTTACTCTAGGGAAGCATTGTAAGCATTGACAAGGTTTAGATTATCCTTTAATTGTATGCCTTTCAAAAGGATAGTTCTTAAACTTAATAAGATACCGTCAGATAATCTTACTGCCTCTTAATACCTTGTCTTCATGTCGGAGAATGAACTCGGGCTGCATCACCTCTTCTTGGTCCTCGATCTTCGGTGGGTCTTCAATAATTGGTTCTTGAGGTGGCTCTCCTTTGTAAGGTTTTAGTAGGCTCACATGGAAAGAATTTTGTATGAGCCAATGGCTGGGTAACTTGAGTTGATAGGCCATCTCATTGATTGGTCTAAGTATCTGGAAGGGACCATACTAGTACCTTTTTGCTAACTTAGCATAGTACTTTTGGTGTCCCGTAGGATTCTTGCCTGTTGTGTGCCTTAATCAAGCCTTGGGAAACTTAAGCAAGACCCAATCATTTTGTTTAAAAGCTAGGTCTCTTCTGTGCTTATTAGCAATATCCTTTTGCCTTTGCTGAGAGATGGATATAGCATCCTTAATCTTTTGAAAAGATTCTTGATCTGCATCGGTGGCAATTTCTTGGAATCGTCTCAAGCGCTTGGAGAATGGGTGGTCACCTTTGTGGATGTAGCATAAGAGATCGCAAGGCACCCAGATCCCTTCATGTGGAGGGATAGATACGACATACTTTATGATGTGCTCCTCCATGAACCTTGAGATCTCGACAAATGCGTCCATGTGGAGGGCTATTGTGGCGTCAAGGTCGAGGAGACAAGTGAATAAGATGTGAAGATCTAACTTCCCCTTGTAATTTGTGTCCTCTAGGAAGAGGGTGAAGCGTGACATACGGGTGAATGTGGGTGCAAACGTAGAGGCGATAGAGACATCCATATCTAGTCTATGGTATAGGTGATAAGTGGAAGAGCTCAACGGTTGCAAAAGTGAAAAGCTAGACTCTTTTATAAAAAATAGACTTTCGTCTCATTGTGATGCGTAGATTTCAATTATTACTAAAAGTGGTACTGAAACAAGTTGTACACAAGATCGCTATTGTAGAATGAAAAATCATATTCAAAATCTAAATTTTTCAAAGAAAAGAAAATTGATTACAGAGGGTATTGTTTTCGAAAATGCAAGAGCTACAAAGCTATTACAGTGATAGCATAGTTCCATCCATGCGCCAATCCTCCTAGACCTTCATTATGTCTTCCATTCTCTTTCCAATCTACAAACATTCTCGACAATAAGTAGGCAAATATCATCAAAATTTGATAGAGTGAAAATCTGGTGGAAGGATTCTCACCTTGTGACCTTGTAGACGAAATTGAGCTTGTTGAAGGTCCTCAAAACCAATAATGGTCAAATGTTCTTGCACAATGCTGAGAGTCCAATGCTTGTTCACTTGGACAACTTCCAAAGCATCATTGGGGCATCCTCACTATAATATCAAAGCTTGCAATAACGCCATCTACACACTTTAAGGGAGTCCACACTCCAAGCTTGCACATCCAATGATCACAGTGAAATCGTATATTCAAGGAGGTGCGGGGTTTTAAATAGCGCATCCCAATACAAGATACTCCAACCGTACAATAATACCTATCCCCATTGTGCATGCCCTCCACAAAACCCAATCCTATTAAGCCTCCCTAAATCCTCATAATAAACATCTCTATATACAAAATGTGTGTAAGTCTTCACAAATCCAAACTCTTTGAAGATATGCACAAAACACAACACTGAATAGGAAAACACCAACTTAACCCCACAAACCTAGAAGTTTTAGAATATTTCAAGGAGTTTTGGACATCTATTACCATATTTTTCTTGAAAGATGCTACCAACCATAAATTTGGCTATGGCCACTCCATACTTAATAAGGAAGATACTTTGATGTGTTTAAACTTTCAATACCCTTGTATAGAAGTAGGTACAATATAGGAGTGAGAATAGAAGAAAAAACTTCTTTGAACCAATTTGGTTGGGCAAAGGTGTGCAAAAAATTTTGCTCCAACATCCGCATGTATAGGCATTGAATGTGCTGGGGAGGCTATGAAGTGGCTGCTCCTCCACCAATTTGGATGGAAATATGACTGCAAAATCATGGAAAATCATAATTATGAAGCCATAGAAACATTCCACTGTGACTTCACACCTAGCTTTGTATTCTCAAAGCATGTACTTACAATGTGAGCATTTCCCTTCATCGAGATTGAATAGACGCAGACCCTGGAGCCTTCTCCTTAGAGTAGAGTCGCACCAAAGGTTAATGGGGGGAGTGGGGGGAGAGTACTTTTCATTTTCCAAAAATGAGAAGAACAAGGCTGAATTCTCGAATGCAGAAGACGCTCCTACTAGCACCACAAAACATGTAGGTATCAAGCTATATTCTCGGAAATCCTTTCCTCTCCTCTTTCCTAGGCTTCAACCTTCCAATTACAATATTGTCACACTGCCATTATCTCCTCCTTCCAAATCACTCTGACAAATTTGGTAGAGAGGTGCGACCTGGTATGAAGCCTTGCCCCCACTACCCCCACTAGCACCGACTCTTAACTTAACAAAGTTGTGCTTTTTCCCACTTTAATCAAATGAACACCTGTACAGTGGCCCTGAAGGAGGTTACCTCATTGCATTGGCGGCCGACCATATGGTCTAAGGTCACAAAAATAATAGCTATTGAACAGTCTCTCTAGGCTACAAGTTCCAGCTTCTATGAGCAGTGTCTGCATGCCTTGAATCAATATTTTCAAGGGTTTTCATATAGCCCAGAATCCTTTGGCAAGTTCTTGGGAAATTCAATAAATGCATCATGAGATGACATGAGAGGAATAATGAATCTCTCTCTCTCTCTCTCTCTCTCTCTCTCTCTCTCTCTAGGCTAATACAGTCTCTGGCACTCTCCTTCTCTTTTCTCGCTTATGAGGCTACGAAGTGCAACATGCATGGTCATAGCTTTGCAAGCTTTGTAGCTCTATGCACACGAGAATCTCCACTTTTAATAAGAGAGGATCTCAACTAGTAATAATCAATCCCACACACGTTTCTTCTTATCGAGAATACTGAGACCTTTCAAAATATGCCCCGTGGATGGGGCGCCTTGCGTGAGGAGGATTGGTGGAAGTTGTTGTAGTGGCTACAATAGAGAAGAGGGCAGATGATGCCCCTTGAATACACAATTGCATGTAGCATGAGGGGTCAATGCTCATAGTATATAGGGCAGCATGGTAGCTACGCGCAAGGTGCAAGCATAGATGAACATATAGGACATTTGAATAGGACCTATATTAAACCGATTGATATAGCATAGATGCAACGAGGGGTTTTCCCAAATAGAGGGTGGGTTTGAGAACCTACGTGTTTTGTTAATGGTGCAATTCTACAATATTGAGTTGGAAGGGGAGTTCAGGGATACAAGCATTTGCAGAGACACTTGGAGTTTGGAGGCAATAGAATTTGGAAAGACATCTAGGTTTCCAAGAGCTTGGATTGATTGACCTGCATAATAAAATGGGTTTCCAAACACAATCATGTGTACTAGCTCAATTTCACCGGTGGTGAAATTCCATTTGCCGTTGTAGCTGTATAAGACTTTAAAGGGGTGTGCGCATGAGCTTGAGTATGACCAACTTTCAAGTCCTGTAGGGTAGAATAGGTGGGCTTCATAATTATGATTTTTCAATCATATTTCCATCCAAATTGGTGGAGGAGCAACCACTTCATAGCCTCTCCAGAACATTCAATGCCTATACATGCAAATATTGGAGCAACAATTTTTGCACACGTTTTCCCAACCAAATTGGTGCAAAGAAGAAGTTTCATTCATTATCACTCCTATATTGTACCTACTTCTATCCTAGGGTATCAAAAATTTCAACCCATCAAAGTCTCTTCCTTATTAAGTATGGAGTGGCCATAGCCAAATTTATGGTTGGTAGCATCTTTCAAGCAAAATATGGTAATAGATGTCCAAAACTCTTTGAAATATTCTAAAACTTCTAGGTTTGTGGGGTTGAGGTAGTGTTTTCCTATTTAGTGTTTTGTGCATATCTTCAAAGAGTTTGGATTTGTGGAGACTTACACAAAGCTTGTATGTAAAGATGTTTATTATGAGGATATAGGGAGGCTTTTAAAATAGGACTGGGTTTTGTGGAGGGCATGCAAAATGGGGATACGTATTATTGTACGGTTGGAGTATCTTGTATTGGGATGTGCTATTTAAAATCCCGCACCTCCTTGCATATAAGATTTTACTATGATTGTTGGATGTGCAAGCTTGGAGTGTGGACTCCCTTATTGTGTGTAGATGGCGTTATTGCAAGCTTTGGCATTATAGTGAAGATGCCCAATGATGCTTTGGAAGTTGTCCAAGTGAGCAAGCATTGGACTCTCAGCAATGTGCGAGAACATTTGGCCATTATTTGTTTTGAGGACCTTCAACAAGTTCAATTTCGTCTACAAGGTCACAAGGTGAGAATCCTTCCACCAGATTTTCACTCCATCAAATTTTGGTGATCTTTTTATTGTCAAGAATGTTTGGAGGTTGGAAAGATAATGGAAGACATAATGAAGGTCTAGGAGGATTAGGGCATGGATGGAACTATGCTATCACTGTAATAGCTTTGTAACTCTTGCATTTTTGGAAACAATGCCCTCTGTAATCAATTTGCTTTTCTTTGGATAATTTTAGATTTTGAATATGATTTTTCATTCTACAATAGAGATCTTGTGTACAAATTGTTTCAGTACCATTTTTAGTAATTATTTTAATCTATGCATCACAATGAGATGAAAGTGCCTTTTTTAAAAGTGGTTTTTTTGCAATGGAAAAAGTGCCTTCTTTTAAAAAGGCACCATTATAAAAAGGGGGCGTGGATAATTAAGTATATTTTTTCACTTTTGCAACCCTTGAACTCTTCCACTTTTTCCCTACACCCTGGACTAGGTATGGATGCCTCTGTAGCCTCTGCATTTGCACCCACATTCACCCCTTTGTCACGCTTCACCCTCTTCCTAGAGGACACAAATTACAAGGGGAAGTTGGATCTTCACATCTTCTTCACTTGTCTCCCCGACCTTGATGCCACAATTTCCCTCCACACGGACGCATTTACTGCGATCTCAGGGTTTATGGAGGAGCACATCATAACGTATGTAGTATCTATCCCTCCACATGCACGGATCTCGATGCCTTGCGATCTCTTATGCTACATCCACAAAGGTGACCACACATTCTCCAAGCACTTGAGATGGTTCCAACAAATTTCAGTCGATGCACACCATTTCTTGGCTGAGCTAGCCCCAGCCTGATGCCAGCACTGAAGAAGCACACATTGAGGGTGCATTACCTTTCTCGGCTGACTACATTCATCTTTCTTGCCAATGGTAAACCTGATTTGGAGGAGTTGCACCTTTCACATCTATAGGTTGTGTCCATCATCAAGGATGCCAAGGAGCAGGCGCGGTGTCCCATGAACCCTGCAGTGGAATGCCATGCACTTCAGCTCGAGTACCGTAGGGGGCTTGAGGAAGTGGTTGAAAAAGCCATCGTTGTGGCTGGCACTAGTGATAGCCCAGAGGATGCACCACTGACGGATGAGGCTATCCCAGAAGTAGAAATTAATTGCTATTCGTCAATGGTAGTGGATGGGGAGGAGTATTTTTTGCATGACTTGGAGAAATCATTCGGCATGCGCATGGATGAGTGACTAAGCATGCTATGCACCAACGTCGAGTTTCCCTTAGACAGTACGCTAGATGCCCTTGCAAGCAAGCTCTAGCAGATCTATGACTCTGTTACCGACACTATTTCACTTGTGTGTGCAGAGGTCTTGGAATCAGAGCAGTTGCACGTGGCCGAGGAACATTTCCAGGCCACACAAGCCAAGGTTTTGGAAGTGGTACCTACTCTAGTGCAAAACCCCCCCTCTAGTGAGCCAAAGCCCGTCAATGCGGTGAAGTCATACATCGACTTGGATGCCAAGGGAAATAGAGAGGAGGAGGACAAGGAGTAGGAGATAAACTCTACCCTGCTTTCAAGGTTGTTTGTACTAACCTTAATTATCTTTTCATTACCCTTGTTTGTGGTTTATGATAAGACGTCTTGGAGCTTGATGAGTTTTTAGCACGGAAGGGAGGCAAGCTCCAGGCCTTTGGACCATAGTCTTCCCTTGAACATTACATAGGAAAACTCCCCCTGGCAATGTTTCCATTGTACACAATGAGTTTACTCCCCAAGGATATTTCGTGACGTGGTCATTGAAAGCTATGGGCAAGGTTTTGTATTTATGCACCATTGCCCAAGCTGCGCATCTTGTGTTCCTAGTGCGTAGATCCCTTGTATGCATTAGATTCTGTGGCAAGGTGCTTGCCCAGATAGGAATGCATGCTTATGTTGGCTCAACTGACGCTCAAGCGATAGCACACTTCCTCCTAGCCGGGGAGTTGCCATATGTGCAAGAGAGGCACCAAGAAATGGCTATGAAAACTATGGGCTTCCCGAAAAAATGATGTAAATTTCTACCTTCTCAAAAGTAATGAAATATATAGAATTTCCTCTCTACCTTGCACATTCTTTTCAATGTCGTCTCCTATCTCGTAAATTCTTGAACTTAGTGTTATGATTAAGAAACTAGTGTCCTTTTTCACTTGCATAACTACTAATTGTAAGTGGTGGTGCTGCCAAGGGGATTAGGGGGGAGGGGTGAGATTTTGTGCATTAACAGTTTAAAGAAGTTATAATCTATGCATTTTGAGAGTCCTAGGGGACAGACAAGCCAAAAAAATGTAAAAAGAGGGGTGGTCACAAGGGCACGCCAATCAGCCAGACAGGGGTCCCATCTGGCTGATTGGTGTGCCCTTGTGGCCACCCCCCTTTTTGCATTTTTTCCCATTATCTTCACTCCAAGACTCATAGAATGCGTAGATTATGCAAAAAATGCAAAAAGGGGGGTAGCCACAAGGGCGCACCAATCAGCCAGATAGGGACCCCTGTCTAGCTCATTGACACATCCTTGTGGCCACCCCCTTTTTTGCATTTTTTTGGCTTGTCTACCCCCCAAGAATCTTAAAATACACAGATTATGACTGATTTAAATTGTTCATGCCTTGTACTAACCCCCATCCCCCTTCACACTCGTGGACTCAAAGTTTGTTTAATACACAAATATCATTTAAATTAAACGCATAAAGAAGCTAAAAAGTTAAATGATTGGAGAGAGTAAATACAAAACTCTCAATCCTTTGGTCATTGTCAAAAAGTTTGATCACAAAGCCCCAGTGGGGTAGTACAAAGTGATAGTTTTTCACTTCGGCTAATGCTCGAAGTCTTGCCTCAATTGGCGTGCAAGTTGCATATCCTTTTGTTATATCGTCACTCTCTTTGCATGTATGGCACAGAGAATGGTATCTTTCAACACAAAGATGATGTGGGCTCCAACACCATTGCTTGCATTTTGTATTGATAGCCATAACTCTGGAGCATCTCCTTCATAGTGCGAACAAAGGTGGCTCGTCGAATCGGCAGCTCGGTTTTGTTCTACTAGTGGCATATTTCCGTAAATGCCCTTGCTATTTTGCGACAATGTTGAGGTTTTCTGGGGGCACTTGTACATTTTTTATTTGCAATTATTTACATGATTTTCCACTAGTTGAGCCGCCTCCTTCGACCCCTCATCGTCCTCCTCTCCCCTTGCCTCTCGATCTTTTGTTGTAGGGAGAGCTCCTTGGTCATGGGGCAGTGTCTTCCCCGCCACTGGCACCCGGTGTGTGTGCGGTATCTCATCACGTTGTCATGGTGGCTCTCTCTCTGACTCACTATCTATATGCACAACACGAGCTCTAGATGGTCCTTCTTCGGATTGGTGGTGTGGCAGTTGTTCCTTGTCACTCTCCAATGATGGTGGTCTCTCTTCTTCTCGCCAACACTCGGCGTGTTTCTTAACTCTACGTCGTGGTGTCATATCGGCTTGCTGGTGCTTCTACTGTCCCCGTGGCGAGTCTTCTATCCATGAATACTCTTGTGCTCAAATCCCCTGTGCAGTGCTTGAAGAGTGTCTAGAACGGCCACGTGTTCGTGGGCGTTTTCTCATACTTTTTAGCCATGCCGGCTTCTTGCATCCTTGGAGAGTGTTTCTATGGGCATGCGGTTTTTTTGGTGCGTGCCATCTGATATGGTAAGAGCTCACCTGTGCTGAAGAAATAAGTGACTAATGAGTGGATCTAATATTTATAAGGGCCCATTTCAAAAAAGCCCATTTTTAAAGGGCACTTTCACACTATAATTTTCACAGAAAGCTATTATATTTTTAAAGGGTGTCCAAACTTCAATAAAAATATGCAAAGAAGAGTTGGACCCTGCGTTCACGTGTAGTCAATGGTGCTAAATCCACCTTGATTCTTACAGCACTCTGCGTTGGCGCCCTGCAACATGCTTGGCGGGGCCTTGCAACATTCGCCACTTATTGATGTGCTCTTAACGACTCAATTTGTGCACTTCCCTCGCGATATTGGATTGTCACGCACGCTCCATCTCTAGCTTACGAGCAAATGTCATCCAAAAAAATGAGTTGAAAATCTCTTCCAAATAATAAGATTGCACCATACCACCACCATGTCGATTATTTTTAAAGTGCACCCCCTTGCTTGATAATGGGACTCCTCAATGCCTTAGGTGCTAAAAATCTCAAGAAAAACATATTTGTGGATAAAAAATTCACTTGCGCAATCAAGATATGTTGTTCACATGAGAAAACAATGCACATTATTAAATGAAAATAATCTCTTGTAAAAAGTTCATTATGTGACATGGATTACCATGTAATGTGTGATGTTATTGTCACCATTACACATTCTCTCTCTAATTTGCTTGACTAGCTAACAAACATGTCATTCAATCCTCCTCCACTGCAAGACATTACTAATAGACAAAAATGATATCGATTAAACGTTGATTTGGATTAGTACGCTACTATGTGACTTGACACATCTAATCCCAATGTCGTAGATCAGAGCTACGGAGCATTGAGTGCAAGGAAATCAACTATGGGTTGATGGTCACATTTACCTTGGTGATCCAATGAACAATGCATCACCACCCTTTCGTAATGTCACTGAGCTACTGCATTTTATTGGAGATGAAAGAGACACACTTTTTGGCTATTGTTGGAGATTGCATTTAGCTTTCAACAATGAAAGGGAAGCAAGTAGACAAGTAGACATCTCTTTGTTGCATATTCATCATTGCAAGAGAAGTACATGAAAGACCTACAACAAGTCAGAGAGGAAGCCAACGAGAAGACGAAGCAGCTGAATGATGAGATGGGGAAGCTCAATCAAAAAGTAGAGAAATTAAAAAAAGAGTAGGAGCATCGGACACTTCACGTAATATGTGACGGCGAATCGATCATCTCACACACATTCCCTTGGGCTACCACATTCATACGCATCACGAGAAAAGCAATGTCTATGCTATCCTTAAGTAGTGGAGCTTGAAAGAAACGTTTCCATCACATCGGTAAGGATACGGATGCAAGCTTCTGATTTCCTACATTTTTTGCAGGTTTCTATAGCTTTATTATAATATGATGGAACTTGGCTCGGATGATGATGGGTATCAATTTTGATGCTCAAACAATAGGACGTGCTCTATTGTAGCATATCATCAAGCCAAAGGAGTTGGTGGAGCTATCGAATGATCCATCCAATGCTGACATTACCAATATTTTATGCCATAAGTATTTCAGTGAGCTAAAGAGCATTGTCTTGTCTCAAAAGATGATGGAGGTGTGCCTGAGGTGTGTGACAACGCAGGTATAAGTTTCAAGGCCTATGAAGCTTGTATAGAATTGCCATACTTTAGGTTGCTGTCAACGCCTTACACTATCAATGTAAAAATGAGAAACTTGTAAAATTTCTCATCTCTTGGTCACAACAAGACTCCAAAGTTGATGGACCAGTGCATTTTGCCCAAAACAACCATTTCTTACGGTTGATTGCATATAAATAAGAGTGAGGATTTTTATAGGACACATTGAGATAAAATGCCTTGTTAACTTCAATGGGTTGGTGATCAAAACATATGTTTGCGTTTGTCTCACTATTTTTTTTAAGGGCGAAAAAATAGGTACAAAAAAGTTGCATTTTTTCCATTCTGCGGTCTATAGTGACGCTCAATACAGATACTATATACATGTTTTCTTAGTTCCCTTTGGGCCTTTGGATTCAAAAGGATCCATGGAGCATGTTAAAAGAATAATGGATCTCTTACTAAGTGGAACCTTGGGAACAATGATAAGTGCTAAATACATCAAACATGACATAACTGGGTTTAGCATTATGACCTCTAGAATCCCATAGAAAATACTCAATATCTATCCAAATTTGTAGTTTATGATTAGATATGGTTACTACCTACAAATACATACAATTGTCGTAAGAAACAAAATTGAGAAAGCTATACTTACTACACTTAAATGTCTCGTATTCTTCAGCAATCAAAAAACTCAACCATCATCATACACTATGCTATATAGTTAATTAGGTCCCCTAAAACTCAAGGAAGATTAGCTTTATGTTTTACATGTCACTTACACAATCAAAATTGCATTTGGATATCAAGAAAGCCACCAAAAAAATCATAAAAATGCTAATTCTGCCCAAAAAGCAGGATCATGCAATTCTTGTAAGTTGGTCATAACTTTAAATTTTAACACTTAGTTCTCCCTAGAAGAATCAGAATATGTTGAGAACTATGAATCCTTATCCTCTAGCAATCTAAACCTCACAAACATGAAGTTTAGAGTGGTATAGTTGCAAACCATTGAAAAAAGCCCAAAAACATGACCCGTTTTTTTCACACAGTTTAGGTTCAAAAATATTGTGCAAGAGTAAGGTTAATGGTGAGATCGATAATCCACAAAAAAAGTCAAAGATTTTTTCTGCTCATAGGGAAACTGTGTGGATATGTAGCACCTAGAAATTCATTTTCATACTCTTCAAATAATTCAAGAAAAGTGATCACTTTACAGGACACAAAAGTGTCCAAGGACATAAAAGTTTCATGTTACCATTCTAGTGTTAAAACCTAGAAAGTCAATTATATACCCAATGTCACTTTTAAAAAGCACTTAAAATTAACACCAAATTAACTTAAAACTATAATTATAAAAAAATCACACAACAAGGCATTGAAAGACACCAACATTCAAAGCATTTGCGCTCCAAATTTAAAAAAATGCACATTTCAATCGAAATCTTGAACAAATTGAGAATGAAAAGTATTTGTAGAGACTAGATTCTAAACACCATATGCATTAATTATGGGAGCAAAATTTGCGTCAGTTACAAGCTTTTACATAAATATATCGCAAAAACACAATGTTCGGACATAGGAACTCTGCTCTTTTCTGGAACGAAACAACCTTTTCGTTGATTACAAACATATATTGTTTGGGCAAGGTATATTTGAGATTAAGATACTTGCGAAGGTGACAGAGGTGCTAGTCATTATTCATTGAGATGTCATGCACTGCATCATCGTTGATGCTTATTTGCAGGTCAATTGATTCTCTAGCGGCAACATCAAAGTCTGTGCCTCCCATTGTCCCTTCGTCAGCTTCCATCTTCTGTAGGGAAAGACCATTGGCAAGCTTTGCTTCGCAATATGATATTTGCACACCACATTCTCAACAACTACATGGCACTTGATTCTATCTCCCTAGTGGTTGACCACCTTAGTCTCTCATCCAACTACAAAGAAGCCGTTGATCGCACTTCCCTCTTTGCAAGTACACATTGTTGGTGTCATGTGAACGCTCTGCAGTCGAAAAATAAACACAAATACATAAAGAGACATAAACCATGTTAGGGAAGTTTTCTGGGAACCATAGGTGCACTTCATTGCTGCAAGCACATCCACCTTGATTCTTCTTTTCGTTGTTGCGATCAAGGCACTCTAGCTTAAACCATTCTAAACTCCGCAAGGTTGGCGAGTGAATAGAAGAAATATTACCATATCCAAATTTCCTACGCGTGACATAAGTATGGTTATAAAAAAATATGTCCCATAAGACAAGCTCAGAGGATGGACAACCAGCATAGAGCAGCTTGCCAAGGTTAGTGTGGATGGCCTCAACAGTTCCTGTGAAGGACTCTATTGGCTCCCACTCTACAAAATTGGATGGGACAACGTCTGCAAACATGAACAAGCTCAGAGTATGGACAACTAGCATAGATCAGCTTTCCAAGGTTAGTGTGGATGGCCTCAACAGTTAATGTGAAGGACTCTATTGGCTCCCGCTCTACATAATAGGATGGGACAACATCTGCAAACATGAACAAGCAATGAAAACCTTACAATCATCAAAGCAACGTATATGATAGAAATACAAAATAGATAATCAAGGAACTTGATAGAGGAGTGAAATTACAATTTGCTAGTAACCTCAATGGAGCCATTGCTGTCTCTAGCTTCAGTTGTGAAGCAACATACATATGTTTCACCTTCGCAAGCCGCTTGCCATCATGGGTTTGCTTAAACTCTATGATTCTTCCCTTTCAATGGTCTGATCAAGAAGCCATGTGTCTCCTTGAGACCTTGTGTGCACCTCTTGAGCTTGGCTACATTATCACCCACATCAATCGTTTGAGCTCCATCGTCACCCAATATCCATTGTCGTCTTGTACATTGCTGCATGAAATGGAGTCAATGACACTGCTAGGTTGTTGAATACCTGATAATGCTTGGCACAACCTGTAGACAAACACTTATGATTGATCTATGCACATCCACGTTCTCAGCTGCACAAAGAGCAAGATTCTTGGGGGGGTTTCTAATCATCGAGCAAAAAAACGAGCGAAGTCAAATCCGGGCAAATTGATACGAGAGCAACAATGCTACCTTGATCCCTTTCCCCTTGCCAGCTTGGAAGTGAAATGTTGGAGGAAATGAGAGCAACAAGCTATGGATGCACCCATTGCAACTACATCGATGGCATATGCAGTGGCGATGATAAAGTGATATGACCAATGGATGATGAGTCCAAGCATATCCAACTGCCTCATAACCATCTCACCGAGGTTCTTGAGGTATGATTGGTCTACTTCTTTTTACTAGACTTGACTAAGAAAAGTAATCCACGCTAAGATCTACTAAGAACACAAGAGAAGTAGGGCCCATTATATGAGTCTCATGTTAAATAGTTGCTTTGCTCAATTGCGACAAAAGTTGATTCCCTAAGTCTCCTTTACTCAAACAGATTTACAGAGAACGGCATTCTTTAATGGAAGCTTGGAAGTGCAACTTTCTTGCCTAACAAGTCTATCATGATCCATAAATAGAAATGATACTATCTAGATCCAAATGCAAGTTCTTTTGCACAAGAAAGGCACCAGTCTCTAAAGTCATGAAGCAACAATGTTGTAAAAGCTTCTATACTGTGAGTGCTCTCACTGCTGAAAACACCCAAGGTCATGGCACACCTAGAGAATCATCTAATTCCACAATATCGACGCCAAGATTGAAAGAGTCTTTTAGTCTGAGCTCACATAATGGCGATTTACAGCTTCCAAAGCTTGTGAGATCTTTATGGCTGCTCTCTAGACACCCACACACAAAAAAAGAGAGGAGAGAGATGCAAATTTAGTTGAACTTCCAAGCTCTCTCTCTCTCTCTCTCTCTCTCTCTCTCTCTCTCTCTCTCTCTACCTAATGGTGCTTGATTATTAGATCAAAAATCCATGTGCACACCAAATTTTGCCAATATGATTATTACCACCGTGAAAGCACCAAAACTTTCACATTTGCCGCATTAGTGTTATGTCTTGCTAAGAAGATTATATACACCAAACGACTCTAACAAAGGCACCATACAAATTTTGACATTCGAGTATTATTTGGGAAAAAGTCTTGTCCATTGAAAAAAATGATGTATCGAGTACCTACCGTCTTGGCTACATTTTCAACACCTAGCCACATAATTCCTCCAAAAATTGCAAACCATACACGATGACCTGGCGTCTCATAGGGTCATTAGTAAGTAAAAAGCTCCAAAACTTTTCAGTCATCCCTGATACGACCTGTTGGATCTTTGGTTGCTTAGCAGGCTGTCCTTTGTATATGGCACCTTGAATAGGTGGTTCCACTTTCGGAAGTACAAGTTTGATAGCAGGATCCTTGACCATAAACCGCCTCAAAGACTCAGAAAACCCATGGCGTGAAATGCAGGACTCGGGTTGTGGATCTCTCTCTCTCTCTCTCTCTCTCTCACACTCTCACACACACACACACACACACACACGGTGATTCGCATCAACCAAGGCAGCAGGAACGAGTTGAGGCCAGGGTTGAACTCGCAGCAGGGAATTTTTTCTTCCACTTGCCTCAAAGTTGCGCCCAAATATATTGCCACTAGCTCACCTCCAAAGATAAGATAAATAGCCTGCAGTCTCGGTGTCATCATTCGCTGCAATTCCGAGGTTGTTGCAACCCTTAGGCACAACAACAGGAGATAAATTGCCTGCAGGTTTGGTGTCCTCATTGTCGCTGCAATTCCGAGGTTGTTGCAACCCTTAGGCACAACAACAGGAGGATGACGATATCAACAATCACCATTATCACGATAGCAAGAGGATGACGATATTGACAATAGCTCCCCAGCCTCTGGCGCAAATCGTCACCTGCACCTCTTTCTTTGCAGCTCCCTAGTCTACTGTTGCAACCGGCGCGGACTGGTTGCAGCAGTATACCAGGGAGTTTCTATCCATAGGTAGAGTTTGTGTATTGGGTCGTTCTTTATAAAATAATCGTCAAAATGGTATATTACTTTGGTCTTGAACCTGAAAAATTATGAGCTTGCAAGGGTTGCACGACATGTAAGCCATGCTCTTTAAAAGAGGCCCGGGATGCTAGGAGACGCTCAAATATAGATAGCAGTTTTTTGGAAAACATGTGTCTCAACTTAATATCGTGCTACTTTCAATTTCAAAAATTCCGGTTGAGGCCAAGGGAAAAGGAGAAATTTCGCCCCAAAGTAGAGAAAAATAGTGTAAAAACATGCAAAAATAAACCTAAATTTCTAAAATTTCCTCTTGGCAAATTCAGTGAACGGCTATTGTTGTAATAGTCCAACACCGATGTGAAACGGTTCCAACAATCGTTCGACACTTATGGCAAGCAGGGACCTTGTTTTGATTTTATGAATGCAACAACTTGTAATGCAACATCTTTTCTTATTTCTTGATGATTTTGTTGATAAGTAGAGTGAAAATAGTGTTTCTAGTTTAGAAATTCTTCAGAGCTCCCAAATAGCTAGCATTTGGTAATCACATTGAACATGTGCATTGTCGTCAGCATGTAAAGTGAGTTTGAAGATAGAGCACTATGGAAGAAAGGAAAAGCTTCAATTTCTTTTCACAAAGGACTTTGATGACAATGATCTTCATGGTGATGGAGGGAGAGCACTCATGGTGATGGAGTGAGAGCATAGACATTGGCTTGGGGTCATTAAATGAATTAGATGCTCACATAGCTAGGAAAGAGGCAACCTTGAAATTGGTTCCAATTTTGGTTCCATGGAATTAGGCATCATGGTATTTGAGTTTGGTTGTGGGGTTAGGTTTCAACAGTGGAAAACCCTCTTGCACTTCTACAATTTGCTCTACGTAATAAACAATGTTTAAAGGGACTTGCTCTATTATTTTGTTGCTCGAAAATACTTGCTCTCTAATTTGCATAACCCAATTCTTGGTGGTACACAAAGATGGTTAATGCCACTTACTGTTATATTGATCCACCTGCAATTTGGCTTAATGGGGAAGATACTATTACAAATCTTGAGAGTCCTCCCTAGAGACCATAATGGAGAAGGAGCAGGAAACCTATTGAGGAAAGAAAGAGGGAAAATCTAGCAGAAGGATATGCTACAAATATTTAGTTTTAGGTAGAGGTGTTTAGTGAGGTTCATGGAGCAATGGAGAAATTCAGCTTGAGGAGAATGCAACAAGCTGAGGAGAATGCGGTAAGCTTGAGGAGAATGCGCAATGTGGATAAGTTGAAAGAAGAGGAATGACACAAAAGCAATGGCTATGGTAGACATGATAGCAAAAGCGACGCGACAATTGGCACAAGGGCAAAAGTCGTAGAAGAGATGATGATGGAGATCGCAATATAGACAAGATCTACATGGTCGTGGAGATCGGGGGAGACATGATCGACCTGAGAGAAGTATGAAAGAGGAAGAGATCATGAAAAACACGATGAAATTTGATATAGAAGGGATTATAGCAACATGGAAGCAGTGGACAAACGACTTATAAAGAGCATGATAATTGTAAGGATAGATATAATGGATATGATGGCAACGACAATGATGATGAAGCAAGAGGGATTGAGATAATAAAAATCCTAGCAACCACATAAATTAAAGTTAGCTTAATGTTTACTAAAGTTCTTAACGAGCTTTCTATCCGAAATGTGGTGTCCTTGAACATGTTGATTACAGGATTTTCTGAATATTGTTGTGACAAGGACACTTGAATACGGAATTAATCAAATAAATTCACATGGCCATGGCACGAACTTGAATAACCATTACAATCAGATTGTAACATAACCATAACAATCGGATTTTCGCGACGCCTAATGTGGGCCATTGATCCCTCCTCCCTAGGGAGGTGTCAATTAGTGGAGAAGGCACTACAACAAAATAAGGTGTCATCGATGCAGATATCGACGCGGCGCGTCGCTATCCGCGCCGCTGTGAAACCAGTCGCTATTTGCGACGCAGGTATAGATGCGTATAGAGACGCAGATTGCCATGCACATAGCGACGACCATAACAAAAAAAAAAAATATTGGGCAGAGGGCAGGTAGCCTGGCCTGTGCCCAGTTAAAAGATGGACACGGCCACAGCCAGACTTCCTGCCCTCTGCCCAAGAAAGCGAGCAGTACCAAAATATCAACCATGCTCCCGCGCGCAGAAATTTCGGCAGAGTTCCCTTTGTTTTTACATAAAATTTTCAAAAAAAACCATATCATTTATACGCCTCCTACATGCTATCCATGTAGGATCTCACATGAGAATTAAGGCCAATGAAAGACAACCGTACCAACTGAAAAGCATAACCATAACGAACCATAACCATAACTTAAAGCGATAACCGACTATAACCACTTTGATCAAAACCATAATGCAGATAACCATAACCATAAACAAAATTAACAATAACCATAAGCATAACCAGAAAGAGAAACAATAACTGTCTATACAATGAAAATGACAATAATCATAACCATAAGGGAAACAATAAATATCTGAACACTAACTGTTTGTACAAAAAAGAGACAGTGCAGAAGCGTGTCTGTGTCTCACAAAGCATATATATGAAATCTGGTCCACTAATGACTAGGTGTCGCAACCTGCACATAGGACAACTCACAAAATTAGTATTGATATTACTTCACATATACTGACTTAATTAAATCAACTTACACATATTAACATCTCACCTCAAGCGATCAGCGAGACTGTAAGGCCTCCCAGTCTACAGGCTCTCCTGAAGCTTCAAGATCATTCAGTACTTCATAGATACCTCTACGATATCTATCTGACTCCTCCTCGCGTGTCGGAGCTCGATGCATCGCAAGATTCTGCATTTATATAAAAATCAAAGTAATAAGAATACATGATTCATCGTGTTTTAAAAAACTCCATAGTTAAGATTGGATTAGAAACTCACAAACTCATAGCGAAAGGTGTCGAAGCCTCCGCTGCTAAGATGAGATGTCCCCCTAGTCATCTGTCGTACATGCGTGGCCTCACGCTGCTGTCTGAACCACGTGGCCGCTATCCGCTTATCCTCCCTGATCTGCAGCCACGTCTTGTGTGGGATGCCTGAAGGCTTCGCGAGCTGGTCCTGAAAGCCTTCCGAGCTGCATCTCGTCGATGTTTCAAGGTGTCCCGTGCAACACCCTTGATCCACCGCACCGGAACAACAGAAGAACCCGGAGCAGGCTGGTACTCTCTCAGGATGGTCTCCACTATGTAAGTGACTTTTTCCTTTTCTTGTTGATCCCAAGACGTCAGAATGCTGGTCGAAAACTGCAGCTCCACGAGTTGGCGAATCCGCTGTCGCATCTCAGTCCCGACTCTATCCATGTCAACAGAACCATCTCCTCGTACAATATAGAGCTTGGAGGCACTAGGACCGTGTGCCCCCCAAGGTGTCCGAGGTGTGCCAAGAGGTGTGTCGAGAGGTGTGCTTGGATAGGACGGGGGTCGAGAGCGAGGAGGGGTCAAAGCATCTGTGGACCCTCCTCCACAGCAACCACCACCTTTACGTGATGATTGCCGAGATCGGCGAGTGCACCTGTGTTACAGAGATGGGGACGTACCCGCCTCTGCCCCACCCCTAGGTGTCGAAGCGGCCGTGATGGGAGAAGAAGGCGTCGTACCCATAGGCGTCGTGAACCCCGTAGGCGCCCCCCCCCCCCCTAGGCGTCGGACCCTCGGGTGTGAAGCCCGGAGGCGTAGTACCCGTGCCTCTGGCTACCCAGTACTGAGAATCCTCTGCCATCTGAGCAGGAGTCATCCGTGTAATGAAGCCCATGAATGCATCTGCACTCATGGAAGTGGGATCTGGAATCTCGTCTGCCATACTAAAGTCCTGCACAAAGAAAGTAAAATAAAGCGTAAGAACACAGTTGTTTAAATTAACTTTAAGATTAACTTTAAATCAAAGTATTCACACAAACACTTACAGGCCTAGGCGTCGACGAGTGAGGCATCATCGATAAGATCTTGCACCGTATCATCGTCTATCTCTAATTGCAAACATAACTCTGCCCCAACTCGTTCTGGCAGATTGTCTTCATCCATTGCATCTTCATCTACAAGTGTCAATTCTGGCTCGTGTGCGTCATCCCTCGTATATCTGTCAGCTTCCTCTGCCATACCTTCGTCCATCTCATCTAATGTCACAGTAGTATGGACGTCGTCTAACTGACTTTCCTCTAGGAGATTCCAGCTCGATTGTCTTTCATTCCCATGATTGTCTTCCAGAGGAGATCTCCCACATTCTTGAATATATGCATTGGATCCAGCAAATGGTTAATTAGTAGATCACCCCAGTACGGCAATGTATGGAGAATGGACAGACGTTTCATTCCTGGAACAGGTTGCCCCTCATGTTGCTCCCATCGACGACGCCACTCTTGTACATGCATAGGACGACATTCGATGCGACCAAGCTAGCCTTCGCGCAAGTGATGGCCATCCGGAAGATAACGGTGGTGGCCTTGATAAATTGTCTTTCGAAGAGAGGTAGAATAGTGCACATCCAAAGAATGTCCGCAAATTGGACATGCATTGTATCCCAAAGTTTTTAGTCCTGCATATATCAAAGCATGAATCAAGCCAAGGGAAAGGGCTTGCGAATAGCGAGAATTTTGTAAATCAACAACCATTACTAGAAGCTTCTCTGTATCCTGTCCAATCATGCATAGTCCACATAAGAATTCCATGGATCCTTGCATGCTGTTGTCCTACTGGTTCAACCGCATCTGCTATGTCGATCCCATGCCATAACTACTGGAGCTCTTCAACTAGTGGAGCTAGATAAACATCCATGTTTTTTGCCTTGAACTTACCAGGTACAATCAAGCTTAAAATCAAATGACCCTTCTTGATAGCAAGACACGGCGGGAGGTTGTAATTGATAAGGCACACAGGCCAAGTGCTCCATGACGAGCTTCTCAAGCCAAATGGATTGACTCCATCCATTGCCATGCCCAAACGCAAATTGCGTGGTTCACTCTTAAAATGTGGCCAGGTATCTTCAATGTGCCTCCAATTGCCTTCGAATCAGTGGGCACCCTAAATGTTGCGTTAGTGTATCTATTCGTAGAATGCCACCGCATCAACTTTGCAATGGAACCACAACGAAACATGTTTTTTATCCTAGGAATAATAGGGAAATGCCGCAACACTTTAGCTGGCACTGTCTCGCCAACTGCATCTTGTTTATAGCGCATTGCTCCGCACTTAGGACACGACAGACAATCTACGAATTCATTGCGAAAAAGAATGCAATCATTTGGACATGCATGAATCTTGTTGTAGTCCAAGCCAAATGAGGTCAGAAGTTGCTTTGCGTCTGGCCTAGAGGGGGGCATTTCATTGCGAGCCGGGAGAAGTTGCTCCCGTAATAACCTGTTTAAGCCACATTAAATTAAAAAGCTCTCCGAGCACATCACAGTTGCAATCGGAAAATCTCTTTTGTAAATTACGTACCTACACAAAGCAGTGATGCTTGCATATGACCACCCGTACACTGACTGAAGATTCAAAAACGCCAGGCAAGTACGAAGCACATATATTTTGGCGCCTTCATAGATTGGTTGAGGTGCCAACTTCCTCAACATGTCTTCAGGAGATAGGTGCACGGCTTCTGGTGCTGCTTCGTTCGCGTTCTCCTCGCTTGTCTGGAAGAAGGCATCCAGCATCTCCTCCATGCCGTCGTCTTCTATCTGTAAGCCCTTTTCTGCTTCCATCCGTGGCTCTATATTGGTCGGACCTTCACGCATAATCTTTTTTTTTTCTCTCTCGCTCTCATATGTAGGTGCTATGTCGCGGAAATCAAAGCCCGTTCCGTAGGAGTCGTATCGTAGATTCCGTACGATTTCTCTAGCAAACTCTCCGTACTTGTGCACATGCTCATTACATATCCTACGCTTGCGCAGGATTTGATACTTGCAGAGCGTGCACGAGCATGCAATCTTTTCCTCCATGTTAGTTGATGACGTTGCCATCTACAATGATTATGAATGTTGTTTTAATATATATATATATATACTCCTCACAACTACCTCACATTCTCTAGTCAAGCCCAATCTCCGTACACCTCGGTCCAGAGGTGTATGGAGATCAGGACCACCGGGTCAAAATCTCGTCTTTATTGGTCAAATCCTATATGGGTAGACACATACGTGCACTCCCAGGTGTACATGGCAATGCACGTAGCAGGCAAAACCCTTTTGCCTCTTTTAGTTCCATAGTTTCTTCTCTGTCTACGTACCCTATCTCTCTTTCTCTCTCTCTCTCTCTCTCGATCTCGCTCTCGCTATCTCTCTTTCTCTCTCTATTTTCCTATTTTCCTATCTCTCTCTATTTCTCTATTTTCCTATTTCTCTGCCATAACTCCTGGAGCTCCACTTCCCTATCTCTCTCTCTCTCTCTCTCTCTCTCTCTCTCTATATATATATATATATATATATATATATATATATATATATATATATATATATATATATATATATATATATAACTCTCTTTCTCTATCTCTCTATTTCCTATCTCTCTCTCTCTCTCTCTCTCTACTTCCCTATCTCTCTAATGATCAAACGAGCGACTGATCTAGGGAGATCTAGACGCCCACGACTGCGGAGGACTACACAACATCGACAGAGGCTGCATCAGAGGATCTAGCTAGGTCACTTTGGCCCGACATGCACAACGCCCGGTCAGAGTACTGACCATGGAGGAGATCTACCTATCCCAACTAGCTCATTTAGCCGTTTAGTCCACACCCAGTAGTTTAGGATTCCATAATATTTTATTTTTTCATCTTCTTACTCTGACTTTGTATCAGATCCATCACATTGTAACTTTCTTGTCTCATGTCTCATAGGTCACTTTGGCCTTTCAAAGACATTAATATAACATTTCATTTCATTTCTCTTTAATTTTTTTTCTTTAATTTTAATTTCCTAAGCATACATTAATTCTCTCTCTCTCTCTCTCTCTCTCTCTCTCTCTCTCTCTCTCTCTCTCTCTCTCTCTTGATTACCTACACACACACACATTTCTCTCTCTCTCTCTTTCCTACACACACACACACATTTATCTCTCTCTCTCTCTCTCTCTCTCTCTCTCTCTCTCTCTCTCTCTCTCTCTCTCTCTCTCTCTCTCTCTCTTTCCTACACACACACACACCGTTCTCTCTCTATATTTCCTACACACGCACACATACACACACCTCTCTCTCTCTCTCTCTCTCTCTCTCTCTCTCTCTCTCTCTCTCTCTCTCTCTCTCTCTCTCTCTCTTTCCTACACACACACACACACGATGTAGAGGTAGAGAGAGAGAGAGAGAGAGGGGTTAGGGAGGGTGGAGATGGACCTAATACCTACGCAGTAGGTTTTGGCCAAGACCCGAGCAGGCGAAAATGACCCCTGCGCGCGGGTTTCGCTTTTTTCCCCAAATTTTTTTGCGTCGCTATACGCGGCGATATACGCGTCGCTATACACGTGGAAAATAAAAGCCTTTCCACGCGTATATTGACGCACACTGCGACGTGTATAGCGACACGTATAGCGCGCCCGCTAATGTCGTCGATATACGTGTGGAAAAGCATGGCCGTCGATATATACGTGTCGATATCTTCATTTAGTGTTGTAGTGAGGGGGGGGGGGTGTTCCTTTACTCGGCTCGCCATGGAGAGTCTTTTAGAGGGCTCCCTCATACGCCCTCTAAAGGTGGTTTGGAGGGCCCTCTAATTACTTAGGAGGTGCCCCAGAGCACCCTCCTAGATACGTACTTGGTGTCCGCTATCTTGAAAAGCGGAGGGACCGCTTCATTTTTGCTGGGGGTGCTTCAACTACCCCCCACATTAGCTTCAATTTTTCTTAGTACTGAGGGCCGGGGGCGAGCTATGCTCTTTGCATGGTCGGTTATGGAGCCGCAGGCCATCTCAGAGGCAGCTTCTCATGGCCAAGTATGGCGATTCCACACCAGCATGACGTCAGCTTATGACGCCATTTTAATGACGCCGCGGTGTTGCGGTGCAGGAAACGTGGAGCCGCCAAAGTGTGGTTAGCATAAAACTCTCCATCATTCAACACAGACTACAAATACCTCTCATCAGCTTTGCAATTCTACGTACTTCCCTTCACATCGCAGTGGTTGCACAGACGCTCAATCGCTGATCGCCTCCATAGACAAAACCCTAAACGCCACGCACACAGACACACGTTTTGCTAGCTATGGCGTCGACGAACCTGCTACCTCTCAGCTTGCCCTTCCCTTTGCCCAATTCACTCGAGACCATCCTCTTCTCCCTGCTCGCCCTCTCCCTGATCACCCTTACCATCTCCCACCTCTTCAAGGCTAAGCTTCGCCTCCCTCCAGGCCCTGTTGCTGTCCCCATCTTTGGTAACTGGCTTCAAGTCGGAGATGACCTCAACCATGAAAATCTGTCGCAGCTAGCAAATAAATACGGCAAGATCTTCCTGCTTAGAATGGGACAACGCAATCTTGTAGTAGTTTAATCCCCTGAGCTCGCCAAGGTGTCGAATTTGGTTCTCGCATGCGCAATGTTGTATTTGACATTTTCAGTGGCAAGGGTCGAGACATGGTTTTCACAGTCTATGGGGGTGAAAGCATAGAATGGTGTCTAAATACTTGGTGTCCATGGACACGAAGTATGATGCTATGGATGGCACCATAGCTGGGCTTTTAAGTCAATAATTTTTAAAACAATATAGGTAAGATAACTGACTTCACGACTCCACTACTCGGATTGAAAGACATGGAGCGGTTAGCACGCGTGGACCTTTCCCTCTCTCTCTCCCTTTCTCTCTCTCTCTCTCTCAGATGGCCTCAAATGCCCATCTCCATCTCTCTCTCTCTCCTACTCTCCTGTTCAGAATATGGATGATGGAGACTCCCTTCCTCTTGCTTTGGTTCCAGCTCATACCTCCTCACAAGCAGCAATGGAGCTTCTTGAACTCAACAATGCAGCACAACTGGATTTCAGTTCACTATTACAATCAGGAAGTTTTGTACAACTTCATTCATTTCAAACTACTGCAGACTGTTCCAGGATGGTGGACGACGGATTTTATGATGAGGCACATGGAATAGACACCAATTATACGCAGGTGCACTCCAAGAGAAAGGCTTGTCTAAATGAGGATGAAATTATTGCAGTGAAGAAGTATGAAGCACAGGCTAAACGTGAGTACAGAAAGCGATGTCGTGCAAGAAAGCAAGTACAGCCAAGCATCAACATTGGAGCGGAAGATTTTCATAGGGAAGATTTTCATAGGGAGGACGTCGATGTACACACAAAGGAAGACAAGAAGCAACATACAATTCAGAATATTGTTCAGCACATTGTGAGACAGTTGCATAGTTATGGGAAAGAAGATAAGAATGCAATTCTTCAAGGTGTTTTCAATGATGATAGAATCTTGCCATTCTCTGAAGATTTGTATCTTCCTGCAAATGGCCTTATTTCTTCACTCAAGGTCTCCTTACAGGAATTAAAGATTCCAAAAATCAGTTGACGAGATGTTTTTAAAACGAAGCACATTCAGCATGCTGGTGAATGGATTACTGCATGATAATGGGATCCAAGGTAGAGGTGTTACTCTACATAAAGTGGCAAAGCTATTAAATGTTCATCCAAGGAATTTATATTCATCTTTGGGTAGACTTGACAGTGATCCTATGTCAAGTACGCTGAGGTTTGACTTATGCAAAAGGAAGTCTGGAAATGCTGGGTCCTTATCTGATGAATTGAAGCAGACAATTATTACATTTTAGATAGAGCATAGTAGGGTGTCTCCAAATAGGAAAGATATTTGTCGGAAACAATTGGGCAGAAAACATTATCAAGAGCATCCCATACACTTACTTGATGAATCTCAGGTAAACATGTCTCATTCTTACAATGAATAACTCTCAAGTGAAACATCTCACTCTTATGAATAGCTACCCATTGCGTGTTATGGAGTTGTGTACATCCTACTATATGTGATATGTAGCCAAGTTATGTGTCAAGATAGTCCATTGTCTCTACCTACGCTATTATGTGTGCTATATTGCACAAGTGTAGCCCAATGTCCCTGTCTATGCTATAAGTGTGCCATGTAAAAGGACTCTATTGTAGTAAGATAGCAACATGTGTGCTATACAGTAAAAGTGTGTGTAAGAATAGCACAATGTTCTTGTCTATGATATGATGTGTAGTATGTGAAAGAGATATATTACATATTGAGAGCACTATGTGTGCCATATAGCGTTAGTGTGTGTAATAAGAGGCCAATGTCCCTATCTATGCTATTATGTCATAGTATTTCTTATAGTATGAGTGCTATATAGCATAGCTATGTGTAATAATAGCCCAATGGTCCTGTCTATGCTATTATGTGTGCCATGTAGCAAGACTCTATCAGAGTATGACAACATCATGTCTGTTATATAGCAATAGCACAATATACCTATCTATGGTATTATGTGTGCTATCAGATTTTATAATATTATGAGAGCACTATGTGTGCTATATAGCAGATGTTAGTGTAATAGTAGCACGGTATCCATGTCTATGCTATTATGTGTGCTATCGAGAGTGTGATATGTGTAATAATAGCACAATATCCCAGTCTATGCTCTTTTGTGTGTTATGTAGAAGAACTGTGTTATAATATGAGAGCACTATGTGTGCTATATAGCAGACGTGTGTGATGTGTGTGTAATAACAGCTAAAAATCCCTATCTATGCTATTATGTGTTATATAACAAAATTGAGCTGCATGTAATGAAAGCTGAGTTATCTATCTATGCTATTATCTATGCTATGTAGCATAGCTATGTGTATTTATACCAATGCATCTGTAGCTATGCTATTATGTGTGATATGTAGCAAAATGTAATTCTAATGCATTTTTTTTTCAAGCAGACGGAGTATTTCTTGAAGTTTAAAGATAGCCACCCACATGTGACAATTGGGCAAAGGTCCTTTGAGAAGCTGAAGCCTTGGTTCGTGCGAAAGTTGAAAGATCGAAATACTTGATGTTGTGTTTATCATATCAAACTGATGTATCTCAAAGATGCATTTAATGTTATGCGCTCATCTGCTTTTGGTTTTCATGGGAGGTCATGTACATGTAAATGCAATGTTTGCAAATCCGATGGGGTGAATGCAGAATGTCTTGCCGTTGAGCACTCGTTTTCAGGGATCACGAAGTTGTGGGAATCATGTGTATGTACAAAGGTTGAGGGGGATATGTTCCATAAACACACCTTCTTGATGGGCCAATGAAGAAACTGTGGTGTGGAAAAGCTCAGCCTTTGTCCACGAGAACTTGCAGAGATGACAAAGACAGTTCCACTGCAAGTCTTCGAGGACATTAAAGTTCAAACTAAGCATGGTCTAAATAAGAGAAAGATGTTGTCACTCAAACAGGTGGCTTTAAGTGAGCTGACAGGGAGGATAAAACATGACATCAGAATCTTCATCGAGCACAATTTCACTTACAGATGGCAGGCACATCAATACAGAGAATGTTTGAAGGTGTTTCCTTCAGATACCATTATATCTGTAGTAGACTTTGCTGAAAATTACTCGTTCAAAGAGCAAAATGAAGTACAATCCATGCATTGGCATACAGATCAATGCACCATCCTTGTTCACATAACATACATGCGTGACAACGAAGATGACAGTATTATCAAGCATATGCATTTCTACATCTCCGATGATAGGCAACATGATACGCTATTTGTCCATCATTGTTTTCTTCTTTGTGATCAGTGGCTTAAAGACCAGGGGCTGAATTTCAAGAAGCACTGGGTGTGGTCAGATGGTGCAGCCTCGCAATTCAAGGCTACAAGGCCATTTTACTTTGTTGCTAGATATTACCAACTAACAGGTACAGAGATGACATGGAATTTTTTTGGCTCTGGCCATGGCAAGGGGGAGCATGATGGCGCTGGCGCTGTGATAAAGAGAGCCCTTACACATGAACAACTCAAGAGTAATGGAGTCGTTCTTAGGCAAGCTGCAGACGTGGTTGCATTTTTTACGAGAACAATGTCCAATGCTGCATGTAGCTCTTATGCACAATCCACTAAAGCAGGTCCTACTATAAACAGAAAATTTTGGCTAGTGAAAGAGACAGAAGTGGACAGGTCTAATCTATGGGTTTGTGAGAGAGTACCAGGATCTCGATCACTCCATTGCATTTCAGGCTTTTGTCGTCATGATCCTACTCAATTAAGGACCAGGCGGCTTTCTTGTTTTTGTGATGCTTGCATGAAGGGCCATTGGAGGACTTGTTCCAACAAATCATATGCAGGCAAGTGGACACATAAGGCATTGAAACCACTCTCTGAGGTAGCAGAAGAGACTGAGGTACCAGAAGATGAAGCTGCAATGTTTGAGGGATCCCAAGATATGCTGAGTGAGTATCTCATTGAAGGTGATAACTTTGCAGTCAATGCAGACGCTGGCAATGCAGAAGGTGTAGAGTTCTTTCTTTTGAGATGTACAAAGAGAAAGTGGATGACAGATTGCATCTTAAGAGATAAGTGGAAAAACAAATGTGATAAAAACACTTATGTTGTCACAGGGTGTTATTATCAACAGCAAGAGGGGGACCCAAATCACTACACTCTACTTGATGATAGGGGAGTTACTAACCTGTACTCTCACCTTGTTCTGGCAATCAAGTTTGACATGCGTTTGGTAGATGCTACCTCAAAGACATATTATTTATCTCCGGAACTACATGAAACCATTTACAATGCCATGCCCTATGAAGCAGCATGATACCTATTTAACATGCTTATATTATGTTCTATATAGCCTTCACCATTCAGTACCTCCTTACACATGTCCATTGTGCTATGTATCACATAGCACACAACCACATAGAGCACATAGCATAGAATCACACACATTTCAGATAATGAGGTTACTATCGTGAACATGTTGCACCTTGAAAAAATTTAGCCAAGATATTTTTCGGAAACGATTGGGAAGAAAACATTATCAAGAGCATCCCATTCACTTTCTTGATGAATTTCAAGTAAACATGTCTCATTCTTACAATCATCTCACTCTTATGAATAGCTACCCATTGGGTGTTATGGAGTTGTGTACATGCTACTATATGTGATATGTAGCCAAGTAATGTGTCAAGATAGTCCATTGTCTCTACCTACGCTATTATGTGTGCTATATTGTACAAGTGTGTGTAATAATAGCCCAATGTCCCTGTCTATGCTATAAAAGGACTCTATTGTAGTAAGATAGCAACATGTGTGCTATACAATAAAAGTGTGTGTATCACATAGCACAATGTTCCTGTCTATGATATGATGTGTGGTATGTGAAAGAGATATATTACATATTGAGAGCACTATGTGTGCCATATAGCGTAAGTGTGTGTAATAAGAGGCCAATCTCCCTATGTATGCTATTATGTCATAGTATTTCTTGCAGTATGAGTGCTATATAGCATAACTATGTGTAATAATAGCCCGATGGTCCTGTCTATGCTATTATGTGTGCCATGTAGCAGGACTCTATCAGAGTATGACAACATCATATCAGCAAAATAAAATTACATCATATCACCAAAATAAAATTACATCATTCAATCATTAAGTTTAGAGAACTTTGAACAGGTCAATTTTTTGTATAGTAATCGCAAGTACATTCAGTGCACAAAATGCTGTATACATGATTCCATAACCACAATCAACCTTCCTTACATACTTCTCGTTGACTTCTATAGTGGCTGATGACACAAGCAGACACACTGTCCGAAGGATTTTCAAACTAGTTCATCTTTGCATAAGCATTAGGGCTGGGTGAGACTGTCCACTTGACTAACCAAAGGAACAATGTGCTAACCAGGTAAATTGGGGACTGACAAATATCTGCTGGTTCAAATGAAGTAGGACAGACACAAGTCCCGGGAGGGTTGAGCAGACACTTGTAGAGTGTGTCATCCACCACCAGTGTATTATCAGAGTTGAACTTAGGATGGTGCTTCCAAAAGTCTTTCAAACACTTGAAAAATATGGGCTTTGCGTTATCTCTACATGGAGGGATCCCAGGAACTTCATTTAGATTGAAGCTCGACTCTCTACACCCCTCTTGACCGATAATATCGAGGAAATGCTGCTTGTTCAGCCTAGGAAAGCATGCACTCAAAGCAAGTGCTAGATTGTCCTGGGTCATGCAGCTCCATAGTGCAACTTGTGCTCTTTGCAGCAGTGCATGCAAAAAGATTGATGCATTGGGCCTGACCACATATTCAAATTGCATCTTTCCTGTAGCATTTGGCGCAGTGACTACCTGATACCTTGATCTTGCCCAATCAGGAATACTGCTTCTCGCTATTCCTTTGTAGAAGGAGACCTTATACCTCCTTATGAGAAGCCCAGTCACATCCAGTATGATGCATAAATTTTCCCTTCTCTTCTTGTCCTCAAAAGACGCAGGAGGCAGTGCAACAATCTGTATTGGCATTACCACAAGACACGGCCTCTCTTGCCTCTCATATTCATGTCCATTTTTGGCCTCTTTATCAGCATTCTTTGTACCTACCTCATCTATATCTGTAGCAACCGCTCGACCCATAGGGACCTCTGGACTTTTACCTTTGGTATTCCCAGCAGTGGGATCTGTACAAGACTCGGTTGTATCATGTGCAACTGCCTCTTTCGTGTCCACAACAGCCATGAAATGTTCTCCCATTGTCTCTCCCGATTGAGCTGCTCTACAGTGGGCACCTCTGCGCCTTTCCGTGCCTCATTTTTTTGCTCTATACATGCCTCAATTGTATTATGTGTATTTGCCTCTTTCATGTCCATAGCAGCCACGAGAACTTCTCCCATTGCCTCTCCCGATTGAACTGCTCTGTCGTATGCCTCAACTGTGTCGTCAGAAGCCACGACATCACCGTTACCCACTGTTGAGCCTATTCCAGGTACTCTCTTAGTGAGGTCCTCCTCACCCAAGCCTCCCATATCTTCAACAGCGGCATCTGTACCCTTTGTCTCCTCTGCATCAACAATGTCATCAGCTGCATCACTTGGACAGACCACCTGGGCTTGAGCTGTGACATCACTTGCACCCACTGCCTCACGTGTTCCAGCTTCTCTCTCAATGAGGACCTCCTCACCCATGCCTCTGGTATCCTCAACAGTGGCATCTGTACCCGTAGGCACAACTGCATCAAGAAGGGCATCCATGACAGCATGAACAATACTTTCTGTTCCACCATCATTAACATTGCCATCAGCAACAGCATCTGTGCTAGCATCAACTTCCATAGCATCCACAATGTCATTTGTGTAGGCATCAACTACCGTAGCATCAGCAATGGCATCTGTGCAGGCATAAACTGTGGTAGCATCATCAATGGCATCTGTGCCACATTCAATAGTGGCATCTGTACCCATAGCCACAATTGCATCAAGAAGGGAATCTATGACAGCATGAACAATACTTTCTATTCCACCATCATTAACATTTCCATCAGCAGCAGCATCTGTGCGAGCATCAACTTCCATAGCATCCACAATGTCATTTGTGCAGGCGTCAACTACAGTAGCATCAACAATTGCATCTGTGCAGGCATCAATTGTGGTAGCATCATCCATGGCATCTGTGCCAGATTCAACAGTGGCATCTGTACCCATAGCCACAACTGCATCAAGAAGGGCATCTATGACAGCATGAACAATACTTTCTATTCCACCATCATTAACATTTCCATCAGCAACGAAATCTGTGCGAGCATCAACTTCCATAGCATCCACAATGTCATTTGTGTAGGCCTCAACTAGCGTAGCATCAGCAATGGCATCTGTGCAGGCATCAACTACCATAGCATCATCAATGGCATTTGTGCCAGATTCAACTGTGGTGGGAGTGGGTAATGTACCCTTTTCAAGTTTAGCACGGTCAACATTTGTATGCACATCATCATGCACAACCTTCACATCAACTGCATTAGGCACATTTGGAACAAATTCAGCAGTACTAGTAGGTGTGCAGGGATCAACTGTATCAAAAGACTCTTTTTTTTTGCATGTAACCCCCCTGGAAGCTGTAGCACTCCCTCTTGAATTCTTCACAGGATAAGACTGAGCCAGTGAACCTACAGACCCCTCAACTGTATCAAAAGACACTTTTGTTTTGCCTATAACCCCCCTGGAAGCTGTAGCACCCCTTCTTGGATTCTTCACAGGATAAGATTGAGTCAGTGAACCTACAGACCCCTCATCTAGAAACCCTGAAGAGCGAGTGCGTCTCATGCAAGTTCCTCTTTTTTCAGCTTCTTGATTATCTACGACAAGAGAAAGTAGAAACATATTACTAAACATGTACAGAAAATAAATCAAATAGTTTGCAACTACTCGATGCAAAGAATTAAGAGACATGTCACTAAGAAATTCCAACACTTGATTCATCAATGAGCATGGATACAATAGGGGTGCAATGGATTGCACATGCCTTCTAAAGACATCTTCTAATTGCATGAAGTTACAAAAAAAACACACTCATTGCTTTGCATTTGGTTTCTTTCTCTTCCTAAATGAATCAAGAGGTATATCCATTGTGGGACTTCCACCTAAGTTCTTGGGAGTCGATTTCTTGTGCTTTGGTGTTGGCTTCTTCCCCGCTGGAGGGGGTGTTGCTTTCACCGCATCTGCAACTGCCTCATCTGATGCATCATCTCTAGTGTCCACACTTGGTGATGCTTTGGCACTCAACGGAGAACGCAACAGCCTTCTTGGAGTTAGTTGTTGCCTAGGTGATTTGACTGCAGAAGACTTTGCCATCAAGATGTCTTCAACTACTCCACGTACTGTATCCCATACGGCAGACTCCGCTTCAAGGGCTGGCTGCATCCCGCGGGTAGACTCTGCTTCAAGGCCTGGCTGCATCCCTGGGTTAATCAGGCCATTCTTCCTTGTGGAATGCATCGTCTTGTTGGAGACAGCATGCGATGATTGTTCTACAAAGAAATCTATTTACAAAGTCTCACTTGGAGTATCCCAAAATACACACATAAATACTGATTTTGGTACCTACCAGTGGCCTGCGTAGAGACTCTCTCTGTTTTTGTCCTCGATGATTCTTGTATACAGGTCTCTGCTGCAATGTTTGTACCTGCAAATGATTTCATTAAATGCACTAGTTTAAAGTACCAATGGAAAGTGGGCCTGCAATAGTAGTGACACAGTGACTACCTGCACTTGATTCTTTCATCTCACTCTTCACCTTCAGACCAATCATATGCTTATCTCTAGGGGGAACAGACATGTTGCAATCTAGTGCAACACAATAGCCATAGTCCCTACATACATGCGCAAAGCATAGCATATGGTACACATGGGTGTAAGACAGGGAGAATACATCCAAGCTTCTGGCATCGAACGGGAATCCACATCCTACACAATGTTAGAACCCATTAAGTGCCACCTCGCTAATGCTCTGCTTAAATCCTCAAGAGGAAAAGGCTTCATCAAACTGGCTCCCACGTTATGTGAAGTACTCTCCATGGTAACACAAAATTTAAAGTTCTCTGATTCTTGTGCTATGTTGGTCTCTACTTCTGCAAGTAGTGCCTGTGAAACAAAGAAGACAACACATCTAATTTAAGTCTTAATAACCCAACAAAAGCAGATTGCTGAAAAGAATATGCAGCGTGAATCTTATCCCTTATTTTCAATACCACATATAAGAAAAGCACTTACTCTATATGCTATAAACACAAGCTTGATGTGGTATATGATATGCACTGTGCTATATAGCACATAGCACAGTCCAAGTATAATGTGCTATAAGTGCTACATAGAGTATGCACTGTAGATCATAGCAGAGAGACTTTTTAAAATACCGGATATAGCCCAAACATTTTCTCTATATATGCTATATAGCACAAGCTTGTTGGGTATATGATATGCAGTGGGCTATATGAGACATAGCACATAGCATATAGCACAAATATTGTGCTATGTAGCACATATCACAATTGGTGATGTGCTATGTAGCACATAGCAATAGAGATTGTGCTATATAGCACAATTCACTATTCCACACACTCCAGGGCTATATTGTGAACATATAACACCCCAAATGTGCTATTTAGCACATAGCACATAAAAAGATTGTGCTATGTAGCACATATCAATATTTAACACACACTTCAGGGCTATACTATGAGCATATAGCATACAAGTATACTATATAGCACATATTACACATGTCCATTGTGCTATGTATCACATAGCACATAACCACACAAAGCACATAGCATAGAATCACACACATTCCAAATAGATGAGGGTACTATTGTGAACATGATGCACCTAGATTGAACTATAAAGCACATAGCACATAACCACACATAGCATATAACCACCCACTCCATGAAGATGATGGCTATGTTGTGACCATATAGCACATAGCACATAGCATATAACCACCCACTCCATGAAGATGATGGCTATGTTGTGGCCATATAGCACATATTTTGTGCTATATAGCACATAGCAGAAGTAGAATATGCTCATACAGTACATAACCATACAATCCATAACACTCTAACCACATAACCACATGGAAGTGAACCACATACTCCAAAACAAAGTGAAGCACATGTAGGAGGGTATGCACCTTTGCTTTAGCCACATTGGCTTCTAATTCAGCAACGTTCTCTCTAGTAGTACTCGAGAACTGTCCAATCAAATCAATCAGGCGTTGTCGAGATACAGGGTCTTGCACGCAATCAATCTCCGTTTGCAACTTTATGGACAAAGTGTTTGAGCTTTGAGCACCCTCAGCCCTATGCAATTCTCTGACTTGATCCTCTACCTGCTTCTTTGCACCCTCAAGTCTTGACTTATAGTCTTGCAATCTGCCCTCTGCAATATTCTTCATTTCTACAAGTGCCCTGCTATCCTCCTCTGCCAATTGTACCAGGCATCCTCCTGTAGGCACGCTTGACAATGGTACAGACATACCTTGTGTTTTCAATGATGACCTGGTAGAGGCAGCAGTGGTTTTGGAACCTCTCCCTCTACCACTCATCTGCTCTTCCCACCTCTTGATCTTGTTTTGCAAGTTGTGTCTTTCTTCTGAGGCTCTCATTGCCCTCTCTGCAAAGATAGCCCAAGAAATTTGATGTTTGCCAAATTCATTGCAGTTTTCCAATGCAAAGGCCTTTGCAAATTGAGTCCCTACTTCATACATGAAGGGACCCTCCTGGTAGACATCCCAGTGTCTCCACACAAGCTTTTGTAAGAACTCCGACCGAGCATGGTATGCCTTCACTTTCTTCTGGCTACCCGAAAAAGGCTTTGGGCATATAAAGATAGCTTCCCAGTCCTCCTCGGAGATGTCATTGTTTCCTGTCAAGCTACGCGGATCAACTCCCTCCAATGGCAATCCACGCTCCATATGAAATTCCTCGGCAAGACGACAAAACTTCGTATGAAAAGGTGGTTCAATGTTCCTAACTAGACTGCTGCTTGCTTGAATCGGATGCTTTGAGGAAGGTGCCATGATGCAGTCTCAAGTGATATACATGCACATCCTCCAATGAACTCATGAGACGTGGTGTGCCCTCGCTTATCATCCCTGCTAAAAAGAAACAAGAACTTCATGGGCCTGCTCTTGTAAGCAGGGCATTCAAGGTGATGTGCTATGGGATTTGCCCCAAGATTGCATGCAGCTTGTGGACTAGCAAATTACCTCAGGAGCTCGCCTCTTGTTGCAAATGAGGAAGGTGTGGCACTCATGCAGCTTCAAATGCAGCTTAATGTAGCTAAATGATCCCAGGTGGGGGGCGCGTGCTCAAGCAGTAGAGAGTGTACATGTTCAATGGGAGAGACATACCTCGAACAGAAGAGGGCGGTTCCTGCAATTTTCCTTGAAGCAGCCAAGCTTGCACAGTAGACGCTCTAAGCACAGTAGACCTTGAGCACGCGCGCGCGAGAGAGAGAGAGAGGCGGGGGGTCGGGGGGCACGGTGTTTGAAACTGCCAACTAATCATGAAACAAAGTGGGTGTGTGAAGGCTGAATTTTTTAGTAAAAAATTTTTTAGAATATAAATTTGGACTTCTGAAATATGGCACCAGTGACCACACCCCCAATGTCATGCTATGCTATTTAATTATATCACATATATAGCTTTCCACCTATTCATGCTTTCACCCATGGAGATCACTAGCGAAAAATGCGGCGCATTATGACAGTGCCCTTCTTCACAAACAAAGTCGTGCAACAATCTAGAGTGCATTGGGAGGAGGAGATCAATTCTGCAATTCAGGATCTCAAGACCAAGCCTGGAGCAACCACAACACGAGTTGTCATGCGGTAGCGCTTGCAAATGCTCATGTACAACAACATGTACCGCATGATATTCAACCGCAGATTTGAGAGAGTGGATGACCCCCTCTTTGTTGAGCTCAAAAGGCTGAATGGTGAGAGAAGCAGGCTTGCTCAGAGCTTTGAGTACAACTATGGTGATTTCATCCCAATTCTTTGGCCCTTCCTTCGCAAGTATCTCGAGCTTTGTCAGAAAGTGAAGGATGAGAGCCTCCGCCTCTTCAACAAGCACTTTGTAGAAGAGCACAAGTAAGCATCGAAGATAATTCTGTTGCTACAATTGTGTTTTGATTGTACTTCCTAATTGTCAACATATAACATATTTCTCTGTAGAGTGTCAAAATCTTGTAAACCTAGAGCTCCCAGCTGCTTATAGAGCTCTCTTATAATATGTCTTCATCTGCGTGGAAGCCATGGTTATTTTGCCATGGATATTGTGAATTTCACCTGATGTCCACTTTCTCTGTGCAGGAAGCTCATCAGAGCCAATCCTTCCTCGCATGATGAGAAGTGTGCCATTGACCACATGCTCGCTGCTCAAAAGAATGCAGAGATTAATGAAGATAACGTTCTGTACATTGTCGAAAACATCAACGTCGCAGGTAATTAATTAACATGTAATGCAAAACTTGTGTCGAAAGATTCAGATGTGGTCATGTACTTTCTTACTGAATTCGGTTGAGTTCACATGACATCTTTCTCTGTTGTATGCCTTGTGCATCCATTGAGACTACCTTGTGGTCCATGGAATGGGGCTTGGCGGAGCTCGTCAACAATCCAGACATCCAGAGAAAGGTCCGCGATGAGTTGAACACAGTACTAGGCAAAGGGGTACCCCTCACCGAACCCGACGTGCCACGATTGCCATTTTTGCATGCTGTGGTGAAGGAAACAAAGCGCTTGCACATGGCAATCCCTCTACTGGTGCCACATATGAACTTGCATCAGGCAAAGCTTGGAGGGTACGACATCCCAGCAAAGAGCAAGATCCTGGTGAATGCATGGTATCTGGCCAACAATCCAGAATGGTGGGAGAAGCCAGAGGTGTTCAATCCAGAGCCATTTCTTGGGGCCGAGAAGATCGAAGCCATTGGGAATGACTTCAGATTTTTGACGTTTGGAGTTGGGAGGAGAAGCTGCCCGGGAATTATTCTAGCAATTCCCATCGTTTCCCTTGTGCTTGGGCGCCTTGTACAGTCGTTTGAGCTCCTTCCTCCCCCGGGGCAAAGCAAGGTGGATATAACGGGCGATGGAGGGCAATTTAGCTTGCACATTGCTAAGCACTCGGTCGTAGTATGCAAACCCATCAATTGATCGTTTGAGAAAACTCCTTATCAACAGGTGCCTGAATTTTGTAGCTAAATAACTCCATAATTACAGCTTGAATTTCATTAAAACATTTGCACCATTGATTATGCAATGTAGCCTCCAACATGTTTTAACACCAATATGTTTTGTGTAGAGAATTCACATGCAATTCTATTGTGACATTCATTTCTCAATAATCACAACGTCCAATCCACTGTCATCGGCTAAACCTTGTCATTGAGCTTTCAGACACAATTAATTCGAGCCTGTTCCCATACGTATATCCTACAATCAATGCAAACATTATAATTTTTTTTCTCAAAGAGCTCGTGACTTACAAGCTGCTCCTGCATGCTCGCAGCTGTATACATTTTACTTTACTCATTAACACATTCTACAACTCCGTCAAAGTCACCTGGGATTCGAACCCTGCCCCTCCACATGCCATGCACACGTTCTCCTGGAAAGTTTTCCAAGCCTTTCAAGGATAGAATGATTTTTTTTCTTTAATGGCATGCAACCATACGTCAATCAAATAGTGAAACACATGAGGCCATAAAACACACAAAACAAGCATATGAAAGAAGCAAATGATACAGCATGCACACGTAGAAACATGCAACAATGCAAAAATAAAATAACGTACTGTCAAATTCCAGCTATTCTTGTAGAACACACAAAAAAACAAGTCAGTTTGATTCGTCCAATCAATGCACACATTAAGATTCACACTCTCAATTTTGTGGGATTCGCGTATTGAAATCCATATATAGTGTCGTGTGCATTCTTAGGTCTACTGTACGCTGACGCGTCATCGCACACCACCTCAAGGCCTCCTTCGCATTGGGGTGTGGGTCGATTTGCTCCAAAGGCTCCGGTTCACCCTTCATTGCACAAAATTGTGCAATACGCAGTAAGCGCTAATAACCAAGGGAGCAAAGGGAAGATTTACATTGAGGTCGCGGAGAATGCGCCATCGGTTTTTCAATATACTAAATGCATTCTCAACCTTAACCCTACCCTTCGCAATATGTCTATCGAAAACATTCTTTTGTGGCAGGTCTCGCCCACCTTTGGATTTATAAGCTTTGAAAAGAAAACTCGTTGGCTTATACGCTGAATCTCCCACAATATACGGCCTCACTCTCAAGCCGCTCACTTCTAGAAGAGGCGTATTCAAAACCTCGTTCCGCTTCATTTGAGCATATATTGTAGACCCCTTGAAGATTGTGGAGTTGTGTGTGCCTCTTGGTGCACTACAAACCACATTCCAAAATATGTTTCTAGAGTCAACAATGCCCTGAAGAAGAATGTTGCGTAATCCACAGCGACTAACATATTGTGCAGGGAAAAAGTCACCATGAGGCTTGCGTTCAAGCTTTATGTGAGTGGCATCAACTGCACCACACATGTTCGGTAGGTCCGTAATGTGGTGAAAATCTTCTATGATCTTTGCTAATCGCCATCCCGAAGGCGTCTTTAAGCGGGTGCGGACATGCATCTCCTGAGTGCTGAGTGCTCTAATGATAAGGTTGGTGCACTTTCTAATGGTAGAATCTCCCATCCCAAAAAATGGACATAATGTTCTTGCGGAATGCCCATGTGCAATTCTCCATAGTACGCAACCAAGTGCTTGATCAGCTTGAATGGGCACCGTAGACCATCCATGCACATCAGGACACGGGAGATGAGGCAGGATCAATTCTTTCAGCTCATGAAATGCCTCGTAAGACATCCTATAATACGTCCTAAAAATAGCTTGACAATTTACTCCTCGTGATGTCCAAATAGCTGAGTGGATGACATTCCAAAATGTCACCTGCCTAGGGAAGCACCACCATATCCATACTAGCTCCATCCCAATCAAACCCTCCTCTATCAAACCAAACATGGATGCAATGCAACAGACTACACAACCAATCAAACAAAAATACATACACTGAATTTTATGCCTTCTACGATCCTGTCCTGGGTCTTCCTCACTAGGGGAAACAAGATGCAGATTTAGCAACAACAAAAGAAGTAGCTCAGCTGCATCAATATCATTCATCCTACATTTCCAAAAAACAAAATAACGCAATAAAGAATAATACCAAGAAAAAGTCCGATTCCATTTAATTCCTCCATCCCTCGCTCCCTCCCTCAAAACATTTTTATGGCGATTAGTAAAGTACCTTGGGTTTGGTGACAATCTTTGCGAGGTCTTGTTCAAAAATTTTATGTACATCTCCATGAGTCGAGACTTCTCATCCATCCTAAGCTTCAACAATCTTTGCTCTTGGGCAGCCCGCTCCTTCTCGCAGTCTTTCATTGTTTGGGCCATCCCTTTCATCCCCTCCCCGAGCACTTTGGCAATAGATCCTAGCGATGTGCGTTTGGGCTCTTTCACTTTTTGCGCTTTAACTCCATGAAGGTCTTGGACCTGAGGGATCCGTGTTGCATCCCTCGAATCTATTGCGCCAGCCACACTCTTAGTCTCCTCTACAATACTCTCACCCTCACCTCCACCCTCACCCCCTGTCTCCCCACCAATCTCTCCCTCCCCCTCATCCTGTCCATCATTGCAGCAATCTCCATGTTGAGTGGCCTGACTCAGTGCATGAGTGCTTTGCGAGCTAGCAGTATTAAAGGCTCCCAGAATCCCAACACATCGTGGAGTGGATGACCACAAAGTGTCGACCACCTCGAACTATTCCCATGTGGCTCTTACCCCCCCCCCCCAGTGGTTGTTGTTTTTTATTTTCCCTAAGAGTGTCTATGCGGTTCCTGACCTACTCTGGTGTGAAGGTGCCAGTAACCTCATTGTTTAATTGCAATGTAGCTTCGTCCTAGTCGTTCGGTCTCAAATTTCCTTTGTTGATAGAGACCATTGATCTTCGTAGTGTTTAAGCAAGGTCGATGTTGCGGTCTCGTCCCACACTGGTGTCACCACACGAAGGCGTTTATCCCCCTTTGTCGACTCACATTAATTAACACATTCTGCAACATCACATTTCTCTACCTCTTTGCAGACTCAAAGGCCGCATTTCCCTATCTTCGACAAGCACTTGAAAGAGCTGACTAAATTGGAGGATAATCGTATGATGGCATTGTCTTGATTGCTCTCATAGCTCTGTCAGAAATGCCTTGCCCAATAGGTGAGTGCATCTAGAGATAGGCCTTCCCTTAGCATCTGGTATAAATAGCATAGACCTTCCTTGCTACAACTATATTCTTGGAAGTATCCCAAGCCCACAAGCCTTCAAGAAGCGGAGTTGGATGGGGCAGACGGCGACGCCCCTCGGAAGGTTTAGAATGAGGGACCATTCCCAGTGATGCTTGCGACTAAGCTGGCGACCGGCGGAGGCTGGGAGCCAGTCTTGGGATAGACTTTAGCACACGAGGCCGGACGGCCGCCGTGCGATGGCTTCTTTATTCCAAGAATATACTCCGACCGGCCGACGATATTGAGCACATGATAGCCGGTCGGCGCCCAATTGCTGGCCGGCCGTCAGGCCGCAGGGAGCTTTGAGTACATGGATAGTGGCCGGATGGAGACAATCAGCCCGAGGTCTCCCTAGAAATTATTTATTGAGTTTTTTTTTTTTGTAGTTGCGTAGATGCATGCTACGGGGGGAGATCCACTCCGTCCAAGTCGCCTGGGATTCGAACCCAACCCCTCCATGTGCCATGCACGCGTTCTCCTCGAAGGTTTCTCAAGCCTTTGAAGGATAGAATGCTTTTTTTTTTTTTAATGGCATGCAAACATACGTCAATCAAACAGTGAAACATATGAGGCCATAAAACACGCAAAACAAGCATATGAAACAAGCAAATGATACAATATGCACACGTAGAAACATGCAACAATGCAAAAATAAAAAAATGTACCGTCAAATCTATCTATTCTTGCATAACACACAAAACAACAAGTCAGTTTGATTCGTCCAATCAATGCACACATTAAGATTCACACTCTCAATTTTGTGCGATTCGCCTATTGAAATCCATATAGAGTGTTGTGCACATTCTTAGGCCTGCTGTGAGTTGACGCGTCATTGCACACCACCTCAAGGCGTTCTCCGCATTGGGGTGTGGGTCGATTTGCTCCAAAGGCTCCGGTTCACCCTTCAATTGCACAATATTGTGCAATACGCAGTAAGCGCTAATAACCAAGAGAGCAAAGGGAATATTTACATTGAGGTAGCGGAGAATACGCCATCGGTTTTTCAATATACTAAATGCATTCTCAACCTTAACCCTACCCTTCGCAATATGTCTATCAAAAGCATTCTTTTGTGGTAGGTCTTTCCCACCTTTGGATTTATAAGCTTTGAAAAGAAAACTCGTTGGCTTATACGCTGAATCTCCCACAATATACGGCCTCACTCTCAAGCCGCTCACTTCTAGAAGAGGCGTATTCAAAACCTCGTTCCGCTTCATTTGAGCATATATTGTAGACCCCTTGAAGATTGTGGAGTTGTGTGTGCCTCTTGGTGCACTACAAACCACATTCCAAAATATTTTTCTAGAGTCAACAATGCCCTGAAGAAGAATGTTGCGTAATCCACAGCGACTAACATATTGTGCAGGGAAAAAGTCACCATGAGGCTTGCGTGCAAGCTCTATGTGAGTGGCATCAACTGCACCACACATGTTCGGTAGGTCCGTAATCTCTAAAATCTTCTAAGATCTTTGCTAATCACCATCCCGAAGGCGTCTCTAAGTTGGTCCAGACAAGCATCTCCTGAGTGGTGCTGAGTGCTTTAATGATAAGGTTGGTGCACTTTCTAATGGTAGAATCTCCAATCCCAAATAATTGACATAATGTTATTGCGGAATGGCCATGTGCAAGTCTCCATAGCACGCAACCAAGTGCTTGCTCAGCTTGGATGGGCACCCTAGACCATCCATGCACATCAGGACACAGGAGATGAGGTAGGATCAATTCTTTCAGCTCATGAAATGCCTCGTAACACATCCTATAATACGTCCTAAAAATAGCTTGACAATTTACTCGTCGTGATGTCCAAATAGCTGAGTGGATGACATTCCAAAATGTCACCTGCCTAGGGAAGCACCACCATATCCGTACTAGCTCCATCCCAATCAAACCCTCCTCTATCAAACCAAACATGGATGCAATGCAACAGACTACACAACCAATCAAACAAAAATACATACACTGCATTTTATGCCTCCTACGATCCTGTCCTGGGTCTTCCTCACTAGGGGAAACAAGATGCGGATTTAGCAACAACAAAAGAAGTAGTTCAGCTGCATCAATATCATCCATTCTACATTTACAAGAAACAAAATAACGCATTAAATAATAATACCAAGAAAAAGTCTGATTCCATTTAATTCCTCACTCCCTCGCTCCCTCCCTCAAAACAATTTTATGGCGATTAGTAAAGTACCTTGGGTTTGGTGACAATCTTCGCGAGGTCCAGCTGAAATTGTATGTACATCTTCATTCGTCGAGCATTCTCGTCCATCGTGAGCTTCAACAATCTTTCCTCTTGGGCAGCCCGCTCCTTCTCGCAATCTTTCATTGTTTGGGCCATCCCTTTCCTCCCCTCCCCGAGCACTTTGGCAATAGATCCTAGCGATGTGCGTTTGGGCTCTTTCACTTTTTGGGCTTTAACTCCATGAAGGTCTTGGACGTGAGGGATCCGTGTTGCATCCCTCGAATCTGCTGCGCCAGCCACACTCGTAGTCTCCTCTACAATAGTCTCACCCTCGCCTCCACCCTCACCCCCTGTTTCCCCACCAATCTCTCCATCCCCCTCATCCTCTCCATCATTGCAGCCATCTCCATGTTGAGTGGCCTGACTCAGCGCATGACTGCTTTGCGAGCTAGCACTATCAAAGGCTCCCAGAATCCCAACACATTGTGGAGTGGATGACCACAAAGTGTTGACCACCTCGAACTATTCCCCCTAAGAGTGTCTATGTTTTTCCTGACCTACTCTGGTGTGAAGGTGCAAGTAACCTCATTGTTTAATTGCAATGTAGCCGGTGTTTAGCCCCCTTCGTCGACTTACTAGATGAGGTCACAGGAGGACGCAATGGAACAATAGCTGGGGTAGTGGAAAGAAGAGAAGGCCTAACATTCAATGCGCGCATGGTGATAGAAGCCCCCATGCGAGGAGGCCTGAAGCCTTGGCTGGGAATCAACAAGGAAAATGATGCAGGTGGGGGTCTTGGCCGTATGAAGGAAACACCCGGAACAACACTCGGTTGGAAAGGGATGGACGACTGGCTCAATCCTATGTTCTCAATCGACTGACCCTCACTTAATGAGCCCCTCCAACCATCCTCCTAAAGCAACTGCATAAACCCTAGGTCTTTGTTGAATTGGGTTTCAAACATCCTTTCGTTACCACCCAACCCACTAGTCTTTCTTGAAGAAACACTCTCTTGGCTGCCTAACCCTCCCTCGTTAACCCTAGCCATTCGTTGACCACCTCTCAGACTCATTGGATTTTGGCCTGCAAATATCCCTAACAATCAATGACATGCATTCATAGACTCAGGGGGGAAAACATGCATTTCAACTATCGGGAGACCCTCCTCTAAAACCAAAATGCAATTTACACAAGTTGTCTATCAAGATTTTTTTTTCTGGAAATGCATAAAATTGTACTCATAAACTAAACATTATGTAAAAGCAATAATCGAATGATACCACTCGCAGCAATAGTTAGTGAGTGTGTGTGTGTGAGATCAAGCAGCCTGACAACAATATTAGTGTGTGTGTGTGTGTGTGTGTGTGTGTACTTGATCAGCATGGCGTGTGTGTTGGTTTTTTTTTTTTTTTTGGGGAGGGGGGAGTCAAATCGAATACCTCGATTAGCTAAATATCGCGAGCTTGTGAAGTTGCCGAAACGAACTCCTGCAAGCGTGTGTGGAGAACCAAAACAAAAGCGTTGAATATGAAGGATTTTGCAAAAGGGGATGGGGAGCCGTTGCGACCTCTTGCTTTTGATTGGCCAGCCAAATATGGCATGGCTGGCTGGAGTGGGGGAGGCCTAACTCTTCTCAGTGAGTGGCCAGCTAGAAAGTGCATGCCACGTCAGCGTATTTGCAGCCCATCGAAGCTATTTCTGAGAGATAGGAGGATCGGAGTTAGATGGGGCAGATGGCGGAGCAGAAGGCAAGTCCGCAACAGAAGAGTTGTTCATTTATTCATGACTCCTAGCACTGATTGGAACAAAAGCAGGGAGCCTATTTCTAAACCCACAGAAAATCGGACGCCCCTCGGAAGGATTAGAATGAGGGACCATTCTCATTGATGCTTGCGACTAAGCTGGCGATCGGGAGAGGCTGGGAGCCAGTCTTGGGAGTAGCATTACATGGGAACCGTCCGTCATGGTCGTTGGCTAGAGAGGGGCCATAATATTTTATGCAGGCTGAGTTGTCAATACGGGAAGCAATTCCAAGAGCTAAGCTGGTCTTGGCAACAGAATAACCATCAGCAGTGTACTTTCTGATTATTGAGTTGGATGCAAGGCATCCATGCGTTCTGACATTCCGCATGCTGAGGTAACGTCCATCGCCGCACGATCGCATGCTGACATTCTGAAAAATAATGCGATTTGATTCTGAAGCACTTGGTTGTAGAATGCAAATCCATCAGTTGATCATGGAACCTAGTTTGAGAAAGCTCCTTGTCAACAGATGTCTAACAAAAACCTAAATTTTGTAGCTAAATAACTCCGTAATTATAGCTTGAATTTCATTGAAACATTTGCACCACTGATTATGCAATGTAGCCTCCAACATGTTTTAACACCAATATGTTTTGTGTAGAGAATTCACTCGCTCTTACGTACCATTAGGGCCAAACACGTCTAAAAAAGGGATGTTTGGTAATCCATGGATTAAGAAATAGGTCAATACTCACTTGACACATATACAAACGTATGGCAGTCTTGTCTCCTCTAGCTTGAGCTTTTGTGCTCCTATTTAGCGGAAAATATCTAAATGTCAGTTTCATTTGGCTAAATTGCCTATACTTGCTGGCGTTCTTGTCTTTTTTAATGGATAACATCATATTCTGGGCCTGATGTACAAGTGCTCTTTTCTATTTAATATTGTACAATATTAAGCTAGAAGATACGAGATATTAATTTTCAATAGTAATGATGACACCTATTAATGACTAATCCTTATTTTTTTAATGTTTAATTTTTACTTACCCTCTACTTCTAAGCACCACATCAAGGGCTTGCACTCATCACGTGCATACATAATATCTACATCAACATGGGACCACACTTGAAGACCTCCTTTCTCACATTGTTTCGGATCGATGTCCACACCGTGCGATTGTGGCTTGATTGATCCACCCGCTCTAGGCTCTCTCTCACCCTGTTTTAGCAGTGTACCCACATCGTGCGCAAAAGACTCAATGACTTTTTCACTCCTCCTCCCCCTATCGCACCATTCCAACTCTTTCCTGCACTGCACTTGTCATGCATGAGCTTGTCACCCTCCTATCGCGTTGTTCTAGCTTTGTGGCCACACCACATAAGAACCTTGAATTACCTTGTTAATTGGATTCCTAAGGTTTTTCTCAATCATGCACAAAAGGGCTCGGAGACTTTGTCACTCCCCCTATTGCATCATTTTAGCTCCTACCCACACCACGTGAAGAGGGGTTCATAGAGCTTGTCATTGCCCCCCTCATCGCATCGTTCTGGCTAAATGCACACACCATGCAAAAAAAAAGTTGAGTGTCCTTTTTAATTATTTGGTTTCCTATGGTTTTTGTCATACGTACAAGATATTAGCAAAAGGCCTATTTGGTGCCACACTATGCCGTGCTTACACAACGGGATAGGGGGTGGTTTTAGAATCTCACTACCCCAACCCTTATGTTGTGTGGGTCATTTTCGGAACACCAATTTGGCGCCACACTATGCCTTGCTTGCACAACAGGATAGGGGTAGTTTTAGAATCTCATTACCCTAATCCTTGTGTCGTGTGGGTTATTTGCATTCATAGCTTCACCTTTCCTGCCCCATGTAGATCTCTTTTTATATGCAAATCTATTAAGCATATTGGACCCAAGCATAGTCATAAAATTACTCAATTCTATTTCACAATATGTAATAATTGTAACTTTTAAAATCTACAATAAATGAAGCTTGTGATATCATAGATGAGTCCAAAATGCCTAACAACCTCGAAAATGACTAGCTATATGTCTCGTTCGGACACCCGGAGAGGTTGGTGTGGCCCCAAAAGGCATATGAAGGCACTATCCCATACGGTGCGAGGAGACCGGCAGGGTGCGAGGAGAGCGATAGGGAGCCTGTAGAGGCGTTTTTTGGCCATACCAACCTCTCTGGGTGTCCGAACGAGGGATATAGCCAATTGTTTCCGAGGATTTTGGGCATTTTAGACTCATTGTGATGTTGAAAATTTGTCATTTTTCTCTATTTACACTACAACAGAAAAAGGTGTCATCGACGCACACCGTCGATATCTGCGTCCCTATAAAACTGTCGCTATTTGCATTGATATTTGTGTGGAAAGGCTTTATTTGCGACACAGATATGGACGCAGATAGCGACGCAGATATGGATGGATATATAGACGACCATAACACAAAAAAAAAAATCTTGGGCAGAGGGCAGGTAGCCTGGCCTGTGCCTAGTGAAAAGATGGACACAGCCACCACAGCCAGACTTCCTATTTTCTGCCCAAGAAAGCGAGCAACACCAAAATCAACCGTGCTCCCGCATAAATTTCAGCAGAGTTCCTTTCATTTTTACATAAACTTTTGAAAAAGAATATATCATGTATACGCCTCCTACATGCTATCCATGGAGGATCTCACATGAGATTTAAGGCCAATGACCATAACGAACCATAACCATAACTTAAAAGCATAACCATAATGAACCATAACCATAACATTAAATCATAACCATAACTTAAAACCATAACCGACCAATATAACCACTTTGATCATAACCAGAAACAAAATTAGCAATAACCTTAAGCATACCATGTCTATCCAATGACAATGACAATAACCATAACCATAAGGAAAACAATAACTGTCTAAACAATAATCATAACCATATATATGTCTATACAAAAGGAGACACAGAAGCGTGTCTGTGTCTCACAAAGCATATATATGAAATCCGGTCCACTGATGACTAGGCGTCACAAACTGCACATATGCCAACTCACAAAATTAGTACTGATATTACTTCACATATACTTACTTAATTAAATCAACTCACACATATTAACGTCTCACCTCAAGCGATCAGCGAGACTGTAAGGCCGCCCAGTCTACAGGCTCTCCTAAAGCATCAACATCATTCAATACTTCGTAGATACCTTTGCGATATCCATCTGACTCCTCCTGACGTGTCGGGCCTCAATGCATCGCAAGATTCTGCATTTATACAAAAATCAGAGTAATAAAAATACATGATTCATCGCGTTTTAAAAAACGACATAGTTAAGATTGGATTAGAAACTCACAAACTCATAGCGAAAGGTGTCGAAGTCTCCGCTGCCAAGATGAGATGTCCCCCTGGTCATCTGTCGTATCTGCGCGGCCTCACGCTGCTGTCTGAGCCGCGTGGCTGCTGTCCGCTCATCCTCCTTGATCTACAGCCACGTCTCGTGTGGGATGCCCGAAGGCTTCGGCAAGCCGGTCCTGAAAGCCATCCGAGCTGCATCTCGTCGATGTTTCACGGTGTCCCATGCAACACCCTTGATCCACCTCCTCGGAACAACGTCAGAACCCGAAGCAGGCTGGTACTCTCTCAGGATGGTCTCCACTATGTAAGTGAATTTGTCCTTTTCCTGCTGATCCCAAGACGTCAGAATACTGGTCAAAAACTGTAGCTCCACGAGCTGGCGAATCCGCTGTCTCATCTCAATCCCGACTCTATCCATGTCAACAGAACCATCTGGCCGTACAATATAGATCTTGGAGGCACTAGGATCATGTGCCCCCCAAGGTGTCCGAGGTGTGCCAAGAGGTGTGTCGAGAGGTGTGCCTCGGTAGGACGGGGGTCGTGAGCGAGGAGGGTCCAAGCATCTGTGGACCCTCCTCCACAGCAATCACCACCTCCACTTGACGATCGTCGAGATCGACGAGTGCGCCTGTGCTGCGGAGATGAGGACGTACCCGCCTCTGCCCCATCCCTAGGTATCAAAGCGGCTGTGATGGGAGAAGCAGGCATCGTACCCATAGGCGTCCCCCCCCCATAGGTGTCCCCCCCCTAGGCGTCGGACCCTCGGGTGTGAAGCCCGGAGACGTAGTACCCATGCCTCTGGCTACCCAGTACTAAGAAGCCTCTGCCATCTGAGCAGGTGTCTTTCGAAGAGAGGCAAAATAGCGCACATCCAAAGACTGCTACCCGCAAATTGGATATGCATTGTATCCCAAAGTTGTTAGCCCTGCATACATTAAAGCATGAATCAGGCCAAGGCAAAGTGCTTGTGAATAGCGAGAATTTTGTAAATCAAGAACCATTACCAGAAGCTTCTCCGTATCCTGGCCAATCATGCATAGTCCACATAAGAAGTCCATGGATCCTTGTATTTTGTTGTCCTACTGGTTCAACCGCATCTGCTATGTCGATCCCACGCCATAACGCCTAGAGCTCGTCAACTAGTGGAGCGAGATAAACATCCATGTTTTTTGCCTTGAGCTTACCAGGTACAATCAAGCTTAATATCAAATGAGCCTTCTTGATGGCAAGCCACGACGGGAGGTTGTAATTGATAAGGCACACAGGCCAAGTGCTCCATGACGAGCTTCTCAAGCCAAATGGATTGACTCCATCCATGGCCATGCCCAAACGCAAATTGTGTGGTTCACTCTTAAAATGTGGCCAGGTATCTTCAATGTGCCTCCAGGCCTTGGAATCAGTAGGCACCCTAAATGTTGCGTCAGTGGATCTATTCGTAGAATGCCACCGCATCAACTTTGCAATGGAACCACAATGAAACATTCTTTTTATCTTAGGAATAATAGGGAAATGCCGCAACACTTTAGTTGGCACTGTCTCGCCAACTGCATCTTGTTTGTAGCCCATTGCTCCGCACTTAGGACACGACAGACAATCTGCGAATTCATTGCGAAAAAGAATGCAATCATTTGGACATGCATGAATCTTGTTGTAGTCTAAGGCAACTGAGGTCAATAGTTGCTTTGCGTCTAGCCTGGAGGGGGGCATTTCATTGCCAGTCGGGAGAAGTTGCTCCCGCAACAACCTGTTTAAGCCACATTAAATTAAAAAGCTCTCCAAGCACGTCACCGTTGAAATTGGAAAATCTCTTTTGTAAATTACGTACCTAAACAAAGTAGTGACGCTTGTATCTAACCACCCGTACACTGACTGAAGATTGCAAAAACGCCAGAAAAGTACAAAGCGTCGATATTTTGGTGCCTTCATAAATTGGTTGACGTGCCAACTTCCTCAACATGTCTTCAGGAGATAGGCGCACGGCTTCTGGTGTTGCTTCGTTAGTTTTCTCCTTGCTTGTCTGGAAGAAGGCATCCAACATCTCCTCCGTGCCGTCATCTTCTGTCTGTAAGTCCTTTTCTGCTTCCATCCTTGGCTCTATATTGGTCGGACCTTCACGCATAATCCTTTTTCTCTCTCTCTCAAATGTAGGTGCTATGTCGCGAAAATCAAAGCCCGTTCCGTAGGAGTCATATCGTAGATTCTGTACGGTTTCTTTAGCAAACTCTCCGTACTTGTGCACATGCTCATTACATATCCTACGCTTGCGCAGGATTTGATACTTGCAGAGCATGCACGAGTATGCAATCTTTTCCTCCATGTTAGTTGATGATGTTGCCATCTACAATTATTATGAATGTTGTTTAATATATATACTCCTCACAATGTAAACTACCTCGCATTCTCTAGTCTTGCCCAATCTCCGTACACCTCGGTCCAGAAGTGCACGGAGATCAGGACCACCGGGTCAATATCTCGTCTTTATTGGTCAAGTCCTATATGGGTAGACACATACGTGCACTCCCAGGTGTACATGGCAATGCATGTAGCGGGCAAAACCCCTTTGCCTCTTTTAGTTCCATAGTTTCTTCAACATCCAACGGCTATATCCCTTTCTCTCTCTCTCTCTCTCGATCTCGCTCTCGCTATCTCTCTTTCTCTCTCTATTTTCCTATTTCCCTATCTCTCTCTCTGTCTCGCTCTTCACTTCGGCTTGTGTATGTGACATACGGCTTGTTATTTGACATTTCTTCTGTCCGTTTAACCTACGGCTTGCCATACATGCTCTTGACATTGCTTTAAGACTACTTAATGAAATACGGATGGTTTCAGTAGGCATAGAAGCCATTCTGAAGTCCGTTTGCGTTTTTTCGTAGAAAAACGCAATCGGATTTGACCTACGGCTTGTGTATTTGGCGTTTCTTCTATTCTTTTGACCTACGGATTGCCATACGCTCTCTTGACATTGCTTTAAGACTACTTAATGGACTATGGATGGTTTCAGTAGGCATAGAAGCCATTTCCGAAGTCCGTTTGCGTTTTTTCGGAGAAAAACGCAATTGGATCTGACCTACGGCTTGTGTATTTGACGTTTCTTCTGTCCGTTTGACCTACGGCTTGCCATACGCGCTCTTGACATTGCCTAAAGACTAACTAATGGACTATGGATTGTTTGGGTAGGCATAGAATCAGTTTCCGAAGATCGTCTGCGTTTTTTCATAGAAAAATGTAACCGGATTTGACCTACAGCTTGTGTATTTAATGTTTCTTCTGTCCATTTGACCTACGGCTTGCCATACACGCTCTTGACATTGCCTTAAGAATACCTAATGGACTACAGATGGTTTCGGTAGGCATAGAAGCCATTTTCAAGTCCGTTTGCGATTTTTCATAGAAAAACGCAACCAGATTTGACCTACGGCTTGTGTATTTGGCGTTTCTTCTATCCGTTTGACCTACGGCTTGCCATACGCGCTCTCGACATTGCCTAAAGACTATCTAATCATATACGGATGGTTTCAAGAGGCATAGAAGCCATTTCCGAAGTCCGTTTGCGTTTTTCCGTAGAAAAACGCAACCGGCGTTTCTTCTATCCGTTTGACCTACGGCTTGTGTATTTGGCGTTTCTTCTATCCGTTTGACCTACGGCTTGCCATACGCGCTCTCGACATTGCCTAAAAACTACCCAATCGTCTATGGATGGTTTCAAGAGGCATAGAAGCCATTTCCGAAGTCCGTTTGCGTTTTTTCGTAGAAAAACGCAACCGGATTTGACCTACGGCTTGTGTATTTGGCGTTATTTCAAACCCTTTGACCTACGGCTTTCCATACACGCTCTTGACATTGCTTTAAGACTACTTAATGAACTACAGATGGTTTTGGTAGGCATAGAAGCCATTTCCGAAGTCCGTTTGCGTTTTTTCGTACAAAAATGCAATAGGATTTGACCTACGGCTTGTGTATTTTGCTTTTCTTCTATCCGTTTGACCTACAGCTTGTCATACGCGCTCTTGAAATTTTCTAAAGACTACCTAATAGACTACGGATGGTTTCGGTAGGCATAAAAAAAATTTTCGAAGACCGTCTGCGTTTTTCCGTAGAAAAACGCAACCGGATTTGACTTATGGCTTGTGTATTTGACGTTTCTTCTATACGTTTGACCTACGGCTTGCCATACACGCTCTTGACATTTCCTTAAGACTACCTAATGGACTACAGATGGTTTCGGTAGGCATAGAAGCCATTTCCGAAGTCCGTTTGCGTTTTTCCATAGAAAAACGCAACCGGATTTGACCTACGGCTTGTGTATTTGGCGTTTCTTCTATCCGTTTGACCTACGGCTTGCCATACGCGCTCTTGACATTGCCTAAAGACTACCTAATCATCTACGGATGGTTTCAAGAGGCATAGAAGCCATTTCCAAAGTCCGTTTGCGTTTTTTCGTAGAAAAACGCAACCGGATTTGACCTACGGCTTGTGTATTTGGCGTTAATTCAAATCCATTGACCTACGGATTTCCATACACGCTCTTGAAATTTCTTTACGACTACTTAATGAACTACGGATGGTTTTGGTAGGGATAGAAGCCATTTCCGAAGTCCGTTTGCGTTTTTCCGTAGAAAAACGCAACCAGATTTGACCTACGGCTTGTGTATTTGGCGTTTCTTCTATCCGTTTGTCCTACGGCTTGCCATACGCACTCTTGACATTGCTTTTATACTGCCTAATGGACTACGGATGGCTTGTCTCTAAGAGCAACGACGACGCTGTTGTTGCTCCCTAGAGGACTTTCATGTGTAAAGGTGAGAGTTGAGCTTCGAATGTATTTTGAGCTGGTCAAATGAATTCATAGGCTGCATCAGACGATCCAGGTCACTTTTGCTCGACATGCACAACGCCCGGTCAGACTACTGACCATGGAGGAGATTGATGAGATCCGCCAACGACAGATGCTGGATCTCGTATGATCTACCTATCCCAGCTAGCTGTTTTAGCCGTTTAGTCCACACCCAGCAATTTATAATTCCATAATATTTTATTTTGTCATTTTGTCATCTTTTCACTCTGACTTTGTATCAGATCCACCACATTGTAACTTTCTTGTCTCATAGGTCACTTTGGCCTTTCGAAGACGTTAATATAACATTTCATTTTATTTCTCTTTTTAATTTTTCTTTCTTTAATTTTAATTTCCTACGCATACATTAATTCTCTCTCTCTCTCTCTCTCTCTCTCTCTCTCTCTCTCTCTCTCTCTCTCTCTCTCTCTCTCTCTTTCCTACACACACACACACACCGCTCTCTCTCTTTCCTACACACACACACACACCGCTCTCGCTCTCTCGCTCTCTCTCTCTCTCTCTCTCTTTCCTACACACACACACACGATGTAGAGAGAGAGAGAGAGGGGTTGGGGGGGGGGGGGGGGGGGGGGGGGGGGGAGAGTGACATAATACCTACGCAGCAGGTTTCGGCCAAGATTTGAGCACACAAAAATGGCCCCTGCGCGCGCAGGTTTCCCTTTTTTGCCCCAAATTTTTTTGCGTCGCAAACAGCGTCGATATACCCGTGGGAATTTGCGTCGATATACACGTGGCAAATAATGCCTTTCCACGCATATATCGACACATATTACGACGCGTATATCGACGCATATATCAAAGCGCTCTAATTACGTCGATATACGCGTGGAAAGGCATGGCCGTCGATATATGATACGTCGATATCTTCATGTTATGTTGTAGTGTTGAAAGTTATAATTATTACAAGGTATTATATTGTGAAATTGAATGTTTTGCAAGTAGATTTAAAGTAACTTTGCAAGGAATTATATTGTTTCTTTTTTTAGCAAAACTCATAATTGTGAGTGAATTATATTGATCATCCCAAAAAATTACGCCTTGCCATGCTCGTTGTACTATGGTCCCTCGAAGGAATTATATTGTTAAAATGATAGTGTTTTGCTAGGAATGACATTGTAACTTTGCATCTAAATAGTCTCCTCCTTGGAAGGATTGTTCATGTTCAACAAGGTGGTTGTTCTTGGTTCTGTGATCTCATCCTCCATAATTGCCCCCTTGGTACCAACTGAGTAGTTATTTAAGTGCATTGCTTCTTCTTTGTCCTCCACCCTTTCTTGTCGATATGAAAAATGAAGTTTGTGCTTGATAATGTGACTTCTATGTGTTGCAATGGACCCTTGTTTTGCAAAATATGGTCCATGTAGATAGATCATCTGCTGCAAGATATCATGAGATCCAATTTCCCGTGCATTTTAAGAGTCCTAGAGTGCAGATAATGGCAAAAAATTCAAAAAGGAGGGTGGCTACAAGGACACGCCAATCAACCAGATAGAGACCCCTATCTGGCTAATTGGCGCGTCCTTGTGGCCAACCCCCTTTTTGCATTTTTTTGGCTTGTCTACCCTCCTAAGACTCTTAAAATGCATAGACTATGACTGATTTAAATTGTTCATGCACAAACTGTCATCCCTACCCCCCTAATCCCCTTGGCAGCGGCACAACTTACAATTAGTTGTTACGCAAGTGAAAAAGGACACCAATATCTTCATCACAAAACTAATTTGAAGAATTTACAAGATAGGAGATGACATTGAAAAGAATGTGCACGGTAGAGAGGCAATTCCATATATTCATTACTTTTGAGAAGATAGAAATTTACTTCATTTATTCGGAGAGCCCATAACTTTCTTAGCCATTTCCTGGTGCCTCTCTTGCACATATGGCAAGTCTCCGGCCAAGAGGGAGTGCGCTATTGCTTGAGGGTCAGCTCGCAAACATAAGCATGTATTTGTATCTAGGCAATCACCCTGCCACGGAAGCAAGTGCCAAATACTGTGCATACAAGGGATCTACACAGTAGGAACTCAAGATGCGCAGTTTGGGCAATGGTGCATAAACACAAAACCTTGCTCAGAGCTTTCGACAACCACGTCATGAAATGGCCTTGGGGAGTAAACTCATTGGGTACAATGGAAACATTGCCAGTGGGGGGTTTTTTTCCTATGTAATGAGCAAGGGAAGACTATGGTCCAAAGACCCAGCGCCATCTATTACCATATTTTACTTAAAAGATGCTACCAACCATAAATCTAGTTGTGACCACTCCATACTTAATAAGGAAGATACTTTGATGGGTTTAAGCTTCCCATACCCTTGTAAAGAAGTAGGTACAATATAGTAGTGAGAATCGAAGAAAATTCTTCTTTGAACCAATTTGGATGGGCAAAAATGTGCAAAAATTGTTGCTCAAATATCCGCATGTATATCATTGAATGTGCCGGAGAGGATATGAAGTGGCTACTCCTCCACCAATTTGGATCACTCGACCACTATGCTAATAAAGCATAAACCAACCATTAGCTTAATAGTGAGAAACTGTAACGTGCATGTTGTAGTCTCACGCTCGGAATATGCATCAATGTGAGAACATGAGGAAAAATCAAATCAAACCTATAACCACTACGAGCATACTATAAATGAATGGCTAAGAGCCAAAGCATGGCGAGAAATCTAGGAAAATTTGACAGATTCTCCTCTATAAACTGAGAAAAACCTCAAGTACAATCTCAACCACAAACCATGCCAAGCTGGCAACAAAGTGGGAGGTAACTCAACCACTACACAATCAATTGCATCAAATCTGATGCTAACATATGCGTAAAAGAAACTCCACAATCTGCAAACTCTGCAAGCATAAACTGGGACAAAGTGTTCAACTGAGCGTAAAGTGCATAACCATATACACAAGTAGAGAGCAAACTAGCTCAAGACGCATCCCACAAAATTGAATTTTAGTGTTTTTTAATGCAAGTTTTGACTTTTGGAGGTCAAAAAATTCCTTTTTGATATAAAATAGGTTTTGGGGAGCGTTTAGAAGTAAGATTTGATTTTTGGAAAAAAAATCAAATTTTCATATTTTTTTGGAATTTTCTATAACCGGGTCAAAAAGGAGGGGAACCTTGGAGGTTCCAAGTGGCCCCCTTGCCCCCCCCCCCCCGCAAAACCCCAACCTTCTCGCTAGGTAAGAGGCCATTAAGAAATGTAAAACTACTTTGTCCCCCTACTTTTTTGAGAGCATAGGGTGTGTCCACCTCTTCTCATTTGTTGGCCTCTAATTAACCTTAATCCCAAAGGGCCCCTAGAGGGTTCATATTTTTCCTAATGCAGGGCTCAAGCTTTGCCACATTAGTTTTAGCTTGAAGCCATCATGTGTGCTACTTATTTACTTACCACGTGTCCTAATAAAGCTTTACAATCTATGACTCCATATGATATTGTTGTTGCTTTCTTGAATGGTGACATATTTGAGGAAGTTTACAAAATGCAGCCTTGCGGTTTTGTCAAGAAAAGACAAGAGGATAAAGTGTGCAAATGTAAGAAAGATTTGTATGGGTTGAAGCAATCTTCTTGTGCTTGAAAGCTGACGCTCATTTGGTTAAACGTGTCTTTTATAACAGTTCAACAAAAAGCACTTTGTATGTAAAGTGTGAGGATGATGTACTTCTCATTGTCGTTCTTTATGTTGATGATTTGTTGATCACTGGACCAAATGAGACACATATTACTGAATTTAAGGCTATTTTGAATGCTACTTTCAAGATGAAAGACTTGGGGTTGTTGCATCATTACTTGGGCATATAGTTTGAGCAGTGTGATGGTGGTATTGCCTTGTGTCAAACAAGTTACATAGAGAGATTGCTGTGTAAGTTTGGACTTGAGGACTGCAAACCTATTGCTACTCCCATGGAAACACGTTTGAAGTTAAGTCTTTATGAGGTTGGTGATCCTGCCGATGTCACTCTTTATAAGACTCTTGTTGGATGCCTTATTTACGTATGCAACACAAGGCTTGATATTCGGTTTGTATTCTTGTACGTCAGTAGATTTATGCATAGGCCAGGGTCTAAGAATTTGCAGGTTGTCAAGAGGATTTCTTGTAACTTGAGTGACACTTTGCATTTTGGATTGTTTTATCCCAAGGGGAGATCATTGCCTCCATATCTACATGCTTTTTCATACTCAAATTAGGTTGGTTGTTTTCACGCGCAAGTGTCCACGAGTGGTATTTATTTCATACTCAATAGTTCACGCATATCATGGTTGAGCAAGAAGCAACCTAAAGTGGCCACTGCTAGTTGTGAGATTGAGTATAAGACAGTGTTCATAGCTATGGTTGAGTGTTTATGGGTCAGACGTTGGTGCAACCAAAGTTGGTCAATGCTGGGAAGTGTGCAATGGAATGTTGTGCATACTGACAGGTGCATGGTAAAGGGGTTTTTTTAAGGCCTGGGGGGGCCTCCAAAGTAGGGTTTTTGGGAAAGCAGGTCCAAGTGTCTGAAGGGCCTCTCTAATGTTCAGGAATGTGGTGTTTAAAGTGCTCTAAGAGCCCATCCAAACGGCTCGTCAAATGGAGTCTCGATATGAAAGATATTGAGGTTCAAATTTGGAAGGTTTTGCAAATCCCTGACATACATAGTGGATGGGGATAGATGGCTAGAGCTTGTGTCAGTGGATAGGATTGGAGCATGCGGATCTTCTCGGATTGTTAATTCGAGCTCCGAAGCGAAAGATATGGCCAGTTGAATGTTTGACATGGGCCAAACGGCCAGCACTGGAAGGCGTGCCAACTGGGAAGCTTTTGGCCTCGACCAGATTCCAAAATTTCATATGCACTATGTGGGATTAGCCGGAATTGAGGGCAAGTCAAACAGAGCCCAGACCATGGGGATATTGAGGGTTTAAGTTTGTGTCATATCACGACGGTGGAGTGCCGGGTAATTATTTCTAGTTTTGGTCGCAGCAAAGGGAGGGCTTGGAGAAGTCAAGATATGGCAAAGTTCTCAAGGTTTGGAATAGCTTGAGCAGTAGTTGGGCACTTTGATAAAAGTTAGTTTTTTTAGAAAGTGTGGATAAAGGAGGATTCTCAAAGGGAAAAAAGGAAGCCATCATTTAGGAGAAAAAAAGAAGAAGCAAGGGAGCAACGAGGATGCCGCCGTTGCCCCTTGAGGGTAAAAAAGCGAAGTGCAAGGGTTTTCTAAAATAATGGCAAAGGAGGATCTTTGGGGAAGGGAGTGTTTTCAGATGACGAGAGCTTGAGGGAAGAGGGAGCTCATACATGCGTGCTTCGGCAACGAATGTGGAAGGAAGCAGGTTCCTTCCTAAAAACGGTGCCAACAAGGACTGCTGTGATCGTTTTTCGATGCCCATTGAGGTCGTGCTGACAAGGCCGTTTGTACTTGGCTATGTTGAATACAATGGAGCAATGATTGCCCATATTTTGATGTCATCTCCCCCTTTCTTTCCCTCTATTCTATTGCTCCTGTGCTCATGTCCACGGTGTCGTGTGTGTGTGTGTGTGTGTAGGCAAGTGTGCCCCCATCGAACTGACAGTGTCTTGTGCCAAATAGAGAGAAAGAGGATCGCGGTGCGTGTGAAAAGCTGTGGGTTGTGTTGTGCAATGAATGTGTGTTTGATGCATTGTGATTGAGTTGAGAGGTGTACATGCAGTGGTCTGCTAGCAGGAACGAGGATTTTGAAGGTGAATTCCAATGGATTGGGGTGTTGCGTTTACCCTGAGCTGTAGAGAAGAAAATTGTTCTATGTTTCAAGTGTGTACCCCATTCTCCCTCTCCACCTTCTGGTGCCCCCACTGAGGCACACTCTGATTGCTCCATGGTGATGTGTTTGTAAGTGGAAATGTGGCAGAGTGCTGGTCTAATTTTCAATGGTGATGAAGATGCGGACGAATGGCTGGCAAATTTTGAGTTGTTTATGTTGTCATTGTGAATGTGGAATGATGCAGAAAAGCTACAGACGGTGCCATTGGTGCTACGAGGTAAAGCAAAGGACTTGTTTAACAATCTAGAAGCTACGAAAAGCAAGATTAGGCTGGGTTTTGAGAGTAGTTTCTACACAGATTTTGAAGGGCAGTGTCGGCTGTCAGAGTGGATACGAGGATCAAAGGCCTACGATAGGATGTGGGTGAAAATTTTGACGCTTTTATGGATAAGTTTGAAGCATGCTAGAGACATTTGCTGGTTGTCACCCAAGTGGTCAATGTGGATATTTTTAAGCTGAAAAGGTTCTTAGCTTGCCTGCATCTGTGTGTTCAAGAGAAGGTTGATTATGAAGAGCCGGGAAACTATGCCGAGGCTGTCAAAGTTGCTAGGGTGAAGAATCGAAAAATGAAAAGAAAGATGGAGTTAGGCTTGTTAAAGCCTACAGACTATGTGCCTATGGCGGCAGTAGGATGTTCTATGTACCAATCCTGGATAATGCCAAACGTGCAAAGTGCGGAGCCTCCTAGGGTAAGGAATTTGATCAGTTATGTACCTTTGGACTTGCTTGTTTGTGAGGTGTCTATGTCGATTGTGGAGGAGCTTGTCAATGAAGATGAGTCTTCTGCTGAAAAGGAGCTGTATGTAACTATTCACAAGCAAGGCTTGTGTAGCCAAAGAGGCTAGAACAAGGTTTGAAATGCTTTGATTTATTTATACGCTAATCTGATCTAGAGTTTTTGCAAAAGATAGAATGACTATATCTACCAGCCATTACTGACATTTCCAAGTTTGGGTATGTACCTTTAACTGGGTTTGGATACACGTATGACATGTCATTATATCTAGATTAAGGAGCAAGGATCCATACAGGGATACTTGGAACTTGCATCCTCCTCACTTGGAAAGTACAGACAAGATTTGTCAATTGTAAGTAAAGGTATTCGGCAGGGCCGACTAGTGATCGAAAGTCCAAAATTTGACAGACATCTCTGTTGGAATTTAAGTTTTGGGTAGGGCGTGGCTCCTTGGAAGCATGTTTTTGCACTTAAGTGATCGAGACAATAGTTCTTGGTGTAGCATGGATTCTACATATACGAGGAATTTTGCATTAGCACAATATACCAAAGGGGCTACAAGTTTGCTGCCAACCACGGTGGAAATTTACACACGTCGGTACGTAAGTTACTATTTACTACTTTGAACTAATCTTGCACCAGGTTTTATCATGCCCACTTGACAAGCAAAGGTTGCTTCGGTCAAGCAGAGTTTGGCAATGGGGTAGCTGCTTTTTTAAAGTTATTTACTCACTATATTGAGCAATCTACGGATTCTCAAAATGAACCGCTCTAAGTAAATCCGATCCTCAACTATTGTCATGTTCTCTAATACTCTCTCTCTTGCAAAATTTTTGTTCATGCCAAGTTAATTAAGTACCACGTTCATTTTGGTACCATAAATTAAGTTCACCCTCTATGTTCTCAAAGTGAGCTCACTAAAATGCTCACCTTAATTCTCTTTATTCCGCTATTCTCAAAGTTCATAGGCCATTTCCATTACTTTGGTATCAGAGCATTTGGTTTCTCTTTTCTTGCTTAAGAAGAGAGGTCTTTAAGTAGCCTATTAATGGTTGATTTTTTTAATTATATTAGGGTAAGTGGGACTAGGATCTATTATTGGTTTTGTTGAGCCCACTATGTGGGATATGGTGCACACCTCGGGAGATTTGGTCTTAATAATGGGGTATTTTTAGACTTGCCTATGGCTTTACCATTATTGAGCCATAAGAAGTCCAAAAGGAGCTATCCCTTGAGAATTTTGCTATGTTAGACCCACCCCACTACTCTCTATAATTAACCAATTCGAGCCGTGGGTGTAGATACTTAAGTGCTTATTTTCAAAGGCTAAGAGGAGTAGCAAATAAGGCCCTTGAATTGCCAAAGAATACACTAAATAAACACATAAGTATAATTAGCATGGCTGACAATAACCAAGAGAGTAGAATGAACATTGATAACTTTGATTTTGCACATGAAGGTGCTAATGATGATGCCCCCATGTTTACCAATTATCTTGTTACTAGGTTTCATCAAGCTATGGGTAACCCTACCTTGCAAGCCGAAGTTACTCAAAAACTTCGTGCTTATGGGATTTTCCTCCTCTCCAAGAGGAGAGAGAGTTTAGGAGGCCTCTTGATGAGATTCCTAGAAGAAGACTCTCTCCCATAAGAGAGGAGGAAATCAAAGAACGAGAAAGAAGTGAATCCTTAAGTTCCTCTAAAAATGTGGCTCCATGAAGACGGTAGTTTAGACTATCGCTAAATCCTCCCAGGAGGAATTGGTCAACCCATAGTTCTTCTCCTTGTCATTCCAAAAGAGAAGAGAGGAAACAAAGGAAGAAAAAGGCAAGAAAGAAGTCACCCTCTTCTCCTTGTTCTTCACCTTCCTCCTCTTCCAATGAAAGCTATAGTTATTCTCCTAGAGAATACAAGAGGAGAGGACATCGCAAAACTTACTGTGCATGGTGAAAATCATAAAATCTCAAGAAGTTCAAAGAGGGAGAAAAGAGTATCTCTTTTCCCACCTATGATGGCAGCTTTGGTGCCATAGACAAAGTATTGGCCTTCATCCAACAATTTGATGTGGCCTTTGGAAACGAGGGCTTCATGGACTCCTCTAAGCTACACCATGTAGCTATGCACTTCCAAAAATCTGCTCGACAATGGTGGGCTAGACTTTGTGGCAATGACGAGGCCCCAAAGACATGGAAAACTCTACGATTTTCCATCATGAAGCAATTCCTTGCAAGCGATGCAAAGGACAAAGTGCTTACTAAATGGCAGAGCTTAAAGCTGCTCTTCAACGAGTCTATCCACAAATTTGTAGACAAGTTTTGGTATTTACATCTCAAAGCTACATTCTTTTACACTGAAGTAGTGAAAGTCCAAACTAGGGAAAGTGAAGCATTTGCTATCTAGGAAACCAAGCCAACTTCCCATTTTCTCCATATCCTAATTTTTCTATATAGTAAATTTCGATTTCTATCTAGCTATAATTTGAGCAACCAGACGCTTATATATATAGGCGCTATCCCATCAACCTCATGCACTCGTGGCTTGGAGATTTATGAGCAGACCCCCACCTTGGCTACTGCTGCTCTTCATGGCAGCCCCAAAGAAAACATGTAGAGCTCGTCTGCTTGAGACATGAAGTTCGAAGACATTAACATACCTAAAGCACAAAATGCTTCCCGGATTCAAACTACAGACACATCCCTTCTGGGTCTCAGAGTGACAAATTGGGATGCACACAGACGTGCCTTCCTTACTCAAAAATCCCAAGCTCTCTCCCCTACTCATGCTCGGTATTGGTACTAATGCTACTGATGCTAAGTACTACTAAATACTGACGGGTACTGAGAGGCTCTATGTCGACGACGATGACAACGACAACGGGGTATTGTTGGGTCTATGTCGACAACAATGATGTCGACGACGAGGTACTGATGGGGTTTATGTCGATGACGATGATGTCGACGACAAGGTACTGATGGGTCTATATTGACGATGAGCTATTGATGGGTCTATGTCTACGATGGTGATGTCGATGAGGAGTTTCTTGATGGGAATGTGCATCTATGTCGACGACGATGATGATGATGATGATGACGACGACGCTATGGCTGAGTGCTGGAGTGTGCTAGCGGTGTTGATGGTAAGGGGTCTGCAACCACGACGAGGCGAGGTTGCAAGTTTGGTGGCGTTTCAAAACTGGAAACTCTAGCCATCTTGGCAGAAAAACGTTGACCATCTAGGGATGAAAACGCTAATGGAAAGCTGAAGAAAACACTCACTGATCTGGGCTGGAAATGCCATGGAGATGAGACTGAAAATGTTGGCTATCTTGTGCTTCCTCTTCTGCTAGATGCTCACAAAGTGCCAAGCTGAATCCTAAGCTAATGACTCATGCTAGACTATAGCAGAAGCATGTCCACATAGCGCAAGTGAAGTGCGCACGTGACTCTCTCTCTCTCTCTCTCTCTCTCTCTCTCTCTCTCTCTCTCTCTCTCTCTCTCTCTCTCTCTCGGGGGGTTCACTATGTGTAAAACTACTCTATCACTTGTGTTCAAGACATGTTTGTAAAACCCCTTATCTGTGGATTTTTTAAGGAATATAATACTCTTTTCTTTTAAAATCTGTAAGTTTTTTTCAAATTTGAAAAAATAATGCCCTTTTGTATATATATTTCTGTAAGTTTCAAGAACTTTAAATACCCTTCTGTTGAACTCACGTGATAGGTTACATTTTTATTAAGTGACCTCCCCGTGCTCTCTCTCTCTCTCTCTCTCTCTCTCTCTCTCTCTCTCTCTCTCTCTCTCTCTCTCTCTCTCTCTCTTATACACACACACACACACACACACACACACACACACACACACAGAGGACGCCTCGTCAAATTGCGCACATCATGGATGATTCGGCATGTCTAGAGTTTGCAACAAGAGGCATGGATGCATGTAGATCAGCAAGGAAGCCCCACATACTCTCTCTCAACTCTCCACAAATCCATTAACAAGGAACCTTGCGCCTTTCATAGTCCCGACAATGCATTGGACACATTAGCCAATGAAATAGAGGAGGTTTTGAGAGTTCCACACCTCCCGTGTACTCATCAAGAGGCGAAAATGTCGACATCAATGACATGGTATTGGGGCTAACGAATGAAGACGCTACCAGCTTAGACGTAGTCTCGTTCACGTCCAGACGTATCCATCCCTCCCCAAGCAAGCCCTCCATACCCATGCTTTCTTTATCTAACACTTTCTTTCTTATTGATATGTTGCTTGCCCCCACAGATCCATCGTCCAATAGTGGGATCGTAAAAGGGCATGACTCCGTGCTAAACATTCTTGGTGGTGAGCTTGCGACGAACAAGCCCCATCATTGTAGATCAAATCCCTCAACTCCAACCTCATATACCCAAGTTGAACCTTCTACTAGGCATGTTTCCTTTGTGAAGTACATGGATCTTGATATGGAGGGAGACTCTGAGATGCTCTATCTAAACAAAAATCAAACACCAACTTGTGAAAGAGTCACCAATGCCAAGGTGAAAGAGCTAGCAGGGAAGCAAATTAATGACCTTGTGGAGAACAAACCACACAACAGCCGCAATGGTACTGTGCGTAGAAAAGGCAAGAAGGGGCATGTGGAGCCAATGCCGACAAAAACGGACATGATGAGCAGAAACTTAGAAGTGGGTGTGCCTTTAGACTTAAAGGAGCTCCTGGTGAGCTGCACACAAGCTGTTGTTATTAGAAATGCTATGAACGCATTTGAGATGCTTCAACAACTAAGGATAAATGGGGCATCTGCCAATGACAGTGGGCTCCATCGCGTCACACATTATTTTTGTGAGGCTCTTGAGGCCCACATACATGGGATAGGGAGCCGTGCTTACTCTGATGTGGCTTACAACAACCGCCCTTCAATAGTTTTGTTTCTCAAAGCGTTCAAAATAGCTTTCCGATTCATACCAATGTTTAAGTTCTCCCACTATTCTGCTAAATCAAAGCATTCTTAAGGCAACAAAGGGTGCGGCACGCTTCCGCATTATCGACTAAGGTATCTTTTATGGGCTCCAATGGCCATGCCTTATCAATTCTCTCACAGACCACAAGGAGCGACCGCCCACGCATGTAATTACTGGCAATTAATTTCCACAACCAGGCATAGCTGAAGCATTAGAGGAAGAGCTCCATACTTTCAACACTTAAAAGCATCACAAAACAAAAATGCTTCAAGCCTTGAATCTCGTGAGGAGGAAATTTAAGAGCATTAGAGGAAGAGCTCCATACTTTCAACACTTAAAAGCATCACAAAACAAAAATTCTTCAACCCTTGAATCTCGTGAGCACGAAATTTACAAGACCAATGACTCAACTTATGAAACAATTCATCTACAGGTTTGATCATGGAAATAAGCTTACCTTCAGACTAAAGCCAATATTGCTCAGCGCGCCAAGATCATTGTAATGATGAATAGCCAGCGGCAGCAGGGCGGATGTTCATACTCGAGCTAGTGCAGGTCTACATATATTGAGAGTAGTCGATCAATGATGTCCGTACTCAGCTCTGCAGCTCGACAAGCCAGATACAACTGGCGAAGGGAAAGGAATATGTACTTGGTGGGAAGCCGAGCTCATCCACTGTACGCCCTCTGCATGCGCATGCAACGTTGGCCTCGAGCTCGAATGGAAGCGCGCAGATGCTTTGTTTGCTTGCAGGAAAAAGGGGTGCCAATTTTTTTCGCCAAGATTCAAGAAGAGCCCTTCTAAACATTCATATTATTTGTCCGTCGTCCACCTTATCCAGAATTGGAGGCCCTAATAATTTTCCTACCTTCACAGTGTTCCTTGGACAATGTCCCAGCTAGTTTTCCTATATTCCTTGCCTTTCCCTGTGTCCTCTGCATTTCCATGGTTACCCCTGGAAAACCATGGTGCTCACACCTTACTATATACTAAAGGATGTTGAACACCCTAAAAATAGGGAGCTTTATATGTTTGACACCTGGCAGGAGCTTTTCGCTTCGAGAGAGAGAGAGTGAGGCCCTTTTCCGTCCGTAGGACGCGTGTTGCATTCGTCTAGCTAAAACAAACAATTTCCTTATGGAGCCGCAGGCTCTCTCAGAGGCAGCTTCGCATGGCCATTGGGCCAAGACGTATGGGGGAGCCTCTTCGATTCCACACCAGCATGACGTCAACTTATGACGCCGCGGTGCAGCGGTGCAAGAAACGTGCAGCCGCCGAAGTCTGGTCAGCAGGAAACTCTCCATCATTCAAGAATCAACACAGACTACAAATACCTCGCATCAGATCTGCAATTCTACGTACTTCCCTTCACATCGCAGTGGTTGCACAGACGCTCAATCGCTGATCGCCTCCATAGAAAAAACCCTAAACGCCACACACACACACACACACACACACACACACACACACACACACACACACACACATGTTTTGCTAGCTATGGCGTCGACGAACCTGCTGCCTCTCAGCTTGCCCTTCCCTTTGCCCAATTCACTCGAGACCATCCTCTTCTCCCTGCTCGCCCTCTCCCTCATCACCCTCGCCATCTCCCTGCACCTCTTCAAGGCCAAGCTTCGCCTCCCTCCAGGTCCTGTTGCTGTCCCCATCTTTGGTAACTGGCTTCAAGTCGGAGATGACCTCAACCATGAAAATCTGTCGCAGCTGGCAAAGAAATACGGCGAGATCTTCCTGCTTAGAATGGGACAACACAATCTTGTAGTAGTTTCCTCCCCTGAGCTCGCCAAGGAGGTTTTACACACACAAGGTGTCGAATTTGGTTCTCGCACGCGCAATGTTGTATTCGACATTTTCACTGGCAAGGGTGAAGACATGGTTTTCACAGTCTATGGAGATCACTGGCAAAAAATGCGACGCATTATGACAGTGCCTTTCTTCACAAACAAAGTGGTGCAACAATCTAGAGTGCACTGGGAGGAGGAGATCAATTCTGCAATTCAGGATCTCAAGACCAAGCCTGGAGCAGCCACAACAGGAGTTGTCGTGCGGCAGCGCTTGCAAATGCTCATGTACAACAACATGTACCGCATGATGTTCAACCGCAGATTTGAGAGATGGATGACCCCCTCTTTGTTGAGCTCAAAAGGCTGAATGGTGAGAGAAGCAGGCTTGCTCAGAGCTTTGAGTACAACTATGGCGATTTCCTCCCAATTATTCGGCCCTTCCTTCGCAAGTATCTCGAGCTTTGTCAGAAAGTGAAGGATGAGCGCCTCCGCCTCTTCAACAAGCACTTTGTAGAAGAGCACAAGTAAGCATCGAAGATAATTCTGTTGCTACAATTGTGTTTTGATTGTACTTCCTAATTGTCAACATATAACATATTGCTCTGTAGAGTGTCAAAATCTTGTAAACCTAGAGCTCCCAGCTGCTTATAGAGCTCTCTTATAATATGTCTTCATCTGCATGGAAGCCATGGTTATTTTGCCAGGGATATTGTGAATTTCACCTGATGTCCACTTTCTCTGTGCAGAAAGCTCATCAGAGTCAATCCTCCTTCGCATGACGAGAAGTGTGCCATTGACCACATGCTCGATGCTCAAAAGAATGGAGAGATTACTGAAGATAACGTTCTGTACATTGTCGAAAGCATCAACGTCGCAGGTAATTAATTAACATGTAATGCAAAACTTGTGTCGAAAGATTCAGATGTGGTCATGTACTTTCTTACTGAATTCGGTTGAGCTGGCATGACATCTTTCTCTGTTGTATGCCTCGTGCAGCCATTCAGACTACCTTGTGGTCCATGGAATGGGGCTTGGCGGAGCTCGTCAACAAACCAGACATCCAGATCAAGGTCCGCGATGAGTTGAACACAGTACTAGGCAAAGGGGTACCCCTCACCGAACCCGACGTGCCACGGTTGCCATTTTTGCATGCTGTGGTGAAGGAAACAATGCGCTTGCACATGGAAATCCCTCTACTCGTGCCACATATGAACTTGCATCAGGCAAAGCTTGGAGGGTACGACATCCCAGCAGAGAGCAAGATCCTGGTGAATGCATGGTATCTGGCCAACAATCCAGAATGGTGGGAGAAGCCAGAGGTGTTCAATCCAGAGCGATTTCTTGGGGCCGAGAAGATCGAAGCCAATGGGAATGACTTTAGATTTTTGCCGTTTGGAGTTGGGAGAAGAAGCTGCCCGGGAATTATTCTAGCAATTCCTATCGTTTCCCTTGTGCTTGGGCGCCTTGTACAGTCGTTTGAGCTCCTTCCTCCCCCGGGGCAAAGCAAGGTGGATATAACGGGCAAAGGAGGGCAATTTAGCTTGCACATTGCTAAGCACTCGGTCGTAGTATGCAAACCCATCACTTGATCGTTTGAGAAAGCTCCTTGTCAACAAGTGCCTGAATTTTGTAGCTAAATAACTCCATAATTACAGCTTGAATTTCATTAAAACATTTGCACCATTGATTATGCAATGTAGCCTCCAACATGTTTTAACACCAATATGTTTTGTGTAGAGAATTCACGTGCAATTCTATTTTGACATTCATTTCTCAATAATCACAACGTCCAATCCACTGTCATCGGCTAAACCTTGTCATTGAGCTTTCAGACACAATTAATTCGAGCCTGTTCCCATACGTATATCCTACAATCAATGCAAACATTACAATTTTTTTTTTCAAAGCGCTCGTGACTTACAAGCTGCTCCTGCATGCCTGCAGCTGTATAAATTTTACTTTACTCATTAACACATTCTACAACTCCGTCAAAGTCACCTGGGATTCGAACCCTGCCCCTCCACATGCCATGCACACGTTCTCCTGGAAAGTTTTCCAAGCCTTTCAAGGATAGAATGCTTTTTTTTCTTTAATGGCATGCAAACATACGTCAATCAAACAGTGAAACACATGAGGCCATAAAACACGCAAAACAAGCATATGAAACAAGCAAACATGCACACGTAGAAACATGCAACAATGCAAAAATAAAAAAACGTACCGTTAAATCTAGCTATTCTTGTAAAACACACAAAAAAACAAGTCAGTTTGATTCGTCCAATCAATGCACACATTAAGATTCACACTCTCAATTTTGTGCGATTCGCCTATTGAAATCCATATATAGTGTCGTGCGCATTCTTAGGCCTGCTGTACGTTGACGCGTCATCGCACGCCACCTCAAGGCCTCCTTCGCATTGGGGTGTGGGTTGATTTGCTCCAAAGGCTCTGGTTCACCCTTCAATTGCACAAAATTGTGCAATACGCAGTAAGCGCTAATAACCAAGAGAGCAAAGGGAAGATTTACATTGAGGTCGCGGAGAATGCGCCATCAATTTTTCAATATACTAAATGCATTCTCAACCTTAACCCTACCCTTCGCAATATGTCTATCAAAAAAATTCTTTTGTGGCAGGTCTTGCCCACCTTTGGATTTATAATCTTTGAGAAGAAAACTCATTGGCTTATACGCTGAATCTCCCACAATATACGGCCTCACTCTCAAGGCGCTCACTTCTAGAAGAGGCGTATTCAAAACCTCGTTCCGCTTCATTTGAGCATATATTGTAGACCCCTTGAAGATTGTGGAGTCGTGTGTGCCTCTTGGTGCACTACAATCCACATTCCAAAATATTTTTCTAGAGTCAACGATGCCCTGAAGAAGAATGTTGTGTAATCCATGGCGACTAACATACTGTGCATGGAAAAAGTCACCATGAGGCTTGCATTCAAGCTTTATGTGAGTGGCATCAACTGCACCACACATATTCGGTAGGTCTGTAATGTGGTGAAAATCTTCTATGATCTTTGCTAATCACCATCCCGAAGGCGTCTCTAAGTGGGTCCGGACAAGCATCTCCAGAGTGCTAAGTGCTCTAATGATAAGGTTGGTGCACTTTCTAATGGTAGAATCTCCTATCCCAAATAATTGACATAATGTTCTTGCGGAATGGCCATGTGCAACTCTCCATAGCACGCAACCAAGTGCTTGATCAGCTTGGATGGGCACCCTAGACCATCCATGCACATCAGGACACGGGAGATGAGGTAGGATCAATTCTTTCAGCTCATGAAATGCCTCGTAACACATCCTATAATACGTCCTAAAAATAGCTTGACAATTTACTCGTCGTGATGTCCAAATAGCTGAGTGGATGACATTCCAAAATGTCACCTGCCTAGGGAAGCACCACCATATCCGTACTAGCTCCATCCCAATCAAACCCTCCTCTATCAAACCAAACATGGATGCAATGCAACAGACTACACAACCAATCAAACAAAAATACATACACTGCATTTTATGCCTCCTACGATCCTGTCCTAGGTCTTCCTCACTAGGGGAAACAAGATGCGGATTTAGCAACAACAAAAGAAGTAGCTCAGCTGCATCGATATCATTCATCCTACATTTCCAAAAAACAAAATAACGCATTAAAGAATAATACCAAGAAAATTTCTGATTCCATTTAATTCCTCCCTCCCTCGCTCCCTCCCTCAAAACAATGTTATGGCGATTAGTAAAGTACCTTGGGTTTGGTGACAATCTTTGCGAGGTCTAGTTGAAATTTTATGTACATCTCCATTTGTCGAGCCTTCTCATCCATCCTGAGCTTCAACAATCTTTGCTCTTGGGCAGCCCGCTCCTTCTCGCAGTCTTTCATTGTTTGGGTCATCCCTTTCATCCCCTCCCCGAGCACTTTGGCAATAGATCCTAGCGATGTGTGTTTGGGCTCGTTCACTTTTTGCGCTTTAACTCCATGAAGGTCTTGGATCTGAGGGATCCGTGTTGCATCCCTCGAATTTGCTACGCCAGCCACACTCGCAGTCTCCTCTACAATACTCTCACCCTCACCTCCACCCTCACCCCCTGTCTCCCCACCAATCTCTCCCTCCCCCTTATCCTCTCCATCATTGGAGCCATCTCCATGTTGAGTGCCCTGACTCCCTGCATGAGTGCTTTGCCAGCTAGCACTATCAAAGGCTCCCAGAATCCCAACACATCATGGAGTGGATGACCACAGAGTGGCGACCACGTCGAACTATTCCCATGTGGATCTTACCCCCCCAGTGGTTGTTGTTTTTTATTTCCCCTAAGAGTGTCTATGCGGTTCCTTACCTACTCTAGTGTGAAGGTGCCCGTAACCTCATTGTTTAATTGCAATGTAGCTTAATCCTAGTCTTTCGGTCTCAAATTGCCTTTGTTGATAGAGACCATTGATCTTCATAGTGTTTAAGCAAGGTCGATGTTGCGGTCTCGTCCCACACTGGTATCGCCACACGAAGGCGTTTATCCCCCTTGGTCGACTCACATTAATTAACACATTCTGCAACATCACATTTCTCTACCTCTTTTGCACACTCAAAGACCGCATTTCCCTATCTTCGACAAGCACTTGAAAGACCTGACTAAATTAGAGGATAATCTTATGATGGCATTGTCTTGATTTCTCTCATAGCTCTGTCAGAAATGCCTTGCCCAATAGGTGAGTGCATCTAGAGATAGGCCTTCCCTTAGCATCTGGTGAAAATAGCATAGATCTTCCTTGCTTCAACCATATTCTTGGAAGTATCCCAAGCCCACAAGCCTTCAAGAAGCGGAGTTGGATGGGGCAGACGGCGACGCCCCTCGGAAGGTTTAGAATGAGGGACCATTCCTAGTGATGCTTGCGACTAAGCTGGCGACCGGCGGCGGCTGGGAGCCAGTCTTGGGATATACTTTAGCACATGACGCCGGATGGCCGCCGTGCGATGGCTTATTTATTCCAAGAATATACTCTGACTGGCCAACGATATTGAGCACATGATAGCCGGTCGGCGCCCAATTGCTGGCCGGTCGTCAGGCCGTCGGGAGCTTTGAGTACATGGATAGTGGCCAGATGGCGACAATAAGCCCCAGGTCTCCCTAGAAATTATTTATTGAGTTTTTTTTTTCTTGTAGTTGCATAGATGCATGCTACGGGGGGAGATCCACTCTGTCAAAGTCACCTGGGATTCGAACCCAGCCCCTCCACATGCCATGCACGCGTTCTCCTCGAAGGTTTCCCATGCCTTTCAAGGATAGAATGCTTTTTTTTTTTTTAATGGCATGCAAACATAGGTCAATCAAATAGTGAAACACATGAGGCCATAAAACACGCAAAACAAGCATATGAAACAAGCAAATGATACAGTATGCATACGTAGAAACATGCAACAATGCAAAAATAAAAAAACGTATCATCAAATCTAGCTATTCTTGCATAACACACAAAACAAAAAGTCAGTTTGATTCGTCCAATCAATGCACGCATTAAGATTCACACTCTCAATTTTGTGCGATTCGCCTATTGAAATCCATATATAGTGTCGTGCGCATTCTTAGGCCTGCTGTACGCTGACGCGTCATCGCACGCCACCTCAAGGCCTCCTCCGCATTGGGGTGTGGGTCGATTTGCTCCAAAGGCTCTGGTTCACCCTTCAATTGCACAATATTGGGCAATACGCAGTAAGCGCTAATAACCAAGAGAGCAAAGGGAAGATTTACATTGAGGTCGCGGAGAATACTCCATCGGTTTTTCAATATACTAAATGAATTCTCAACCGTAACCCTCCCCTTCGCAATATGTCTTTCAAAAACATTCTTTTGTAGCAGGTCTTTCCCACCTTTGGATTTATAAGCTTTGCGAAGAAAACTTGTTGGCTTATACGTTGAATCTCCCACAATATACGGCCTCACTCTCAAGCCGCTCACTTCTAGAAGAGGCGTATTCAAAACCTCATTCCGCTTCATTTGAGCATATATTGTAGACCCTTGAAGATTGTGGACTCATGTGTGCCTCTTGGTGCACTACAAACCACATTCCAAAATATTTTTCTAGAGTCAACAATGCCCTGAAGAAGAATGTTGTGTAATCCATGGCGACTAACATACTCTGCAGGGAAAAAGTCACCCGGAGGCTTGCATGCAAGCTTTATGTGAGTGGCATCAACTGCACCACACATGTTCGGTAGGTCCATAATGTGGTGAAAATTCTCTATGATCTTTGCTAATCGCCATCCCGAAGGTGTCTCTAAGTGGGTCCGGACAATCATCTCCTGAGTGCTGAGTGCTTTAATGATAAGGTTGGTGCAATTTCTAATGGTAGAATCTCCCATCCCAAATAATTGCCATAATGTTCTTGCGGAATGGCCATGTGCAAGTCTCCATAGCACACAACCAAGTGCTTGCTCAGCTTGGATGGGCACCCTAGACCATCCATGCACAGCAGGACACGGGAGATGAGGCAGGATCAATTCTTTCAACTCAAGAAATGCCTCGTAAGACATCCTATAATACTTCCTAAGAACAGCTTGACAATTTACTCGTCGTGATGTCCAAATAGCTGAGTGGATGACATTCCAAAATGTCACCTGCCTAGGGAAGCACCACCATATCCGTACTAGCTCCATCCCAATCGGACCCTCCTCTATCAAACCAAACATGGATGCAATGCAACAGACTACACAACCAATCAAACAAAAATACATACACTGCATTTTATGCCTCCTACGATCCTGTCCTGGGTCTTCCTCACTAGGGGAAACAAGATGTGGATTTAGCAACAACAAAAGAATTAGTTCAGCTGCATCAATATCATCCATCCTACATTTGCAAGAAACAAAATAACGCATTAAAGAATAATACCAAGAAAAAGAAAAATTCTGATTCCATATTATTCCTCCCTCCCTGGCTCCCTCCCTCAAAACAATTTTATGGCGATTAGTAAAGTACCTTGGGTTTGGTGACAATCTTCGCGAGGTCCATTTGAAATTTTATGTACATCTTCATTCGTCGAGCCTTCTCATCCATCCTGAGCTTGAACAATCTTTCCTCTTGGGCAGCCCGCTCCTTCTCGCAGTCTTTCATTGTTTGGGCCATCCCTTTCATCCCCTCCCCGAGAACTTTGGCAATAGATCCTAGCGATATGCGTTTGGGCTCTTTCACTTTTTGCGCTTTAGCTCCATGAAGGTCTTGGAAGTGAGGGATTCGTGTTGCATCCCTCGAATCTAATGCACCAGCCACACTCGCAGTCTCCTCTACAATAGTCTCACCGTACCCTCGCCTCCAACCTCACCCCCTATTTCCCCACCAATCTCTCCATCCCCCTCATCCTCTCCATCATTGCAGCCATCTCCATGTTGAGTGGCCTGACTCAGTGCATGAGTGCTTTGCGAGCTAGCACTATGAAAGGCTCCCAAAATCCCAACACATCGTGGAGTGGATGACCACAAAGTGTCGACCACATCGAACTATTCCCATGTGGATCTTACCCCCCCAGTTGTTGTTGTTTCTTTTCTCCTCGAGCAGTGTCTATGCGGTTCCTCACCTACTCTGGTGTCAAGGTGCCAGTAACCTCATTGTTTAATTGCAATGTAGCTTTGTCCTATTTTTTCGGTCTAAAATTGCCTTTGTTCACATGAGACCATCGATGTTCGTAGTGTTTAAGCAAGGTCAATGTTGCGGTCTCGTCCCACACCAGTATCGCCACACGAGCGCATTTAGCCCCCTTGGTCGACTCACTAGATGAGGTCATAAGAGGACGCAATGGAACAATAGCTGGGGTAGTGGAGAGAAGAGAAGGCCTAACATTCAATGCGGGCATGGTCATAGAAGCCCCCATGCGAGGAGGCCTGAAGCCTTGGCTGGGAATCAACGGGGAAAATGATGCAGGTGGGGGTCTTGGCCGTATGAAGGAAACACTCGGAACAACACTTGGTTGGAAAGGGATGGACGGCTGGCTCAATCCTATGTTCTCAATCGACTGACCCTCACTCAATGAGCCCCTCCAACCATCCTCCTGAAGCAACTGCATAAACCCTAGGTCTTTGTTGAATTGGGTTTCAAACATCCTTTTGTTACCACCCAACCCACTAGTCTCTCTTGAAGGAACACTCTCTTGGCTGCCTACCCCTCCCTCATTAACCCTAGCCATTCGTTGACCACCTCTCAGACTCATTGGATTTTGGCCTGCAAATATCCCTAACAATCAATGACATGCATTCATAGACTCAGGAAGGAAAACATGCATTTCAACTATTGGGAGACCCTCCTCTAAAACCAAAAGGCAATTTACACAAGTTGTCTATCAAGATTTTTTTTTTCTGGAAATGCATAAAACAGTACTCATAAACTAAACATTATGCAAAAGCAATAATCAAATGATACCACTCGCAGCAATAGTTAGTGAGTATGTGTGTGAGATCAAGCAGCCTGACAACAATATTAGTGTGTGTGTGTGTGTGTACTTGATCAGCATGGCGTATCTGTTGGGTTTTTTTTTTTTTTTTTTTTTTTGGGGGGGGGGGGGGGGGGAGGAGAGTCAAATGGAATACCTCGATTAGCTAAATATCGCGAGCTTGTGAAGCTGCGGAAACGAACTCCTGCAGCCGTGTGTGTAGAACCAAAACAGAAGCGCTGAATATGAAGGCTTTTGCACTTGCATGCAGGCAGATGCCGACAAGGGGATGGGGAGCCGTTGCGACCTCTTGCTTTTGATTGGCCAGCCAAATATGGCATGGCTCGTTGAAGTGGGGGATGCCTAACTCTTCTCGGTGAGCGGCCAGCTAGAAAGTGCATGCCACGTCAACGTATTTGCAGCCCATCGGAGCTTTTTCTGAGAGATGGGAGGATCGGAGTTAGATGGGGCAGATGGCGGAGCAGAAGGCAAGTCCGCGGCAGAAGAGTTGTTCATCTAATCATGACTCCCAGCACTGATTGGAGCAAAAGCAGGGAGCTTATTTCTATACCCACAGAAAACCGGACACCCATCGGAAGGTTTAGAATAAGGGACCATTCCCATTGATGCTTGCGACTGAGCTGGCGATCGGGAGAGGCTGGTAGCCAGTCTTGGGAGTAGCATTACATGGGAACCGTCCGTCATGGTCGTTGGCCGGAGAGGGGCCATAATATTTTATGCAAGCTAAGTTGTCAATACGGGAAGCGATTCCAAGAGCTAAGGTGGTGTTGGCAACAGAATAACCATCAGCAGTGTACTTTCTTATTGTTAGGTTGGATGCAAGGCATCCGTGCGTTCTGACATTCCCCATGCTGAGGTAACGTCCATCGCCGCACGATTGCATGCTGACATTCTGAAAAATAATGCGATTTGATTCTGAAGCACTCGGTTGTAGAATGCAAATCCATCAGTTGATCATGGAACCTAGTTTGAGAAAGCTCCTTGTCAACAGATGTGCAACAAAAACCTTAATTTGGTAGCAAAATAACTCCGTAATTATTGCTTAAATTTCATTGAAACATTTGCACCACTGATTATGCAATGTAGCCTCTAACATGTTTTAACACCAATATGTTTTGTGTAGAGAATTCACTGGCTTTTATGTACCATTAGGGACAAACACGTCTAAAAAAGGGATGTTTGGTAATCCATGGATTAAGAAATAGGTGAATACTCACTTGACACATATACAAACGTATGGGAGTCTTGTCTCCTCTAGCTTGAGCTTTTGTGCTGTAAATGTCAGTTTCATTTGGCTAAATTGCCTATACTTGCTGGCGTTCTTGTCTTTTTTAATGGATAACATCATATTCTGGGCCTGATGTACAAGTGCTCTTTTCTATTTAATATTGTACAATATTAAGCTAGAAGATACGAGATATTAATTTTCAATAGTAATGATGACACCTATTAATGACTAATCCTTATTTTTTTAATGTTTAATTTTTACTTACCCTCTACTTCTAAGCACCGCATCAAGGGCTTGCACTCATCAAGTGCATACATAATATCTACATCAACATGGGACCACACTTGAAGACCTCCTTTCTCACATTGTTTCGGATCGATGTCCACACCGTGCGATTGTGGCTTGATTGATCCACCCGCTCTAGGCTCTCTCTCACCCTGTTTTAGTAGTGTACCCACATCGTGCGCAAAAGACTCAATGACTTTTTCACTCCTCTTCCCCCTATCGCACCATTCCAACTCTTTCCTGCACTGCACTTGTCATGAGTGAGCTTGTCACCCTCCTATCGCGTTGTTCTAGCTTTGTGGCCACACACATAAGAACCTTGAATTACCTTGTTAATTGGATTCCTAAGGTTTTTCTCAATCATGCACAAAAGCGCTCGGAGACTTTGTCACTCGCCCTATTGTGTCATTTTAGCTCCTGCCCACACCACGTGAAAAGGGGTTCATAGAGCTTGTCACTGCCCCCCTCATCGCATCGTTTTGGCTAAATGCACACACCATGCAAAAAAAAAGTTGAGTGTCCTTTTTAAATATTTGGTTTCCTATGGTTTTTCTCATACGTACAAGATATTAGCAAAAAGCCTATTTGGTGCCACACTATGCCGTGCTTACATTACATGATAGGGGGTGGTTTTAGAATCTCACTACCCCAACCCTTATGTTGTGTGGGTTATTTTCGGAACACCAATTTGGCGCCACACTATGCCTTGCTTGCACAACAGGATAGGGGTAGTTTTAGAATCTCATTACCCTAATCCTTGTGTCGTGTGGGTTATTTGCATTCACAGCTTCACCTTTCCTGCTCCATGTAGATCTCTTTTTATATGCAAATCTATTAAGCATATTGGACCCAAGCATAGTCATAAAATTACTCAATTCTATTTCATAATATGTAATAATTGTAACTTTTAAAAGCTACAAAAAATGAAGATTTTGATATCATAGATGAGTCCAAAATGCCTAACAACCTAGAAAATGACTAGCTATATGCCTCGTTTGGACACCCGAAGAGGTCGGTATGGCCCCAAAAGGCATATGAAGGCACTATCCCATACGGTGCGAGGAGACCGGCAGGGTGCGAGGAGAGCGATAGGGACCCTTTAGAGGCGTTTTTTGGCCATACCGACCTCTCTGGGTGTTCGAATGAGGGATATAGCCAATTGTTTTCGAGGATTTTGGGCATTTTAGACTCATTGTGATGTTAAAAATTTGTCATTTTTCTCTATTTACACTACAACAGAAAAAGGTGTCATCGACGCAGATATCGACGCACACCATCGATATTTGCGTCGATATCTGCGTCCCTGTAAAACTGTCGCTATTTGCGTCGATATCTGCGTGGAAAGGCTTTGTATGCGATGCAGATATGGACGCAGTTATAGACGCAGATAGCGACGCAGATATGGATGCAGTTATAGATGCAGATAGCAACGCAGATATGGATGGATATATAGATGCATATATCGACGACCATAACATAATTTTTTTCTCTTGGGCAGAGGGCAGGTAGCCTGGCCTGTGCCCAGTGAAAAGATGGACACAGCCACCACAGCCAGACTTCCTGCCCTTTGCCCAAGAAAGCGAGCAACACCAAAATCAACTGTGCTCCCGCAAAAATTTCGGCAGAGTTCCCTTCGTTTTTACATAAACTTTTCAAAAAAAAAAAATCATGTATACACCTCCTACATGCTATCCATGTAGGATCTCACATGAGATTTAAGGCCTATGACCATAACGAGCCATAACCATAACTTAAAAGCATAACCATAACTTAAAACCATAAACGACCAATATAACCACTTTGATCATAACCAGAAACAAAATTAACAATAACCATAAGCATAACCAGAAAGTTAAACATAACCATAAACAAAACCTTAACCATAACTATGTCTATACAAGAATAGGAGAAATAACCATGTTTATACAATGACAATGACAATAACCATAACCATAAGGAAAACAATAACTGTCCAAACAATAATCATAACCATATATAATTGCAAACATTACAATTTTTTTTCAAAGAGCTCGTGACTTACAAGTTGCTCCTGCATGCCAGCAACTGTATAAATTTTACTTTACTCATTAACACATTCTGCAACATCACATTTCTCTACCTCTTTTGCACACTCAAAGGCTGCATTTCCCTATCTTCGACACGCACTTGAAAGAGCTGACTAAATTGGAGGATAATCGTATGATGGCATCATCTTGATTGCTCTCATAGCTCTGTCAGAAATGCCTTGCCCAATAGGTAAGTGCATCTAGAGATAGACCTTCCCTTAGCATCTGGTGAAAATAGCATAGAGCTTCCTTGCCACAACCATATTCTTGGAAGTATCCCAAGCCCACAAGCCTTCAAGAAGCGGAGTCGGATGGGGCAGGCGGTGATGCCCCTCGGAAGGTTTAGGTTTGGGCCATCCCTTTCATCCCCTCCCCGAGCACTTTGGCAATAGATCCTAGCGATGTGCGTTTGGGCTCTTTCACTTGCGCTTTAACTCCATGAAGGTCTTGGACCTGAGGGATCCGTGTTGCATCCCTCGAATCTACTGCGCTAGCCACACTCGCAGTCTCCTCTACAATAGTCTCACCCTCACCCCCTTTCTCCCCACCAATCTCTCCCTCCCCCTCATCCTCTCCATCATTGCAGCCATCTCCATATTGAGTGCCCTGACTCCCTGCATGAGTGCTTTGCGAGCTAGCACTATCAAAGGCTCCCAGAATCCAAACACATCGTGGAGTGGATGAACACAAAGTGTCGACCACCTCGAACTATTCCCATGTGGATCTTACCCCCCCAGTGGTTGTTGTTTCTTTTTTCCCCTAAGAGTGTCTATGCACTTCCTGACCTACTCTGGTGTGAAGGTGCCAGTTACCTCATTGTTTAATTGCAATGTAGCTTCGTCCTAGTCTTTCGGTCTGAAATTTCCTTTGTTCATATGAGACCATCGATCTTCATAGTGTTTAAGCAAGATTGATGTTGCGGTATCGTCCCACACTGGTATCACCACACGAAGGTGTTTAGCCCCCTTGGTCGACTCACTAGATAAGGTCACAGGAGGACGCAATGGAACAATAGCTGCGGTAGTGGATAGAAGAGAAGGCCTAACATTAAATGCGGGCATGGTCATAGAAGCCCCCATGCAAGGAGGCATGAAGCCTTGGCTAGGAATCAACGGGGAAAATGATGCAGGTGGGGGTCTTGGCCATATGAAGGAAACACCCGGAACAACACTCGGTTGGAAAGGAATGGACGGCTGGCTCAATCCTATGTTCTCAATTGACTGACCCTCACTCAATGAGCCCTCCCAACCATCCTCCTGAAGCAACTGCATAAACCCTAGGTCTTTGTTGAATTGGGTTTCAAACATCCTTTTGTTACCACGCAACCCACTAGTCTCTCTTGAAGGAACACTGTCTTGGCTGCCTAACCCTCCCTCATTAACCCTACCCATTCGTTGACCACCTCTCAGACTCATTGGATTTTGTCCTGCAAATATCCCTAACAATCAATGACATGCATTCATAGACTCAGGAACGAAAACATGCATTTCAACTATTGGGAGACCCTCCTCTAAAACCAAAAGGCAATTTACACAAGTTGTCTATCAAGATTTTTTTTTTTCTGGAAATGCATAAAACAATACTCATAAACTAAACATTATGCAAAATCAATAATCAAATGATACCACTGGCAGCAATAGTTAGTGAGAGTGTGTGTGTGAGAGAGATCAAGCAACCTGACAACAATAATAGTGTATGTGTGTGTGTGTGTGTGTACTTGATCAGCATGGCGTGTCTTTTGGTTTTTTGGTTTGGGGGCAGGGGGGCGGGGGGAGTCAAATCGAATACCTTGATTAGTTGAATATCGTAAGCTTGTGAAGCTACCGAAACGAACTCCTGCAGGCGTGTGTGGAGAACCAAAACAGAAGCGATGAATATGAAGGCTTTTGCACTTGCACGCAGGTAGATGCTGACAAGGGGATGGGGAGCCGTTGCGACCTCTTGCTTTTGATTGGACAGCCAAATATGGCATGGGTGGCTGGAGTTGGGGAGGCCTAACTCTTCTTGGTGAGCGGCCAGCTAGAAAGTGCATGCCACGTCAGCGTATTTGCAGTCGATCGTAGCTATTTTTGAGAGATGGTAGGATCGGAGTCAGATGGGGCAGACGACGGGCTAAGGATGGAGCAGAAGGCAAGTCCGCGGTAGAAGAGTTGTTCATCTATTCATGACTCCCAACACTCATTGGAGCAAAAGCAGGGAGCAACATTACATGGGAACCGTCCGTCATGGTCATTGGCCGGAGAGGGGCCATAATATTTTATGCAGGCTGACTTGCTAATAGGGGAAGCGATTCCAAGAGCTGAGGTGGTGAATCACCATTCGTCTGCAATCTGTGTCTACGCTTGGAAATTCCAGAGGTTGAGGTGTTGGCAACAGAATAACCATCAGTAGTGTACTTTTTGATTGCTGAGTTGGATGCAAGTCATCCGTGTGTTCTGACATTCCCCATGCTAAGGTAACGTCCATCGCCGCACGATTGCATGCTGACATTTTGGAGAATAATGCGAGTTGATTCTGAAGCACTCGGTTGTAGAATGCAAATCGATCAGTTGATCATGGAACCTTCTTTGAGAAGGCTCCTTGTCAACAGTTTTGTAACAAAAGCTTGAATTTTGTAGCTAAATAACTCCATAATTATAGCTTGAATTTCATTAAAACATTTGCACCACTGATTATGCAATGTAGCCTCCAACATGTTTTAACACCAATATGTTTTGTGTAGAGAATTCACTGGCTTTTACGTACCATTAGGGCCAAAAACGTCTAAAAAAGGGATGTTTGGTAATCCATGGATTAAGAAATAGGTGAATACTCACTTGACACATATACAAACGTATGGCATTCTTGTCTCCTCTAGCTTGAGCTTTTGTGCTCCAATTTAGCGGAAAATATCTAAATGTCAGTTTCATTTGGCTAAATTGCCTATACTTGCTGGCGTTCCTCTCTTTTTTAATGGATAACATCACATTCTGGGCCTGATGTACAAGTGCTCTTTTCTATTTAATATTGTACAATAATAAGCTAGAAGATACGAGATCTTCATTTTCAATAGTGATGATGACACTTATTAAAGACTGATCCTTATTTTTTTTTAATGTTTAATTTTTACTTACCCTCTACTTCTAAGCACCGCATCAAGGGCTTGCACTCATCACGTGCATACATAATATCTACATCAACATGGGACCACACTTGAAGACCTCCTTTCTCACATTGTTTGAGATCGATGTCCACACCGTGCGATTGTGGCTTGATTGATCCACCCACTCTAGGCGCTCTCTTGCCATGTTTTAGCAGTGTTCCCACATCATGCGCAAAAGATTCAATAACTTTTTCACTCCTCCTCCCCCTATCGCACCATTCCAACTCTTTCCCGCACTGCACTTGTCATGAGTGAGCTTGTCACCCTCCTATCGCGTTGTTCTAGCTTTGTGGCCACACCACATAAGAACCTTGAATTACCTTGTTAATTGGATTCCTAAGGTTTTCCTCAATCATGCGCAAAAGCGCTCAGAGACTTTGTCACTCCCCCTATTGCGTCATTTTAGCTCCTACCCACACAAGGTAAAAAGGAGTTCATAGAGCTTGTCACTGCACCCCTCATCGCATCGTTCTAGCTCAATGCACACCTCATGCAGAAAAAATTTGAGTGTCCTTATTATTTGGTTTCCTATGGTTTTTCTCATACATACAAGATATTAGCAAAAGGCCTATTTGGTGCCACACTATGCCGTGCTTACACAATGGGATAGGGGGTGGTTTTAGAATCTCACTACGCCAACCCTCATGTTGTGTGGGTTATTTTCGGAACACCAATTTGGCGCCACACTATGCCTTACTTGCACAACAGGATAGGGGTAGTTTTAGAATCTCATCACCCTAATCCTTGTGCCGTGTGGGTTATTTGCATTCACAGATCCACCTTTCTTGCCCCCTATAGATCTCCTTTTATATGCAGATCTATTAATCATATTGGACCGAAGCATAGTCATAAAATTACTCAATTCTGTTTCACTATATGTAATAATTGTAACTTTTAGAAGCTACAATATTTTAAGCTTTTGATATCATAGATGAATCCAAAATGCCTAACAACCTCGAAAACGACTAGCTATATGCCTCATTCGGACACCCGGAGAGGTCGGTATGGCCCCAAATGGCATATGAAGGCACTATTCCATACAGTGCGACGAGAGCGATAGGGAGCCTTTAAAGGCATTTTTTGTCCATACCGACCTCTTTGGGTGTCCGAAAGAGGGATATAGCCAGTCGTTTCCCAGGATTTGGGCATTTTAGACTCATTGTGATGTTAAAAATTTGTCATTTTTCTCTATTTGAAAGTTATCATTATTACAAGGTATTATATTGTGAAATTGAATGTTTTGCAAGTAGATTTAAAGTAACTTTGCAAGGAATTATATTGTTTTTCTTTTTAGCAAAACTCACAATTGTGAGTGAATTATATTGATCATCCCAAAAAATTACGTCTTGCTCGTTGTAACTATGGTCCCTGGAAGGAATTATATTGTTAAAATGATAGTGTTTTGCTAGGAATGACATTGTAACTTTGCATCTAAATAGTCTCCTCCTTGGAATGATTGTTCATGTTCAACAAGGTGGCTGTTGTTAGTTCTGTGATCTCATCCTCCATAATTGCCCCCTTGTTACCAACTGAGTAGTTAATTTAGTGCATTGCTTCTTCTTTGTCCTCATCCCTTTCTTGTCGATATGAAAAATGAAGTTTGTGCTTGATAATGTGACTTCTATGTGTTGCAATGGGCCCTTGTTTGCAAAATATGGTCCATGTAGATAGATCATCTGTTGCAAGATATCATGAGATCCAATTTCCCATGCATTTTAAGAGTCCTAGAGTGCAGATAATGGCAAAAAATTCAAAAAGGAGGGTGGCTACAAGGGCACGCCAATCAACCAAATAGAGACCCCTATCTATCATCCCTCGCCCCCTAATCCCCTTTGAAGCGGCACCACTTACAATTAGTTGTTACGCAAGTGAAAAAAGACACCAATTTCTTCATCACAAAACTAAGTTGAAGAATTTACAAGATAGGAGACGACATTGAAAAGAATGTGCACGGTAGAGAGGAAATTCCATATATTTCATTACTTTTGAGAAGATAGAAATTTACTTCATTTATTTGGAGAGCCCATAACTTTCTTAGCCATTTCCTGGTGCCTCTCTTGCGCATATGGCAACTCTCCGGCTAGGAGGGAGTGCGTTATTGCTTGAGGGTCAGTTGAGCAAACATAATCATGTATTTGTTTCTAGGCAATCATCCTTCCATGGAAGCGAGTGCCAAATACTGTGCATACAAGGGATCTACGCACTAGGAACTCAAGATGCGCAGTTTGGGCAATGGTGCATAAACACAAAACCTTGCTCAGAGCTTTCAACGACCACGTCATGAAATGGCCTTGGGGAGTAAACTCATTGCATACAATGGAAACATCTCCATTGGGGGGTTTTCCTATGTAATGTGCAAGGGAAGACTGCGGTCCAAAGACCCGGCGCCATCTATTACCATATTTTACTTAAAAGATGCTACCAACCATAAATCTAGTTGTGACCACTCCATACTTAATAAGGAAGATACTTTGATGGGTTTAAGATTCCCATACCCTTGTAAAAAAGTAGGTACAATATAGTAGTGAGAATAGAAGAAAATTCTTCTTTGAACCAATTTGGATGTGCAAAAAATGTTGCTCAAATATCCGCATTTATAGCATTGAATGTGCCGGAGAGGCTATGAAGTGGCTGCTCCTCCACCAATTTGGATGGAAATATAACTGCAAAATCATAGCAAATCATGATCATGAATCCATAAAAACATTCCACTGTGACTTCACACCCAACTTTGTATTCTCAAAACATGCACTTAGAATGTTCTGGGAATCAAGGTGGTTGTTGCAATTACATGCTTGGCATTGAGAAAACATCTTTCACAATTGATACGGTTCCCTTGTCCTTGCGATTCTTGAATCCAAGGAGCTTAATTTCCTTTCCAATGACGATCCAAGTTTGCATGGTTTTGAACACGATGAGGGCCAATAGTAGATGGCTGCATGCATACCCAAGAACCTTGGTGAATTCTTGGGTCACCCACTCACCATGTAAACCTCTTGTGTTGTGGCATGAAAGTGCTATAACCTCATCCTTTGGACGCCTTTGTGAATTAGACCTGGCCATGGGTGAGCAACAAAAATTAGGAGGAGGAGGAGGACCTTGCTTGTTGCTACAATGCAAATGGGATAAAGGGAATGAGATTGCTTGGTGTGCAAGTGGGAGGTGGTAGTGGCAAAGGAGGGGAGGAGCATGGTGGCAATGGAGATAGGAGAATATGGATGACCCTTGCTTGGTGTGGCAATGGGAGGTGGGAGTGGAGTAGAGAGGAGCTTGCTTGCTACAATAATGGAGATGGTAGTAGAGAGAGAGTATTGGAGTAGAGGGTGTGTGATGGTTGCAACCAATGAGGACTTGGAAAAGGGGTTCTAGACAGAAAAAATCACTTTTTAGGTATGGATCAATTTTGGGGGGGCTATGAAGGGGAGGAGCTGGGAGCACAGTGGAAGAGGAAAGCACACACACATACTCACACATCACCACCATAGCCACATTGTGAGTGCACAAATGCAGTGCACGCATGGAGAGAGAGAGAGAGAGAGAGAGAGAGAGAGAGAGCATGACATAGGATGTGGGGTGGAGCTCCCAAATCTCACTGTATGAGCAGCATGTGAGAATGAGTGAGAGCTCCTTATTCTTTGTATGTATAAAGAATAAGGAGATAGATGTGGGCGGCCGAACACTGGCCAACGAACACGGGCAAAGCACGGAGAGGCACACTGCCTTTACCTAGCATTCTCCCACTAAAGGATGTGTGCCGATAAGTGTCTAGAAGACTAGCCTACAACTAGTGTGTACAAGAGGTGAGAGAAGATGGCTCTCAACCTATGCCCACTGGCTCCCTTTGTAACCACTCTAGTGTAGATGCAACATGAATACCACTAGGGCTAGATCCACGATGACACTCCTCATGTAGGTGTCGAGTGATGACCTGCATGGCTCCACAATGCACAATGGCAGTGTCAGTCATTGTACGACTGGCAGCTCCCACTGCAAATGCACCAACCGCATAAGCAAGATCAGGTCTTGAGACCAAAAGCTCAGACATGAGAGAGAAAGATTTCTCTCTAAGCAGTACATGAAAACCAAAAGCTGCCAGCTGTCTCACTGAGATCAAGCTTTATCTCAACTGAGGAACATAGCGCACATGACGTAGCGTGTATGATGCACCACTGGGCAAAGACAAACAAACATCTCCTACATCCTCTATGTCAAACGCCGAACCATCGGCCAAGTGCACACAACCAAGTCTCCCACTAAAAAATGTCCTAAACCAGTCACGACATGGTGTGACATGGAAAACTGCATCGCTATCTAGTAACCACTATGGAGAAAGTGTGCTAACCATAGACAACAAATCTGCAAGAGGTACACTGGAGGCAATCATGACCTCACCGTCACTCGCATAGACTGCCACTGGAACTGTCTCTCTAACATCTATCAAAGTCGTATCTGCATCTCGCATACATCTTTGCTGCTGTCTCATACGTCTGAAACAATAGCATCTCATGTTCCTTGTGTGACTGCAATGCCAACAACGCATGTATCGACATGAACGAGACCGCCGTCTCTCAATGTCACACATGCCTTCTGCCATAAGTGAATGCCAAATTGGCAACAAAGTGGGAGATCACGCGACCACTATGCTAATCAAGCATAAACCAACCAATAGCTCAATAGTGAAAACCTATAACCTGCATGCTGTAGTCTCACGCTCAGAATATGCGTCGCTATGAGAACACGAGGAAAAATCAAAGGAAACCTATAACCACTACGAGCATACTATAAATGAATGGCTAAGAGCCAAAGTATGGCGAGAAATCTGGGAAAATTTGACAGAATCTCCTCTGTAAACTGAGCAAAACCTCAAGTACAATCTCAACCATAAACCATGCCAAACTGGCAGCAAAGTGGGAGGTAACTCTACCACTACACAATCAATTGCATCAAATATGATGCTAACATATGCATAAAAGCAACTCCACAATCTGCAAACTCTGCAAGCATAAACTGGGACAAAGTGTTCAACTGAGCGTAAGGCGCATAACCATATATGCAAGTAGAGAGCAAACTAGCTCAAGACGCATCCCACAAGAGAAACTGCCTATAGAAATTTGCAAAAACCTGTGAAACATGTGACTAACCTGTATTGTAGCCACACAAGCATATTCAAATCCTCACTCCTGCAAGAGTGGGTACAAGAACACCAAACTGTGTCCGAATTGACGAAACCTGTCAATTCGGACAAAAACCTGTCAACTGTGTCCGAATTGACGAAACCTGTCAATGCGAGAGCCAAGCTCAATCACAAACTATGGCGACAAAACTCGAGCCACTATTCCACAAAATCATACACAAAGCAAAAGCTCAAGACACCTGTTGTATCGAAATCGATATGCAAGCCAAAAAACTATAGAAGATGTCCTCAACTGCAAATGGAAACACCTGTGGGAGTACTAGACTCAACCTGTACCTGTACCTGTAGTCGAAGAAGACAGTGCCGTCAAACTCCCACTCTATGTGTGTGTATGAGGCCACTCCAAAAGAGGCTACCCACTCCTAAATAACCCGTGGCTCTTGTAGATGGAAGAGACTGCAACAATGGTATCTGTAACTGGCTATGGAAGCTCTACAACAAAAACTACCAAAAGAGGGCTGAAAAATTCAGCTCCTGAATCGTAGCTCGAATGAGGTTTTTGATGGCTCGAATGGCTCCGAAAGGGAGATAACACCGTAGGAAACCTGTTGGAAACGCTCCCGGAATGCTAAATTTGCCGATGCCAAAGTCAGAACCGTGTTTCAAGAGTTTTTGAATTTTAGTGTTTTTTAATGCAAGTTTTGATTTTTGGAGGTTAAAAATTCTATTTTGATCATAAAATAGGTTTTGGGGAGCGTTTAGAAGTAAGATTTGATTTTTGGAAGAAAAAAGCAAAATTTTTTATATTTTTTCATAACCGGGTCAAAAAGGAGGGGAACCTTGGAGGTTCCAAGTACCACGTCCCCCGCTCCCCCCCCCGCCCACACACCCCAACCTTCTAGGTAAAAGGCCATTAAGAAATGCAAGTCTACTCTGTCCCCATACTTTTTTGAGAGCATAGGGTGTGTCCACCACCTCTTCTCATTTGTTGGCCTCTAATTAACCTTAATCCCAAAGGGCCCTAGAGGGTTCATATTTTTCCTAATGCAGGGGTCGAGCTTTGCCACATTAGTTTTGGCTTGAGGCCATCATGTGTGCTACTTATTCACTTAGCACGTGCCCTAATAAAGATTTATAGTCTATGACTCCATAAGATATTGTTGTTGCTTTCTTGAATGGTGACATATTTGAGGAAGTTTACAAAATGCAGCCTTGCGGTTTTGTCAAGAAAAGACAAGAGGATAAAGTGTGCAGATGTAAGAAAGATTTATATGGGTTGAAGCAATCTTCTTGTGCTTGGTATGAGAAAGCTGACGCTCATTTGGTTAAACAAATCTTTTATAACAGTCCAACAAAAAGCACTTTGTATGTAAAGCGTGAGGGTGATGTACTTCTCATTGTCGTTCTTTATGTTGATGATTTGTTGATCACTGGACCAAATGAGACACATATTGCTGAATTTAAGCCTGTTTTGAATGCTACTTTCAAGATAAAAGACTTGGGGTTGTTGCATCATTACTTGCGCATACAGTTTAAGCAGTGTGATGGTGGTATTGCTTTGTGTCAAACAAGTTACATAGAGACATTGTTGTGTAAGTTTGGACTTGAGGACTGCAAACCTATTGCTACTCCCATGGAAACACGTTTGAAGTTAAGTATTTATGATGTTGGTGATCCTCCCGATGTCACTCTTTATAAGACTCTTGTTGGATGCCTTATTTACGTATGCAACACGAGGCTCGATATTCGGTTTGCATTCGTGTACATCAGTAGATTTATGCATAGGCTTGGGTGTAAGAATTTGCAAGTTGTCAAGAGGATTTCTTGTTACTTGAGTAAGACTTTGCATTTTGGCTTGTTTTATCCCAAGGGGAGATCATTGCCTCCATATCTACATGCTTTTTCATACTCAAATTAGGTTGGTTGTTTTGACGCGCAAGTGTCCACGAGTGGTATTTATTTCATACTCGACAGTTCACGCATATCAGGGTTGAGCAAGAAGCAACCTAAAGTGGCCACTTCCAGTTGTGAGATTGAGTATAAGACAATGTTCATAGCTATGGTTGAGTGTTTATGGGTCAGAAATTGGTGTAGCCAAAGTTGGTCAATGTTGGGAAGTGTGCAATGGAATGTTGTGCATACTAACAGGTGCATGGTAAAGGGCTAAAGCAAGTACAAGGATCCTGGGCAAGACAGTGGTAGATAAAATGTATGCTTGAGGGGTTTTTTTAAGGCCAGGGGGGCCTCCAAAGTAGGGTTTTCGGGAAAGCAGGTCCAAGTGTCTGAAGGGCCTCTCTAATGTCCAAGAATGTGGTGTTTAAAGTGCTCTAAGAGCCCATCCAAACGGCTCATCAAATGGAGTCTCGATATGAAAGATATTGAGGTTCAAATTTGGAAGGTTTTGCAAATCCCTGACATACATAGCAGATGGGGACAGATGGCTAGAGCTCGTGTCAGTGGATAGGATTGGAGAGATCAAGCTATGGAGCATGCCGATCTTCTTGGATTGTTAAGTGGAGCTCCAAAGTGAAAGAAATGGCTAGTTGAATGTTTGACATGGGCCAACTTGCCAACACTGGAAGGCATGCCAGCTGGGAAGCTTTTGGCCTCGACGAGATTCCAAAATTTCATATGCACTATGTGGGATTAGCCGGAATTGATGGCAAGTCAAACAGAGCCCAGACCATGGGGATATTGAGGATTTAAGTTTGTGTCATATCACGACGGTGGAGTGCCGGGTAATTCTTTCTAGTTTTGGTCGCAGCAAAGGGAGGGCTGGGAAAAGGCAAGATATAGCAAAGTTCTCAAGGTTTGGAATAGCTTGAGTAGTAGCCGGGCACTTTGATAAAAGTTAGTTTTTTTAGAAAGTGTGGATAAAGGAGGATTCTCAAAGGGAAAAAAGGAAGCCATCATTTAGGAGAAAAAAAGAAGAAACAAGGGAGCAACAACGGTGCCGTCGTTACCCCTTGAGGGTAAAAAAGAGAAGTGCAAGGAGGATCTTTGGGAAGGGAGTGTTTCTAGACGATGAGAGCTTGAGGGAAGAGCGAGCTCATACATGCGTGCTTCGGCAACGAATGTGAAAGGAAGCAGGTTCCTTCCCAAAAACGGCGCCAACAAGAACTGCTGTGATTGTTTTCCCATGCCCATTGAGGTCGTGCTGACAAGGTTGTTTGTACTTGGATATGTTGAATACAATGGAGCAATGATTGCCCATATTTTGATGTCATCTCCCCCTTTCTTTCCCTCTATTCTATTGCTCTTGTGCTCATGTCCACGGTGTGTGTGTGTGTGTGTAGGCAAGTGTGCCCCCATCGAATTGATAGTGTCTTGTGCCAAAGAGAGAGAAAGAGGATCGCGATGCGTGTGAAAAGATGTGGGTTGTGTTGTGCGATGAATGTGTGCTTGATACATTATGATTGAGTTGAGAGGTGTACATGCAATGGTCTGCTAGCAGGAAATAAGATTTTGAAGGTGAATTCCAATGGATTGGGGTGCTGTGTTTACCCTGAGCTGTAGAGAAGAAAATTGTTTGTGTTCCGAGTGTGTATCCCATTCCCCCTCTCCATCTTCTGGTGCCCCCACTGAGGCACACTCTGATCTCTCCATGGTGATGTGTTTGTAAGTGGAAATGTGGCAGAGTGCTAGTCTAATTTTCAATGAATCTGATGAAGATGCGGACGAATGGCTGGCAAATTTTGAGTTGTTTATGTTGTCATTGTGAATGTGGAATGATGCAGAAAAGCTACAGACACTACCATTGGTTCTATGAGGTAAAGCGAAGGCCTTGTTTAACAATCTAGAAGCTACGAAAAGCAAGATTAGGCTAGGTTTTGAGAGTAGTTTCTACACAGGCTTTGAAGGGTGGTGTCGGTTGTCGGAGTGAATACGAGGATCAAAGGCCTATGATAGGATGTGGGTGAAAATTTTGATGCTTTTATGGATAAGTTTGAAGCATGCTCGAGAGATTTGCTGGTTGTCACCCAAGTGGTCAATGCGGATCTTTTTAAGCTGGAAAAGTTCTTAGCTTGCGTGCATCTATGTGTTCAAGAGAAGGTTGATTATGAAGAGCTGGGAAACTATGCCGAGGCTGTTAGAGTTTCTAGGGTGAAGAACCAAAAAATGAAAAGAAAGATGGAATTAGGGTTGTTAAAGCCTACAGACTATGTGCCTATGGCGGAATTAGGATGTTCTATGTACCAATCGTGGATAATGCCAAACGTGCAAAGTGCGGAGCCTCCTAGGGTAAGGAATTTGATCAGCTATGTACCTTTGGACTTGCTTGTTTGTGATCTGTCTATGACGATTGTGGAGGAGCTTGTCAATGAAGATGAGCCTTCTGTTGAAAAGGACCTGTATGTAACTGTTCACAAGCAAGGCTTCTGTAGCCAAAGAGGCTAGAACAAGGTTTGAAATTCTTTGATTTATTTATACGCTAATTTGATCTAGAATTTTTGCAAAAGATGGCATGACTATATCTACCAGCCATTGTTGACATTTCCAAGTTTGGGCATGTACCTTAAACTTGGTTTTCCCTTCCTCTCCATAAGGAGAGAGAGTTTAGGAGGCCTCTTGATGAGATTCCCAAAAGAAGACTCTCTCCCATAAGAGAGGAGGAATTCAAAGAACGGGAAAGAAGTGAATCCCTAAGTTCCTCTAAAGATGTGGCTCCATGAAGACGGCAGTATAGACTATCGCTAAATCCTCCAAGGAGGAATTTGTCAACCCATAGTCCTTCTCCTTGTCATTCCAAAAGAGAAGAGAGGAAACAAAGGAAGAAAAATTTAAGAAAGAAGTCAACCTCTTCTCCTTGTTCTTCACCTTCCTCCTCTTCCAATGAAAGCTATAGTTATTCTCCTAGAGAATACAAGAGAAGAGGACATCGCAAAACTTACTGTGCATGGTGAAAATCACAAAAGCTCAAGAAGTTCAAAGAGGGAGGAAAGAGTATCTCTTTTCCCACCTATGATGGCAGCTTTGGTGCCATAGACAAAGTATTGGCCTTCATCCAACAATTTGATGTGGCCTTTGGAGATGAGGGCTTCATGGAATCCTCTAAGATACACCATGTAGCTATGCACTTCCAAAAATCTGCTCGTCAATGGTGGGCTAGACTTTGTGGCAATGAGGAGGCCCCAAAGACATGGAAAACTCGACGAGTTTCCATCATGAAGAAATTCCTTGCAAGCGATGGAAAGGACAAAGTGCTTACTAAATGGCAGAGCTTAAAGATACTCTTCAACAAGTCTATCCACAAATATGTAGACAAGTTTTGGTATTTACATCTCAAAGCTACAGCCATTTGAGGTCCAATGTGATGGTTGTGGTGATTGCCTTGGAGCAGTTTTTCTTCAAGAAGGGCACGGCATGCCATAGCATATGAGAGGCGAAGGCTCAATGCCGATGAATGAGTCTTGGGCATATACAAAAAAGAGTTTTTAGCTATTCTACATGCCCTAGATACATGGAATCACTATCTCTTGGGGGTTCCATTCATCCTACGAATGGATCACAAAGCCTCAAGAACCTTATGATGCAAACCAAGCTCTCCAACAAACAAATGAGGTGGAAAAATTTTCTTTTGCAATTAAAATTTCATATTTCTCACATTGTTGGCAAGCATAATCAAGTGGTCGATGCACTTTCACAATGGCCAAGGGTAAATGTGGTGTCTAAAGCAACTCACAATGATCTATCTTTTATGATAGATGAGTATGCTACTGAGCGAGACTTTAGGTAGGTAATTACAGCCTTGCATTAGGGAAGAAAAAAAAAGAACCATTCACCTTGAAGGATGGTTATCTTCCAAACGGCAATAGGCTATGTGTTACTCTCCAATACAATAAGAAAGTCATGTATGAATCCCATGCTTCTCCTTATGCGGGGAAAAGAGGGATTCCATAATCTACTCTTCGAGGAGTAGAATTGTATTTCTGTTGGTCTACCATGAAAAATAAACATACAAGAGTATGTTTCAAAATGCGTGGTATACCAAAAAAATTTGAAATTTAATCGAGGGAAGCAACTTGGATTGTTTCAGTCGACAGGCTTAGGAAGAAAATACACTCTATGCCTGTCAAAAAGACTATTAGGGCAAATCAAACGGAAACCCTCTTTAGATCTTAAACTTTCAAGTATCATGGCTTGCCAACATCCATAGTGCCGGACAAAGATCCTAAAATGACCAGTAATTTCTAGATGGGTCTCTTTGAGAATCTAGGAATTAGATTAAATTTCTCTTTCTGCCTATCATCCACAAACGGATGACCAAAGTGAAATAAGACTCATTCTCTTTCTTTTATTGTACAAGGGTTTTTTTTTAAGGGCCAAGGAGGATCTTTGGGGAAGGGAGTGTTCTCGAACGACGAGAGATCGAGGGAAGAGAGAGCTCATGCATGCGTGCTCCAATAGCGAAGGCAGAAGGAAGCAAGCTCCATCCCAGAAATGACACCAACAAGGGCTATTGGGATTGGTTTTTTGTGTGCATGGAGGTCGTGCCGACTAGGCCGTTTGTACTTGGCGATCTTGAATAGAATGAAGCAATGATTGTTCACATTTTGGTGATATCTCTCCCTTTTTCCTCCTCTGTTCTACTGCTCTTGTGATTATTTTTTGTGGTCGTCGAGGTTGTGCCAAGACGAGGCTGTTTGTACTTGTCTATCTTGAATGCAGTGAAGCAATGATTGCCTGTATTTTGGTTTCATCTCTCCCTTTCTTCCCCTTTGTTCTACTGCTCTTGTGCTCTTGTCCACGGTGTTGTGTGTGTGTAGGGAAGTGTGCCCCTCATCGAACCGGTGGTGTCTTGTCACAAAGAGAGAGAGAAAGAGGATCTCAAGGTAAGTGGGAATATGTGGTTTGTGTCGTGCAGTGCATGTGTGTTGAGTTGTGATCTGATACAATGTGATTGGGTTAAGAGGTGTGTAGGTGGTGGTCTGCTAGCAAGAAAGAGGAAATTGAAGGTGAATCCTAGTGGATTGGGGTGTTGTGTTTAACATGAGCTGTAGAGAAGAAAATTGTTTGTGTTTTGGGTGTGTACCCCATTCCCCCTATTCAGCGTTTTATGGTTGATTTGGGTGTTGGACATGAAACTTCCCACATCATCTACATTGACGGTCAGAGTGCATTCATAGTTACAAAGAACCTAGTTTTTCATGCTCGCACAAAGCACATAAGGTACATAAAAACTATGTTAGGGAGAGACTCTCAATAGGAGAGATAAGCTTGTCTTATGTGCCAATACATGACAACCTTGCAGATCTTCTCACAAAGGGACTATCTCCTCAGAAGTTTGAAGCTTTCTGCAAAGCTTTGGGCTTACGCCCTTGAGTAATCCCCTTTGTGGATTGATTATGTCCTAAGGGCATCGCACATCCCTATACTCTATGTGGTAGTGATGTATGTGGGATACACTTATGACCGTCATGGCATTTTTTCCCTTAGTAGGATATTTTTTCCCCCGTGCATTGTATACATGCCCATCACTCTAGGGCTAACTCATCTTTCCATCGCATACTTAGTAATACTACTCTCTGTTGTGTGCCTTGAGCTTCTTCGTCTTCTCCAAGCTATGTGTGTTTCCCTGCAACCCTAATTCCAACAAAGAATACACTGATTGCGAGATATGCCAAATAGGGGTGGATCTCTGAACTATTTTCAAATGATGCAAAGTGAGTGTATCTTCCCAAATGTAGCTACCTATGCTTGCATCTTGAAGGCATGTGGCAATTTGGACAATGTTGCGATGAAAAAAAAACTCACGATAATATTCTTAGTCAACGGCTATTGAAAAAAATGTTATGCTTGGCACTAGGCTTGGTCAATGTGTATGCCATAACTGTTTTGATGCCTCCTGTATGGAAAATCACATTTAAAATGACCATGTCTTCTACAACGCCAACATGCTACATTTTTGTGTTGACTTGCATTATTACGTTGCGCATTTCTACGACCTCGTGGAATCCCCCTACCTCAAAAGTTTCCTCGACCACCAACTGTGTTCTGACCATGGTTGTTGTTCTGTTGTTGTGCTTGGTGGTTGCCTCTTCCTCGGCCTCGTCCTCGATCTATACCTTGTCCTCTTCCTCTTCCTTATTGTTGAAAATGACATGTTCAGAATTGTTTCCACCCTGCGTAGCGGAGTCTTCCTTAAGTTCCTTCTCTTACACAATCAATAAGGACACTGAATCTGTAAATGAGGGAATGTTCTCTCGAAGATGGATGCCAGATTTGGACTGTTTGTACTCAAGACACAAAGTTCGTAGACAGATTTCTACTTTATCATCATCATTGACTATAACTCCAATCGATGCAAGTGACTCACATATGTTCTTTATCTTCAGGGAATAGTCATTGATGGACACACTTTTCTTCTGATCAATATTCAGCTCAGTATTCAACTGTAGCTTCCTTGCCTTTGGGATGGTCACATCCAATGACACCAAAGTGTCCCAAGCCTCCTTAGGAGATTGAGAAACCTGTATATGTCCAATCATAGTTGATGTACACTTGACAGAAATCCAATACATGACCTTTCGAGCTCCCTAGTTCCAATCTTCAAATGTCTTAATTTGTGCACCACTCGCACCTTCCTGTGGCTGTGGTGATGCTATCTCATGCTCCCCAGCAATGTAGTCCTAATAACCTTTGCCCATAAGGAAATTGGTCATTTTGAACTTCCAAGCATGGAAGTTGTTCTTGTCTAGCTTCTCACTGATTAATCCCATCATTGTTGGACAACATGCTTCCACCCCTTTACACAGTCTTCGAGCATCCTGGTAAAAATAGTTGATTACCACCTATAACCACAATCTGTGTGCATACACCTCTTTCACTGTACTAAACAATATATGTGCACACTACAGCCAAACCAAAGCTTTCTGCACCACCTATTTGTAGATCTACAGAATCCCAAACCTTCGCGTTTCTACGTGCGAACACACTCTAACTCCAAAACGAGGTTCGAAATGCGCTCGAAATGAAAATATGGCTGCACGATCTGATACCATGTAAAGAGATAGGGAAGGAGAGAGCTTGAGCTCTTGCAAGCACACACACACACACCCAAAGATGGAGGCAAAATATTGTACTTCTTCACAAACGCAAGATAAGAGGTCTACAAAACATAAGGGAAAAATACAACATAAAAGGGAAGCTAGTATGGTCTAGTATGAACCGTTAGTGATTGAGGTGAGTATATAAGTGTGCCATCACTCCCATAGGTAGACTAGCTCCGTGTAGTACTAAATTGTAGTATCACTGGCAAAGATATATGTATCCACCAAGGAGCACCAATGATGATAATTGTCGATGGTAGTCATCTAGCAGTCGTAGATGTTGAGCTTGACATCTCAATGCAAATGAGTAGTGTTGGAATCAAAGCTAGGTACGGATAATGACATGCCACTGCCAAATTTTTTGGATAGCGCTGGCCCACGACCAGTTTTAGCCTAACCCATGGGTTTGCTAACTTCATTGTGCAATTTTTGTGCTGCATGCAAGGAAACCTTAAGTCAAGCATGCTACCTTCTCTAGGTTGATGATTCCACATTCCCCTTATTCTTGGTGGAAGTCATTTACCTACAATCAATGAGCAGGTTGGCCTAGCTATGACCATTGACGCCCCATCTATAATGCATGAATAAAACCATGGACCAATAGATGCCACACTTCACCATGCCACAGATAGGGTATGAACGACGAAGAGACATAAAGACAAATATAGAAGGGTTGATAACCACATAGATGGTGATTGAAGGACTCACAGAGAGCATGATGATCGTAGGAATAGATATAATCCATATGCTAATAGTGACGATGATGATGAATACTAAGAGACCAAAGCAAGAGGAATCTAGTTGATAGAAATTACACGGAGCATTTACTTTGTGCAGCTTGTGGGCATTCATGATCGAAAGTTGTGCATGTGTCGCAAATTGCCACACGTATCATTTCTAACACGAACGATGTTGTGAAGAGAGATCAAGAAATATGGGTTAAGGTTATGGTGTTGAGCTTCCTAAGTACTTCAATAATTATTTTCTCAATAGCATTACATGCTATTGTTCTACCTAAACTTGCAAGACCGCAGATAAGTAGAAACACACGCATTTTGTCCCTAATCGGATGGAGGGAGAATCAAAGATCTACAGAAGGATCTTGTGCAATGTGGGTAAGTTGAAAGAAGAGGAACAACACAAAAGAAATGGTTATGGTAGACATGATAGCAAACGCGGCGCGACAATTGGCGCAAGGGAAAAAGTCATAGAAGAGATTATGTGGAGATCACAATATAGACAAGATGTACATGATTATTTTTGTTCCTAATTCATCAAAGGCAAGCTTTTTTAAGTGCCTACTTGTTCAATTGAAACCACTAAAAATAAGGGAGTGCTCTATCTTGATGTTCGAATTGCACTAATGCCGTGCACACAAAAAAATAAGAGTACTTGGTGATGGGAGCTTTTCACAAGCCAAGCTCCCATACCCCTCTTCTCTCGTCCCCACCCCATGGAAACCTCCTCTTAGGGAGGGAGTGATAAAAAGCATTGGAAAAGTAAGAAAAAAATAAAGTATGATTATGTAAATATATGAGAAAGGTAAAATAGGCCACCTCATGCCTGGGAGGCAGCCGATCACCACCTTGCCTCCTTTTTCTTCACTGTTGCCCCGCCGTGTGTCCCTTTTCCTCTCCTCCACTCAAAAGGTCAACCCCCTCTCTCTTCCCCTTGTCCTTTCTCCTTTCTCTAGCTACCCACCTCTCACCAATAATGCATTCTAACTCACCAATAATACATTCTAACTCACATGCCACCTCTGCTATCTTCCAAAATAGTATACCCCACCCCCCTTTTCTCTCTCCTATCATATCCCATGACCCAAATATCCCCCTCTCTCTCTCTAAAGGGCGCCATGTCTCTTGTCTTGTAGCTAAATAACCTCCCCCACACTCACACACACTCAGTTTCACTGAAAAAGGTGCCCACAGACCCATCCCCACCCGGTGGTTACCTGATTTTTCTTGTGTTCACACACATCTGCACATAGATTCACCTCTGAGCACACTCCCCTCTTGTAATTACTTTATTCTCCATGCCACCTCTCACTTTTTTTCATCAACCCATCTCTCTCTCTTAGTCTCTCTCTCATGAGACTGCTGTTCTGGCACATATACACACAGCCAGACAAGTGGGGCCCACAGTCACATGGCCTATGTAGATAATGATTTCTTCATTTCTAAATTCTAGAATTTCTCCCCCCTCCTCCGCTATATAAAGAGGGGTCACCATCACACTAAATACACACACAACATCACCAAAGAGTACACTATGCACTGTGTGTGCCTAGTACACACACACACCCACACCATCACCATCACTGCAATCACCATGCTCGCCTTGAGCATGAGCTCTACACCCTTGGGCTATGGAAGATGAAGGGCAGCTAAATAAAGGATGATGGCCATGACCCTCGTGCGAGTCTTCGCCATCAGCTCCCACCTATCCGCCATGTGCTCTATCACTCTCTCTCTTCTCATTCCCCTACCCTATGCTCCCCATGTCATCGCCTTATTCTCTAAATAAAACTTGAGGTTTTGTGAGTGTGTTTTCCAACAATGTTTTGCCCATGTGAGGTGTGCGGAATCGCCACCTAGTATTCCGCACACCTAGTCTTGTGTTTGGAGTGAGCTTGTGTATGTGTGAAGGGTGTGCGGATTCGCCATCCTTCTGTGGTGCCTAAGTACTAAGCCGCTATACCCCCTCCCTCACTCCCTCTCTCTCTCTCTCTCTCTCTCTCTCTCTCTCTCTCACTTGATCTCATTTCCTTTCCTCTTCATCATTACTCCCAAGCATCCATCTCTCTTGGATGAAAACTTTGTTATGGTGGTGTGTTGTTTGCGTCCTAGCCGCTAAAGCTAGGTGGTGCCCCCTGTTTGCTTTACCATGACACGCCCGAGACGCGCCATTCGGTCCCCGGTGTTTTAGAGGCCGTCCGGGGTTCGGGGTTCGCTTTGCTCCCGTCATTTGGTGCCCCCACTGAGGATCTTTTTATGAAACCCTTCAGTTTACAAGACTGAAACCCCTAAACTATTGTGAATGGATGAATGGCTAACACGATTTGCTAATTGGACGACAGAAGAAGAAGAGCTCCAAGCACAACTAGACGAACTCCGCATCTCCATCAAACCTTGAGTGCGAGGCGTAACGGTAATCGATTTGCAGTGGGAGAGTCAACCAACACGCCAAACCCAGTGGATGTACATAGGCCAAGTGCCAAGAAGAAGAAGGAGAAGGTCAAAACCATGTCCGCAACCTACAACCAACCAACAACAACAAAATGGAAGGAGCTATGCACAATAGAGAATCAACACTATTCTACTTTGAAAATCGGGTAACTCAAGTCACCGAGGTAATTATCACAGTCAGTTTTCAAGTCGCACCTGATACTGCAGCACAGATAACGGAAGCATTGGCTCACACTCTCACTGGAGAAACTAGGGATCTACTGAGTTTGTTTCAGGAAAGAACACCACTCTCTCCCACAAGCTTGGACAGTGACTAAGCACCTCTAAGCTTCACATAATTCAGTACAACCTACCTCAAGACAGATCACACATACCAACACGTGTACGCTCAATCAAGGTAATACTGGACTTGAAGGCTCACTACCAGCACGTCATTGACACCATGCTGGGTGGGGAGCGGTTTTTTGAGGTTCTTGCATCAGATCAGCCATTTGTCTTACCTTTGGTACAAGGCAATGTACCGTTTGAAGTTTTAATCTATGTCCTAGTATAAGAGGGTATACACGCCTCCTTGTAAAGAAGAAAAAACTTTTGCAAGCTAAGCAGTGTGTCTTTCTAGCTCTCTCGCAGTAATCATGGCAAGTGTAGCATTTCCAACATTTAAAGGAAAGAAGGGGGAGGATTTGGTAACAGACTTCCTAGATGACTTTGAAGTAGCATGTGTAGTGAGCAACAAAGACACGGATGAATCCCGGGTCAGAATCTTTAAGCATCTCATGAAGCTAGAAGCTAGATCATGGTACAATGCACTTCCACAAGCAACCAAGGATGACTGGGAACCCTTAAAAACCACTTTTAAGAGGCGCTTTGGGGGAGGTACCACTTCAGAAAAGTTGTGGGACAAGTTGAGAGACTTGAAGCAGGAGGATCTTTTAGAATATGCCACCTATGAGTCCAAATTTGTGGATTTGTGGGAGCGGTGGGTTGAGTCACTGGCAAGGGGGGAAGCTGCACCCGATTTCCTAAAAAAAGATCGGTTCACGCATCGCTTATGGCCGCTTCTCAAGGAGAAGGTGAAAGGTAGATTCCCGTCTACGTACGAGTTAGCCGTTGAGATTGCTTGCCTTAAGGACAAGAAGCTGCGAATGAAAGCCAAAGAAACCGAGTCAACAGAAGCAGGAACATCGCGTCGACCAGCAACTACGACAACCACCATTCCACCACCACCACCGGCTCTTGGGGTAAGAGATGACCAACAAGATATGTTGGCCCATATTACTGACCAACTGCAGAATTTGTCTGTCCACTTAATACAGGAAGGGAGGAGTTAAGAAAGAGATCAAGACCCTGGAAGAGCACGACGACAAAATAGGGAGTATCATTGTTACAACTACGGGGAAGATGGCCATGAAATGTACTACTGCCCACATCCGAGGGGGCAGAATTTCAATAGAGGGGGGAGACAGATTCAGATCTCTCCACCAAGACCAAGACCACCGCCACTCAAGAAACCAATCCCACCTGTTCAAATCCCACCACCAGCGGTGCAACCACAGCCGGCCACACCAATTCGATGCCAGTCACCAATGCAACCACCACCACAATCACCACTTACAATCATCCTACGCCCACCATCAATTGGTACCAGCACACCAAGTATCATTGGTCTTGCAGAAGAGGTCAAAATGAGTGTTACAGAAGAAGGATCAAGTAAGAAGAGTATTCAAAGAACTGAAGCAGTGGAACAAGAGGTTAAAGAATCAAAAGATGCTACCCAGGTGGGGGAGGTAAGTCAAGAAAATTGTGTTACAAATGTAAGTACATCTTTAACCTTGAATGAAATAGGCACCAAAGCAATCAATCGACATCATTGGGCAGTAAGGGTAAGAAGGTGTAAAGTGTGGATTAGGCCTCGTCGGAGTAAGAGGAATGCAAAGGTCATGAAAGATACAAGAGAAGAGGAAAACCAGCCTGTTAGCAAGGCTTTGCAAAAGATGGACAACATATCAAGCAAAGGGGAGGGCTTTGAAAACTGAAGATTGTGCACCAGCATGGACCCAGGACAGTGTAGCAAGCTAAAGGAATCTTGCATCAAGGCAGTTTCACTTGAGGACCATAACAACGAGGTAAGTATGACTCAAGGTTTGGAGTTGGCTATTGCTCCAGAGGCTTGGCAGCCGAGCAAGATTTTATTGTGTAGTGTTATAGACTTGGAGATGGGTAATGCCTCTAGTCTACTGAAGGGCGTTATAAACTTGGAGATGGGTAATGCCTCCAGTTTATGTGAGGGTGTTTAGAGTAAGTTTGATGATCAATATGTTTCCAACCTTTTGAGGATGTTCCAAACTCCTCCACAACACAGCATTGTGTTTGCATGGGATGCATCACACCTATGGCTATGGCTAGCTGCTATAACATAAAGAGAGAAGATCAGCATGGAGATAAGAGCAAAGGAGCCATGGATAGACAAAAGCATGATAGAATGCAAGAATGAAGACCTTATTCTCAATTTGGTACAAATTTTTACAAATAGTGCATGCTCTCTTTGGAGAAAGGTAAGTGGATTACGCTTGTATTTAAGCCGCAAGGTAGGTGGCTTGCTATTAGCATCAGTAAAGGAAGCTGACATGTTTGAGCACACCCAAAAGAAGCATGATATGCTTGCAGTTTTTTCTAGTCATGGCACTAAGCACGATTCTGAAGAAAACTTGAGCTCACCACACCAACAAGGCGGCCATATATGGTGGATTCTTGGTACACTCTTGGGAATCATAATTTTCAGTTCTGTCTTTGTAGGAGCCAAGATGCTCATTTCCCCTCTCGCTACTAGTGGTTACAAATTTGGTCCAATTTGGCATGAAAATTTTATTGTTCGGACACTGCAGACAATGATCCTATTTTTCATTTGGGATCTAGGAGGACACTGGCACAAATTTTTGGAAGCCATGGGCTTCCCCTTTAATCAACCGACACTATTCCAAGGAACAAGCTATCACCCGGATCTGTTACAGATTCATGAATATCCCAGTAATCTCACCAATGGCCAAATGGAATGGCTAGTTCAGAAGGAAACTCGATATCGGATCCTACAGCTAAGCGGAAGAAGAATCGGAGTCAGAGCTAGAAGCATGAATGCCTCTAGCCAAAAGGGGAGGGCTAATGATGGGGGCTTTCCACAAGCCAGGCTCCCATACCCCTCTTCTCTCGTCCCCACCCCATGGAAACCTCGTCTTAGGGAGGGAGTGATAAAAGGCATTGGAAAAGTAAGAGAAAAATAAAGTATGATTATGAAAATATATGAGAAAGGTAAAATAGGCTACCTCATGCCTGCGGGGCAGCCCATCCCCACCTTGCCTCCTTTTTTTTCATTGTTGCCCCGTCGTGTGTCGCTTTTCCTCTCCTCCCCTCAAAAGGTCAACCCCCTCTCTCTTCCCCTTGTCCTTTCTCCTTTCTCTCTCCCCTCAAGCTACCCCACCTCTCACCAATAATGCATTCTAACTCACCAAAAATACATTCTAACTCACATGGCACCTCTCCTATCTTCCAAAATAGTATACCCCACCCCCCTTTTCTCTCTCCTATCATATCCCATGACCCAAATATCCCTCTCTCTCTCTCTCTCTCTCTCTCTCTCTCTCTCTCTCTCTCTCTCTCTAAAGGGCGCCATGTCCCTTGTCTTGTAGCTAAATAACCTCCCCCACACTCACATACACTTAATTTCACTGAGAAAGGTGCCCACAGACCCATCCCCACCCGGTGGTTACCTGATTTTTCTTGTGTTCACACACATCTGCACACAGATTCACCTCTGAGCACACTCCCCTCCCTCCCCTCTTGTAATTACTTTATTCTCCATGTCACCTCTCACTTTTTTATATCAACCCATCTCTCTCTCTTAGTCTCTCTCTCTCATGAGACTGCTGTTCTGGCACATATACACACAGCCAGACAAGTGGGGCCCACAGTCACATGGCCTATGTAGATAATGATTTCTTCATTTCTAAATTCTAGAATTTCTCCCCCCTCCTCCCCTATATAAAGAGGGGTCACCATCACACTAAACACACACACAACATCACCAAAGAGTACACTATGCACTGTGTGTGCCTAGTGCACACACACACACCCACACCCACACCATCACCATCACCGCAATCACCATGCTCGTCTTGAGCATGAGCTCTACACCCTTGGGCTATGGAAGATGAAGGGCAGCTAAATAAAGTATGATGGCCATGACCCTCGTGCGAGTCTTCGCCATCAGCTCCCACCTATCCGCCATGTGCTCTACCACTCTCTCCCTTCTCATTCCCCTACCCTATGCTCCCCATTTCATCGCCTTATTCTCTAAATAAAGCTTGAGGTTTTGTCAGTATGTTTTCCTGCAATGTTTTGCCCATGTGAGGTGTGCGGAATCGCCACCTAGTATTCCGCACACCCAGTCTTGTGTTTGGAGTGAGCTTGTGTATGTGTGAAGGGTGTGCGGATTCGCCATCCTTCTGTGGTGCCTAAGTACTAAGCCGCTATACCCCCTCCCTCACTCTCTCTCTCACTCTCTCTCTCTCTCTCACTTGATCTCATTTCCCTTCCTCTTCATCATTACTCCCAAGCATCCATCTCTCTTGGATGAAAACTTTGTTATGGTGGTGTGTTGTTTGCGTCCTAGCCGCTAAAGCTAGGTGGTGCCCCCTGTTTGCTTTACCATGACACGCCCGAGACGCGCCATTCGGTCCCCGGTGTTTTAGAGGCCGTCCGGGGTTCGGGGTTCGCTTTGCTCCCGTCATTTGGTGCCCCCACTGAGGATCTTTTTATGAAACCCTTCAGTTTACAAGACTGAAACCCCTAAACTATTGTGAATGGATGAATGGCTAACACGATTTGCTAATTGGACGACAGAAGAAGAAGAGCTCCAAGCACAACTAGACGAACTCCGCATCTCCATCAAACCTTGAGTGCGAGGCGTAACGGTAATCGATTTGCAGTGGGAGAGTCAACCAACACGCCAAACCCAGTGGATGTACATAGGCCAAGTGCCAAGAAGAAGAAGGAGAAGGTCAAAACCATGTCCGCAACCTACAACCAACCAACAACAACAAAATGGAAGGAGCTATGCACAATAGAGAATCAACACTATTCTACTTTGAAAATCGGGTAACTCAAGTCACCGAGGTAATTATCACAGTCAGTTTTCAAGTCGCACCTGATGCTGCAGCACAGATAACGGAAGCATTGGCTCACACTCTCACTGGAGAAACTAGGGATCTACTGAGTTTGTTTCAGGAAAGAACACCACTCTCTCCCACAAGCTTGGACAGTGACTAAGCACCTCTAAGCTTCACATAATTCAGTACAACCTACCTCAAGACAGATCACACATACCAACACGTGTACGCTCAATCAAGGTAATACTGGACTTGAAGGCTCACTACCAGCACGTCATTGACACCATGCTGGGTGGGGAGCGGTTTTTTGAGGTTCTTGCATCAGATCAGCCATTTGTCTTACCTTTGGTACAAGGCAATGTACCGTTTGAAGTTTTAATCTATGTCCTAGTATAAGAGGGTATACACGCCTCCTTGTAAAGAAGAAAAAACTTTTGCAAGCTAAGCAGTGTGTCTTTCTAGCTCTCTCGCAGTAATCATGGCAAGTGTAGCATTTCCAACATTTAAAGGAAAGAAGGGGGAGGATTTGGTAACAGACTTCCTAGATGACTTTGAAGTAGCATGTGTAGTGAGCAACAAAGACACGGATGAATCCCGGGTCAGAATCTTTAAGCATCTCATGAAGCTAGAAGCTAGATCATGGTACAATGCACTTCCACAAGCAACCAACGATGACTGGGAACCCTTAAAAACCACTTTTAAGAGGCGCTTTGGGGGAGGTACCACTTCAGAAAAGTTGTGGGACAAGTTGAGAGACTTGAAGCAGGAGGATCTTTTAGAATATGCCACCTATGAGTCCAAATTTGTGGATTTGTGGGAGCGGTGGGTTGAGTCACTGGCAAGGGGGGAAGCTGCACCCGATTTCCTAAAAAAAGATCGGTTCACGCATCGCTTATGGCCGCTTCTCAAGGAGAAGGTGAAAGGTAGATTCCCGGCTACGTACGAGTTAGCCGTTGAGATTGCTTGCCTTAAGGACAAGAAGCTGCGAATGAAAGCCAAAGAAACCGAATCAACAGAAGCACGAACATCGCGTCGACCGCAACTACGACAACCACCATTCCACCACCACCACCGGCTCTTGGGGCAAGAGATGACCAACAAGATATGTTGGCCCATATTACTGACCAACTGCAGAATTTGTCTGTCCACTTAATACAGCAAGGGAGGAGTCAAGAAAGAGATCAAGACCCTGGAAGAGCACGACGACAAAACAGGGAGTATCATTGTTACAACTACGGGGAAGATGGCCATGAAATGTACTACTGCCCACACCCGAGGAGGCAGAATTTCAATAGAGGGGGGAGACAGAATCAGATCTCTCCACCAAGACCCAGACCACCGCCACTCAAGAAACCAATCCCACCTGTTCAAATCCCACCACCAGCGGTGCAACCACAGCTGGCCACACCAGTTCGATGCCAGTAACCAATGCAACCACCACCACAATCACCACTTACAATCATCCTACGCCCACCATCAATTGGTACCCGCACACCAAGTATCATTGGTCTTGCAGAAGAGGTCAAAATGAGTGTAACAGAAGAAGGATCAAGTAAAAAGAGTATTCAAAGAACTGAAGCAGTGGAACAAGAGGTTAAAGAATCAAAAGATGCTACCCAGGTGGGGGAGGTAAGTCAAGAAAATTGTGTTACAAATGTGAGTACATCTTTAACCTTGAATGAAATAGGCACCAAAGCGATCAATCGACATCATTGGGCAGTAAGGGTAAGAAGGTGTAAAGTGTTGATTAGGCCTCGTCAGAGTAAGAGGAATGCAAAGGTCATGAAAGATACAAGAGAAGAGGAAAACCAGCCTGTTAGCAAGGCTTTGCAAAAGATGGACAACATATCAAGCAAAGGGGAGGGCTTTGAAAACTGAAGATTGTGCACCAGCATGGACCCAGGACAGTGTAGCAAGCTAAAGGAATCTTGCATCAAGGCAGTTTCACTTGAGGACCATAACGAAGTGGTAAGTATGACTGAAGGTTTGGAGTTGGCTATTGCTCCAGAGGCTTGGCAGCCGAGCAAGACTTTATTGTGTAGTGTTATAGACTTGGAGATGGGTAATGCCTCTAGTCTATTGAAGGGCGTTATAAACTTGGAGATGGGTAATGCCTCCAGTTTATGTGAGGGTGTTTAGAGTAAGTTTGATGATCAATATGTTTCCAACCTTTTGAGGATGTTCCAAACTCCTCCACAACACAGCATTGTGTTTGCATGGGATGCATCACACCTATGGCTATGGCTAGCTGCTATAACATAAAGAGAGAAGATCAGCATGGAGATAAGAGCAAAGGAGCCATGGATAGACAAAAGCATGATAGAATGCAAGAATGAAGACCTCATTCTCAATTTGGTACAATTTTTTACAAATAGTGCATCCTCTCTTTGGGGAAAGGTAAGTGGATTACGCTTGTATTTAAGCCGCAAGGTAGGTGGCTTGCTATTAGCATCACTAAAGGAAGCTAACATGTTTCAGCACAACCAAAAGAAGCATGATATGCTTGCACGTTTTTCTAGTCATGGGAGTAAGCAGGATTCTGAAGAAAACTTGAGCTCACCACACCAACAAGGCGGCCATATATGGTGGATTCTTGGTACACTCTTGGGAATCATAATTTTCAGTTCTGTATTTGCAAAAGCCAAGCTGCTTATTTCCCCTCTCACTACTGGTGGTTACAAATTTGGTCCAATTTGGCATTAAAATTTTATTGTTCGGACACTGCAGACAATGATCCTATTTTTCACTTGGGATCCAGGAGGACACTGGCACAAATTTCTGGAAGCCATGGGCTTCCCCTTTAATCAACCGACACTATTCCAAGGAACAAGCTATCACCCGGACCTGTTACAGATTCATGAATATCCCAGAAATCTCACCAATGGTCAAATGGAACGGCTAGTTCAAAAGGCAACTCGATATCGGATCCTACAGCTAAGCGGAAGAAGAATCGGAGTCAGAGCTAGAAGCATGAATGCCTCTAGCCAAAAGGGGAGGGCTAATGATGGGGGCTTTTCACAAGCCAAGCTCCCATACCCCTCTTCTCTCGTCCCCACCCCATGGAAACCTCGTCTTAGGGAGGGAGTAATAAAAGGCATTGGAAAAGTAAGAAAAAAATAAAGTATCATTATGTAAATATATAAGAAAGGTAAAATAAGCCACCTCATGCCTGTGGGGCAGCCCATCTCCACCTTGCCTCCTTTTTCTTCACTGTTGCCCCGCCGTGTGTCCCTTTTCCTCTCCTCCACTCAAAAGGTCAACCCCCTCTCTCTTCCCCTTGTCCTTTCTCCTTTCTCTCTCCCCTCAAGCTACCCCACCTCTCACCAATAATGCATTCTAACTCACCAATAATACATTCTAACTCACATGCCACCTCTCCTATCTTCCAAAATAGTATACCCCACCCCCCTTTTCTCTCTCCTATTATATCCCATGACCCAAATATCCCCCTCTCTCTCTCTCTAAAGGGTGCCATGTCCCTTGTCTTGTAGCTAAATAACCTCCCCCACACTCACATACACTTAATTTCACTGAAAAAGGTGCCCACAGACCCATCCCCACCCGGTGGTTACCTGATTTTTCTTGTGTTCACACACATCTGCACACAGATTCACCTCTGAGCACACTCCCCTCCCTCCCCTCTTGTAATTACTTTATTCTCCATGTCACCTCTCACTTTTTTATATCAACCCATCTCTCTCTCTTAGTCTCTCTCTCTCATGAGACTGCTGTTCTGGCACATATACACACAGCCAGACAAGTGGGGCCCACAGTCACATGGCCTATGTAGATAATGATTTCTTCATTTCTAAATTCTAGAATTTCTCCCCCCTCCTCCCCTATATAAAGAGGGGTCACCATCACACTAAACACACACACAACATCACCAAAGAGTACACTATGCACTGTGTGTGCCTAGTGCACACACACACACCCACACCCACACCATCACCATCACCGCAATCACCATGCTCGTCTTGAGCATGAGCTCTACACCCTTGGGCTATGGAAGATGAAGGGCAGCTAAATAAAGTATGATGGCCATGACCCTCGTGCGAGTCTTCGCCATCAGCTCCCACCTATCCGCCATGTGCTCTACCACTCTCTCCCTTCTCATTCCCCTACCCTATGCTCCCCATTTCATCGCCTTATTCTCTAAATAAAGCTTGAGGTTTTGTCAGTATGTTTTCCTGCAATGTTTTGCCCATGTGAGGTGTGCGGAATCGCCACCTAGTATTCCGCACACCCAGTCTTGTGTTTGGAGTGAGCTTGTGTATGTGTGAAGGGTGTGCGGATTCGCCATCCTTCTGTGGTGCCTAAGTACTAAGCCGCTATACCCCCTCCCTCACTCTCTCTCTCACTCTCTCTCTCTCTCTCACTTGATCTCATTTCCCTTCCTCTTCATCATTACTCCCAAGCATCCATCTCTCTTGGATGAAAACTTTGTTATGGTGGTGTGTTGTTTGCGTCCTAGCCGCTAAAGCTAGGTGGTGCCCCCTGTTTGCTTTACCATGACACGCCCGAGACGCGCCATTCGGTCCCCGGTGTTTTAGAGGCCGTCCGGGGTTCGGGGTTCGCTTTGCTCCCGTCATTTGGTGCCCCCACTGAGGATCTTTTTATGAAACCCTTCAGTTTACAAGACTGAAACCCCTAAACTATTGTGAATGGATGAATGGCTAACACGATTTGCTAATTGGACGACAGAAGAAGAAGAGCTCCAAGCACAACTAGACGAACTCCGCATCTCCATCAAACCTTGAGTGCGAGGCGTAACGGTAATCGATTTGCAGTGGGAGAGTCAACCAACACGCCAAACCCAGTGGATGTACATAGGCCAAGTGCCAAGAAGAAGAAGGAGAAGGTCAAAACCATGTCCGCAACCTACAACCAACCAACAACAACAAAATGGAAGGAGCTATGCACAATAGAGAATCAACACTATTCTACTTTGAAAATCGGGTAACTCAAGTCACCGAGGTAATTATCACAGTCAGTTTTCAAGTCGCACCTGATGCTGCAGCACAGATAACGGAAGCATTGGCTCACACTCTCACTGGAGAAACTAGGGATCTACTGAGTTTGTTTCAGGAAAGAACACCACTCTCTCCCACAAGCTTGGACAGTGACTAAGCACCTCTAAGCTTCACATAATTCAGTACAACCTACCTCAAGACAGATCACACATACCAACACGTGTACGCTCAATCAAGGTAATACTGGACTTGAAGGCTCACTACCAGCACGTCATTGACACCATGCTGGGTGGGGAGCGGTTTTTTGAGGTTCTTGCATCAGATCAGCCATTTGTCTTACCTTTGGTACAAGGCAATGTACCGTTTGAAGTTTTAATCTATGTCCTAGTATAAGAGGGTATACACGCCTCCTTGTAAAGAAGAAAAAACTTTTGCAAGCTAAGCAGTGTGTCTTTCTAGCTCTCTCGCAGTAATCATGGCAAGTGTAGCATTTCCAACATTTAAAGGAAAGAAGGGGGAGGATTTGGTAACAGACTTCCTAGATGACTTTGAAGTAGCATGTGTAGTGAGCAACAAAGACACGGATGAATCCCGGGTCAGAATCTTTAAGCATCTCATGAAGCTAGAAGCTAGATCATGGTACAATGCACTTCCACAAGCAACCAACGATGACTGGGAACCCTTAAAAACCACTTTTAAGAGGCGCTTTGGGGGAGGTACCACTTCAGAAAAGTTGTGGGACAAGTTGAGAGACTTGAAGCAGGAGGATCTTTTAGAATATGCCACCTATGAGTCCAAATTTGTGGATTTGTGGGAGCGGTGGGTTGAGTCACTGGCAAGGGGGGAAGCTGCACCCGATTTCCTAAAAAAAGATCGGTTCACGCATCGCTTATGGCCGCTTCTCAAGGAGAAGGTGAAAGGTAGATTCCCGGCTACGTACGAGTTAGCCGTTGAGATTGCTTGCCTTAAGGACAAGAAGCTGCGAATGAAAGCCAAAGAAACCGAATCAACAGAAGCACGAACATCGCGTCGACCGCAACTACGACAACCACCATTCCACCACCACCACCGGCTCTTGGGGCAAGAGATGACCAACAAGATATGTTGGCCCATATTACTGACCAACTGCAGAATTTGTCTGTCCACTTAATACAGCAAGGGAGGAGTCAAGAAAGAGATCAAGACCCTGGAAGAGCACGACGACAAAACAGGGAGTATCATTGTTACAACTACGGGGAAGATGGCCATGAAATGTACTACTGCCCACACCCGAGGAGGCAGAATTTCAATAGAGGGGGGAGACAGAATCAGATCTCTCCACCAAGACCCAGACCACCGCCACTCAAGAAACCAATCCCACCTGTTCAAATCCCACCACCAGCGGTGCAACCACAGCTGGCCACACCAGTTCGATGCCAGTAACCAATGCAACCACCACCACAATCACCACTTACAATCATCCTACGCCCACCATCAATTGGTACCCGCACACCAAGTATCATTGGTCTTGCAGAAGAGGTCAAAATGAGTGTAACAGAAGAAGGATCAAGTAAAAAGAGTATTCAAAGAACTGAAGCAGTGGAACAAGAGGTTAAAGAATCAAAAGATGCTACCCAGGTGGGGGAGGTAAGTCAAGAAAATTGTGTTACAAATGTGAGTACATCTTTAACCTTGAATGAAATAGGCACCAAAGCGATCAATCGACATCATTGGGCAGTAAGGGTAAGAAGGTGTAAAGTGTTGATTAGGCCTCGTCAGAGTAAGAGGAATGCAAAGGTCATGAAAGATACAAGAGAAGAGGAAAACCAGCCTGTTAGCAAGGCTTTGCAAAAGATGGACAACATATCAAGCAAAGGGGAGGGCTTTGAAAACTGAAGATTGTGCACCAGCATGGACCCAGGACAGTGTAGCAAGCTAAAGGAATCTTGCATCAAGGCAGTTTCACTTGAGGACCATAACGAAGTGGTAAGTATGACTGAAGGTTTGGAGTTGGCTATTGCTCCAGAGGCTTGGCAGCCGAGCAAGACTTTATTGTGTAGTGTTATAGACTTGGAGATGGGTAATGCCTCTAGTCTATTGAAGGGCGTTATAAACTTGGAGATGGGTAATGCCTCCAGTTTATGTGAGGGTGTTTAGAGTAAGTTTGATGATCAATATGTTTCCAACCTTTTGAGGATGTTCCAAACTCCTCCACAACACAGCATTGTGTTTGCATGGGATGCATCACACCTATGGCTATGGCTAGCTGCTATAACATAAAGAGAGAAGATCAGCATGGAGATAAGAGCAAAGGAGCCATGGATAGACAAAAGCATGATAGAATGCAAGAATGAAGACCTCATTCTCAATTTGGTACAATTTTTTACAAATAGTGCATCCTCTCTTTGGGGAAAGGTAAGTGGATTACGCTTGTATTTAAGCCGCAAGGTAGGTGGCTTGCTATTAGCATCACTAAAGGAAGCTAACATGTTTCAGCACAACCAAAAGAAGCATGATATGCTTGCACGTTTTTCTAGTCATGGGAGTAAGCAGGATTCTGAAGAAAACTTGAGCTCACCACACCAACAAGGCGGCCATATATGGTGGATTCTTGGTACACTCTTGGGAATCATAATTTTCAGTTCTGTATTTGCAAAAGCCAAGCTGCTTATTTCCCCTCTCACTACTGGTGGTTACAAATTTGGTCCAATTTGGCATTAAAATTTTATTGTTCGGACACTGCAGACAATGATCCTATTTTTCACTTGGGATCCAGGAGGACACTGGCACAAATTTCTGGAAGCCATGGGCTTCCCCTTTAATCAACCGACACTATTCCAAGGAACAAGCTATCACCCGGACCTGTTACAGATTCATGAATATCCCAGAAATCTCACCAATGGTCAAATGGAACGGCTAGTTCAAAAGGCAACTCGATATCGGATCCTACAGCTAAGCGGAAGAAGAATCGGAGTCAGAGCTAGAAGCATGAATGCCTCTAGCCAAAAGGGGAGGGCTAATGATGGGGGCTTTTCACAAGCCAAGCTCCCATACCCCTCTTCTCTCGTCCCCACCCCATGGAAACCTCGTCTTAGGGAGGGAGTAATAAAAGGCATTGGAAAAGTAAGAAAAAAATAAAGTATCATTATGTAAATATATAAGAAAGGTAAAATAAGCCACCTCATGCCTGTGGGGCAGCCCATCTCCACCTTGCCTCCTTTTTCTTCACTGTTGCCCCGCCGTGTGTCCCTTTTCCTCTCCTCCACTCAAAAGGTCAACCCCTCTCTCTTCCCCTTGTCCTTTCTCCTTTCTCTCTCCCCTCAAGCTACCCCACCTCTCACCAATAATGCATTCTAACTCACCAATAATACATTCTAACTCACATGCCACCTCTCCTATCTTCCAAAATAGTATACCCCACCCCCCTTTTCTCTCTCCTATTATATCCCATGACCCAAATATCCCCCTCTCTCTCTCTCTAAAGGGTGCCATGTCCCTTGTCTTGTAGCTAAATAACCTCCCCCACACTCACATACACTTAATTTCACTGAAAAAGGTGCCCACAGACCCATCCCCACCCGGTGGTTACCTGATTTTTCTTGTGTTCACACACATCTGCACACAGATTCACCTCTGAGCACACTCCCCTCTTGTAATTACTTTATTCTCCATGTCACCTCTCACTTTTTTTCATCAACCCATCTCTCTCTCTTAGTCCCTCTCTCATGAGACTACTGTTCTGGCACATATACACACAGCCAGACAAGTGGGGCCCACAGTCACATGGCCTATGTAGATAATGATTTCTTCATTTCTAAATTCTAGAATTTCTCCCCCCTCCTCCTCTATATAAAGAGGGGTCACCATCACACTAAACACACACACAACATCACCAAAGAGTACACTATGCATTGTGTGTGCCTAGTGCACACACACACACCCACACCATCACCATCACCGCAATCACCATGCTCGTCTTGAGCATGACCTCTACACCCTTGGGCTATGGAAGATGAAGGGCAACTAAATAAAGGATGATGGCCATGACCCTCGTGCGAGTCTTCGCCATCATCTCCCACCTATCCGCCATGTGCTCTACCACTCTCTCCCTTCTCATTCCCCTACCCTATGCTCTCCATTTCATCGCCTTATTCTCTAAATAAAGCTTGAGGTTTTGTGAGTATGTTCTCCTGCAATGTTTTGCCCATGTGAGGTGTGCAAAATCGCCACCTAGTATTCCGCACACCTAGTCTTGTGTTTGGAGTGAGCTTGTGTATGTGTGAAGGGTGTGCGGATTCGCCATCCTTCTGTGGTGCCTAAGTACTAAGCCGCTATACCCTCTCCCTCACTCTCTCTCTCTCTCTCTCTCTCTCTCTCACTTGATCTCATTTCCCTTCCTCTTCATCATTACTCCCAAGCATCCATCTCTCTTGGATGAAAACTTTGTTATGGTGGTGTGTTGTTTGCGTCCTAGCCGTTGAAGCTAGGTGGTGCCCCCTGTTTGCTTTACCATGACAGGCCGGAGGCGTGCCATTCGGTCCCGGATGTTTTAGAGGCCGTCGGGGGTTCGAGGTTCGCTTTGCTCCCGTCATTGGTTGTAGCATAATTCGTTTTTTCACACAAATAAATATGTTTCAAATAAATCTTTTAAGGTCATCTTGATATTATATTATTTACTATTAAAAAAAAAAATTACTATATCTTGAGAAAATCAATTGGCACAAAAAGGCCACCCAAGCAAGACTAGGTAGATTGGGATGCTGTACAATTCCATCATGTTCGTGATCATTTATGATTTATTTTTTGATTTAAAATCAAGCGAGGAAGGGCGATTGTCACTTATTGATACCTCTCTTTGGGAGATGGGATCAACTTCTCACAATTGTTGGTTGATCGTGACCATTGGATTTTCTAGGAAATGCAAAAGATTTCATGGGTCTCAAAAATCGAAGCATCAACCAGACCCATGCACTCTCCCCCCCTAGAGTTTGACTCTAACCACTAAGCTATTTAATTAGGCAATTGTTGAAAAAGGTGTGTGTGTTAAGTTTTTAGATCAGATCGTCGCAGATGAGTTCACACCTAGTTCACGCTTAGTTCACATCGAGATCACACCAAATTTGGTGTGGTGCATATACCCTCCCAAGTTCACACCAATTTTGGTGTGGTGCATACTCAGTTCCCACCCAGTTTAAATCAAGTTCACAGACACTTAGTTCACACCTAGCTCAAACATGTGATATGACGGCCCAAATTACTCCTGCCTCGCGACGCCTAACGTGGGCCATTGATCCCACTTCCCTAGGGAGGTGTCAATTCAATGAAGAAAAGGGGCATGGTGGGTTTCCTTTACTCGGCTCTAACTAGAGAGTCTTTTAGATGGCTCCCCCTCGTCACTAATTGACACTCCCTAGGGAGGTGGGATCAATGGCCCACATTAGGGGTCGTGAGGCGGGTGCAATTTGAGCCGTCCGATCGATGTTTGAACTCAGTGTGAACTAAGAGTGAACTCGGGAGGCATGTGCACCACACCGAACTCGGTGTGAACTCGATGTGAACTAAGTGTGAGCTTGATGTGAACTTGGGAGGTTATGCACACCACACCAAGATTGGTTTGAACTCAATGTGAACTTAGTGTGAAGAATGTGTGAACTAGATGTAAACTCGTCTACGATGCCCTAATCAATAAAGTCACCACACACATTCCTTTCAACGGACATGCGATAGCTTAGCGGTTAGAGTCAATTGCAAGGGGAGAGGGTAGCAGGTTCAAGCCTCGGAACTGGAAAAGTGGGAATCTTTTGCATTCCCTTGTCAATCCAACGGTCACAATCAACCGGTGATTGTGAGCCATTGATCCCACCTCCCAAAAGGAGGTGTCAATTAGTGACGAGGATGGCCCCCCTCATACGCCCTTTAAAGGTGGTTTGGGAGGGCCCTCTAATTTCTTTGGAGGTGCCTCAGAGCACCCTCCTAGATACGTGCGTGGTGCCTGTTGTCTTGAAAAGCGGAGTGACCGCTTCATTTTTGCGAGGGGGGTGTGGCGCTTCAACCACCGCCCACATTAGCATTTCGCCTCTTGCACCAGGTCACAGAAGGTCGTGTGGCTACAATTTGGTATTGGGGGGGGGGGGGGGGGCGAGCTATAACAAAGCTGCTCTTTGCATGGTCGGTTATGGAGCAGCAGGCTCTCTTAGAGGCAGCTTCGCATGGCATTTCCCATGTCCTACAATCAATAAACAGGTTGGCCTATCTATGACCATTGGTGCCCCATCTACAAAGCATGAATAAAACCATGGACCAATAGATGCCACACTTCACCATGCCACGGAGAGGGTATGAAAGACGAAGAGACATAAAGACAAATATAGAAGGGTTGATAACCACATAGATGGTGATTGAAGGACTCACAGAGAGCATGATGATCGTAGGGATAGATATAATCCATATGCTAATAGTGACGATGATGATGAACACAGAGAGACCAAAGAAAGAGAAATCCAGTTGATAGAAATTACATGGAGCACTTATTTTGTGCGGCTTGTGGGCATTCATGATCGAAAGTTGTGCATGTGTGGCAAATTGCCACACGTATCATTCTAACACGAACGATGTTGTGAAGAGAGATCAAGAAATATGGGTTAAGGTTATGGTGTTGAGCTTCCTAAGTACTTCATCAAGTATTTGCTCAATAGCATTACATGCTATTGCTCTACCTAAACTTGCAAGACCGCAGAAAAGCGAAAACACACGCATTTTGTCCCTAATGATGGAGGGAGAATCAAACATCTACAAAAGGATCTTGTGCAATGTGGCTAAGTTGAAAGAAGAGGAACAACAGAAAATAAATGGTTATGGTAGACATGATAGCAAATGCAACACGACAATTGGCACAAGGGCAAAAGTCGTTGAAGTTTTTTTCAAATTTGAAAAAATAATGCCCTTTTGTATATATATTTCTGTAAGTTTCAAGAACTTTAAATACCCTTCTGTTGAACTCACATGATAGGTTACATTTTTATTAGGTGACCTCCCCGTGCTCTCTCTCTCTCTCCCTCTCTCTCTCTCTCTCTCTTACACACACACACACACACACACACACACACACAGAGGACGGCCCGTCAAATTGCGCACATCATGGACGATTCGGCATGTCTAGAGTTTGCAACAAGAGGCATGGATGCATGTAGATCAGCAAGGAAGCCCGGCATACTCTCTCTCAACTCTCCACGAATCCGTTAACAAGGAACCCTACGCCTTTCATAGTCCCGACAATGCATTGGACACATTAGCCAATGAAATAGAGGAGGTTTTGAGGGTTCCACACCTCCCATGTACTCATCTAGAGGCGAAAATGTTGACATCAATGACATGGTATTGGGGCTAACGAATGAAGACGCTACCAGCTTAGACACAGTCTCGTTCACGTCCATACATATCCATCCCTCCCCAAGAAAGCCCTCGACACCCATGCTTTCTTCATCTTACACTTCTTTTCTCATTGATATGTTGCTTGCCCCCACAGATCCATCGTCCAATAGTGGGATCATAAAAGGGCATGACTCCGTGCTAAACATTCTTGGTGGTGAGCTTGCGACGAACAAGCCCCATCATTGTAGATCAGATCCCTCAACTCCAACCTCACATACCCAAGTTGAACCTTCTACTAGGCATGTTTCCTTTGTGAAGGACAGGGATCTTGATATGGAGGGAGACTATGAGATGCTCTATTTAAACAAAACTCAAACACCAACTTGTGAAAGAGTGACCAATGCCAAGTTGAAAGAGCTAGCAAGGAAGCAAATTAATGACCTTGCGGAGAACAAACCACACACTAGTCGCAATGGCAGTGTGCTTAGAAAAGGCAAGAAGGGGCATGCCAAGGCAGTGCCGACAAAAACGGACATGATGAGCAGAAACTTAGAAGTGGGTGTGCCTTTAGACTTAAAGGAGCTCCTGGTGAGCTGCGCACAAGCTGTCGCTATTAGAAATGCTATGAGGGCATTTGAGATCCTTCAACAACTGAGGATAAATGGGGCATTTGCCAATGGCAGTGAACTCCATCGCGTCACATATTATTTTGTGAGCTCTTGAGGCCCACATACATGGGATAGGGAGCCGTGCTTACTCCGATGTGGCTTACAATGACCGCCCTTCAATAGTTGTGTTGCTCAAAGCGTTCAAAAAATATTTCCAATTCATACCAATGTTTAAGTTCTCCCACTATTATGCTAAATCAAAGCATTCTTAAGGCAACAAAGGGTGCGGCACGCCTCCACATTATCGACTAAGGTATCTTTTATTGGCTCCAATGGCCATGCCTTATCAATGCTCTCACAGACCACAAGGAGGGACCGCCACGCATGTAATTTCCACAACCAGGCATAGCTGAAGCATTAGAGGAACAGCTCCATACTTTCAACACTTAAAAAGCATCACAAAACAAAAATGCTTCCAGCCTTGAATCTCGTGAGCAGGAAATTTAAAGCATTAGAGGAAGAGCTCCATACTTTCAACACTTAAAAGCATCACAATGTTGGTGGAACCTTAGCCACTCGTCACCTTCTTTGTCTTCATGCGGAAGGCCTTCCGAGGGGCGTCAGGCTTTTTGTGGGTCTGGAAATAGGCTCCGACTCCGCTCCTTCGACCTCTAAGTACAGTCAGGCCAGCATGTGGAGATTTTCTTGCATTTCCGTCTCCGCCGGTCACCAACTTACGGTTCGTCTGCACGGCGGGGGTGGAACCCCAGCCACTCGTCACCTTTTTTGTCTTCATGCGGACCTGCAGTCTGCACTTTTTGCGCGGTTCTTCAACACGTGGAGAGGGTAGAAGAACGTTTTTCCAGCTCTGTCAAGTTTGGCAGAGTTGAGAAACTTGGGCATATTTTGTTAAAGCGGGCTGGGTAGCACACCCCCCCCCCCCCCCCCCCCCCCCGCCCCCCCCTTGCGAAACTACTCTTAGGCGCAAGCATTACTGGGAATGGTCCCTTATTCTAAACCTTCCGAGCCTCAGCACTATATGGCACGAGCCCCTTAAAATGGGATCAAGGGTGGAGGTGAGAATGGTGAGGCGTGCGCATTGTAGGCCGGTGATCTGAATTTACAAGATTGTGTGGTCTGAATTTACAAAACTGTCCTAAATTTACAAATCGGCCTGTATTTACTTATGTGGCATTGAAATGCCAAATACTTCAATGAATGCATGTGGTCGTGGTGGTTAGAGCACATGCACCACACGAGGGAAGTCATGGGTTCGAGGCTGAAGGTGCGAGCCCAAATTTACCTACTAACCCAAATTTACTAATCGACCCGAATTTACAAAAGCACATCCCACGGCTCGAATGACCCTCACCGTTGATCCCATTCGAAAACCCCCGTGCCAAATTGAACAATTCTCCTGCCACGGCCTTGCCTTCTGCTCCATCCTCAGCCCGCCGTCTGCCCCCTCTGACTCCACTCCTTCGACCTCCAAGTACAATGTTTCCTTGTCACAGGCATGTCGAGCGTATCCGGAAATCAACGGGCCGGGTTCCAAGGGATGGCACTCCGGACAAAGAACTTCTCACACTCTCATGAGGGTACCACATTTGGCAGACAATTGTGGAGCCATATATATGTATCCTACTGAACTGGTTCTGAGCATCATGTGTAGCCCCATCTCGAGTCACGACAAGGCGCTCACTAGCTGTAGATGCCAGGCGCTCTGTAGTGCTCTTCAAGTAGCTATGCGGTGAGGCCATAAGCAGCATGATGATTTTAAGCGGCTAAGATTCACAAAACAAAAATGCTTCAAGCTTTGAATCTCGTGAGCACGAAATTTACAAGACCAATGACTCAACTTATGAAACAATTCATCTTCAGGTTTGATCATGGAAATAAGCTTATCTTCAGACTAAAGCCAATATTGCTCAGTGCGTCAAGATCATTGTAATGATGAGTAGCCAACGGCAGCAAGGCAGACGTTCATACTCGAGCCAGTGCAGGTCTACATATATTGAGTGTAGTCGATCAATGATGTCCGTACTCAGCTCTGCAGCTCGACAAGCCAGATACAATTGGTGAAGGGAAAGGAATATCTACCTCGTGGGGGGCCGAGCTCATCCACTGTACGCCCTCTGCACGCGCACGCAACGTTGGCCTCGAGCTCGAATGGAAGCACGTAGATGCTTTGTTTTCTTGCAAGAAAAAGGGACGCCAATTTTTTTTGCCAAGATTCAAGAAGAGCCCTTCCAAAATTCATATTATTTGTCCGGCGTCCACCTTGTCGAGAATTGGAGGCCCTAATAATTTACCTACCTTCACAGTGTTCCCTGGACAATGTCCCAACTAGTTTTCCTGTATTCCTTGCCTTTCCCTGTGTCCTCTGCATTTCCTAGTTCCATCATGTTTGTGATCAGTTATGATTGATTTTTCGATTTAAAATCAAGCAAGGGGGGATTGTCACTTATTGATACCTCCTTTTGGGATGCTCACGATTGTTGGTTGATCGTGATCGTTGGATTTTCTAGGAAATGCAAAAGATTTCGATGGGTCTCAAAAATCGAAGCATGAGCGAGACCCATGTACTCTCTCCCCTTTAAGTTTGACTCTAACCACTAAGCTATTATGGAATTGTTGAAAAAGGTGTGCGTGTTAAGTTTTTAGATCAGATCATTGCAGATGAGTTCACACCTAGTTCACGCTTAGTTCACATCGATTTCACACCAAATATGGTGTGGTGCATATACCCTCCCAAGTTCACACCAATTTTGGTGTGTGCACACTCAGTTACCACCCTATTTAAATCAAGTTCACAGACACTTCGTTCACACCTAGCTCAAACATGTGATATGACAGCCCAAATTACTCCTGCCTCGTGACGCCTAACGTAGGCCATTGATCCCACCTCCCTAAGGAGGTGTCAATTAGTGAAGAAGGGGGGAAGGGGGGGTTTCCTTTGCTCGGCTCAAACTGGAGAGTCTTTTTTAGGTGGCTCCCTTCATACTCCCTTTAAAGGTGGTTTGGGAGAGCCCTCTAATTTCACTGGAGGTGCCCTAGAGCACCCTCCTAGATACGTGCGTGGTGCCCGCTGTCTTGAAAAGCGGAGTGACCACTTCATTTTTGCGAGGGGGGTGTGGCGCTTCAACCACCCCCCACATTAGCATTCCGCCTCTTGCACCAGGTCACAGAAGCTCGCGTGGCTAGAATTTGGTATTGAGGGGGGCAAGCTATAACAAATCCGCTCTTTGCATGGTCGGTTATGGATCCGCAGATCCATCGTCCAATAGTGAGATCGTAAAAGGGCATGACTCCGTGCTAAAAATTCTTGGTGGTGAGCTTGCGACGAACAAGCCCCATCATTGTAGATCAGATCCCTCAATTCCAACCTCACATACCCAAGTTGAACCTTCTACTAGGCATGTTTCCTTTGTGAAGAACAGGGATCTTGATATGGAGGGAGACTCTGAGATGCTCTATCTAAACAAAACTCAAACACCAACTTGTGAAAGAGTCACCAATGACAAGTTGAAAGAGCTAGCGGGGAAGCAAATTAATGACCTTGCGGAGAATAAACCACACACTAGCCGCAATGGCAATGTGCATAGAAAAGGCAAGAAGGGGCATGCGGAGGCAGTGCCGACGAAAACGGACATGATGAGCAGAAACTTAGAAGTGGGTGTGCCTTTAGACTTAAAGGAGCTCCTGGTGAGTTGCGCACAAGCTGTCGCTATTAGAAATGCTATGAGGGCATTTGAGATGCTTCAACAACTCAAGATAAATGGGCAATCTGTCAATGGCAGTGGGCTCCATCGCGTCACACATTATTTTTGTGAGGCTCTTGAGGCCTGCATACATGGGATACGGAGCTGTGCTTACTCCGATGTGGCTTACAACAACCGCCCTTCAATAGTTGTGTTTCTCAAAGCGTTCAAAAAAGCTTTCTGATTCATACCAATGTTTAAGTTCTCCCACTATTCTGCTAAATCAAAGCATTCTTAAGGCAACAAAGCGTGCGGCACGCCTCCGCATTATCGACTAAGGTATCTTTTATGGGCTCCAATGGCCATGCCTTATCAATGCTCTCAGACCACAAGGAGGGACCGCCCACGCATGTAATTACTAGCAATTAATTTCCACAACCAGGCATAGCTGAAGCATTAGAGGAAGAGCTCCATACTTTCAACACTTAAAAGCATCACAAAACAAAATTGCTTCAAGCCTTAAATCTCGTGAGCAAGAAATTTAAGAGCATTAGAGGAAGAGCTCCATACTTTCAACACTTAAAAGCATCACAAAACAAAAATGCTTCAAGCCTTGAATCTCATGAGCACGAAATTTACAAGACCAATGACTCAGCTTATGAAACAATTCATCTTCAGGTTTGATCATGGAAATAAGCTTACCTTCAGACTAAATCCAATATTGCTCAACGCGCCAAGATCATTGTAATGATGAATAGCCAGCGGCAGCAGGGCGGACGTTCATACTCGAGCCAGTGCATGTCTACAACTGGCGAAGGGAAAGGACTATGTACCTGGTGGGGGGCCGAGCTCATCCACTGTACGCCCTCTGCATGCAAATGTAACGTTGGCCTCGAGCTCGAATGGAAGCGGACAGATGCTTTGTTTGCTTGCAAGAAAAAGGGGCGCCAATTTTTTTCGCCAAGATTCAAGAAGAGCCCTTCTAAACATTCATATTATTTGTCCGTCGTCCACCTTATCCAGAATTGGAGGCCCTAATAATTTTCATACCTTCACAGTGTTCCCTGGACAATGTCCCAGCTTGTTTTCAGAGCTTTGAGTACAACTATGGCGATTTCATCCCAATTCTTCGGCCCTTCCTTTGCAGGTATCTCGAGCTTTGTCAGAAAGTGAAGGATGAGCGCCTCCGCCTCTTCAACAAGCACTTTGTAGAAGAGCACAAGTAAGCATTGAAGATTGTGTTTTGATTGTACTTCCTAATTGTCAACATATAACATATTGCTCTGTAGATTCTCAAAATCTTGTAAAACTAGACCTCCCAGCTGCTTATAGAGCTCTCTTATAATATGTCTTCATCTGCATGGAAGCCATGGTTATTTTGCCACGGATATTGTGAATTTCACCTGATGTCCACTTTCTCTGTGCAGGAAGCTCATCAGAGTCAATCCTCCTTCGCATGACGAGAAGTGTGCCATTGACCACATGCTCGATGCTCAAAATAATGGAGAGATTACTGAAGATAACGTTTTGTACATTGTCGAAAACATCAACGTCGCTGGTAATTAATTAACATGTAATGCAAAACTTGTGTCAAAAGATTCAGATGTGGTCATGTACTTTCTTACTGAATTCGGTTGAGCTGGCATGACATCTTTCTCTGTTGTATTCCTTGTGGTCCATGGAATGGGGCTTGGTGGAGCTCGTCAACAATCCAGACATCCAGAGCAAGGTCCGCGATGAGTTGAGCACAATACTAGGCAAAGGGGTACCCCTCACCAAACCCGACGTGCCAAGGTTGCCATTTTTGCATGCTGTGGTGAAGGAAACAATGTGCTTGCACATGGAAATCCCTCTACTGGTGCCACATATGAACTTGCATCAGGAAAAGCTTGGAGGGTACGACATCTCAGCAGAGAGCAAGATCCTGGTGAATGCATGGTATCTGGCCAACAATCCAGAATGGTGGTAGAAGCTAGAGGTGTTCAATCCAGAGCGATTTCTTGGGGCCGAGAAGATCGAAGCCAATGGGAATGACTTCATATTTTTTCCGTTTGGAGTTGGGAGAAGAAGCTGCCTAGGAATTATTCTAGCAATTCCCATCATTTCCCTTGTGCTTGGGCGCCTTGTAGAGTCGTTTGAGCTCCTTCCTCCCCCGGGGCAAAGCAAGGTGGATATAATGGGCAAAGGAGGGCAATTTAGGTTGCACATTGCTAAGCACTCGTTCTTAGTATGCAAACCCATCAGTTGATCGTTTGAGAAAGCTCCTTGTCAACAGATGCCAATATGTTTTGTGTAGAGAATTCACGTGCAATCCTATCTTGACATTCATTTCTCAATAATCACAACGTCCAATCCAATGTCATCGGCTAAACCTTGTCATTGAGCTTTCAGACACAATTATTTCGAGCCTGTTCCCATACTTATATCCTACAATCAATGCAAACATTACAATTTTTTGTTCAAAGAGCTCGTGACTTACAAGCTAGTCCTGCATGCCCACAGCTGTATAAATTTTACTTTACTGATTAACACATTCTGCAACATCACATTTCTCTACCTCTTTTGCACACTCAAAGGCCGCATTTCCCTATCTTCGACAAGCACTTGAAAGAGCTGACTAAATTGGAGGATAATCGTATGATGGCATCGTCTTGATTGCTCTCATAGCTCTGCCAGAAATGCCTTGCCAATAAGTGAGTGCATCTAGAGATAGGCCTTCCCTTAGCATCTAGTGAAAACAGCATAGAGCTTCCTTGCCACAACCATATTCTTGGAAGTATCCCACACAAGGACTTTTGAAACGTTTTCTATATAATTAAAAAAAGAGAATTTCCTATATACTTTTCTAGATTGATACAATCAAACTAGAAAAAGTGCAATGTAGAAAAAATGGAACATTTCCTAGGTAGTGTACCTAGAAAATTAGATGAGGCTTTCATTGTAAAGTTTAAATGTAGAAAATTAGATAGACGTCCATAAGAAATTGCTATTTAGAAAATTAGAGAAACGTCCTACAAAATTTTACATATCAAAAATCAGATGGACGTCCATAAAAAAATCCTATATAGAAAATTAGAGGGACGTTCTACAAAATTTTACATATAGAAAATTGAATGGACATTTAAATTTAGTTTTTTACAAAAATTAACAAACTGATTGAACTATAGATATTTATTAATCATTTCTTAGCTTTTAAACCGACCAATGTTCCATCTTCGCGTCATTTTTGGATCATCCACTATAACACACATCACACTAATCAGTAAACTAACAACTTGATTAAAAGAAGATCAAGTCATACAAATCAAAGTAACAATAAAATTACTCATAATAAGTAGATTTCTCTTGAAACTATTGTCAACTTATGATTTAAAGTGACTACATTTTAACATTGAACTTTAATCTCTTTGCAAATAAAAAATAACTTCATCAACTCAAAAGAGATGATCAATTGGTTCTAAAACAATAAAATGTTCAATCATCAAGCGAACGACAAATAACATGAAATATAATGTTCAACATGGTCTGTTCTGCACTTGATCGCTTACATAAAAACAACTTTCACTTCATCGAAAGTCAACTCATGATCAAGTTGCCTTTCAATGATAACCCTCTCACTATCAACCAACCACCTCACCAAATTCACTCTCATTTCTTCCAAACTCAAACCTCTCTTTTGCTCAAAAAATGAGCTCTCCTCCCTTTTAATCTTGTAGTAACTAACTTTTAAAACTAGATACATGTCATCAATTGTGTGCAGATCAAAGTATTTAAGGAGAATAGTCTCCTCGTCCTCCACATTTAAAGATGAAACCTACATAAACACATAACTTACTACTATAAACAAAGGGTTTTATGAAAATACATTTTACAAAAGAACTAAATATTAAAAAGATGAGAATTACTTCATCAAAATTTGGAACATACACATTCGATGTGTCACCTGCAATGCATTTCTCATCCTAAAAGAATCAACAAAAAGAGCTTAGTATTAACAAATTTGGATTATTGCTTACACAATATGCAAGTTAACTTTTAAGACTACCTTTGTTTTCTTCTTTATCTTCTTGGAAGTTTCTTTTCCAAGCTTAGTAGCAAGAGACTCTTTAAGCTTTGCACTAATATGATAAATTATCCCACAAACAAAATATGTAATTTTCTTGAAGAATTTTAACACTATGCACCTTATTACATTGAGTACCAGTCAAAGAAAGAATATTTAAAATTTCATTGAAGTAGAGATTGTCACCTTTCTCTCTCTAGTACTTTTTTGTGACGCCTCATGATTATTTGCTTGACATGACGATGAAACAAAATCCACAGTCTCATATCCCAGCTAATGTTAAAAAATATAAAACATATAAGAGAATCTTTATGTGTAAAAACAAAACACATGCCATTAGTGGCATTACCTTCAATGGCATGTCACTCAAAAGACTTTCTCTTTGCTCTGGCACGGCTTTGACTCTTTTAATGTTGCCATTCGATAACAATGCTCCAAAAGACGGAAAAGATCCATCCACATTATCTAAATTGAGGTCTTCAAATTGAATTTCCTATAGAAGACAGAAAGAAGTACAAAAAAACTTTTTTATGATCGTTTAATTTTTATGTATATATATTACTTGAGAAAAACATATACCTGCTCTTGCAATGAAGATTCCATACTTTTGGTTTTCTTCCACATAGAGAGTAAATCTTATCTCTATAATGGATAAACCATTTCATAAGACTTCAATTTTAAACTTAGTAACATGAAAGTACTAAATTTTGTTCATAATTCTTGTAAAGAAAATCAATTCATAAAGTTATGAAAAGACTCACCATTTTCAATGAACCAATTACTCTCGATGTGCCCTCAGCTTGATTTTGTATCGCCAATGGCATACAATCCACATGGGTCTCCTTTCCCACATCATCACATAATTTAGGGGATACGTCTACTAGCTCAATGCTAGACGTGTATACAAACACATAAATAAGTAAACACATGGCACATACATTTAATATATAAGAAAGAAAGGTCAAAATATAAGTACTGTCTCTACACTTGAACCTTTCAAAGCAATAGTACCAGCATTTTCTTTTTTTGCAGTCCCGTGTGCCTTGAAAAGTAAGATGAGTTTAATTAATTTCTTTCATAAGGCCCCTATGAAGCCAAATATCTTTATACTTAGAAAATATATACACACTTACATCATTTGTAGTCTTCTTTTTATCATATTTTCATTGCAATTGTGCAGAGGTCAGCACAAACTGATAAATGTGTGTCTCCTCCCATTGGTAGGTTGCCTTGCCGAGTCCAAACTTCAAAGGTGCTAATTCACCGATCTTAGTTGAACTAAGACTGTGAATTTTTTGTTGCTCAAAGCGATTGTGGCGTAAATCGTCCACAAAAGGATAGTTCTTAAACCATCCTATAGTTGTCCAAGAGCACTCTATGTTGCTCGTCGAAGTACATCTCCAAAAGCTTCTTTCCATACATTCTATTTGGCTCTCTTAACTTTGGTTTGGGTGGGCAAAAGATGTCATTGTATGAAGGAATAGGGACATCATTCTCATCCATCTAAGCTATAATTCTTTTTTTTAAATTGACACCACTTAAGTACTATTAAAAAGACATCTAAGTTTGCGATAAATAAAAGTACAATATGAACACAAATTAAAAAATCGACACCACTTTAAACTTTTAATATAAATAATATGTCTCTAAAATCATTCATGAAAATTGAAAAAAAGCAACATTAAAGCATAGCTTCTAAATAGAGCAAGAGATAAATAATATCCACTTTGATGCATATCATGCCTGCTGCCACATATATGGTAGGAACTTCACTTTTTCATCCTGATCTGTAACTCTTTTTTGCTTTAAAACTTTCCATCCTTGGACTACATATGAGCAAGTTGATATAAGCTTCCAATCCTCATCTTCGGTAGTCGTTCTCCATTGGGCATAGCTGTTATTCATTGCTTGAAGTTTTGTTAGCCGTACTCGCTTTAGACTAGAGTCTACCTCTCGAACAACAGCATATGCTAGTTGACGAGAGGAAGATTCTTCATCCACAAACTATTTGACTTGGACTATGTCATTCTCCTCAAGCCATGGAGGTACACATCCAACACATCCATCACTCAATAAGCACCTACGAATGCCTAGATCTTTAGTCTCATAGGCAATAATACAATTCTGAAACCTCCACGGAATAAACTTGTGTAGTAGTAAATTGACTTTTCTTATACAATCCCAAGAGAAAGGCATAGGGGTGACTTGCAGTGCACACATTCCTGTAATCGGATCCACATTCAACTTTTCAATATCTTCTTCAACCAGGATTGACTGTCTATAATAATCTGCACCAAAAAATAGTAGAAATTCTTCTTGGGACTGCAAAGTAAAGAAGAATCTGATTCGCGCTTTCCACTCACCTACAGAAGCTGCATTCTCTTGATAATTATAAGATCTCACCACAACTGTATCTTCTTTGAATAGAACCTTCTTGTGTTGTAGCACTTTAGCAGCATTGAATCCATACCGATTCATAAATCGTTCCTCCTCACTTCATGGCAGTCTCCAGTTTTTCCTTCGTGGACCAATGATGATGCCTTTCTCATGAATGGATCTCCCACATGGATAGTCACATCCATAAGCTACATGAGCATTCCACAACTCCTTTGCCTTTATGATGGATGATACTCTCAAGATTCCATTTTTGTGCCATTGTTGACAGTGAAGAATATTTCACTCATCTATCCTGTGTCCTTGGGGTGCCATGATTGCACAGTGGAGCTCTTCATATAATCTTTGATAAGGAAACAATCTATCCTTATCGTTTGAATTTGGGACAAGACCCATGTAAGAAGCTTTCTCTTTTGGAAGTTCATAAAGGAGATTTCACTCTCTTTGTTGTTCGACTTGATGTTGACATATGTAGAGACAAGGCATTCATATATAAAGCACCAGACAACATCATGATTTCCATGGCGAATAACATCATCTAGAATCTCTCCACTACATTTAGAATAAAAAACATCTTCAGTTAGAATTACCTCAAAGAGCGTATGACTTAGAGAAGCTGGTTTGTAGAGACCACAAAGAAGTCATACATGCCACATGCTCGAGCAGTGAAGAGTTTGCACCCAACGACTCTTCACTCCTGACTCTCCAAGATGCAAGAAGGGTTTGTGCTACTTTTATAGCCTCCTTAGACCACCCATGGTCTCCGGTATAGTTAAAAAAGATGTGGGCAACATCAATCAACAAGAGTCCCAAGTCTTCCACTATTTTTGGAAAACCCTCTACCTCAAGCAAGACACCATTGTATAAATTTTTGGTTCTCTTCTGCCTTGTAGCTTTCATGGTACTTGCTTGGGTTTCTAGGCCAACGTCCATGGCGTATTGTTGATGGAGCACAACTTAGGGCCCTTGGTGATATATCATCAATCCTACGCTTCATGTCATTGGTTAAGTTCTTCATAAGCAATGATAAATACTTTTGAAAAACATTTAATGAGAGAATGTGCATTGTGTCATAGACAAGATCCAATGACAATTCAAATCCATAAAGCTCATATAATCTCCATAAGCTTGATTTTCCACTCAACCCCACACTCTTTAGTATCTCTTCACGTTGAGTTTGAGAAGTTACTCTAATGGATCGAGACAAGGCAGCCTACATTTCAACTATACTTCTCTTCGGAGGTGGATAACGATATTGGAAGCGATTATTGTCATAGAGATGTCTCCCTTGAAAGCTTGAGCTTGATGAATCCAAAGTGGAAGATGCCTTCTCCCTACGACAAAAGTGTTGTCCACAATCCTTAAATAGCCCAATCTTGCATTGAGCAGGGTGGTCTCCAGTGACCATCATTACCACTGCACGCAATCTGATGTTTGTTGAAGAGACCAATGCCGCATCAATCAAGTGAGAAGAATAGTTGAAATTAACTTGAAATCCATCTACATATAATTTCTCTAACTCCCTCACTAGTGGCTCCAAAAACACATGAAAAAGATCTCGAGAGGCTCCAATAATCTTCTTGCAGCTGAAAGGGATAAATAAAATCGGTATAGGCTGTAAAATAGAGTTCTTTCCAGTGTTTAGAACTCTAATTTACACAACCCCACAATTTTTTTGTGTCGTTTTTGATGATTGAAAACCGTCCTAATGGAGCAGTAGTGCAAAGTTTTGAGGATCTCCCTAACAACTAAAATAGAGAAAGATCCAATCAAGATACAAAAGTATATATAAAATTTCAAAAATTGAGCAAGAAGATATTGCTTTGGAAGTAGGGAGATACCTTGACCGTCCTCTTCGGGATTTTGATCAATCTACGACACGACTTGCATGTAAAAGCATACATTTGTTGATCCTCGGTCCAATTCAAGGATAACTCCTCAGCATCATATGTTGCTGGCCATGCCTTGTAAGAGTGTCTACATGTTTTACAAATGATAGGAGGCTCAAAGGTTGAAGCTGGGTTCCAAAAGTCTTTGAGATCCTTACACTTGGCACCATCCCAAAATTCATCAATAACCATAGATAAATCTGTGGTCGACCGATTCAACCATCTGTCCTTGCGATGCCACATACACAAGATGTTGTGGCACACGGTACGAGAAGAACATATAAGCTCTAATTGCTTTTGAATAGGAAGATAGTCTAAGAAAATCATTTGTTTTTGAGGCAAAGCACATTTTGTGCATCTTTCACAGCAACGAGGACAATCCCTTATCAATTTCCTACCCTTGCATCCTTCAGGTTGTTGGCATAAGCACAATACAACATTCCCCACATAATTATCCTCATTTATTGGGTCGTACAAAATAGGATGATGAGTATTACCCTTTAGACCCATACAAATGAGATATCTCTCATTGTCTACCATACCAAGGCTTCTGTACATTGCGTTCAACTCTGGCCAACATGATGGAGCATGGATGCCACCAAGGTTGCCTTCCCAATTGTCTGGAAGCTTTACCAAGAGAGAACTCAAACTCTCTACACCATTCTCTGTGCTTTTTCCAAACAAAAGCTTTAGCATCTGATCTTGAAAATCAATAGAGACCTGATGTTCATCCCAGAGGGCTTGCATTTGAACTATTTTTTGGAAAATCTTATCATCTGTATTGGCCACATCTTCCTCCTGTTGTTGTTCTTGCTCGTTGTTTAGAAGATCTTCATTGTCAAGAGTCCTTGCATTCTCATGCTCTTCAAGGTTTTGACTACCTTCAACAATTGCAGGAGCTTCATAGCCATGGAAGATAGGAGACACATTCTCTTCAAGTCTTGATTGTGATTTTGACCTATGATAGATTCAAAAGTACTATATTCAAGAGTTTGACAATTCAACTGCGATTGAAGTTCGTTTGTGCTTGTAGGTACAATGGTTTCTTGATGCCGTGAATCATGTATACTTTGAATGCCAAATACCGAGTTTATTTCTCGATATCTAGCCTCAACATCCTGATGTCTTTTATAGGTTGATGGAGCTACGAACCTTCCACCATAGCAATATGCTTTGCATGAACACCATTGTTTTTGAGGTACTTGATGTGATGACATTTGAGCAGTCTCAACCGTAAAAGTAGGTTGAGAGTTGGAGGTGGGATGCTCAAAATTTCCAATACTCATGCTTGGATGAAGATCCCCATTGCGATCGTGACAAAGGTGCTCGTAATATGTCCTCCTACTAACAAGCTCATACCCAAGAGAGCTATGCTTGCACTTATAATTACATTGGCACCTATGTAGCCTTGTGTCTCTAGGCTCCATCTATTTGACACAAAAGTGGAACATAGAGTATATTTCTTCACTTAAAACTGACTTTCATCAAATTAAAAAACAATAGTCTTTATAAGTTGTCACAAAGTAAAGCATTGAGACATTACATCAAATCTTTCAAATTACATGAAATTTGTGACATCCATTGCTCATCTCCACAAAAGAGAATAATAGGAGTCACTCAAAAGTAGTTTTCTAGAAGGAATAATAGGCAAAATTTCTTCCATTCTTTCTAAGATAACATCTACAGATACCAAACTGTACTCCGTGCGCCAATAGACTATGTAGTAATCAACAAGACGAAGACTCTCTTTCAGAAGAAGGAGCTTTAGATTCCCATCCCACCCAACATGATCATCAATCCATACATGTAAAAAGGTGGTTTTTGGCTTAGATTGACCAAACAAATAATAAGAACTCTCTTGCGACGGCTTCTCTATTTCTTGGGTTGCCATTAAAAAATTAGTTAGCTCAAGGACAACTTCCTCGCCCACCTCCATCGAACAAGCACGCAGATTAGAAAATGTACCTGCAATGGCAAACTATTTTTCTAAGGTCAACACTATCTAAAATGATCAAAGATTTGCTATCTATCGTCATCTTATTTCTTTTTAAAGATCGCTCAAGTAAATTTTGGGTTTCATGTGTAATGCAAAAATCACTACATCTATAGCATTAGACATAGATAACGATTAAACAATGTTCGTAATGTTTATTGCAAGGAAGCAAATGCACGTAATAACAGATGATGCAAAGAGTGCCAATGCCTACACCAGGAGGGAGAAACGAATTACCAACCCTAGGGACCGTATAAGGGAGGAAAGGCTTTGCCCATAACGGGGGGACCCAATTAGGTTTGACTCAAGTTTTTTATGAGTCGAAGAATTCTTTTTGGTTTTTAAAATTTTATAGACTCAATAGACCGAGCCATGTGCATGTCCCCATAAAGAATCACTTAGTGTTTTTCTTGACGAATTTGTGGCTTGTTCAGCTATGGTGAAGGACCCTACAAATGTCTCTCTCTTTAGCATGTATTTTGTATAAAGACTTGGATGTACTCTCTCTCTCTCTCTCTCTCTCTAACTTCAAATCCACTTATATCAAAGGTATATTGATAAACAAAGCCATTGAGCTAGACATTTACATCTGCAAGAGCCACCATGACATTGACGGAGCTTCGTTAGAGAATTAGGACTATTCTACCTAGCACAACATGAGAGACATTCGATACAACTATTTACAGAGATGGACATTGACGATGCTCTTCAAGCTAGGACTAATGGGACAACGCCCTAAATAGGACATCCTTTGACACTCATGTTCATTTTAGCTTTCATTTTACTTTATTTTGTTTTATACCAAAACATTGTATTGAATCCACTAGGATTGTATCAATTTGGTCTCACAACTCATTCTGGCCTATAGAAGACGTCTAATATAACATTTTATTTCATTTCATTCATCTCTCTCTCTCTCTCTCTCTCCCCAAATGCCTCAAATAGCACAATATACAAATTATACAAATGATTAAGGGTAACAGATGATGCAAAGGGTCTCAATTCCAAGAGTGAGGGGGAAAGGATTTGCCCACCATAGGGACAATAGGGGGAATAAGATTTTCCCATAGCAGGGAGACCCAATTAGGTTTGACCCAAAATTTTCATAAGTCTCTTGGTTTCTAGAATTTTAATTTGTAGGCTAAGCCATATGCATGTCTCATAAATATGTGGATTGTACAACTTTGGTAAAGAATCCTATAGAACAATGAAACAAATTTATGTCTCTCTCTTTAGCATGTCTTTTAAGTGAAGGATTGGGTGTTCTCTCTCTCTCTCTCTCTCTCTCACTTCAAATCCACCTATACCAAAGGTATATTGACTAACAAATCCATTGAGCTTGGGAGAGCGAGATGATTACTTCAATGAAAGCCACCACGACATTGATGGAGCTCCATTAGAGAATCAGGACTATTCTAGCACAACATGAGAGACATTCAATACATAGGCAGACATTAACGATGCTCTTCATTGACGAATGCACTACATCCTCGAATAGAGCCCTAGGTTGGACATTATTGGACACTCATGTTCATTTTAGCTTGGGAGAGCGAGATGCTAACTTCAACGAAAGCCACCACAATATTGATGGAGCTCCGTCAAATAATCAAGACTATTCTAGCACAACATGAAAGACATTCGATACAGAGGTAGACACTAACGATGCTCTTCATCGACGAATGCACTACATCCTTGGATAGAGCCCGAAGTTGAACATTCTTGGACACTCATGTTTATTTTAGCTTTCATTCTACTTTAATTTATTTTATACTCAGACATTGTATTAAATCCACCAAGATTGTATCAATTTGCTCTCACGTCACTTTGGCCTTTAGAAGACGTTTAATATAACATTTCATTTCATCGCTCTCTCTCTCTCTCTCTCTCTCTCTCTCATACACACACACACACATTCCACAAAGATTATATAAATTTGGTCTCACATGTCATTTTAGCTTAGAGGACGTTTAATATAATATTTTATTTTATTCTATTGTATACTCAGACATTGTATTAAATTGCACCAAGATTGTATCAATTTGGCCTGTAGAAGACGTTGATATAACATTTCATTTTATCTCTCTCTCTCTCTCTCTCTCTCTTTCCATCGATGGAAATGATTAAACAATGTAAAGCTGAGACAAACCAACCTTAAACAACGTTAACCTTGAAAATGAAGGGTGAGCTGCTACAGCCGACGTGTCTGTCCAAGAGAATCGAACGCCTTGCACCCACACAGACGACAAATCTGGCCGCTAGCATGATATCCTCAGAGCACCGTTGGTTGCTGTCAGCTTGTACTTGTCATGATCATCCGTGCACGCTAATGTAGTGCAGTGCACAGCTGAGAGGGGAATAAAGAGCTGATCAATCTAGGCTAGTGCAGCAGGAGCGACGCCATATTTGCAGCAATGAGCTGCTAGCTAGGTCAAGTACGGGCCAGGTTGGGATAGGGTAGAGAAAGGTGAATAAAATTCGAGCGAGAGAGAGAGAGAGAGAGAGAGAGAGAGAGAGAGAGAGAGAGAGAGAGAGAGAGAGAGTGGGAGTTCCCGCCACTTGGTATCTGGAAAAAGAAATTATCTGGGTATGGGGAAAAGTCAGAGGACACACTACCTAGGAAAATCCTATCCAAGTGTCAACTTTCTATATAGAAAAGAGGTGGAAACTCCTTGTGCCAAGCCCACAAGCCTTCAAGAAGCGGAGTCGGATGGGGCAGACGGCGACGCCCCTCGGAAGGTTTAGAATGAGGGACCATTCCCAGTGATGCTTGCGACTAAGCTGGCGACCGGCGGAGGCTGGGAGCCAATCTTGGGATAGACTTTAGCACATGAGGCCGGACGGCCGCGCCGTGCGACGGCTTCTTTATTCCAAGAATATACTCCGACCGGCCGGCGATATTGAGCACATGATAGCCGGTCGGCCGTCAGGCCGCCGCGAGCTTTGAGTACATGGATAGTGGCCGAACGGAGACAATAAGCCCCAGGTCTCCCTAAAAATTATTTATTGAGTTTCTTTTTTTTTTGTACTTGCCTAGATGCGTGCTACAGGGGGAGATCCACTCCGTCAAAGTCACCTTGGATTCGAACCCAACCCCTCCACATGCCATGCACACGTTCTCCTCGAAGGTTTCCCAAGCCTTTCAAGGATAGAATGCTTTTTGTTTTTAATGGAATACAAACATACGTCAATCAAACAGTGAAACACATGAGGCCATAAAACACACAAAACAAGCAAATGATACAGTATGCACACGTAGAAACATGCAACAATGCAAAAATAAAAAAACGTACCGTCAAATCTACCTATTCTTGTAAAACACACAAAAAAACAAGTCAATTTGATTCGTCCAATCAATGCACACATTAAGATTCACACTCTCAATTTTGTGCGATTCGCCTATTGAAATCCATATATAGTGTTGTGCGCATTCTTAGGCCTGCTGCGCGTTGATGCGTCATCGCACGCCACCTCAAGACCTCCTCCACATTGGGGTGTGGGTCAATTTCCTCCAAAGGCTCTGGTTCACCCTTCAATTGCACAAAAGTGTTCAATATGCAGTAAGTGTCAATAACCAAGGGAGCAAAGGGAAGATTTACATTGAGGTCGCGGAGAATGCGCCATCGGTTTTTCAATATACTAAATGCATTCTCAACCTTAACCCTACCCTTCGCAATATGTCTATCAAAAATATTATTTTGTGGCAGGTCTTGCCCACCTTTGGATTTATAAGCTTTGAGAAGAAAACTCGTTGGCTTATACGCTGAATCTCCCACAATATACGGCCTCACTCTCAAGCCGCTCACTTCTAGAAGAGGCGTATTCAAAACCTCATTCCGCTTCAGTTGAGCATATATTGTAGACCCCTTGAAGATTGCGGAGTCGTGTGTGCCTCTTGGTGCACTACAAACCACATTCCAAAATATTTTTCTGAAGTCAACAATGCCCTGAAGAGGAATGTTGTGTAATCCATGGCGACTAACATACTGTGCAGGGAAAAAGTCACCCTGAGGCTTGCATGCAATCTTTATGTGAGTGGCATCAACTGCACCACACATGTTCGGTAGGTCCATAATGTCGTGAAAATCTTCTATGATCTTTGCTAATCGCCATCCCGAAGGCGTCTCTAAGTGGGTCCGGACAAGCATCTCCTGAGTGTTAAGTGCTCTAATGATAAGGTTGGTGCACTTTCTAATGGTAGAATCTCCCATCCCAAATAATTGACATAATGTTCTTGTGGAATGGCCATGTGGAAGTCTCCATAGCACGCAACCAAGTGCTTGATCAGCTTGGATGGGCACCCTAGACCATCCATGCACATCAGGACACGGGAGATGAGGTAGGATCAATTCTTTCAACTCATGAAATGCCTCGTAAGACATCCTATAATACATCCTAAAAATAGCCTGACAATTTACTCGTCGTGATGTCCAAATAGCTGAGTGGATGACATTCCAAAATGTCACCTTCCTAGGGAAGCACCACCATATCCGTACTAGCTCCATCCCAATCAAACCCTCCTCTATCAGACCAAACATGGATGCAATGCAACAGACTACACAACCAATCAAACAAAAATACATACACTACATTTTATGCCTCCTACGATCTTGTCCTGGGTCTTCCTCACTAGGGGAAACAAGATGCAGATTTAGCAACAACAAAAGAAGTAGTTCAGCTGCATCCATAACATCCATCCTACATTTCCAAAAAACAAAATAACGCATTAAAGAATAATACCAAGAAAAAGTCTGATTCCATTTAATTCCTCCCTCCCTGGCTCCCTCCCTCAAAACAATTTTATGGCGATTAGTAAAGTACCTTGGGTTTGGTGACAATCTTCGTGAGGTCCAGTTGAAATTTTATATACATCTCCATTCGTAAAGCCTTCTCGTCCATCCTGAGCTTCAACAATCTTTCCTCTTGGGCAGCCCGCTCCTTCTCGCAGTCTTTCATTGTTTGGGCCATCCCTTTCATCTCCTCCCCGAGCTCTTTGGCAATAGATCCTAGCGATGTGCGTTTGGGCTCTTTCACTTTTTGCGCTTTAACTCCATGAAGGTCTTGGACCTGAGGGATCCGTGTTGCACCCCTCGAATCTGTTGCGCTAGCCACACTCGCCGTCTCCTCTACAATATTCTCACCCTCGCCTCCACCCTCACCCCTTGTCTCCCCACCAATATCTCCCTCCCCCCCATCCTCTCCATCATTGCAGCCATCTCCCTGTTGAGTGCCCTGACTCCCTGCATGAGTGCTTTGCCAGCTAGCACTATGAAAGGCTCCCAGAATCCCAACACATTGTGGAGTGGATGACCACAAAGTGTCGACCAGCTCGAACTATTCCCATGTGGATCTTACCCCCCCAATGGTTGTTGTTTCTTTTTTCCCCTAACAGTGTCTATGCGGTTCCTGACCTACTCTCATGTGAAGGTGCCAGTAACCTCATTGTTTAATTGCAATGTAGCTTCGTCCTAGTCTTTCGGTCTAAAATTGCCTTTGTTCATATGAGACCATCGATCTTCGTAGTGTTTAAGCAAGGTTGATGTTGCGGCCTCATCCCACACTAGTATCACCACACGAAGGCGTTTAGCCCCCTTGGTCGACTCACTAGATGAGGTCACAGGAGGACGCAATGGAACAATAGTTGCGGTAGTGGATAGAAGAGAAGGCCTAACATTCAATGCGGGCATGGTCATAGAAGCCCCCATGCAAGGAGGCCAGTGATCCTTGGCTAGGAATCAACGGGGAAAATGATGCAAGTGGGGGTCTTGGCCGTATGAAGGAAACACCCGGAACAACACTCGGTTGGAAAGGGATGGACGGTTGACTCAATCCTATGTTCTCAATCAACTGACCCTCACTCAATGAGCCCCCCCAACCATCCTCTTGAAGCAACTGCATAAACCCTAGGTGTTTGTTGAATTGGGTTTCAAACATCCTTTCGTTACCAGCCAACCCACTAGTCTCTCTTGAAGGAACACTCTCTTGGCTGCCTAACCCTCCCTCGTTAACCCTAGCCATTCGTTGACCACCTCTCAAACTCATTGGATTTTGGCTTGCAAATATCGCTAACAATCAATGACATGCATTCATAGACTCAGGAAGGAAAACATGCATTTCATCTATTGGAAGACCCTCCTCTCAAACCAAAAGGCAATTTACACAAGTTGTCTATCAAGATTTTTTTTTCTGGAAATGCATAAAACAGTACTCATAAACTAAACATTATGGAAAAGCAATAATCAAATGATACCATTGGCAGCAATAGTTAGTGAGTGTGTGTGTGTGTGTGTGTGTGTGTGTGATCAAGCAACCTGACAACAATATTAGTGTATGTGTGAGTGTGTGTGTGTACTTGATCAGCATGGCATGTCTGTTGGTTTTTTTTTTTTTTTGGGGGGGGGGGGGGGGGGGAGTCAAATCGAATACCTTGATTAGCTGAATATTCCAAGCTTGTGAAGCTGCCGAAACGAACTCCTGCAGGCGTGTGTGGAGAACCAAAACAGAAGTGCCGAATATGAAGGCTTTTGCACTTGCACGCAGGCAGATGCTGACAAGGGGTTGGGGAGCCATTGTGACCTCTTGCTTTTGATTGGCCAGCCAAATATGGCATGGCTGGCTGGAGTGGGGGAGGCCTAACTCTTCTCAGCGAGCGGCCAACTAGAAACTGCATGCCACATCAGCGTATTTGCAATCGATCGGGCTATTTTTGAGAGATAGAGGATCGAAGTCAGATGGGGCAGACGGCGGGCTGAGGATGGAGCAGAAGGCAAGTTCATGGCAGAAGAGTTGTTCATCTATTCATGACTCCCAACACTGATTGGAGCAAAAGCAGGGAGCCTATTTCTAAACCCACAAAAAACCTGACGCCCCTCCGAAGGTTTAGAATGAGGGACCATTCCCACTGATCCTTGCGACTAAGCTCGCGATCGGGAGAGGCTGGGAGCCAGTCTTGGGAGCAGCATTACATGGGAACCGTCCGTCATGGTCGTTGGCCGGAGAGGGGGCATAATATTTTATGCAGGCTGAGTTCTCAATATGGGAAGCGATTCCAAGAGCTGAGGTGGTGAATCACCATTGGTCTGCAATCTGTGTCTGCGCTTGGAAATTCCAGAGGTTGAGGTGTTGGCAACAGAATAACCATCAGTAGTGTACTTTCTGATTGCTGAGTTGGATGCAAGGCATCCGTGCGTTCTGACATTCCCCATGCTAAGGTAACGTCCATCGCCGCACGATTGCATGCTAACATTCTGAAAAATAATGCGAGTTGATTATGAAGCACTCAGTTGTAGAATGCAAATCCAACAGTTGATCATGGAACCTTGTTTGAGAAAGCTCCTTGTCAACAGATGTGTAACAAAAACCAGAATTTTGTAGCTAAATAACTCCATAATTATAGCTTGAATTTCATTAAAACATTTGCACCACTAATTATGCAATGTAGCCTCCAACATGTTTTAACACCAATATGTTTTGTGTAGAGAATTCACTGGCTTTTATGTACCATTAGGGCCAAAAACGACTAAAAAAAGGATGTTTGGTAATCCATGGATTAAGAAATAGGTCAATACTCACTTGACACATATACAAACGTATGGCATTCTCGTCTCCTCTAGCTTGAGCTTTTGTGCTCCTATTTAGCGAAAAATATATAAATGTCACTTTTATTTGGCTAAATTGCCTATACCTGCTGGCGTTCCTGTTTTTTTTAATGGATAACATCGTATTTTGGGCCTGATGTACAAGTGCTCTTTTCTATTTAATATTGTACAATATTAAGCTAGAAGATACGAGATCTTAATTTTCAATAGTGATGATGACACCTATTAATGACTAATCCTTTTTTTTTAATGTTTCATTTTTACTTACCCTCTACTTCTAAGCACCGCATCAAGGGCTTGCACTCATCACGTGCATACATAATATCTACATCAACATGGGAACACACTTGAAGACCTCCTTTCTCACATTGTTTCGGATCGATGTCCACAGCGTGCGATTGTGGTTTGATTGATCCACCCGCTCTAGGCTCTCTCTCGCCCTGTTTTAGTAGTGTACCCACATCGTGCGCAAAAGACTCAATGACTTTTTCACTCCTCCTCCCCCTATCGCACCATTCCAACTCTTTCCCGCACTGCACTTGTCATGAGTGAGCTTGTCACCCTCCTATCGCGTTGTTCTAGATTTGTGGCTACACCACATAAGAACCTTGAATTACCTTGTTAATTGGATTCCTAAGGTTTTTCTCAATCAGACGCAAAAGCACTCAGAGACTTTGTCACTCCCCCTATTGTGTCATTTTAGCTCCAGTCCACACCATGTGAAAAGGGGTTCATAGAGCTTGTCACTGCCCCCCTCATCGCATCGTTTTGGCTCAATGCACACACCATGCAAAAAAAAACCTGAGTGTCCTTATTATTTGGTTTCCTATGGTTTTTCTCATACATACAAGATATTAGCAAAAGGCCTATTTGGTGCCACACTATGCCGTGCTTACACAATGGGATAGGGGGTGGTTTTAGAATCTCACTACCCCAACCCTCATGTTGTGTGGGTTATTTTTGGAACACCAATTTGGCGCCACACTATGCCTTGCTTGCACAACAGGATAGGGGTAGTTTTAGAATCTCATTACCCTTATTTGCCCCCTATAGATCCACCTTTCTTGCCCCCTATAGATCTCGTTTTATATGCACATCCATTAAGCATATTGGACCCAAGCATAGTCATAAAATTACTCAATTCTATTTCACAATATGTAATAATTGTAACTTTTAAAAGCTAAAATATTTGAAGCTTTTGATATCATAGATGAGTCCAAAATGCCTAACAAACTCAAAAACGACTAGCTATATGCCTCATTCGAACACCCGGAGAGGTCGGTATGGCCCCAAAAGGCATATGAAGGCACTATCCCATACGGTGTGAGGAGACCGACAGGGTGCGAGGAGAGCGATAGGGAGCCTTCAGAGGCGTTTTTTGGCCATACCGACCTCTCTGGGTGTTCGAACGAGGAATATAGCCAGTCGTTTACGAGGATTGTGGGCATTTAAGACTCGTTTGCGATGTTAAAAATTTGTCATTTTTCTCTATTTGAAAGTTATAATTATTACAAGGTATTATATTGTGAAATTGAATGTTTTGTAAGTAGATTTAAAGTAACTTTGCAAGGAATTATATTGTTTTTTTTTTTTAGCAAAACTCACAATTGTGAGTGAATTATATTGATCATCCCAAAAAATTACGTCTTGCCATGCTCGTTGTAACTATGGTCCCTGGAAGGAATTATATTGTTAAAATGATAGTGTTTTGCTAGGAATGACATTGTAACTTTGCATCTAAATAGTCTCCTCCTTGGAATGATTGTTCATGTTCAACAAGGTGGCTGTTGTTGGTTCTGTGATCTCATCCTCCATAATTGCCCCCTTAGTACCAACTGAGTAGTTATTTTAGTGCATTGCTTCTTTTTTGTCCTCCTCCCTTTCTTGTCAATATGAAAAATGAAGTTTGTGCTTGATAATGTGACTTCTATGTGTTGCCATAGGCCTTGTTTTGCAAAATATGGTCCATGTAGATAGATCATTTGCTGCAAGATATCATGAGATCCAAATTCCCATGCATTTTAAGATTCCTGGAGTGCAGATAATGGCAAAAAATTCAAAAAGGAGGGTGGCTACAAGGGCGCGCCAATCAACCAGATAGAGACCCCTATCTGGCTAATTGGCGCGTCCTTGTGGCCAACCCCCTTTTTGCATTTTTTTGGCTTTTCTGCCCTTCTAAGACTCTTAAAATGCATAGATTATGACTGATTTAAATTGTTCATGCACAAAGTGTCATCCCTCCTCCCCTAATCCCCTTGGCAGCGGCTACACTTACAATTACTTGTTACGCAAGTGAAAAAGGACACCAATTTCTTCATCACAAAACTAAGTTGAAGAATCTACAAGATAGGAGACAACATTGAAAAGAATGTGCACGCTAGAGAGGCAATTCCATATATTTCATTACTTTTGAGAAGATAGAAATCTACTTCATTTATTTGGAGAGCCCATAATTTCTTAGCCATTTCCTAGTGCCTCTCTTGCGCATATGGAAACTCTCTGGCCAGGAGGGAGTGCACTATTTCTTGAGGGTCAGTTGGGCAAACATAAACATGTATTTGTATCTAGGCAATCACCCTGCCATGAAAGCGAGTGCCAAATATTGTGCATTCAAGGGATCTACGCACTAGGAACTCAAGATGTGCAGTTTGGGCAATGGTGCATAAACATAAAACCTTGCTCAGAGCGTTCAACGACCACGTCATGAAATGGCCTTGGGGAGTAAACTCATTGCGTACAATGGAAACATCGCCAGTGGGGGGTTTTCCTATGTAATGTGCAAGGGAAGACTACGGTCCAAAGACCCGGCGCCATCTATTACCATATTTTGCTTAAAAGATGCTACCAACCATAAATCTAGTTGTGACCACTCCATACTTAATAAGGAAGATACTTTGATGGGTTTAAAATTCCCATACCCTTGTAAAGAAGTAGGTACACTATAGTAGTGAGAATAGAAGAAATTCTTCTTTGAACCAATTTGGATGGGAAAAAATGTGCAAAAATTGTTGCTCAAATATCCGCATATATAGCATTGAATGTGCCAGAGAGGCTATGAAGTGGCTGCTCCTCCACCAATTTGGATGGAAATATGACTGCAAAATCATAGCAAATCATGATTATGAATCCATAAAAACATTCCACTGTGACTTCACACCGAGCTTTGTATTCTCAAAACATGTACTTACAATGTGCTAGGAATCGAGGTGGTTGTTGCAATTACATGCTTGGAATTGAGAAAACATCTTTCCCAATTGATACGGTTCCCTTGTCCTTGCAATTCTTGAATCCAAGGAGCTTAATTTCCTTTCCAATGACGATCCAAGTTTGCATGGTTTTGAACACGATGAGGGCCAATAGTAGATGGCTGCATGCATACCCAAGCACCTTTCGTGAATTCTTGGGGCACCCACTCACCATGTAAACCTCTTGTGTTGTGGCATGAAAATGCTATGACCTCATCCTTTGGACGCCTTTGTGAATTAGACCTGGCCATGGGTGAGCAACAAAAATTAGGAGGAGGGGGAGGACCTTGCTTGTTGCTACAATGTAGGTGGGATAAAGGGAATGAGATTGCTTGATGTGCGAGTGGGAGGTGGTAGTGGCAAAGGAGGGGAGGAGCGTGGTGGCAATGGAGATAGGAGAATATGGATGACCCTTGCTTGGTGTGGCAATGGGAGGTGGGAGGGGAGGAGAGAGGAGCTTTCTTGCTACAACAATGGAGATGATAGTAGAGAGACAGTATTGGAGTAGAGGGTGTGTGTGATGGTTGCAACCAATGAGGACTTGGAAAAGGGGTTCTAGAGATAAAAAATCACTTTTTAGGTAGGATCAATTTTTGGGGGGCTGTGAAGGGGAGGAGCTGGGAGCACAACGCAAGAGGAAAATGCGCACACACACTCACACACTCACCTCCATACCCACATTGTGTGTGCACGAATGCAGTGCGCGCGTGGAGTGCGACAAGAGAGAGAGAGAGAGAGAGAGAGAGAGAGAGAGAGAGAGAGAGAGAGAGAGAGAGAGAGAGAGAGAGAGAGAGAGAGAGAGAGAGAGAGCAGGACGCAGGATGTGGGGTGGAGCTCCCAAACCTACTGTATGAGCACCATGTGAGAATGAGTGAGATCTCTTTATTCTTTGTATGTATAAGGAATAAGGAGATAGATGTGGGCGGCCGGACATTGGCCGACGAACACGGGCAAAGCACGGAGAGGCACACTGCCTTTACCTAGCATTCTCCCACTAAAGGCTGTGTGCCGATAAGTGGCGAGAAGAGTAGCCTACAAGTAGTGTGTACAAGATGTGAGAGAAGATGGCTCTCAACCTATGCCCACTGGCTCCCTTTGTAACCACTCTAGTGTAGATGCAACATGAATACCACTAGGGCTAGATCCACAATGAAACTCCTCATGTAGGTGTCGAGTGATGACCTACATGGCTCCACAATGCGCAATGACAGTGTCAGTCATCGCACGACTGACAACTCCCACTGCAAATGCAGCAACCGCATAAGCAAGATCAAGTCTTGAGACCAAAAGATTTCTCTCTAAGCATTACATGAAAACCAAAAGCTGCCAACTGTCTCACTGAGATCAAGCTTTATCTCAACTGAGGAACATAGTGCACATGACGTAGCGTGTATGATGCACCACTGGGCAAAGACAAACAAACATCTCCTGCACCCTCTATGTCAAACGCCGAACCATCGGCCAAGTGCACACAACCAAGTCTCCCACTAAAAAATGTGCTAAACCAGTCAGGAAATGGTGTGACATGGAAAGGTGCATCGCTATCTAGTAACCACTATGGAGAAGTGTGCTAACCATAGACAAATCTGCAAGAGTTACATTGGAGGCAAGTGTGACATCACCGTCACTCGCATAGACTACCAATGGAACTGTCTCTCTAACATCTATCAAAGTCGTATCTGCATCTCGCATACATCTTTGCTGTTGTCTCATACGTCTGAAACAACGGCGTCTAATGTGCCTTGTGTGACTGCAATGCAACCAACGCATGTATCGGCATGAACGAGACCGCCGTCTATCAATGTCACACATGTCTTCTGCCATAAGTGAACGCCAAATTGGCAACAAAGTGGGAGATCACTCAACCACTATGCTAATCAAGCATAAACCAACAAGTAGCTCAATAGTGAAAACCTGTAACCTGCATGTTGCAGTCTCACCCTCGGAATATGCGTCGATGTGAGAACATGAGGGAAAATCAAAGGGAACCTATAACCACTATGAGCATACTATAAATGAATGGCTAAGAGCCAAAGTATGGCAAGAAATCTGGGAAAATTTGACAGAATCTCCTCTGTAAACTGAGCAAAACCTCAAGTACAATCTCAACCATAAACCATGCAAAACTGGCAACAAAGTGGGAGGTAACTCGACCACTACACAATCAACTGCATCAAATCTTATGCTAACATATGCATAAAAGCAACTCCCCAATCTGCAAACTCTACAGGCATAAACTAGGACAAAGTGTTCAACTGAGCGTAGAGCGCATAACCATATACGCAAGTAGAGAGCAAACTAGCTCAAGACGCATCCCACAAGAGAAACTGCCTACAGAAATTTGCAAAAACCTGTGAAACCTGTGACTAGCTTGTATTGTAGCCACACAAGCATATGCAAAAACTCACTCCTGCAAGAGTGGGTACAAGAACACCAAACTGTGTCCAAACTGACGAAACCTGTCAATGCGAGAGCCAAGATCAATCAAAAACTATGGCAAGAAAACTCGAGCCACTATGCCACAAAATCATACACAAATCAAAAGCTCAAGACACTTGCTGTATCAAAATCGATATGCAAGCCAAAACACCATAGAAGATGTCCTCAACTACAAATGGCAACACTTGTGGGAGTACTAGACTCAACCTGTACCTGTACCTATACCTGTAGTCGAAGAAGACAGTGTCGTCAAACTCCCACTCTATGTGTGTGTATGAGGCCACTCCAAAAGAGGCTACCCACTCCTAAATGACCCGTGGGCTCTCGTAGATGGAAGAGTCTGCAACAATGGTATCTGTAACTGGCTATGGAAGCTCTACAGCACAAACTACCAAAAGAGGGCTGAAAAATTCAGCTCCTGAACCGTAGCTCGAATGAGGTTTCTGATGGCTCGAATGGCTCCGAAAGGGGGATAAAACCATAGGAAACCTGTTGGAAACGCTCCCGGAATACTGAATTTGTCGATGCCGAAGTCGGAACCCTGTTTTCACTCTTGAAAGTGCGCGCGTACGAAAACGATTTTCGGGAATGAAACCGCTCTAATACCAGTTGTGAGTGCGCAAATGGGGTGCACGTGCGAAGAGTGCAAAGGGGAGAGAGAGAGAGAGAGAGAGAGAGAGCGCACGACGTAGGATGTGGGGTGGAGCTCCCAAATCTCACTGTATGAGCACAATGTGAGAATGAGTGAGAGCTCCTTATTCTTTGTATGTTAAAAGAATAAGGGGATAAATGTGGGCGGCTAGACATTGGCCGGCGAACATGGGCAAAGCACGGTGAAGCACACCGCCTTTACCTAATAGGCTGTGGATAGTAGAAAATGATGTTTCAAAAGTTTTTGAGTTTTAGTGTTTTTTAATGCAAGTTTTGACTTTTGGAGGTCAAAAGATTCTTTTTTGATCATAAAATAGGTTTTGGGAAGCGTTTAGAAGTAAGATTTGATTTTTGAAAAAAAAATCTCATATTTTTTGGGATTTTTTCATAACCGGGTCAAAAAGGAGGGGAACCTTGGAGGTTCCAAGTGGCCCCCTTGGACCCCCCCCCCCCCCCAACCTTCTCGCTAGGTAAGAGGCCATTAAGAAATGTAAGACTACTTTGTCCCCCTACTTTTTTGAGAGCATAGGGTGTGTCCACCACCTCTTCTCATTTGTTGGCCTCTAATTAACCTTAATCCCAAAGGGCCCCTAGAGGGTTCATATTTTTCCTAATGGAGGGGTCAAGCTTTGCCACATTAGTTTTGGCTTGAGGCCATCATGGGTGCTACTTATTTACTTAGCACGTGTCCTAATAAAGCTTTACAGCCTATGACTCCATAAGATATTGTTGTTGATTTCTTGAATAGTGGCATATTTGAGGAAGTTTACAAAATGCAGCCTTGCGATTTTGTGAAGAAAAGACAAGAGGATAAAGTGTGCAAATGTAAGAAAGATTTGTATGGGTTGAAGCAATCTTCTTGTGCTTGGTATGAGAAAGCTGACGCTCATTTGGTTAAACGAGTCTTTTATAACAGTCCAAAAAAAGCACTTTGTATGTAAAGCGTGAGGGTGATGTACTTCTAATTTTCATTCTTTATGTTGATGATTTGTTCATCACTGGACCAAATGAGACACATATATGTTGTATTTAAGGCTGTTTTGAATGCTACTTTCAAGATGAAAGACTTGGGGTTGTTGCATGATTACTTGGGCATACAGTTTAAGCAGTGTGATGGTGGTATTGCCTTGTGTCAAACAAGTTACATAGAGACATTGATGTGTAAGTTTGGACTTGAGGACTGTAAACCTATTGCTACTCCCATGGAAACACGTTTGAAGTTAAGTCTTTATGATGTTGGTGATCCTGCCGATGGCACTCTGTATAAGACTCTTGTTGGATGCCTTATTTACGTATGCAACACGAGGCTCGATATTCGGTTTGCATTCGTGTACGTTAGTAGATTTATGCATAGGCTAGGGTCTAGGAATTTGCAGGTTGTCAAGAAGATTTCTTGTTACTTGAGTGACACTTTGCATTTTGGCTTGTTTTATCCCAAGGGGAGATCATTGCCTCCATATCTACATGCTTTTTCATACTCAAATTAGCTTGGTTGTTTTGACGCAAAAGTGTCCACGAGTGGTATTATTTCATACTCGACAGTTCACACATATCATGGTTGAGCAAGAAGCAACCTAAAGTGGCCACTTCCAATTGTGAGATTGAGTATAAGACAGTGTTCATAGCTATGGTTAAGTGTTTATGGGTCAGACATTGGTGCAGCCAAAGTTGGTCAATGTTGGGAAGTGTGCAATGGAATGTTGTGCATACTAACAGGTGCATGGTAAAGCGCTAAAGCAAGTACAAGGATCCTGGGCAAGACAGTGGTAGATAAAATGTATGCTTGAGGGGTTTTTTTAAGGACAGGGGGGGCCTCCAAAGTAGGGTTTTTGGGAAAGCAGGTCCAAGTGTCTGAAGGGCCTCTCTAATGTCCAAGAATGTGGTGTTTAAAGTGCTCTAAGAGCCCGTCCAAACGGCTTATCAAATGGAGTCTCGATATGAAAGATATTGAGGTTCAAACTTGGAAGGTTTTGCAAATCCTTGACATACATAGCAGATGGGGACAGATGGCTAGAGCTCGTGTCAGTGGATAGGATTGGAGAGATCAAGCTATGGAGCATGCCGATCTTCTTGGATTGTTAATTGGAGCTCCAAAGCGAAAGATATGGCTAGTTGAATGTTTGACATGGGCCAACTTGCCAACACTGGAAGGCGTGCCAACTGGGAAGGTTTTGGCCTCGACGAGATTCCAAAATTTCATATGCACTATGTGGGATTAGCCGGAATTGAGGGCAAGTCAAACAGAGCCCAGACCATGGGGATATTGAGGATTTAAGTTTGTGTCATATCACGACGGTGGAGTGCCGGGTAATTCTTTCTAGTTTTGGTCACAGCAAAGGGAGGGCTGGGAAAAGTCAAGATATGGCAAAGTTCTCAAGGTTTGGAATAGCTTGAGTAGTAGCCGGGCACTTTGATAAAAGTTAGTTTTTTTTAGAAAGTGTGGATAAAGGAGGATTCTCAAAGGGAAAAAAGGAAGCCATCATTTAGGAGAAAAAAAGAAGAAACAAGGGAGCAACAACGGTGCCATCGTTTCCCCTTGAGGGTAAAAAAGAGAAGTGCAAGGGTTTTCTAAAATAATGGCCAAGGAGGATCTTTGGGAAGGGAGTGTTTTTAGACGACGAGAGCTTGAGGGAAGAGCGAGCTCATACATGCGTGCTTCGGCAACAAATGTGAAAGGATGCAGGTTGAGTATAAGACAGTGTTCATAGCTATGGTTGAGTGTTTATGGGTCAGACGTTGGTGCAGCCAAAGTTGGTCAATGCTGGGAAGTGTGCAATGGAATGTTGTGCATACTGACAGGTGCATGGTAAAGGGATAAAGCAAGTACAAGGATCCTCAGCAAGACAGTGGTAGCTAAAATGTATGCTTGAGGGGTTTTTTTAAGGCCATGGGGGGCCTCCAAAGTAGGGTTTTTGGGAATGTAGTTCCAAGTGTTTGAAGGGCCTCTCTAATGTCCAAGAATGTGGTGCTTAAAGTGCTCTAAGAGCCCGTCCAAACAGCTCGTCAAATGGAGTCTCGATATGAAAGATATTGAGGTTCAAATTTGGAAGGTTTTGCAAATCCCTAACATACATAGCAGATGGGGACAGATAGCCAGAGCTCGTCTCAGTGGATAGGATTGGAGAGATCAAGTTATGGAGCATGCCGATATTCTTGGATTGTTAATTGGAGCTCCAAAATGTAAGATATGTCCAGTTGAATGTTTGACATGGGCCAACTTGCCAACACTGGAAGGTATGCCAACTGGGAAGCTTTTGGCCTCGACCAAATTCCAAAATTGCATATGCACTATGTGGGATTAGCCGAAATTGAGGGCAAGTCAAACAGAGCCGAGACCATGGGGATATTGAGGATTTAAGTTTGTGTCATATCATGACGGTGGAGTGCCGGGTAATTCTTTCTAGTTTTGGTCGCAGCAAAGGGAGGGCTTGGAGAAGTCAAGATATGGCAAAGTTCTCAAGGTTTGGAATAGCTTGAGCAGTAGCTACCGGGCACTTTGATAAAAGTTAGTGATTTTTTTAAAGTGTGGATAAAGGAGGATTCTCAAAGGGAAAAAAGGAAGCCATCATTTAGGAGAAAAAAAGAAGAAGCAAGGGAGCAATGATGGTGCCTTCGTTGCCCCTTGAGGGTAAAAAAGAGAAGTGCAAGGGTTTTCTAAAATAATGGCCAAGGAGAATCTTTGGGGAACGGACTGTTTTCAGACGACGAGAGCTTGAGGGAAGACGGAGCTCATACATGCGTGCTTCGGCAACGAATGTGAAAGGAAGCAGGTTCCTTCCTGTGCCAACAAGGACTGCTATGATCGTTTTTCCATGCCCATCGAGGTCGTGCTGACAAGGCCGTTTGTACTTGGCTATCTTGAATACAATGTAGCACTGATTGCCCATATTTTGATGTCATCTCCCCCTTTCTTTCCCTCTATTCTATTGCTCTTGTGCTCATGTCCACGGTGTGTGTGTGTGTAGGCAAGTGTGCCCCCATCGAATTGATAGTGTCTTGTGCCAAAGAGAGAGAAAGAGGATCGCGATGCGTGTGAAAAGATGTGGGTTGTGTTGTGCGATGAATGTGTGCTTGATACATTGTGATTGAGTTGAGACGTGTACATGCAGTGGTCTGCTAGTAGGAAAGAGGATTTTGAAGGTGAATTCCAATGGATTGGGGTGTTGTGTTTACCCTGAGATGTAGAGAAGAAAATTGTTTGTGTTCCGAGTGTGTACCCCATTCCCCCTCTCCATCTTCTGGTGCCCCCACTGAGGCACACTCTGATTGCTCCATGGTGATGTGTTTGTAAGTGAAAATGTGGCAGAGTGCTGGTCTAATTTTCAATGGTGGTGAAGATGGAGACAAATGGCTGTCAAATTTTGAGTTGTTTATGTTGTCATTGTGAATGTGGAATGATGCAGAAAAGATACAGACAATGCCATTGGTGCTACGAGGTAAAGCGAAGGCCTTGTTTAACAATCTAGAAGCTACGAAAAGCAAGATTAGGCTGGGTTTTGAGAGTAGTTTCTACATAGGTTTTGAAGAGTGGTGTCATCTGTCGGAGTGGATACGAGGATGAAAGGTGTAGGATAGGATGTGGGTGAAAATTTTGACACTTTTATGAATAAGTTTGAAGCATACTAGAGAGATTTGTTGGTTGTCACCCAAGTGGTCAATGCGGATCTTTTTAAGCTGGAAAAGTTCTTAGCTTGCCTGCATCTGTGTGTTCAAGAGAAGGTTGATTATGAAGAGCCGGGAAACTATGCCGAGGCTGTCAGAGTTGCTAGGGTGAAGAACCAAAAAATGAAAAGAAAGATGGAGTTAGGCTTGTTAAAGCCTACAGACTATGTGCCTATGGCCGCATTAGGATGTTCTATGTACCAATCATGGATAATGCCAAACGTGCAAAGTGCGGAGCCTCCTAGGGTAAGGAATTTGATATGTTATGTACCTTTGGACTTGCTTGTTTGTGAGGTGTCTATGTCGATTGTGGAGGAGCTTGTCAATGAAGATGAGCCTTCTGCTGAAAAGGACCTGTATGTAACTATTCACAAGCAAGGCTTGTGTAGCCAAAGAGGCTAGAACAAGGTTTGAAATCCTTTGATTTATTTATACGCTAATCTGATCTAGAGTTTTTGCAAAAGATGGCATGACTATATCTACCATCCATTGCTAAGATTTCCAAGTTTGGGCATGTACCTTTAACTTGGTTTGGATACATGCATGGCATGTCATTATATCTAGATTAAGGGGCAAGGCTCCATACAGGGATACTTGGAACTTGCATCCGCCTCACTTGGCAAGTACAGATAAGATTTGTCAATTGTAAGTAAAGGTATTCGGCAGGGCCCACTACTGTTGGAAAGTCCAAATTTTGACAGACATCTCTGTTGGAATTTAAGTTTTGGCTAGGGTGTGGCTCCTTGGCAACATGTTTTCGCACTTAAGTGATCAAGAGAATAGTTCTTGGTGTAGCATGGATTCTACATATATGAGGCATTTTGCATTAGCACAATATACCAAAGAGGCTACAAGTCTGCTGCCAACCACGGTGGAAATTTACGCAAGTCGGTACATAAGTTACCATTTACTACTTTGAACTAATCTTGCACCAGGTTTTATCATGCCCACTTGAAAAGCAAAGGTTGCTTTGGTCAAGCAGAGTTTGGCAATGGGGTAGCTACTTTTTTTAAGTTATTTACTCACAATATTGAGCAATCTACGGATTTTCAAAATGAACTGCTCCAAATAAATCCGATCCTCAACTATTGTCATGTTCTCTAATACTCTCTCTCTTGCAAAATTATTCTTCATGCCAAGTTAATTAAGTACTATGTTCATGTTGGTACCATAAATTAAGTTCACCCTCTATGTTCTCAAAGTGAGCTCACTCTAATTCTCTTAATTCCGCTATTCTCAAAGTTCATAAGCCATTTCCATTACATTGGTATCAGAGCATTTGGTTTCTCTTTTCTTGCTTAAGAAGAGAGGTCTTTAAGTAGCCTATTAATGGTTGATTTTTTTAATTATATTAGGGTAAGTGGGACTGGGATCTATTATCGGTTTTGTTGAGCCCACTATGTGGGATATGGTGCACACCTCGGGAGATTTGGTCTTAATAATGGGGTATTTTTAGACTTTCCTATCGCTATACCATTATTGAGCCATAAGAAGTCCAAAAGGAGCTATCCCTTGACAATTCTGCTATCTTAGACCCACCCCACTACTCTCTATAATTAACCAATTCGAGCCGTGGGTGTAGATACTTAAGTGCTTATTTTCAAAGGCTAAGAGGAGTAGCAAATAAGGTTTTGAATTTCCAAAGAATACACTAAGTAAACACATAAGTATAATTAGCATGGCTGACAATAACCAAGAGAGTAGAATGAACATGGATAACTTTGATTTTGCACATGAAGGTGCTAATGATGATGCCCCCATGTTTACCAATTATCTTGTTACTAGGTTTCATCAAGCTATGGGTAACCCTACCTTGCAAGCCGAAGTTACTCAACAACTTCGTCCTTATAGGATTTCCCTTCCTCTCCAAGAAGAGAGAGTTTAGGAGGCCTCTTGATGAGATTCCCAAAAGAAGACTCTCTCCCATAAGAGAGGAGGAATTCAAAGAACGAGAAAGAAGTGAATCCCTAAGTTCCTCTAAAAATGTGGCTCCATGAAGACAGCAGTCTAGACTATCGCTATATCCTCCCAGGAGGAATTGGTCAACCCATAGTCCTTCTCCTTGTCATTCCAAAAGAGAAGAGAGGAAACAAAGGAAGAAAAAGGCAAGAAAGAAGTCACCCTCTTCTCCTTGTTCTTCACCATCCTCCTCTTCCAATGAAAGCTATAGTTATTCTCCTAGAGAATACAAGAGGAGAGGACGTTGCAAAACTTACTGTGCATGGTCAAAATCACAAAATCTCAAGAAGTTCAAAGAGGGAGGAAAGAGTATCCCTTTTCCCACCTATGATGGTAGCTTTGGTGCCATAGACAAAGTATTGGCGTTCATCCAACAATTTGATGTGGTCTTTGAAGAGGAGGGCTTCATGGACTCCTCTAAGCTACACCATGTAGCTATGCACTTCCAAAAATCTGCTCGTCAATGGTGGGCTAGACTTTGTGGCAATGACGAGGCCCCAAAGACATGGAAAACTCTACAAATTTCCATCATGAAGCAATTCCTTGCAAGCGATGCAAATGACAAAGTGCTTACTAAATGGCATAGCTTAAAGCTGCTCTTCAAGGAGTCTATCCACAAATATGTAGACAAGTTTTGGTATTTACATCTCAAAGCTACAGTCTTTCAAAGGATAGACTTTGCCAAACAAAAGCAACAATTTTGTGCGGGACTACCTGATGAAATGGCCGAGTATGTCGACTCACAATTTATGGCTGCTTCAAGGATCAATTTCCAATAAGGGGTAAAAAGAAATTTTAATCCCATGGAAAACAAGGATCGAAATGAAGCTAAAGGGAAGAGCAATGCTCAAAACTCTTTCGAAGACAACAACAACACCAACAACAACAAGGCCAAGAAGAAAGGAGCTGACAAAGGTAAAAATTAGAGGCCTTTCATAAAGACCATAAATACTTTAAGAGTGGGGAGAAAGGACACGGTCATCGTTCTTGCGTATGCAATGACACTCTTAGAGCTTCCATGGTTGAAGCTCCAAAAGAGGATACTCATTGCAAAGGCTCATTCCTCTCCTATGCTTGGGAAAAATTAAGGGAGCATGATGCCTTCATCTTATTTGACCGTGGCTCTACTCACAACATCATATCAACGGAATTGGCCACCAAGTTGGGCATTCGAGCTTTTGAGATGGGAGATACTGTAAGTGCTAACACAACTTTCAAGGTACAACAAGCCTCCGTTACTCCCTTGATTGGGAAGTTGAGGCTTCATGTCCAAAGATACGTAGACAAAGAAGGCTTGTTTTATCTCTCCTCTCCAACATGAGGATGTTATCCTAGGGGCACCATGGTTCAACCACATGGCTGCTTCCAACATGAAGTTCCCTGAAAGGAGAATCTATTTCATCTACAGGAAAAAGAGCATATACATAGATGCTAATGATTCGAGGAACACCATATCCCTGGTAAATACGCTTACTTTTGATAATTCAATGAAAAACTCTATTTTTGCGTATATGATTTTTGTCTAAAGCAACTCACAATGATCTATCTTTTATGATAGATGAGTATGCTACTGATCGAGACTTTAGGTAGGTAATTATAGCCTTTCATTAGGGAAGAAAAAAAAAGAACCATTCACCTTGAAGGATCGTTATCTTCCAAACGGCAATAGGCTATGTGTTACTCTCCAATACAATAAGAAAGTCATGTATGAATCCCATGCTTCTCCTTATGCAGGGAAAAGAGGGATTCCATAATCTACTCTTCGAGGAGTAGAATTGTATTTCTGTTGGTCTACCATGAAAAGTAAACATACAAGAGTATGTTTCAAAATGCGTGGTATACCACAAAAATTTGAAATTTGATCGAGGGAAGCAACTTGGATTGTTTCACTCGACAGGTTTAGCAAGAAAACACACTCTATGCTTGTCAAAAAGACTATTAAGGCACATCAAATGGAAACCGTCTTTAGATCTTAAACTTTCAAGTATCATGGCTTGTCAACATCCATAGTTCCGGACAAAGATCCTAAAATGACCAGTAATTTCTAGATGGGTCTCTTTGAGAATCTAGGAAGTAGATCAAATTTCTCTTTCGGCCTATCATCCACAAACGAATGACCAAAGTGAAATAACTAATCTAACAATTCTTGAATCTACTAAAAGCCTATGTCATGGAAGCAGATTAATGCTCTCCATGAGAGAAGTACCTACCTCTTGTAGAGTATACGTACAATGACATTGTACATATTTCTATGGGGAAAGCACCTTTCGAGGTTAAAGAGGGAAGATCCAAAAGACCCTTACTACATAAAGTACATGGGAAGATCTTCGCTGCTGATGAATATAGCCAAGACTTACAAGAATCTTTTCCAAAGATTAAAAAGGTTATATCCATCTCATAGCAAAGGCAAAAAGGGATGCTGCTAATAAGCACAAAAGAGACTTGGACTTTAAGAAATATGATTGGTTCTTGCTAAAGTTTCTCAAGGCTCATCTAAGGCTTACTACAGGCAAGAATCCTACGAGCAACCAAGAGTATTATGCTAAACTAACAAAAAGGTACTATGGTCCTTTCTTTTAAAATTCTTAAGCCAATCAATGAGATGGCTTATTAGTTAAAGTTGTCCAACCATTGGCTCATTCACAATGCTAACCATGTGAGCCTACTCAAGCCTTACAAAGAAGAGCCACCAAAAGAACCAATAATAGAGGACCTACCAAAGATCGAAGATCAAGAAGAGGTGTAGCAGTCCAAATCGATTCTTCAACATGAAGACAAGGTAAAAATAAACGATAACGTTATCCAATGATATATTATTAATTTTAAGAATTATCCTTTTAAAGATGCTAGATGGATACAAGGAACCTAGCTTAAGGATAATATGAACCTTGTCAATGCTTACAATGCTACACTAGAGTAAGCAAATGAAAATGCATTTTAAATGAACAATGTATTTTTCTTATAAGACTCATTCTCTTTCTTCTATTGTACACAAAATTTAAGAAGTCTGCATGTTTAGGATCATGTTTGTGGTGATGACGTCTCCCAAACAAAAAGTAAAACTTGTTACTCTACTTTGGAAGTATGATATGGACTAAAGAGCAAACATGCTTGCATCTCCTAAGTCTCATAAGCACCAATTGGATTAGTCATTCATTCTGGAATGATGTCGTGGGGTTATAAGGGATCCTGTACCCGCTAAGAAACATGGACTAATGACTAGGCTTTGTCTTCTCTACCTCATAGTTGAGGACGACTATGATTTCAAGAGAGAGGTAATGTCATAAAATGTAATATCTAGGTTTACCAAATAATTTTCTCATATTGAATTGATCATTTAATATGGGATGATAAAAGGGGAACAAGAGTTAGTATATAGATATGTGCTTCTAGACCTATCTCAACAGGGGATGAAAAGGAGAAATAGTTGTATCTCAATAGGGGTCCAAAACGAGACGATTTACCAAAGAGCAATGTGCAATAAATGCTTTTAGATTTACCTCAGCAACAGACCAAGAGGAGAGATGGTTACATTTCAATAGGGGTCCAAAAGGAGGTAGTCTATCAAAGAGCAATGTGCATCTAATGGGGCTTAAAAGACCTTAAGGTTATCTTCATTAAGGACCTCCAAAGGTTAGTGTTCAAAAGTCCTTTGACCTTAGGCAAGTTAGGGATGACCTTGAGGTGGGAATCCTACCCAAGCATGAGGTTCTTGTTGGCTTGCTAAGTGTTAGTGGGAACTTTGTCCAAAATCTTGAGGTGTTTCTCACATACTTAAATGACTAAAGTTCTTGAAGTATTCAATTCAAAGATAACTCTCAAGTGGCATTAATGTTTCCATGTTTGATTGACTAAATACTTGAAGTTTTCAATTCAATCAAATGACTTAATAAGTATAAAAGACACATGTTCAAATGATCCTCCATATGTGACCCTCATGATGTGCTTAAATGCTATTAATTAGGTTTTAAAGGGGTCCCCAATGCGAATTTAGATACATAAAATAAAATAATTAAGTTCTTTCTCTCAAAGAGGAAAAAGAGGACACATATCCAAATGAAATAATAAAATAATAAGAGAGAGAGAGAGAGAGAGAGAGAGAGAGAGGTGGACCAAGCATGAGAGGTATACTCTCCCACACACACACATATACATTCTCTCATTGTGTGGAGTGCAAAGTGTAAAAGCTCCATTTCCTTCTCCAAGCTTGTTGAGAAGTGGAGAGCCTACGCCAACGCTCTTGGCTATGGAATGCAAATCCAACCAAGAGCCATACTTCAATGCTTAAGCTTGCCATCTTCTTCATCTTCATTACTATGCTATTATGCTATGATAAGCAAGAAGAGTGATGATAAGTGAGGAACTATTTAATTCTCCTATGGATGATTCTTCTTCCTCTTCCCTACCCTCATTCCCCACTATCTCTCTCCACCTTCGAAGGTGTTTGAGGCCTTGGGACTGAGGCTTGGGATAGTTAATGTTTTTTGTAAAGTTTATGTTAAGCTTGTGATGCATGAAGCTTTCCATCTTCATAACATCACCAAGGTCACAAGGAACACAAAGATTGTATTGTAACAAGTCTTTCTTCATGGGAGAATCTATAATACAAACATCTTTTAGAGGGGGGACCGGCACCAAGTAAATCTGGTCCTCAACTATTCTCATGTTCTCTAATACTCTTTCTCTTGCAAAAGTATTGTTCATGCCAAGTTAATTAAGTACTGTGTTCATGTTGCTACCATCAATTAAGTTCACCTTCTATGTTCTCAAAGTAATCTCACAAAAATGATCACTCTAATTCTTTTAATTTCATTATTCTCAAAGTTCATAGGCCATTTCAATTACATGCACCATGTGGGATTAGCTGAAATTGATGGCATGTCAAACGGTGATCGGACCATGGATAATTGAGGATTTAAGTTTGTGCCATATCACGACGGTGCGCGGTGCAAAAAAAATCTTTCTAGTTTTGGTCGCAACAAAGGGAGGGCTTCGAGAAGTCAAGATATGGCAAAGTTCTCAAGGTTTCGAGTCAATAGAATAGAGTGTTGATGTCGCTTGATGCAATGGGTTCTCAAAGAATCGACATGGAAGCATCGAGAGCATGGGAAATGGATGCTAAAAAATGCCTTATTTCAAAATGGAAAAAGAAGTGGTGATCCGGATTTGGAAAAGGAAAGGGATGCTAGTACTAGTACTTAAGGGGAGCTGAATTCGGTTGAGCTGGCATGATATCTTTCTCTGTTGTATGCCTCGTGCAGCCATTGAGACTACCTTGTGGTCCATGGAATGGGGCTTGGCGAAGCTCGTCAACAATCCAGACATCCAGAGCAAGGTCCGCGATGAATTGAGCACAGTACTAGGCAAAGGGGTACCCCTCACCGAACCCGACGTGCTACGGTTGCCATTTTTTCATGCTGTGGTGAAGGAAACAATGCGCTTGCACATGGCAATCCCTCTACTCGTGCCACATATGAACTTGCATCAGGCAAAGCTGGGAGGGTACGACATCCCAGCAGAGAGCAAGATCCTGGTGAATGCATGGTATCTTGCCAACAATCCAGAATGGTGGGAGAAGCCAGAGGTGTTCAATCCAGAGCGATTTCTTGGGGGCGAGAAAATCGAAACCAATGGGAATGACATCAGATTTTTTCCATTTGGAGTTGGGAGAAGAAGCTGCCCGGGAATTATTCTAGCAATTCCCATTGTTTCCCTTGTGCTTGGGCGCCTTGTACAGTCGTTTGAGCTCCTTCCTCCCCCGGGGCAAAGCAAGGTGGATATAACGGGCAAAGGAGGGCAATTTAGCTTGCACATTGATAAGCACTCGGTCGTAGTATGCAAACCCATCAGTTGATCGTTTGAGAAAGCTCCTTGTCAACAGGTGCCTGAATTTTGTAGCTAAATAACTCCATAATTACAGCTTGAATTTCATTAAAACATTTGCACCATTGATTATGCAATGTAGCCTCCAACATGTTTTAACACCAATATGTTTTGTGTAGAGAATTCACGTGCAATTCTATTTTGACATTCATTTCTCAATAATCACAACGTCCAATCCACTGTCATCAGTGAGTGCATCTAGAGATAGGCCTTCCCTTAGCATCTGGTTAAAATAGCATAGAGCTTCCTTGCCACAACCATATTCTTGGAAGTATCCCAAGCCCACAAGCCTTCAAGAAGCGGAGTCAGATGGGGCAGACGGCGACGCCCCTCGGAAGGTTTAGAATGAGGGACCATTCCCAGTGATGCTTGCGACTAAGCTGGCGACCGGCGGAGGCTGCGAGCCAATCTTGGGGGCAACATTACATGGGAACTGTCCGTCATGGTCGTTGGCCGGAGAGGGGCCATAATATTTTATGCATGCTGAGTTGTCAACAGGGGAAGCGATTCCAAGAGCTGAGGTGGTGAATCACTATTGATCTGCAATCTGTGTGTGCGCTTGGAAATTCCAGAGGCTAAGGTCTCGGTAGCAGAATAACCATCAGCAGTGTAGTATGGACATTATTCTGCGATGGGCGTTATTCTGCTGAGAGTGTCAGAGAGTGTAGTATGGACATTCTCCATGCTGAGGTAACGCCCATCGCACGAATGCATGCTGACATTCTAAAAAATAATGCGAGTTGATTTTGAAGCACGCGGTTGTAGTATGGAAACCCATCACTTGATCATGGAACCTTGTTTGAGAAAGCTCCTAGTCAACAGATGTGTAACAAAAACTTGAATTTGGTAGCTAAATAACTCCATAATTATAGCTTGAAATTCATTAAAACATTTGCACCACTGATTATGCAATGTAGCCTCCAACATGTTCTAACACCAATGTCTTTTGTGTAGAGAATTCACTGGATGGCTTTTACGTACTATTAGGGCCAAAAGCGTTAAAAAAATGTATTTTTGGTAATTCATGGATTAAGAAATAGGCCAATACTCACTTGACACGTATACAAATGTATGGCATTCTTGTCTTCTCTAGCTTGAGCTTTTGTGCTCCTATTTAGCGGAAAATATCTAAATACCACTTTCATTTGGCTAAATTGCCTATACTTGCTGGAGTTCCTATTTTTTTAATGGATAACATCATATTTTGGACCCGATGTAAAAGTGCTCTTTTCTATTTAATAGTGTACAATATTAAGCTAGAAGATACGAGATCTTTATTTTCAAACAGTGATGATAACACCTATTAATGACTAATCTTTTTTTTTTTAATGTCTACTTTTTACCTTCCCTCTACTTCTAAGCACCGCATCAAGGGCTTGCACTCATCACATGTATACATAATATCTACATCAACATGGGACCACACTTGAAGACCTCCTTTCTCACATTGTTTCGGATTGATGTCCACACCGTGCAATTGTGGCTTGATTGATCCAGTCACTCTAGGCTCTCTATCGCCCTGTTTTAGCAGTGTACCCACATCGTGCGCAAAAGGACTCAATGACTTTTTCACTCTTCCTCCCCTTATCGCACCATTCCAACTCTTTCCCGTACTGCACTTGTCATGAGTGAGCTTGTCACCCTCCTATCGCGTTGTTCTAGCTTTGTGGCCAACCACATAAGAACCTTGAATCACCTTGTTGATTGGATTCCTAAGGTTTTTCTCAATCGTGGGCAAAAGCGCTCAGAGACTTTATCACTCTCCCTATTGCGTCATTTTAGCTCCTGCCCACACCACGTGAAAAGGGGTTTATAGAGCTTGTCACTGCCCCCTTATCCCATCGTTCTGGCTCAATGCACACACCATGCAAAAAACAATTGAGTGACCTTATTATTTGGATTCCTATGGTTTTTCTCATGCATACAAGATATTAACAAAAGGCCTATTTGGTGCCACACTATGCCGTGCTTGCACAATGGAATAGGGGGTGGTTTTAGAATCTCACTACCCCAACCCTAATGTTGTGTGGGTTATTTTTGGAACACCAATTTGGTGCCACACTATGCCTTGCTTGCACAACAGGATAAGGGTAGCTTTAGAATCTCATTACCCTAATCCTTGTGTCGTGTGGGTTATTTTCATTCACAGCTTCACCTTTCCTATCCCATGTAGATCTCTTTTTATATGCAGATCTATTAAGCATATTGGACCCAAGCATAGTCATAAAATTAATGCAATCACACTTTGACTATCACAATGTAGCACTGGAGTCTGGCATATATCAAAATCTCCCAGTAGATGAGATAACCTCATGTTTCTCGGAAGGTTTAGAATTAGGGACCATTCCCAGTAATGATTGTGACTAAGCTGGCGACTCACAGAGGCTGGAAGCTGATCTTGGGAGCATCATTACATGGGAACCGTCCGTCATGGTCATTGGGAGAGGGGCCATAATATTTTATGCATGCTGAGTTGTCAACACAGGAAGCGATTCCAAGAGCTATGGTGAATCACCATTGGTCTGCAATCTGTGTGTGCGCTTGGAAATTCCAAAGGTTGAGGTGTTGGCAGTAGAGTGAACATGAAACAATAATTATCAGCAGTGTAAAGCATCCGTCTGTAGACTATTTGTGTGTTTTGACATTCCCCATGCTAAGGTAACATCCATCACACGATTGCATAATGCTGACATTTTGAAACATAATGGGAGTTGATTGTATGGCCTTGATGAATTGCCCCTCAACCAACGACTATGACGGAGACTGCACATTGAACAGCCCAGGGAATAGTGTGTGAGATGATTGATTCGCCAACGTATATTAGGTGAAGTGTCCGATGCTCCTACTCTTTTTCTGTTGCTCTACTTTTTGATTGAGCTTCGCTCTCATCGTTCAGCTGCTTCGTCTTCTCATTGGCTTCCTCTCTGTCTTGTTGTAGATCTTTCATGTACTTTTCTTGCAAGGATGAATAGGTAGTAAAGAGATGTCTACTTGCTTCCCTTTCATTGCCGCAAGCTAAATATAATCTCCAACAATAGCCAAACAATCCGTCTCTTCCAGCTCCAAAAGACGCAGTAGCTTAGTGACGTTACGAAAGGGTGGTGATGCATTTGTCATTGAATCACCAAGGTAAATGTGGCCATCAACCCATATGTTGATTGCCTTTCACCCAATGCCCCATATATGATCTGCGGCATTGAGATTAGATGTGCCAAGTTGCACAGTACCATACTACTCCAAATCAGTGTTTAATCGATATCATTTTTGCCTATTAGTAATTTCTTGCAGTGGAGGAGGATTGAATGACATGTTTGTCAGCTAGAGAAAGCAAATTAGAGAAAGAATGTGTAATGGGGACTCCTCCAAATAGGGAAAGATGGCTATGGAGGGAAGAAGTGGAGAGTACTCAAAGATAGTAGAAAAGGATTATGTTGTGGATGGAAGAAAGAGAAGGAGTGCAACTCAATCTCCTTTGAATTCAAATTGTTGATCATGAGAGCTTGAGAGAGAGAGAGAGAGAGAGAGAGAGAGAGAGAGAGAGAGAGAGAGAGAGATAAAGACAATAAAGGAAGAGAGAGTGGGAAAGAGAGAATATATGCAACCTTGGAGGATATGCATTTTCTGTCAGAAGCAGGCAACATAGAACGTCCTCTCAATAATTGAAAGGTGGAAGTGACAAGAGGGAAAAGGGGGGGGGAGAGAGAGAGAGAGAGAGAGAGAGAGAGAGAGAGAGAGAGAGAGAGACAGAGAGTTGGCTCACGTAGAGAGTAGTATTACTTAGTGTGAGATGGAAATATGAGCTAGCCCTAGAGTGATGGACATGTATACAATGCACAGGGGAAAAAAACCTCCTACTGAGGGAAAAAATTCCCTGACAATCTTAAGTGTACTGACACACATCACTACCACATACAGAGTGTAGTATTACTTAGTGTGAGATGGAAAGATGAGTTAGCCCTAGAGTGATGGACATGTATACAAGGCACAAGGGAAAAAAACCTCCTAATGAGGGGAAAAATTCCCTAACGGTCCTAAGTGTATTCACACACATCACTACCACATATGTATGGAAACAAATCCCCCCTAAGAGTGATGCAATGAACGAGAGCTGGCACATAGAGTATAGGGAAGTGCCATATGCTTAGAACATTATCAGTCCACAAAGGGGAGTACTCGGTGAGTAAGCCCAAAGCTTTGCAGAAAGCTTCAAACTTCTCATGAGATGGTGCCTTTGTGAAAAGATCTGCAAGATTTTCATGTGTTGGCACATAAGCCAAGCTGATCTCTCCTATTGAGAGTTTCTCCCTAACATAGCGGTAATGCATCTCAATGTGCTTTGTGCGAGCATGAAAAAATGGGTTCTTCACAACCACCAATGCGCTTTGACTGCCAATGTAGATAAAAAATAGTATAAACAGGTCTCCCTAAGGTCTAATAACACTCTCCTATGGTCAAAATGTCAAAAAGTGTCCTTTCTAACACCCAAATCAGCCATAAGACGTCTGACCCATAGACACTCAATCGTAGTTGTGAAGATTGTCCTGTACTTAGTCTCACAATTGGAAGTGGCCATAGTAGGTTGCTTCTTGCTCAACCATGATATGCATAAACTGCCAAGTATAAAATAAATACCACTCGTGGACACTCGCATGTCAAAACAACCAGCCTGATTTGAGGCTGAAAAAGCATGTAGATATGGAGGCAATGATCCCCCCTTGGGATAAAACAAGCCAAAATGCAAAGTGCCACTCAAGTAGAATTAATCATAACTGATCACAAACATGATGGAACTTTATGGCATCCCAATCAGCCTAGTCTTGCTTGGTTGGCCTTTTCATGCCAATTAATTTTCTCAAGATATAGTAAAATATTTTTGGACATTTTTTTTAGCAAATAATATAATATCAAGATGAACATAGAAGTTTTTTTTGGAATATATTTTTTGTGTGAAAATCTGATTGTGATGGTTATGTTACAATCAAGTACTCTTAATTTCTTTTGTGTGTAAGGCATTAGTGCAATGTGTACATCAAGATAGAGATCTCCCTTATTTTTAGTGGTTTCACTTGAACAGGTACGCACCTCAAGAAGCTTGCCTTTGATGAATTAGGAACAAAAATAGAACAATAGTTAAACTTTCCATGTTATAAAAAAAAAGTTCATGATTTACTTGAGTGGCATACATAAGTATGGTGGAGAATCACCATTGTGTCTCTCCAAAAATTAAAAGAAACGAAAGCCGTTGTCAAGAAGTGCGCAACGCGACTAGGAAAACGTCGGGCTTCTAACTGTGAGGATTCGTAATAAAATCAAACAAGGCGTAGATGATTTGAAGACAAAAACACACTAAAAAAGAAAAAATCTCCAGCCATGAAAGCTCCACTTTGAAATATAACCAAGGTTAACTCAAAACTCTTGTGTGTGTGAAGATTAGGTGTAGCTTTGCTCCCAATTGCACAGATGCAGTGCTCATTCGACGTGTTAAAAACCCTAAAATGACGCTTCAATTCCTCGTTGGGACGATTTCATGGAAGCTTCAGTACTTCATTGGAGAATCCCAAGTAGTTATTTGAGAAGGGGAAACCCTAATTGGAGGCCTCATAGCCTCGAACATGTAGTGGAAGCTGCACGGGACTACACTAGCACCCTGTAATGGAATGGCTGTATCTCCTTGCTTATATGCCCAAATGAGCTCATTCTTGGCTCTAAAACTTCCCCTTCAGAGATGGCATGGTCGTTGATGTAGAATTTTGAACGATGTTTTACTATTTTTGGGTTGTTTTTTATCATTTTATGGCCATTTTTAACCCAAAAATGGCCCTTTTTGTCCATTAAATGCCCAAACAAGCTAGGAAAAATTCCTAAATTTGTGGAAAAATTGCATTGGGCTCAAATTTTATGTTGAACCTCATTTTCCCACTTGGTAAGCACTTTGGACACGTCTTTTATGCCCGCGCATGAAACCTGCTATTTTTTGCCAACATCGCCCGCATTGAACTTTCTAGGCAACACGAGTATGCCACTTCAAAACACTTGACATTTGTACATTCCTAAAGAAAATCAAGCATGATTTAATGTGTTAGAACATGCCACGGTGCCACGTCCTCGGCCGCGCCTGCTCTACAACGTATGTACACGCTTGTAACCATGGAATCCGTTTTCACATATATCGCACTGTGTACATTGTAGCATTTAATCCCACACATTAAAAACATAAAGAGTGAGGTAGATATTTCTATTTTCACATTATGCATGTGCCACGGCACAATATCCACCCCCTCTAAACCTGCACATCCTCCGGCATGTGCCACACATATCTTTTTGCAACAGGTTCAATCTTCATTTAAGTCCACATACATGTCGATTTTATCATCACTTTCAACAAAATGCAACGCGTCATCCTCTCGTTCTTCATCCACATCCATACCATTTTCATCAGATCCTTCATTCTGACTTTCCTGTGAATCAAAGGGATCTGCATCACCTCTTCTTTTGAATAACTTGATTCTTTTCCTTGCAATGGGAATCTTCATTTCTGCCCCGTCCAACTCATGCAAGGTATAAGCTGCATTCCCATGTACATGCTGAACCACATAAGGACCAAACCATCTCTTTGAAAGCTTTCTTATTGTTGAATGTTGGTTGTCAAGACTGCTGTCATGCACCAACACCCAATCACCTTCCTCAATAGCTATAGGTCTTAGCCTATGCCTCTTATCAAATTTGTCTTTATTCTTTAACCGTGCATCTTTCAATTGTGCTACTACAGTCTCAATATCTTGGGGCCTTGTTTCTAGGTGTTGTATGCGCAAAGCAAGAAGGTTTTCCCTACTCATTCCATCTTCCCAAGGCAATACATTCCATGTGGGAATCACATCCTTGATTGGCTTTATAGATTTCTGACCATACATTAACTCAAAAGGCATATAACCAATAACTGAGCTATGAGTTGTACGATCATCCCATAAAAAGCATAAGGTAATAACCTAGGCCACTCTCCCATTTTACCTTTGTAGGCCTTAGCCAAAGCTTTAATGATAGGAGGATGCCGACGCTCTGATTTACCATTTCCCTCATGATATATGCAGTAGTGAGAGCAAGTTTGATGCCCAACCTAGAGAAAAACTCCCTTGCTTTGTTAGCATCCAAGTCACCCCTGACCGTTGTTATTTTCCCAACACAGCCATAATGGCTAATTACATCATCCAAGAGGAACTTACATACCCCTTCTGTGCTTTTTATTCTTAGAGCATGGCCTTCAACTTGGTTGGTTAAGTCTTCTCGTGAAAGCACTATGTATCTCATTTGCCTTAAGCCCAATTGCATTGTAACCAAATCTATTACCCACTTATAATGCATCACCAATGGGTAAGTAGGGTGCAACCCATCACGATGACGTACATTTGAATACATTTGACAGGTTTCACAAGACTCCACAAAGTGAGATACATCTTTATACATACCTTTACACCAATACCTCTCTTTCATTTTAGTAAAGGTGGCTCATACGCCTCTATGTCCAGCATAAAGACTCTCATGAAACTTTTTCATAAGCTCATTTTGAGCGTCCTTATCATTCACGACTCTCAACGGCATTCCATTTCTTTGTTTCGGATGCTTCCATAAGTACCCATCTTCCAAAAAGTATCCATAGGCGTTTCTCCGTATTCTTTTGAACTCTTGATTAGTCCACCCTTCTTGCCTTGTCAAAGTGCTCAGGTAGCGTCCAATGAGCAACCAATCACCTTGATATAGGTCCTCGATAAATGACTCAAGTGCATTTGATAAGCAAACATGATCACCCTTGGCATGGGAGACACTATAGAACTGTGTGCCTACATCATCGCCCTTGACAACCATGTCTTCTTCATTTTCATACCTTGCTCTTGAAAGCATATCCGCAACTGGATTATCTTTCCCTACAATGTGCTTAAATTCTAGATTCAAGGACTTTATGTAGGCAATCCATCCCAACATAGCAATGTCGGGAGTTGAGCAACTTGTGATCATTCCAAGAAGGGGTAGACAACCAGTCTCCACTATTACATTTGCTCCTATCAATACTCTTTATCACATTTCAAAGCTATGACTACTCCCCATAACTCTCTTTTTACATGTGGATAGTTGCATTGGCGAGCACTTAGGACCTTTGCTCCAAATCTCACCACATATTGATTGCCATCATCATCGTCTTGCCCAATCGCCTATCCAATTCCTGTGGGGCTAGTATCCACTGTCACAATTACATATCTTCCACATTCAAAGTTTTCTTTCTTCAAAGTTGGAGACATACACAACAAATTCTTTGGTTTTCTCATGGCATGCATATGCATTTCTTCCCATCAAAACTTTTGGTTCTTTCTCAAAAGTTGATACAAAGGTTTTGCCACATGCGCATAATGTGTAATCCAGATAACATAGAACACACATGCACCCAAGAACCTTTGAACCTCAGTTACATTAATACATGTCTCTTTCATTCTTTGAATCACATCAATCTTTGCTAGATAAGGCCTTCTACCATACGGCCCGCACATATGTCCCACAATAAGAACCTCATTCAAACCAAACACTAACTTTTGCCCATACAAGGTAAGGTTCACTTCTTCCAATCTTGACAAGATATCATCACAATCATTGATATGATTTGTCACATACTTGCAGCACCCCCTTGAGTCCAGAGCCACATCTATGTCACTTACATCACATCGTTTAATTGGCACATCATCAAGGAAAGGCATTGTAGTTTGTGGTATGAAGTCATGTAGGAATTTGTTCATACCATTCATCATATGTGCAACTGAGTTAGTTGCTCCATGAGGTAAGGTGCACATCCTTACCATACCCAAAGGTGTCCTCATGGTAGTCAGGTCCCGGCTTTCCATTGCTAGTTGGAACTGATCATACCTTGAGTACAAATCCCCCATAGAATATATTGCCCTTCCTCCGAATGCCTCTGCAAATTCATCTACAACTGGCCCTGTACCCACATTTCTAATTGTAACCTTGTTGATGGGCTGCATATCCTGTATAAAGAGTAAGAACCATTTTACTTCAAAACTATGAACCATCTGTTTGAATATAGAGCACAAGAAGGCTCCAAAATACCCATCTTGAACTTTTCATTAAGCAACTCAATGTGTTTTGGAAAATGGGCCTTTAGAAGCGGAATAGGCCTCAAGTTCCAAGGTACATGAGGGATAGTGGAGATCACCATAGGAGCAACAATGGATGGATCAACACCTATCTCATAAGGCTCAAATGCAAAAGCTTTTCCGTGTTTGGCAAGCATGTCTTCATGCATATCTTTTTATCTTTTGTCAAACTGTCCTCGCAACCAACCTTTAACTCCTTCAAAGAATTCTATGTGAACTTGTGTCCAATCTTGCTTGGGTCACGAAGGCTAGGTTTCAAAGTAGCTTGTTCCATCTTATTTGTGCAATCTTTTGGTAGAGGTAATGCCACTGGTTTCACTTTCTTTTCCACAGACTTATACTTAGTCTCCACTCGTATATATACACCTTGAGCATTTTTGAAATCCTCAATGACCTTGTACATTTCTTTTGAGCATACTTTCACAACCTCAGTTCCTGTACGCAAATTGAAATTTACTAAAGACTCCAAGTCTTGCATAATATCCACAAATGAACACTCATCAAACACACCTGCAATGCATTCATCATATTCTAGCAAACCATTCATCTTCAAACCTCTTTGTACACTATTTACATGTTTTTGTTCACCCTGCTTTAAGTCCTCACACTTTGTAAAATCAATAGATCCATAGTTTGTTAATCCTACAAAACCTGTAGAAAATGTTTCATTTTCATATACATCATGCAAGAACTTTTCTCTTCTTGTACCACTGCAATCCCGCTCTACAATGGTACATGGACAGAACCCCTCATATCCCTGTAGTCCTTGAATTCCTTGTTTGTCTTTGGCAAGGGTTGCTCTCTAAGACTTTCACGGTTCCTTTCATGGTCCACACAAATAGTAAGGAATTATACTGCATGCTTTTCATCCCTGGTCCTTATCCTTGCATAAGATGACCCATCATCCATCACCTTGGTTTCCATGTGAGTAGCAGTGATGTATGGCTGCCCAAGGATGAGAGGGTATGTAGACATCTCCTGTACAAAGAAATGTGTTCATCTTTCACATCCCCTATAGTCACCTTTACATTTGGACAAGCTCCGTACAGCTCCCTTGATGAGTTCTTTGCTGCACAAATCATCCATCCATAATTTATATCAATTGGCCATTTTCCTTTTTGATAAAGACTCTTTGACATGACGTTAATTTTTTACCCATGATCTATCAATGCAATGTATGGCTCTTCTAAGTCTCCCACTTTCATTAGGGTCTCTGTAGTCACTCTTGCCCAATGACTCTTAGAGAAATAACTCTTGTGAGTGGTCTCGAATTCATCTTCGTCATCCAAGAAGCGAACATGTTTTACTCCTCCCCTAGACTTGTAGCATCCAACAACAGTTTCTTCACCTTGCTCGCCATAGATCTGTACTCCATGTGCATTTAAAGTCTCTTCTTCACCTTGTACATGGATATATTTAGTAAGAGATTTCCGCTTCCTCTCTATGATATCAATTATTTCTTCATGAAACTCCCTCTTTGCTATTCCAAGGACCTCACCCAAGGTAAATTCAACCTTACTGTTCAAAATCCTCTCTTCCAAAACCTTTTTGAGATCAATTGCTGCCTCTATATCATATTGGAGTTTGTAGGCCGGACCCTTTGCTTTAGCTTTTGTTGCATCCTTCTTCTTTTCTTTAGAGGCTTCTTGCATAAGCACTTCGAGGACAGGCATCTGTTGCGGGGAAGGTGATCTAGGAGGCACTATGTCATTTATGCCCCCACTCCTCGTCGCCCGTTTTGAAGGCCCTTCATCCCCATTCCTACACCTACGTTTCTCTTTGACAATAGCCTCATTGGCTTGACATTTGGCAATGTATGCATGCACTGACAAAGAATCTACACGGTCGTTCCAACCTGTTTCTAGCTGAATGCAGTCTCCAGTTTCATGTAAAACCTATGTAGTCATTTTACCCTTCATAGCGGATTCTATAGCGCATGGCCATAGCTCTCCAATACCATTAGATTCATCTTCTCCAACCTTGAATCCTTTTTGCTTTATAGGCCCCACCTTCAACCCATAGGAAGCTGCCTCAACCATTGAGATCGCATGGCTAGTAGCCATGTCCTCAACTAGGTTCTTCATCCCACCTTTGCCAAAGTTTGTTCCGAAGAGCTTACCTGTTTCACTTAAATGAAATTTTCCATCTTTAAAGAAAACAAGCTCCTTTGTCAAAGCGTCTCTTAAAATTTCACAATCCCTCCTTCCATGGTCAGTACTATCACACCATATGCATCTATTTACAAATCCTTCTCTGTTTTGAGGTCGTTTCCCTGTAGGTTGACCCGATGGTTGCCCCTTTTCTTCTAGCCTTGTAAGCTTTAACTTTAGCTCTTGCATTCCCTTGACAATATCATCTAGAATGGACTTGTAACTCTTTGGAACCACAATAACAGGCTTTATGGGACTCTCAGGAATGCTTGTGGGTTGAGTAGGGTTAACTATCATCTTGTCTCTCCGTCATTATCACTTAGCTAGCAGTGAAATTGCATCTTCAACCTCATTCCAATCAGTCTTCAAACCCTGTTCCACATCCTTATCCTCAAGTAGTAGCTCTAACTTCTCTTTAATCTCTTTACATGCAGCTTGCAAAAAGAGCTCTGTCTTCTTCGAGTTTAGTGTAGCCTTTTCAGTCCTTGAAAATTGATCATATTGGCGTTCAAATTCCCTTAGCAGTTTCGTAGGCAAAAGACCCTCTTTTGGCCTAACTACCCACTCTAAAAAAGTCCTCTTTGGCACCCTTTCGTAGTCTTCCATGAAATACTCTTCTTTTAAAGATAATTCGAATGCTTCCCAAGTTGCCCCATGCTCATTTCTAATTCCCCTTACACGCTCTTTGATCTCCGGAACCACAGCAAGTTCAAAACTTTGCACCATCTCTGCTTCGGGAACTCACTAAAGCTCCATCTCCTTTGCATACCCACAAAGATACTTTGTTACATCTTTATCATTAAATTGGTCCATTTTCTTCGCCACAGATTGAAGCGCTTTGGTTGAGGAAAGCTCCCTCCTTTCCGCAGCTTGTTGCTTTTGCATAAACACTGTAAAAACTTGAAACATTTGCATTGTGACTGGATCAAACCGAACCCCCTGTTGTTCTTGTTGATCCATATTTTTAAAGCTTTGATTTGAAACTCTCAATGAAGCTTTTGAACCCTCATCCTAGACTATTTCACGTCGGGTTCACAAAAACTGTGTCAAGAAGTGCGCAATGCGACTAGGAAAGCATCGGGCCTCTAACTGTGAGGATCCGTAGCAAAATCAAGCAATGCGTAGATGATTTGAAGGCAAAAACACACTAAAAGAGAACAAATCTCCAGCCATGAAAGCTCTGCTTTGAAAAAGAACCAAGGTTAACTCAAAACTCTTGTGTGTGTGAAGATTAGGTGTAGCCTCGTTCCCAATCATCGTAGATGCAGTGCTCATTCGACCTATGAAAAACCCTAAAATGATGCTTCAATTCCTCGTCATGAACATTTCATGGAAGTTTCAGTACTTCATTGGAGAATCCCAAGTGTTTATTTGAGGAGGGGAAACCCAAATTGGAGGCCTCACAACCTCAAACATGTAGTGGAAGCTGCACGGGACTACACTAGCACCCTGTAATGGAATGGTTGTATCTCCTTGCTTATATGCCCAAATGAGCTCATTATTGGCTCTAAAACTTCTCCCTCAGTTTAATCAACAACGGAATCATCGTTGATGTGGAATTTGGAACCATTTTGTGGTATTTTTAACCCAAAAATGACCCTTTTTGTCCGTAAAATGCCCAAACGAGTGGGAAAAATCCCTAAATTTGTGGAAAAATCCCATTGGGCTCAAATTTCATGTTGAACCTCATTTGCCCACTTGGTAATCACTTTGGACGCGTCTTTTATGCCCGTGCACGAAACCTGCTTTTTTTGGCCAACATCGTATGCATTGAATTTTCTAGGCAAAACGAGCGTGCCACTTCAAAACACTTGACATTTGTACATTCCTAAATCAAACTAAGCATGATTTAATGTGTTAAAACATGCCGTGGTTCCACGTCCCCGGCCTTGCCTGCCCGACAAGGTATGTACACGCCTGCAACCATGGCATCTGTTTTCGCGTATATCACAGTATGTAAATTGTAGCATTTGGTTCCACACATTAAAAATAAAGAGTGACATAGATATTTTTATTTTCACATTATGCACGTGCCAAGGCACGACATCGTTCCCTGCCTCGTAGTCCATTTCTTATTACATGATCATGGTATATTTCAAGAAAGAGATAGCAGACCTAAATTTTTTCTGTTAATTTGATATTCAAGTCCATACCATGACCATGCAAATTGTTTGATTATTTTGGTATTGAAGTGTCCTTGTCACAACAATATTTGGAAAATCTTGTAATCAACATGTTCAAGGACACTACATTTTGGATAGAAAGCTTGTTAAGAGCTTTAGTAAACATTAAGCTAACTTTGATGTATATGGTTGCTAGGATTTCTATCATCTCAATCCCTCTTGCTTCCGTATCAGCATTCATCATCATCCTCACTACCATCATATCCATTATATCTATCCTTACAATTATCATGCTCTTTACAAGTTGTTTGTCCACTGCTTCCATGTTGCTATAATCCTTTCTATATCAAGTTTCATCGCGGTCTTCATGATCTCTTCCTCTTTCATACTTCTCTCATGTCGATCATGTCTGTCCCAATCTCCATAATCATGTAGATCTTGTCTATATTGTGATCTCCATCATCATCTCTTCTACGACTTTTGCAAATTGTCACGTCGCTCAAATTAGTCACATTATTGCGCAAGATCCTTTTGTAGATCGTTGATTCTCCCTCCACCATTAGTGACAGAATGCGTGTGTTTCTACTTGTTTCCAGTCTTGCTTTTAGTGGATTTGATGAAGTTCTCAGGAAGCTCAACACCATAACCTTAACCCATATTTCTTGATCTCTCTTCACAACATCATTCGTGTTATAAATGATACGTGTGGCAATTTGCGACACATGCACAACTTTCGATCACGAAAGCCCACAAGCTGCACAAAAAAGTGCTCCATGGAATTTCTATCAACTAGATTCCTCTTGCTTTGATGTCTCTATGTTCATCATCATCGTAACTTAATATGGATTATATCTATCCCTGCAATAATCATGCTCTTTGTAAGCCCTTCAATCACTATCTATGTGGCTATCAACCCTTCTATATTTATCTTTATGTGTCTTCATCTTTCATACCCTCTCTGTGGTCTGGTGAAGCGTGGCATCTATTGGTTCATGGTTTTATTCCTACATTGCAGATGGGGCACTGGTGGTCATAGCTAATTGTAGGCAAATGAATTCCACCAAGAATAAGGGGCACGTGGAATTATCAACCTAGAGAAGGTTGCATACTTGACTTAAGGATGCCTTACATGCAGCACAAAAATCACACAACAAAGTTAGCAAACCCATGGGTTAGGCTAAAATTGTTATAGAATTGACATTTTATTATTTATTGCAGCTGACATGTGGAAAAGACTAGATCAAGCTTGGCCTATGCGAATGGATTTGTATATCATATACATTTTATTATTCAAGTGCTCTTTATGAGCTTTGGCCATTTATGACCGGCCGGCCAGTTTGTACTCACTTTGACCATTCAAGAATCTATAAATTAAATACGTGCAAGAGGGAAATGGTCACTCTTGCACGGGGGGAGATTGCACCCAGTGTGCGTCTCATTCTTCTCTCCTCTCTCGCCATGCCACGCATAGCACTCCGCTCTAGGAGGTGTTGCTCCCTTCTTGGATACATATGGTTGTTTTGCGGAGCATGATTGTCTCTAAGACTCTCTTGAATGGCCTTGGTGAGATCTGCTAAGTCATCCCAGATATCTTTAACTCTTTAGCAATAGGTTTCATGGTCATTGGCTCATGCCCCGATGCTTGCAAGCTAGTAGATTTAGGCTCAACAGACACTCTTTCTCCTTGAATCATTAAATTGTCCTCCAATTGGATTGCATTGGTGGTGACTGCTTCCCAAGTGGTGATTCCTCTAATGACTAGGCCATCGTAGATATCCTCATGTCATAATCCCTTAATGAATATATCTAGAAATTGGTTATTATTGAAGCACTCATTTGGATTACAATGAGAATTCAAATGCTTCAAGCGACTAATAAAGTCTCTCATGGACTCTCCTCCCTCTTGTTGGACCTTCTGGAGCTGAGATGCTACACCCCAAAGTACTCCCTCTCGTATGTACTCTTTCAAAGACAGTCTCCTAAGAGTGGGGTAAATTGTTTTCTCTTTCACCCTTAGGGTTCTATACCAATCCCCAGTCTTCCCACTTAAGGTCAAGTTTAAAGCATTACTCTTATGCAAATCATTGTGTTCTCCTAGGGAATCGCATATTTGTTCAAACACTTTGATATGATTTCTCACATCCCCGTCTCCACTATATTTTTGTGTAAGCTTGGCTATTTGTACTTCCTTACTTCTAGGCTCTCTATCCGGCATGTTACACATGCTTTCAGCAATGGATCGACCAATAGCACGAGCAAATGTTGCCAAGTCACCTAATTGAGCAGGCATTGTGGGTAAAGGCGCTCTTGGAACTACCTGTGGAGTAGGTATTGGCATTGGGCTTGGCGTATAGGAAGCCCTTGGGTTCCAAGTTTTTTAGTACACACAAATGTAAAGGGTCCGGTAAAGACTGCATCTATGTGTGGATGTAGATACTATGTGAGTTTCATTGACAACCATATGCGGAAGGTATGGGTCTACTTCATGAAGCAAAAAAGTGAGGTGTGTGTGTTTTTTATAAAATTTCAAAGCTATGGTTGAAAACAGACTTGGAAACATGTAAAATGTCTGAGGTCAGATGGAGGGGGAGAAAACTTCTCCATTGGATTCAATGGTTTTCTGAAAAAACATGGAATTCAGAGACAATTTTCATGTAGGTATACTCCACAGCAAAATGATGTTGTTGAGCGGAAGAACAAGCACATTGCAGAAGTGGCTAGAGCATTGATGAATGAGAAGAACATGCCTCATTGTTATTGGACTGAGGTTGTTACTATAGGTGTCTACATTGTGAACAGGACCCCTGCTGCTGCAGTTCAAGATATGACACCTGAAGAAAGGTGAAAAACCAAATGTATCTGATTTTAAAGTGTTTGGATGTATTTCTTATGTGCATGTGCCGGATGAGCTAAGAAGTAAGCTTGATTTAAACTCGGGGGGTTCCCCTCTTAGACATGTAAGTTACCACGTGAGTTTCAAATGAATGGGTTTTTTTTATTGCCAGAATTTAAACATTTTAACAGAATTATATGAACAGAAAGGGTTTTGTAATGATTTGAGAGAAAAACCCTTAATTTTTTGGAGAAAAAAGGGTCATTTTATTACCTTAAGCATGTAAGTAAAGGGTTTTTTTTTAATACCCTTTGAACTCATCTTATATGAATAATTTCTTAAAGGTGCACGCCGTGAGGATCCGTAAGCAAAAAGAATGTGTGTTCATTGACTATTCCCTTGAGTAGAAAGGGTACAAGTGTTACAATCATGTCACGGGTAAAGTGAGGGTGAGCAAGGATGGATTTTTAATGAAATGGCAAGTTGATATACTGATGTAAAAGACGATTCGGGGCTGATGTACGAGAGAATGTGGCTACAGAAAGGTGCATAGCCATGAGTTTTGAGTGGGCCGCAAGGGTCCTCTAGTGCAATTCATGGTGAGAATCCATGGAGTGACATGCTACGTGAAAGAGTAAGTCATGTGAAATATTTATATTCTCATTTCAAACATGTTGATGTATAGCTACTAATGTTTTGGTTCATACTTCAAGATGGTAGTTGTTATGTTTATGGTTATGTTTAAGGTTATGGTTATGATTTCAAAATTCGGTTATGGTTCTGTTTTGATTATGTTTAAGGTTGTTAGCATCAAGCTAACCCATGTAACATATTTCAGGAGCTTCATTGCAAAAACACTTATTTTTTGATAAATCGGGAATATTGTAACTCCTATTTGACGAGTGGATATTGTAGTCTATGAGCCGAAGCTATAAGCTTCTAGATTGTATCAATTAATCCTTGGTTAGAGCTCCCATATGATTAGTTTTTGACCTACAAAATCTTGGCTAAGGTATAAAAGCCAACTTTGTAAAGGTTTTATTAAGTTTTGGATAATGAAATACACAACGTGAGCTTACGGTTCTCTCCTCTTTCCTTCTCTTTCTTCTATCTTCCTTGTTAGTTGTCACATTGTAGCGCCGTCTATTGCTTTGCAACCACAGGTAAGAGCTCTACGCATTGACGTAAGCATATCATGATAAATCGTACTATTTGACGTAGTCGACCCGCGACCTAAATTTCAGCGTAATTAGAAATTTAAGCTAGGAAATCACAAAGTAAGTATAGGCATGGTCTCGCGGCATCATTGCTAAGCATTTAGATGCATTCGGGGTCAGAAACAACTAGGTCAAAATCCCACAGCTGTTAATAATCGCATTTTTTGCCACTCATTGAAAGTGAGATTTGAGACCATAAGCATGTGTGCTTAGGTATTATATACTTGTCCTAGAAGTTGTATAGCATTTGGATGTCGTTTGGCATTGTAACAATCATGGTTTGCTTGTCGATTAGCGACTAGCTTTTGATGACTTAGGTCATTTGAGTGTAGCTTGAGTTAGATGCGAGTTGTCTGTTGTTTTCCAAGACATTGACACCGTCTTGTAGCCTCCATGCACTAGTCAAGTCAGATTTGTCTAATGGATTGACAATTATGTTCATGGTTCTCGCTATGTCTGCAATAAGATAAGAGTCAAGCTAATAAACCCACCCACATTTGGCACCATTGTCGGGGATCGAGTAGACCTGAACTAGGAAAAACGAGAGCGTCTATTGTAGTTGTCCATTAGCTTCCTCTAGGATCACCTAGAGTTAAACTTTCCCTTTAAAACCACATAGCTTAAGAGTGTCGTCTTTTGCTATGTAGAGGTGGAAGAGCGCTCATAGTCCACCCCATAGCGTTGCTTACATGCTCGATCCAGAGTATTGGAATTTAGATCTGATGTCCAACACAAAGGTGGTAAGCGATTTCTATCATGTGGTCAACACATTCTACTCCAACGTTTAGGACCGAATTGATTGCATCAAAGAAATGAGTGCATTTAGATTAAAAGAAGGTCCTTTTGCGAATGATTTTGTACAGGTAATGAAAAAAGAGCAACCTGCATGGAAGTGGTGGATGATGAATGGTGGAGAGCATTACTCTACCTTACTCCCATTGCAATGAAAGTACTCGCAAAATGTGCAGCAAACTCAAGTTCAGAGAGAAACTGGAGTATGTACGAGTATATTCGCAACAGACTATTAGTAGACAAAGCAGAAAAATTAGTGTATATGTTTTGCAACAAAAAGATTTTGAATCACATCGAAAGTGCTGGCTACGAGGACAAAATGCCAACCTGGTTGTATGATTGTCAAACCAAAGATGAAGAAGAGTTCAATGTTGGTGTATCTCAATGCACTGTAGACGAAATAGAAGAGAATTTGATAATAGATGTGGAGGTTGAATTACAAGGAGAACCACAACACTCAGACTTAGAACCAGATAACAACTCAACAGATTCAATATAGCTTGAGAGTGGAACGAGTAAATGTCAAAAACCATTGTAAAAGACCTTGTATTCAAATGTGGTTTGAGTAATTACAATGCTTCATATTCGCAATAGTACATAGTATGTCAATCTCAATTGTGTTGCCTTGAACCAGCATCTTGCTCATCAAACAGATTTCTAATTGTGCTAGGGGTATCTTGGCGTGCTTGCTTGAATTTATATTCATTTGCCATGCCAAACATAATATATATTCCTTGTGGAATATCTTGTGAATAGATTGCGCATCGACTATTATTTTGCATTAAACGAATAAGAGAACTAAATGATAATAATGACCACATGTCAATGTATAATATCCACTCCATCCATCAAAATTCTTGTAGCAAATTGGACATTGGAAGATGAGGATGCATCTGAAGTAAACAAGGGGACCAAATCCGGATGCATGACAAGGTGGCTGATGTGTGTCCCTTGTACAAGTATTGGATTCACTCGCTGTGTCAGATTTTGAACGTCCTAACTTAAGCAGTGAATGCTTTTCTCCATCCGGACTTGTGAGGGTTGGGGTGTCTGGGTATAGAAAGCCGTGTTATTTCTGTATCTTTCTCTGCCAACTGTGTCGTGTAAATATCCTTCTCTCTTTTTAACTATAGGACGACGCCTAATACGAATGGCAAGCATAATACTTTTCTTTTGATCTGGCGTCATATTTACACTGGACAATAAAAAACAACATATCAAATACAAATTCATGGTTACGAATGACACTAACACTCTCACACTATTTCAGGTAAACCCTTAACCACCACTTGAAGACTTTAAGAAATGTGCAAGGAAATATTGATAAAAATTGAAAACAATCTTCACTTAAAATTGCAATCTGTTACACGTGTAAAATGCAAATCAAACAAGTGGTTTATAAGAACTTAATTCAGATCCAACAATACATGTTAATAGTCTGGCACATTTCAACATATATTGAATTTTTAACTTATATTTTTCTCCGTGCGCACATACGAATTCAAACAAAGCACACACCGACTTAAAAACTTCAAAAACATTTAAAACATTGGAAGTATACAAATTGGACTAGCAAATTGTGTTCACACACTTTTTTACATAGAATTTATGTAAATGTAGCAATCAAAAAAGCGATGATAATTGATGCTCTTTAAAAAGATACAAAAGAATATTTAACAGGCAAATTGTGTGCATTTAGATTTTTTATAGAGAATTTATGTAAATGAACCATTGAACATAGCGATAATGCTTGAGAGTCCTTTAAAAAGATAAAAAAAGAATATTTAACATGCAATTTGTGTGCAAATACTTTTTTACATATAATTTATATAAATGGAGCATTTAAAATAGCAATGATTGATGAATAAAGTATCCTTTTCAATATGATTAGCTAGTATGTAATTTCAAATGGACAATTAAAACCAACAAAATCAAACAATTCATACATTTTGTATATGAAATACTCTTCACAGCCGCGTTACCAACCAAGTATTTCATATACTTAATACTTAAAAAATTAACTGCAATGCACATACAAATTATATGACGTTCGTACGGCCGGGTTAACGACCTGAACGCAACATTTAGACAAAAACAGATGCTTCTAACAAACGACACTCTATTAGCCGCGTTACCGATCGAGTGTCGCCTGAATCTAAGGAGAAACAATGGCTTGCATACGAACATCATATAGCCGCGTTACCGATCGATGCCCATATGTTTTTTGGGAAAGGGGAAGGGAAGTTGACTTACCATAAGGATACTAGATTTTCCACATAACCGACGTAGTACCCAAACAGTAAGCCAATACTTACCACAAGGACACCATCTTCCCCGCGTCACTAAGGTGATGTCCCCGTAATAAGCACTGTTTCGTAGAACATCTTACATACACACTCCCATTGTGTGGTAAGGTACCTTATTACTGCTGTGCAATATGACAAAAGGCACGCTACCACACAACGCATAAACACACACAACACATACCCGGATCGTGTGGTCAGGTACTCTGTTGTTGTTGCGCACTGCGACACAATTGAGGTGAGGTGTCTCTTATGGTTAGGTCAATGGCTATTTTGTGTTAGTATGTTGGTGGTTAGTATTAGTAATCACTAGAAATTTAATGATATATTTACAATGGGTAGAATGAGGTGGATGGTTGAAGTAAGATGGTTGAATGAAGTGAGGAAATCCTTGTGATGGTGAAGCTTGAAGAAATTTTGGATCAACCTGTGTAGGTTCTCAAAATGACTATCGATCCTCTTCGTCTTCTTCTCTTCTTTATGCCACCACCACCAAGGTTGATTATTACGATGAAAATGAAAATTTGGTTGATGAGATCTCTGAATTTGCAGAGCTTAAGCATGGTTTAAATTTTATGTATATAGAGAAGGGGTAAGATAGAATTGTACTTTGGAAGTAATAGAGAGAGGCATAGGCATGGTGTATGTACATGTAGAGCTCATATGAAAGCTATGGAAGTAAGAGGGGAGGTTAATGGTGAAGAATGTGAACGAAGCCATGAAAGTTGCAGGTTTGAGTGAGCGATGAAGAGGAATGAGAGTGTGTGTGTGTGGAAGTAGGAAAGGAGGTTAGAGAAGACTATGGGTTACTTTGTGAGAAAAGTGGGCAGATTAGGGTCCACTCAAAAGATCATATCTCACCGGTGGTTGCTCCATAAATTATCAAAATTTTTGAGGTGATTATTCAGCTCTCCTTCCACATTTTCTCTTTTGACCACCGCTTCAAATTTGGAGAGGAGATGGATATAAAAAATCCCACCAAAATACCTACTTTTCTTCACAAAAAATTCTTCAACGGCCCCCCTTTTGTTGAATTTGTATATGGCTCCAAAGGTGAGCCTCTCTTTGCGTGATAGCATGACCTAATTGATTCTTAGGCGTTTGAAAATATGCACGGTTGTGGATTATGCATAAATATAATATATGGATATGATGAAAAAAAAGGTTAGTATATAAACAATTCGTGGAATCTAGAATAGTGTCAGCTATATATAAATATAAAATGGAAAAAAAAATATATATGAAAATATAAGGAATCAAATGAGGGGATTCTCCTTTTTTATTGAAGTATATTTATTTACAAAAGATAAGAAAAATTACCTCTAGGAATAGGAATTTAGTGAAAGGCAATGACTGACTGTGAAAGGTATTTTTGAGGTTTTTCCTTGGAGTGGATTCTCACCCAAAAATAAGAGAAGATTGCATGAAAATATTTATATATGGAATAAAGAGTATGCAAAATGGTAAGAAAAATTGTGGTAATGGTAAATCAATGTACATAGCATACATAGGCAAATCACATACACCTAGGTAGAATAATTAAATAAATACCAAAATAATTATAATAAAAGATCCTTATATTTAGACCCTATATACAATGAAATACTTATACACAAAAGGGCCATAATATACTTTGGATTTTATTTTTATTTAATTTTTTTGGCTCAAGTAGCCCAGTGACTAGCTAAGTGAGGGTTTTTTCAGGAGATATGGGAAATGTCCCCTAACTCACACACGCCTATGTACAATGAAAAGGTAAGGATAGCCACAATGTTTAGGTGATTTTGGTAGGGTGAGATAGCTCACTATGACAATTACGGAGAGCCGAAAAACGACTATCATTAGCCCTCCCCTAGGATGATGGTACATTCATGTACCATCAAAAGGTATATTTTCCAAATAGAGTGGTTCTGAGTCCTCTATGATATTTGGTCCCTTGACAGGATTTTCATTGTGTGGATTCTTGTCACGCTCATGCTTCATGCAACAAAACTTATAAGAGATAGTAGATCTTTGGCATTTCTTTGGTAGATCCTTTGGTAGAAGGCAACTCAAGTAGGGCTTTAGCCGATACCCATTTACCTTTCTAGAGTGCTCTTTACCATTCAAGTCCATAAGTTGATAGTAACTTGAATTGAAAGCCATCTTGACTATGTATGGCCCCTGCCATCTAGTTTCAAACTTGGCATCAAAACGATTATCAAGTCGATTGTCATACCTTAGCACAAGATCTCCTTCATTGATTCCTTTGTTCTTTAGTTTCTTGTCAAGCTTCTCTTTTGCTTATGTAGCTTTCCTCTTGGCACTCATAGGTTGCTTCTCTTTTCTACTCAAGATCCACTAATGTAAGAAGTCGATCCATCCATGCTTCTTGATCATCTTGTGCATCTCTGCCATGAAGCCACATTGTTGGAATGTTGAGCTTGATAGGCTGCAAGGCCTCTTGACCATACACCAAGTGAAATGGTGTGAACTATGTGGTCTCCCTGTATGTGGTTCGATACGCCCACAAGGCACCATCCAAGAAGTCATCCCATAACTTTGTCTTGTTTTGCACCATCTTTCTAATGATGCCTACAATGACACCATTAGCCTTCTCCACCAAACCATTTGACTGTGGGTAGTAGGTGTGCTATGATGATGTAGAATATGAAGCTCTTAACAAACTTCTTTGAGTAAACCCTTTTTGAATCCTGGACCATTATCAGAAACAATCTCCAGAGGTATGCCAAATCTACAAAAAATATTAGTGTAGACAAACCTTCTCACTATTTTCCATTTACCCTTGCCACACTTTGAGCCTCTACCCACCTAGTCATGTAATCTACAGCCACTAGAATGTAGAGTTTACCATTTTTTGTTCTAAGAAGAGGACCCATAGCATCAATGTCCCATTTTTCAAAGGGTCCATTTGCAAGCACTATTTGCCTCGGGCCATGTACCAACCTTCTATTTCCATTTACCTGACAATTGTGACAGCTTTTACACCAATGTTGGACATCCACATGCAAGCTTGGACAAACATAGCGTGCAAGCAAAATCTTCTTCACAGTTAATTTTTGGTCAAAATGACCACCACATGTCTCTTCATGTAAACCTTTTAGAATGGCTGGAATTTCCTCGATAGTTGGTACTCTTCTGCACACTTGATCCTTCCCTCTTTGATAGAAGCCTTCTAGGAAGAGATAGAAACTTTCCTTCTTCATGAGTCTCCTTGTCTGAGCTTTTGTGAAGTCTTGTGGAAACTCGCCCTCCAAAATGTAGCCAATAATGGGAGCCAATGACTCCAATCCCTGGTATCTTGGTTGCTTGATAGCTACTGCCACCATGATGACCTGCACTTCTTTCTCAACACATGTAACTGCTTGTTGTGCAAGTAAATCAGTATTTTCATTCTGTTTCCTAGGAATATGATACAATTTCGCTTCTTCAAATTGATTAAACAACCTACAGATGACATGAACCTTTGTCCATAAGCTTTCATTCTTGCATGCCCAAATGCCTAAAATTTGCTTCACAATGAGAAGTGCATCTCCCTTTACCATGAGACATTGTATACCTTGCCAATGCACATCTTTAGGCCATGAAGTAGTGTGTCGTATTCTACTTCATTGTTGCTAGCTGAACCTGGTAGACTGACCTTCTCTTTCATGACCACCTCTCCACTTGGGTTGAGCAACACTAGCCCTCCCCTTGCTTTTCCTGTGGCTCATCAAAAAGCTCCATCAAAGAACAAGGTGAAAGCATTAAGAATACTTTTTGGTGCTGGCAATGATAGGGTCTTTACTTCAGGCACCTTAATCTCCTTCTCATATACTCTATAAGTGAGAATCCATGCCAATTGTGCACGCACACTTCTTCTACCTTGAAAGAGTATTGGAACTCTTGCAACTCCATAATCCACTTTGAGATCCTAGTACTAAGATTCATTTGAGATGACACCCAAGGGAACAAATTTTCTGAAGTGAGAATTACAAAAAGTTTTGGTAGCAAGTAGGATCTAAACTTTCTCACTGCAAACTTGAGAGAAAGCATCATGAGTTCTGCTTCAGTGTAGCCCCTCTCCAAATCATTCATGACCCTACTAGAAAAGTAGATGGGTCGCATCCTGGTACTGTGGGGATCTTGTTGTAGCAAAATAGCCCCAATTGTTTCTTTCCCAACACTAGAGCTAACAAAGAATGTGTATCCCAACAAGGAGGCATAAGTGTTGGTAGTTCTGATAGAATGATTTTGATGTTACAAAAATATTCTTCAAGCTCATCAAACGAAACAAACTCGACTTGGTGTGTTAATTTTTGCAAGGGGTGAAGTAACTCTGAGGCTAAGTGAATGAAGCGTGACATATACTTCACCTTTTGAATGAATGAGATGACCTCTTTAAGACTCTTGGGTGATGGTAGCTCAATAAGAGCCTTTGCCTTTGAAGGATCCACTTCAATGCCTTTGTAAGAAACTTTTTGACCAAGCAAGATCACTTCATCCTCACCTATGTGGCACTTGTCGGGGTTGAGTTGACCTCCCGTGTTGTAGAGTTTCTTCAAACCCTCTTCTATCTTTTGTAGATGCAATGATTTTGAGCTTTAAATGCAAAAATCGTCAATAAAAACCCTAATGGACTTTCCAAAAAATGCTTGAAACACCATGTTCATGAAGCATTGGAAAGTTGCAAGAGCATTTGTTAGGCCAAATGGCATGACTCTGAAACCATAACAACCCCAAGGAGTGATGAAGGTTGTTTTCAACTGATCCTCCAATGCGATACTTATTTGAAAGTAACCTAAATAGCCATCACACACAGTGTACTTCTCATGACCAGCCACCTCATTTAGTATCTCATCTTGAAATGGCAGGGGAAAGTGATCTCTTTTTGTTGCCTCATTCAATGGACGGTAATCCACGCACACCCTCCACTTGTCGTTTTTCTTGAGAGTGACAACAACAGGAGAGACCCACTCTGAATTTTCCATTGGATAAATGAAACCTGCTGCTAGAAGCTTCCTTACCTCCTTGAGTAAAGCCTTCTCCTTGATGACTCCTAGCCTTTGTAGCTTTTGAGCCTTAGGTGTGGCCTCTGGCTTTAGCTCGATCTTGTGTTGAACATCATCTACTCCACGCACGTCGATGTACTCTTTAGCAAAAATCTTAGGAAACTTTCTTAGCACACATTTGAACTCCTTTCTTTCATCCTTTGTAAGTATGGTAGACAACATACCTTCTAGCATTCCTTCATCTTCCACATTTTGGTAATCTTGAGGACCTACCTCCTCCAAGCCTGGGCAAGAGGTTTCTTGGTTGCTTGGCTTAAACCTTACCCCCATGACTTCAATGGAAGACTCCTCTTCCATAGTTCTACCGCTACCTTCTTCTTCCGAAGTGCTATCAGTCCAGTCTTCCTCCGTATCACTTTGCGATGATTCTTCATGGAGCTCCTCTTGACGTTTCTCCTTTATGTCAAAGACAACCTTCTTATGATTTTCATTCCTTCATATCAACTTTCCACTTTCCCAATCCTGCAAAGCTCGCATTTTCATTAGCCATGGTCTTCCTAGGATAAATGGATAGCCACTTCCCTTGGTTGACATAACATAAAAATCCACTACCTTCTTAATGCAAAAGGCTCCACAAAAACATTTTAACAAATGCCTACACACCTAGCCTTGCTATTGTTTGCCATCTTGACTTTGATTTCATGTGTCTCAGGAATGTGCATGCCTAGTCTTTGCATGAGTCCCTCTGTCATGATGCAAATTTGTGCACCCCATCCACTAGACCTTTCCTAACCAATCTTCCTTTGACGTAGCAATCTAGCACAGGTGTAATATCCTCATTCATTTCAGCTTGTGCAATTTTTACAACAAACACACTCTCTTTTACCTTTCTCTTACTGCTAACTGCCTTTGTTAAATCCCTCCTAACTTGTGCACATAATGCAAGAAACTGAGGCCATGAGATATCAAAACCCTTACCTCTCATGTCTTCCAACAAGTTTTATGGAGCCATACCATGTCCAAGTGGGAAGTCTTGGAGGTTGATACGACGTCGAGTCCTCTTAGCTTCCTTGGTCTTTTTTGCCTTCTTTTCTCGTCCATGGTCACTTTGTGACGTAACTCCTTCTTTATCCTTACCTTTTCCTCGGCCACGCTTAATATACCATTTGCTTCCATGTCAACCTCTTTTGAATTTTTCACCTCTACCACATGCACATTTGGGTCTGGCAAAGGTGGAACTCCTTCCACTCCTCGTGGAGGTGGTCTTGCTCCATTTGACCTTTGTAGAACCCGTGGTTGCTGACTAGTTCCTTCACCTACATTCATCACTAGGTAATTCAAATTAGATCTCCCTGGCTCCCTACGGGGCCAAGGACAATTATACATCCCATGTCCAGAGTCTCCGCAATTCCAACATTGCAAGACTCTCCTAGGTCGTGGATCTCGCTCTTCAGACTTCTTTGCTTGTCCCTTTGGACCTACAGCTTATGCAAGCTGAATTCACAGGCTACTTAAAGATTCATTTAACTTCTTAATCACTTCTATCGTTACCTCAGGAAGCTCCCTAGATGTCGATGCTTGTGACTTACCTTTGGGTCGAAGACCTTCTATTGGAACCTCTCAGGCACTTGAGTTTCCTACACTTCTTGGAAGCTCTAATTTCAGTTGCATCATAGGTGGCAGGTGCATCCGCCTCTACCTTTACCTTAAGATCAGGAAAGAGGCCAGCTATGAACCTCTCCTTCTATAGAAATTCTGCACCATCACTAGGATTAGCAACATTTTGTATCCATAGAGCCCAAAGACGTAGAAACTCTTGCTTGTACAAGTAGTAGTCATTTAAATATTTTTGCTTATGAGAAACAATGTCTTGCCATAGTTTTTGAGTGTTTTGGGGATCAAAGAAGTATTTTGAAACGATTCAAAACTTCCATGTAATTACCCTTAACTTCCTCAGGCAAAGAGTCAAACCAAGTGCTAGCATCTTTTCTAAGGACCACCTCAAACATTTCTACACGTTCTTGATCACTTACTATCCTCTTAATACGGCAAGACATCTTGAAATTCGCTAAAAATAATTATGCATCCTCTCCAGGGTCTCCAAAGAAAAGAGGATATCCATACATTTGGCGTTGGCTTTCCATTGAATTGGTTTCAAAGTGACGCACTTTTTTAAAAAAAAGATTTACACAATAATATTTTCTAAATTACAACAAAATAAAAATATGCACATCAAATGATCTATGATAATCAACAAGAGGTAGGATGATAGGGTTTGGTGATGCAAGAATTTCTCCTACTCTTTGGGCACCAAACATGAACACCATACGTTGTTGAAAATGGATCTTTCTACTAATTGCAACGTTTATTCTAATGTGTGGAGTGAAATGGAAGGGAAAATCCTCTATTCCTGGGCCATTATCCATGGTTTATTGAATGTACATGGTAATCCTAAAACAATTTGAGTAGCTATTTTAATGTGTGTGTGTGTGTGTGTGTGTGTGTGTGTGAGAGAGAGAGAGAGAGAGAAGGAGAGATTCATCATTAAGCTCTCTATGGTTAGAGAGAAAAAGAGAGAGAATCATGCTACCATTTACAAGGACCAGTGATTGATGGGCAACAACCTGACAAGCTTTATGAATGTATGTGTGGAATGTTTTCGTAACATTGAGTGACATCCGCAGAGAAGAGATAAAAAAATTTCTCAGGGAGGCTAAGCGTGACCTCAATAAAGGTTTTACAAACCAGTATGGATTGTATTGGATTTTACGAAAACCCGAACATATTTTCTGTTTCTTGGTACGTACTAGTTCAAATTCGGTTAGCATGAGATCCAGACATAAAGTAATGTCTTTAGTAATATTTGTATAGATACCATTAGACGTGTCTGAAATCCCAAATTTTGTGTTTGTGGTGTTTATAAGTTAGGAATAGCACAGGTAGTTTGACTTCCTCAAAGGGATAGCCAATATTTCTAAAGTGATCTGTGATGAGACTAGTGGCATCATTAGGGGATAGGTTAAGTAAACTCATCCCCAACATGACATAAATGAGTAGCCTTTCAGGAAATATTTTTGCAGATAAAAGTAGGACAATTAGCAGCCTTATCTAAACCCACAATAAACCATTTTTTGCGAAAGTCTTTGAAAAATTAAGCTACTGTCAGGTGTGATCCAAGTACCAGTAGTGAACAACCAATTGTGTGGCACGAGAGTAATTTTTTGAAAAAAAACGTTTTTCAACCAAATTGGTTAATTCCGTTAGGAATGCCTTCTCCAGTCAGAGAGTATTGACTAAGTCAGTCAAGCAGTAAAGTAAAGTTGAAAGGGCTAGGTAAGGGTTTTTTGTAGACACCAGAATTTGATTCAAACCTTTACCAATGATCCCCTGAAGTGTATGATTATTAATAATCCTAAGATGAATAGTGCAAACATGCTTTCCCAATTCACTCGCAAAACAATTCATACTCTCCACAAGAACATTTATGAATGGCACTATTTTGTAGAAAGTCATTGTTGTAAATAAGAACTTTAATAGGTTGATGATATGTCACATTTTTCAGTAATATAGGTTCCCAAAAAGTATATTCACAAAAAGTAGATTTAGGAGGAAGTCAATCAAGGAGTTCATTGTGGTATAAACGGTGTACAAAAATTTGATCACCCGCCGAAGATTTGCCGAAAATAGTCTTTCTTTCGCAGAGGCGAGAAATAACTTGCATACCAAAATGAGCCACATGTCAAGGAGATGTTGGATAGGTGTACTCCTTCCTTTTCCTCTTGTGTAACTATGATATTTTCCTCTATTAAAACCAATAGAAGAACCAAGAGTTAGAAAACATGTAAAAGAGTTGTTGGGGGTAGTTAGTGGGTTAGGTCTTTTGAGAGATGGGGAGTCATCATCCTCAATACATGGTTTGAGTAGTCTAGTAACCATTTTGACTCCTTTGTAGTTGGCATAGGTGGTGAGGTATGTGCCAAGCTCATCATATTTGAGTTCCTTGAGGATGTCAAGCATTAACTTTTGAAAGGCATTGAAGGCAATCTGAGCAATAACAAGTATCTAGCTTGTCCACCAAGCCAGGAGTAGATTATAGATAAGTGGAAGTCAACAGGATTCTCACGAAAGAGTTATTCCAAATAATTAACAATGTACCCAAAAGCATGGTCAAACCACATAATGTTGGATTCACAGACCACATAATGTTGGATTCACAGGTGGCCTTTGGGTTAAGGAATTCACAGTCACATTTCAAGTAAGGTCAATAGACATTCCAAATTGATTATGTAAAAAAGTCAAGGCTACTCTTGGCAAACTCCATATTTTATTTTGTGCGTATGTAAAGGACATCATTTGGGGAATATTTAGTTTGGTCAACAAAATTGAGGTTAAAGGGGCCTTTATAAGCTCCCCTTAAAGTGTCCTCCTTTGAGTATTTTGAGCCGATAATCTTCAATTGTAGAAGTTGGTAGGTTGGCAAGGTATACCCAAGTTTTACTAAGTATGGGTGTAGAAAAAGCCTTGTTAGGAAGTATCCAAAGTTGGATCCACTTCAAAGGATTCCACTTCAATTTGTCTGACTGGTATGAAAGGGAAAACTTTATTAGAGACTTTTGGAACCATCTCTAAAAGGGTAGAGTCACTGACAATGCATAAATTATTTTGAAAGTTTTTAATAACTTCTAGAGTAGCATTGTGTCTACAGAAGAGGCCACCATTTTGTGGGACAATAGGGGTAGCAGGAGTACTAACGGAGGGCCTTCTAAACAAGGAGAGCTCCCATCCTAATTGAGCCCTTTCTTATGCCAACAACAACCTTGATCACATGCACTCTTTAGCAAGCAATCATTTTGGAGACCATTCAACACTCTGAGGGATGGTTCAAGCACCACCCAAAAGCGTTCCACTTTTCTCAACAGCTTGTGGGCCCTTTCTTCTTGAGGGAGGAGGGCACTCTCTTCACTCGCAACATCAGATGACAAATGTGTGCGTCTTTTATTGCTAGCATCCTGTGATGCATCTCTTGTGCTCTTGTATCTCGTGTTAGCCATAGTCATGACTCAAAAGATTCAGATAGAAATTCTGAATTACATCAGAGGATGATCTTCTCTGATGTTATATTATAATCAAAATGCAATACGCTATTACAATGTCTCGTGCTCTTTATAGTTTCTTCAGGTAGAACTGTACTCATTAACAGGTTTTGTTTGCAGAGGAGAGTTTTCTTTCTGTCAAGGGCTAGTCTCACATGGTGATGATTGAGTTTGGGAAACTAACCAAGAAGCAAGGGGGGGAGTGTTCGCATGTGTATGGCTCCAGACAGCATCTGCAGCAGCTGTTCTGCGTGTTCCCGCAACTACCCCATCTTGGAAGAGGGCCTCTATTTCCTCTAACTCCTCCTTGCTGAGCATGATTTTGAGTGCCTCCGCATTCTCTTCGAGGTTTGAAATCCTGGTGGTGCCAGGAATAGGTATCACATCATGCCCCTGATGCTGCACCCAAGCTAGGGCAAGCTGTCCCGGGCTACATCCTTTCCTGGTTGCAACTTCATGCAGCTGTAGAAATAATTGTTCGTTCTTCTGCAGATTTCCAGTTGAAAATCGTGGCTGGGTCTTCACAAATGATTGTAGATTAGTACCAAATTAGCCTTCTGCAAAGAGCTACAACATATGCACGCAGAGTACGGTTTTCAGGCACTCAAGTCCGTGATTCATACCTTTCGAAAATCTGTGTCTAAAGCACCCTGTAGAGTCTTTGCCCCGGCAGAGAAGAACCCACATCCCAATGGGCTGTAGGCAACAAAACCAATGCCCAATTCTCTGCATCACAACAGCAGAAAACATAAACAACAGCAAGCGGAAGGAATTCCTCGCTAAAATGCAGTCTCAAAAGATGCCCAAGTGATCGGCTCCTTGAGACTCACAAGATCATGGACTGTTAAAGAGGTTGAGAAGGCCATGGATATCCTCCTTTGGCACCAAAGACTAATCCATGCCTTGTGCTTGATTCTAATGGTTGCTACCACGGTCCACAGAGCCTTTTTAGTCTCGACACCACATGAGTGAGCCTACACGACGACTACCCTTGTGGTCATTAAAGATGAATTAACATTCTGAAAACATGTAAATTTTGTCCATGGCCACCCTCAAATTACCACATGCACATTTGCAGACAAGCTAGACCATAAGGGGGTGTTGTCAATACATCAGCGCAAGTGAAGTCCGGCTTTGATCGACGAAATCCCCGCTGTTTCACCGCATGTTAGTGGCCTGGAGTCTTGAAAAATTGCATTCTGCAAGCCACATGGTCATGACAAATAGGTAATAGCCCTCGACTAGCCCGAGGTACTAACATGGCAATCTTGGCGACAACAAGCTTGTGGGTAGTTGGTTCAACTGATTTCCATTTCATGGCTGTCAAAATGGCGGACCCACAAGAACTTGCAAGCTGTGTCAAGCACATCAATACCTTTCTTGAGCTCAAATCAGATCAGACAAGCAGTGCCCATTCCTGACCATAAGGGGATGTTGTCAATACATCAGCGCCTCGAAAATAACAATGTACCTGCATGTGGGTATGATCTCATCCTCCACATCTCGAGACCAAAGTGACCACTCAATTTGTACAGCTGTGATCGGGTGGACAGCATGAGCTCGTCGGATGGTGGATGCAGAAGCCTCAGATAGCCCAAGATACTTGACCTTTCCTTCCTCTACCAGTTTTTTCATTTCTCCCACCTAGCAAAATTTGAAGAATCGATCGGGTGTAAGGGTCCATGTACCACTACTTAATGCACTCAGACGCATCGACATTGTCTGAAAATGGTCATCAACAAATTGCCTACTCAAGGGGCGCACGGCTTACAGTGGCTTCAATCGGAATCGTGGTATCAACACGATGTAGGTAGTACAAGTCGATATACTCCACATTGAGCCTCTTCAAGCTGGCTTCACAAGCGCTACGGACATAGCTGGGGTGCCCACAAACCACAAACTGTCCCTGGTCATCAAAGTAAAGACCAAATTTTGTGGCCAGTTGGACCCTGTCCCGAGGGATACCTTTCAAAGCCTGCGCAGATCACATGACAACAAATGTTCATTTTTTTCTCTACTCAGATGTTCATTTCATTGCAAGTTGTGTACAGGTATAAGAGAGGGTTATTCAAGAAGGGGATGTGCCCAAGTGTTCTTTACCTTGCCGAGAAGGATCTCGTTGTTGAATGGACCGTAGACATCAGAGGTGTCGAGGAAGGTGATGCCGAGGTCGAGGACCGCATGGTGAATGAGAGCAATCATGTCCTGCTCAGGCTTGGCTGCCCCGTAGTGCCCCGACATGCTCATACAACCCAGGCCTTGCCTAGACACTTCCAATCCTTGAGATCCCAGCTGGACTCTTATGGACATTGTGTGTGTGTGTGTGTGTGTGTGTGTGCGTAAAAGAGAGAGAGAGAGAGAGAGAGGGGGGGGGGGGGGGGGGGGAGGAAGTCCGTGTAATTGCAGCAGATGACGACTAATCGAGGGCCGAGGCTTATTTATTGTCTAGTTTTCGTCATATCACGCCTCACGTTTCCTTTCCTCACGTTTGTCAAAGTTTTTTGATGGAGTCTACAAGTTAATAACTAGTTTGCCTTTTGATTGATTCCCTGTGTGAATGTTGATTGATTCCCTCTGTGAATGGTGTGAATTAAACAAGAGGAGTCTCTTATTCTGAAGGCTTTGAAGCATCTCTTCTAGTAGCTTTCCCCTAAAAAAATTTGATCTCGCATCACAAATGAGATTTTGCATCACAAATGAGATTTTGCATTGAAAGATGTATGGAGGTGAAAATTTGTGCATTATAATAAAGATGGAGAGAAATGCATTTTGTGCATTTGCGGTGCTTGTGCAAACATGAGAGTTATAGAAAGTAAGCTTAAATAAATGCCCACAATCGACACCATGAAAACTGCAAACTGTGAAGTCGCTCGCTGTTGCTAACGCTCACCCCCCCACCATCGGATCCTCTCTCCCTCCTGTAGCTCGCGAGGCCCTGCTCCACCCCCCGCGCGCTGCCCACTGCCCCTGTTCCTACTCCCGCACACCCGTGCTGCCCCAGCCCGCCCACACCCTCCCTGCTCGCGCTCGCTGCCCTTGCCCGCCCCCCCCCCCCCCCCCCCCCCCCCCCCCCCCTCATTTGCCTGCCCTCGCACCCCTTTCGCCATCGCTGCACCTGCCCGCCCCTTGCCTCAGCCCTTCGACTTACCCCCCCGGCTCCTGTTCTCTTTTCACCTTCCGCCTGCCTGTAGGTTGTTTTTTCAACTTGCTGGTATACACCTCGACACTAACGCCCCTATCTTTTCAGCAGCAGACACAAAATGGCGGCCTCTGCTCCACCTCAGAGGGACTCCACAGAAGCCCCCTCGCCCGACACCGCGGAGCCGACCCTTCGACTTGCTCTTTCGCCAGAAGAGCAAGCGAGCTTGATAGCCGAAGTGGAGCGCTTGCAGGCCACTTCGGTTATCTGTAAAATCATCGGCACTCAGCCCAGTCGGGGCGAAGTTCGGAATTTAGTGCAGGCCCGTCTTCTCTCCGATGTGGGCAAGATTACAGATGTCCAGATCCTCGGGAGAGGGTACTACCAGATCGAGCTTGAGTCTGCAGATATGGCGACCAAAGTGATTTCGATGAGCCCGCTCGGCATCAGAGCAGCTCGAGCTTACTTCCGATGTTGGCAGCACGGTTTCAACCCTATTACAGATGTGCTTGAGCTGGAAGTAGACTTGCCGATTTCGGTTTGCTTTACAGGCCTGAGACGAGAGTACCATCCCCTCCTACCCAGGATTGGTTCCATGTTTGGAACAGTTTTGGAGTGTCCACGCATGGCAGCTTCAGTTGTGGCCAAGGCCGCAAGTCTACCTACTGTGCGGGTTCTTGTTCGTGACACACACTCCCTCCTCAAGGTGGTACTGCTGCCTAGGGTGAGTGGGGGATGGATTAGACAGAATGTGGAGTATTCAGTGTAATTGCAGCAGATGACGACTAATCGAGGGCCGAGGCTTATTTATTGTCTAGTTTTCGTCATATCACGCCTCACGTTTCCTTTCCTCACGTTTGTCAAAGTTTTTTGATGGAGTCTACAAGTTAATAACTAGTTTGCCTTCTGATTGATTCCCTCTGTGAATGTTGATTGATTCCCTCTGTGAATGGTGTGAATTAAACAAGAGGAGTCTCTTATTCTGAAGGCTTTGAAGCATCTCTTCTAGTAGCTTTCCCCTAAAAAAATTTGATCTCGCATCACAAATGAGATTTTGCATTGAAAGATGTATGGAGGTGAAAATTTGTGCATTATAATAAAGATGGAGAGAAATGCATTTTGTGCATTTGCGGTGCTTGTGCAAACATGAGAGTTATAGAAAGTAAGCTTAAATAAATGCCCACAATCGACACCATGAAAACTGCAAACTGTGAAGTCGCTCGCTGTTGCTAACGCTCACCCCCCCACCATCGGATCCTCTCTCCCCCCTGTAGCTCGCGAGGCCCTGCTCCACCCCCCGCGCGCTGCCCACTGCCCCTGTTCCTACTCCCGCACACCCGTGCTGCCCCAGCCCGCCCACACCCTCCCTGCTCGCGCTCGCTGCCCTTGCCCGCCCCCCCCCCCCCCCCCCCCCCCCCCCCCCCCCCCATTTGCCTGCCCTCGCACCCCTTTCGCCATCGCTGCACCTGCCCGCCCCTTGCCTCAGCCCTTCGACTTACCCCCCCGGCTCCTGTTCTCTTTTCACCTTCCGCCTGCCTGTAGGTTGTTTTTTCAACTTGCTGGTATACACCTCGACACTAACGCCCCTATCTTTTCAGCAGCAGACACAAAATGGCGGCCTCTGCTCCACCTCAGAGGGACTCCACAGAAGCCCCCTCGCCCGACACCGCGGAGTCGACCCTTCGACTTGCTCTTTCGCCAGAAGAGCAAGCGAGCTTGATAGCCGAAGTGGAGCGCTTGCAGGCCACTTCGGTTATCTGTAAAATCATCGGCACTCAGCCCAGTCGGGGCGAAGTTCGGAATTTAGTGCAGGCCCGTCTTCTCTCCGATGTGGGCAAGATTACAGATGTCCAGATCCTCGGGAGAGGGTACTACCAGATCGAGCTTGAGTCTGCAGATATGGCGACCAAAGTGATTTCGATGAGCCCGCTCGGCATCAGAGCAGCTCGAGCTTACTTCCGACGTTGGCAGCACGGTTTCAACCCTATTACAGATGTGCTTGAGCTGGAAGTAGACTTGCCGATTTCGGTTTGCTTTACAAGCCTGAGACGAGAGTACCATCCCCTCCTACCCAGGATTGGTTCCATGTTTGGAACAGTTTTGGAGTGTCCACGCATGGCAGCTTCAGTTGTGGCCAAGGCCGCAAGTCTACCTACTGTGCGGGTTCTTGTTCGTGACACACACTCCCTCCTCAAGGTGGTACTGCTGCCTAGGGTGAGTGGGGGATGGATTAGACAGAATGTGGAGTATTCAGGTCTCCCGAACCAGTGTTTCATTTGCAGACAGATTGGCCATATGGTAGAGGCCTGTCCTTGCAGGAGACCTCGACCCACAGCGCATGCGCAGCCGCAGCATGCCAAGCAACCAGGTACACAGGATACACAGGCTGGTACTTCGATAGAGACTAGTAACCAGCCAATTGATGGTTGGTAGCAGGTGCCTGGCCGCCGCCGTCAGGGGAGAGCTTACCCCATTGCTCCTCCTGGTGGCCGACCTACTGCAGCTCAGCAGCACTGGGTTCCGATTGGGAACCGTTTCGACCCCCTTCAGTAGGACCTACCTGAGGAGGCCCCGTCCACTTTTGTTCCTCCACCATCGCCTCCTCCTCCCTCAGCCGCTGCCGCCCCGCCTCCCCCACCTGCTCCCCCCCCCCCCCCCCCCCCACCTCCACCTTCGCCCCCGCCCCTCCCCTCTCCTTGATGGGGCCCACAGCCTCGTCTTCGGACCCCTCCGCCACTCCTCCTCAGACACAGGGTACTGGCCACGTTTCTGCCGCGAGGCGTTCTCTTGGTAGTGCTTTCGCTACGAGCCGTGTGGCTCGTGAGGGACAGCCCCACTTGAGGCCGCCTTTTCTGGTGCTCACTTCTCCCTTTGCAGCGATCCCCAAAGGTCTGACCAGCTTCGACATTCGCAGACGTTGGGATTTCTTCGATTACAGCTTCACTCGGTTTTTGGGTGATTCCTCTTCTGACTTGGAGGAGGCCAGCTTTCGAGTCCATTTCCTCTTTCTTGCAGCTAGAGGCAGTGAGGCCCTGGACACAGCGGTGGGTTTCTCCTTTCCATTGTGTGGTAGGGATACCACAGAGTGGACCCAGCACAAAGTCCTAGACTGGCTCCAGACACAGGCTATTGAGTTCTCACATCACACAGGGGACTTAGCAGTGACAGATCTGGTGCAGACACTTTGGCCTCTTGCCAAGTTCAGCGTGACACCTCCAGATGCAGCAGGTTGCAAGCACATTGTGGTACACTTTTTTGCTAACAATCAGTGCCCTCCGTGTTATATTTTTGTGCATGAGGATTCTTGGACAGAGGATGTAGCCCTTCGGGCTGCACGCTCGACTTGGGCCTGGGCGGGACAGTCACTTCTTGCACGCTTGTCTAGAGGTCGTTCGGACGCGGATTACTCCCCATCCAAACCGGCCTCAAAGATAGCGAGGTTGGTTGTTGTTGCAGCATCTGTTTCTCTCACTGACTCCATGAGGATCATCTCATGGAATGTGCAGGGATTAGGAGGGCCCCAGTTTCAACGACAGAGGGGTCGGCTACGTCAGGAGCTGCAGAGATGCCTTGTGGGTGGTGAGATTGACATTCTTATGCTATAGGAGCATCATCTTTGTGAGAGCCGCATTCGGCGTTGTGGTCAGATTTTGTGTGGTCGCTATGAGACTTTTTGGTCAGCTGCTTTTGGACTTGGAGCATCCAGGGTGGGGTATGTATGACTATTGCGGAGTCTCTATAGCAGGCCATTGTGGGCAGAGGGATTATTGTGCCAGGCAGGGCTCAGTGGATCACTATGCAGGTTCAGGGTTGCCTTGTGGGCTTCCTGATGGTAACTCTCTTCATATCACACATTTTCAAACACCATGGATTGCCAACATCCATCGTGTTAAATAGAGATCCTAAAATGACCAGTAATTTTTGGAAAGGTCTCTTTGAAAATCTAGGTACAAGATTGAATTTCTCTTCGGCCTATCACCCACAACGGATGGCCAAAGTGAGATAGCCAATCTTACGGTACTCAATCTACTAAAGACTTAATATGTTACCAAAGTAGATCAATGCTCACAATGAGAAAAGTACTTACCTATTGTAGAGTATGCTTATAATAATATTATCCACACTTCTATAGGAAAAGCACCTTTCGAAATCATTGTGGGAAGGCCTAAAAGTCCCTTGCTACTCAAAGTACATGGGAAAATATTTGTTGCCGATCAGTATAGCCATGACCTACAAGAATCTTTTCAAAAGATTAAGGAGGCTATATCCATCTCTCAACAAAGACAAAAAGTTGTTGCTGACAAGCAGAGAAGGGCCTTAACATTCAAAGAAAATGATTGGGTCTTGCTTAAGTTTCCCAAGAAGACCATATTAGGTAAAGTGGGAAAATCCCAATTCCCAGGTTGGACAACTTTCAATATATCATGTACAAAATATAGAGATTTTGTCAAAAATTTGAGTTTTCTTAAGGTCTCATTCGACTTTATGCACATACAATACACAATGAAAACAACTAAAAAACCATGGTTTCAATCAATTGGATTATTAGGAGACGAGTATATTGCATCCATTATCGTTGTCTATGTTCTACTGTCCTACCTACAGCTTATCTCAACATGGAGAGCTTGGTTTCTAGGTCCACCACTTGTCCAAGTTAATGTAAAGGTGACTCAAGGTTCACAACTTGTGAAAGCAAGGATCCATTGAGGAATACAATCCACTTGGCTATTTTTCCTTAATTTATTGCATGTGACATTCAAGCAAGGTCCACTTCTAATCTATAACTTCTTAATTTGAGGCATGGGGCATACATAAAATATGTAGCATATGCTCTATTGCCTCATAGGAAGGTTGGTTTCAAGGTGGACTTATCCATGCTAGCCTATCTTGGAGAAATGATGGAGCTTGCTTCTCTCCTTGTTTCAATGGAGACTAGCTTGGACAAGTGGTGGACCTTTGCTTCTCTCTATGTTTCAATAGAGTTAGCTTGGACAAGTGGTGATCTTTGAGCAAAACCCCCATGTAAAACATATCATGGGTATTCCAAGTGATTAGAAAGATTACCATTTAAGATATAACCTTATAGGTTGGACAAATGGAGCTTGGATTGGAGAAATAGTGGACCTTTGATTCTCTCCATGTTTCAATGGAGCCTATCTTGGAGAAATGGTGGAGCTTGCTTCTGTCCATGTTTCGATGGAGCCTAGCTTGAACAGTTGGTGGACCTTTGCTTCTCTCTATGTTTCAATAGAGTTAGCTTAGACACATGGTGGATCTTCAAACTAAGCCAACTACTATCGATGTTTCCTAGCTTGGACAAGTGGTGGAGTGTTTCTCTACTCCATGTTTCAATGGATCTTAGCTTGGACAAGTGTTGGACCTTAAAACAAAAACCCCATGTACAACATAGAATGGATTTTCTAGATTTCAATGGAGTCTAGATTTAACAAATGGTGGAGCTTGTCTTCATCCATGTTTCAATGAAACTAGCTTGGACAAGTGGTGGACCTTGTAACAAACCCCCCCATGTACAACATATCATTGGTTTTCTAAGTGATGGGAAGGAATACCATTCAAGATATAAACTTATAGATTGGATAAGTAGTTGACTTTAAAACCAAATTCATCATAATACAATGAAATACAGGGTAGCCAATTCCTAAATCTTGAGACCAAACCTCCCATGCTATTAGAGATAATATATTGGATAAGTGGTGGACCTTCTATTATTTTCCCATGCTTAGTTTAGACTACCGGTACACTTTGCAGCTATAAAGGTTGGACGAGTTGTGGAGCCTTATTTTTATCCATGTTTTAATGGATCCTAGCTTGGACAAGTGGTGGACCTTGGAAAAAAGCTTCCATGTACAACATATATGAGGTTTTCCATGTTCTAATGGAACCTATCTTGGACAAATGGTGAAGCTTGCTTCTCTCCATGTTGATTTTGGAACTACCTTAGACAAGTGGTGGAGCTTTGCTTTTCTACTCTTCATAATACAATGAAGTATAGGTTGGTTACATGATGAATCTTAAGGCCAAACCTCCCATTTTACTAGAGATGATAGGTTGGACAAGTGGATCAACCTTCTATTATTTCTCCATGACTATATTGGACAATTAGTAGACCTAACATCTCTCTATGTTGTCTAGAGATAAGCTTGGACAAGTGATGGACCCTGCTTCTCTCTTCCCTTGGTTTACTAGTTTGAAGAATTAGTATATATACTTTCTTAGATCTAGCTTGAACAAGTGGTGGACCTTGTATCCACAATCTTAATTCATTACAAAAAAGTATATGAAAAAATAACATAGGAATCTTGGTTTGAAGGTCAAGCAATTAGGTTCCAAATGCACATAATAATATACTTTCCACCCATAATAAAAGAAAGTTAAATATGTTATTACCAAATTGACAAAGGTAACGTCCAAGAATTCTAGCTTTGCATCTTGTCAGATCTAAATCTTCATCAAGGCGACATGCATGTATACATCAACTTTCAAGCCATTCAAGAATACATGCACTTAGATTTCATAGTTTTGTTTTCAAAGTCTTTTAGGTTCTAAAACTCTTTCACGTAAAGTATGTAATGACAAAATTCTTGAAGCAAACATTTGTGCCCAAGAAAAAGATCCCTCTCACATATTTAAAGTCCATGAATTCTCTGATCCATACTTACAAGTTTTATTTTGACATCAAACATCAATTCTCTCATAGTTACAAATAAATGCAACCTCGATATGAATTGACAAAAAATGAATTTCTTTTACTATATGACCCAACATAGGCCCCAATCAAATAAAAAATGAGTCTCCAAAAATTTGGGTGCACTCTAGCAATACATCAGAGTCCCCTTACAATAGGATGCACTCCAATAGTACATTGAAGTCCCCTTAGAGTAGGGTGCACTCCATTCAAGTGTTCATAAAATTGACACACCTTTGTTTTTTTATAAAAAAGACTATATCAAATTATACAAATGTTGAAAGATACACACTAGAATAAAAAAAGCATCTTATGGCCATATTTATTCAATTCTTTCGTGTTGACAAGTACACACCAAGGACATAATTTGTCTCAGAATCACTATACTGATTTACAATTGTGTTGTATGTATAGACTCTCTTATCTCTTGCATACAACCATCCTACCAACCATGGAATTATGGTTCTCTGCAAGAAGTTTTGAAGTTGCTCGGAAGTTTGCCTCCACATCTTTGGAAATATAAGATATGTCCCTGGCATGTTCCACATCACCCTATATGGAGTGTCATAAAAAATTAAGGTATTGTTTGCATCCAAATCCTCAAATATCTTCCAAATATCACTCAAATTTTTGTGATAAACACTTGTAAATCCTAACATAATATTTGGATTTTGGTAATTTTTGTTACTCATAAACACCTTGAACTTGGTATACTGCTCAGGAAAACATTTTTGTGTGATGCGTTGCACCCTTGTTAAGTTATAGCAACTCCATATCCATAGCTCAAAGTATTCAGCAAAAAAATCCAAAAAACTTTGTGCGTTTGGTCGCACCACATGATAAACTTCATCTTTATCCTCCACAAGTCGCATGTGTTGAGCCCAAGATGGCATAGAATCTCCATGTTTCATTTCAATTTTCTTGAGAAGTAACCCCTCTAGATTCAAGATAAGTACTCTTTTGATGTCCTTGAAAGCAAGTGGTAGGTGATAAGGAGGTGATTCATTCCTTGGACAAGGTCTTGGAGGAGGTTGGATGGGTAATTCAATAGTTTTCTTCAATTTATGCAGCATATAGCCAATCCATTTTTCTGTAATGGTTCTGAAATTAAAGAACAAGAACACTTAATGCAAACACAACAATAGACATGAGTTTTACATTGTCTACCCTAAGGTTTTATTAGATACCAAAATCCATCTATGATCTACTCATTAATAGAAAGAAAGTCAAATTAAAATCCTGACTCTTTTTATGCTACACTCTCTCTTAGTCTCAATACCATGGAGGTCAACTAGACTTAAGTCAACTAATAACTACTACTTGTTGTTAAAGGTATGCTTGAAGTGCATAAGGCTTAACCAATGCTCTAGTGTAGAATGGGTATTTAGGTCTCAAGGTCTACCACTTATCCAAGCAAAGATCCATTTAGATATGGAAACCCAAATTTTCTTAATATAATGATATAAAGTGGACAAGTGGTGAATCCTGAGACCAAACCACTCATGCTACTAGGGATAATAGGTTGGACAAGTGGTGGACCTTGAATGTAAACCCCCCATGTACAAAGTATCAGGGGTTTTGAGTATTTCAATCGACTCTAGCATCTTCGAGACATGGTGGAGCTTACTTCTCTCCATGTTTCAATGGAGTCTATCTTGGATAAATGGTGGAGCATCATTCTCTCCATGTTTCAATGGAGCCTAGCTTGGACAAGTGGTGGACGTTTGTTTCTCTCTATGTTTGAACAGATTTAGCTTGGACAAGTGGTGGACCTTGGAACAAAATCCCCATGTAAAACATATCATGGACATTACAAGTGGTGAGAAAAAATACCATTCAATATATAACCTTATAGGTTGGACAAGTGGTGGACCTTAACACCCAATTATTATTAATATAATGACATAGAGTGGACAAGTGGTGAATCTTGTGACCAAACCTACTAGGAAAAGTAGGTTGGACAAGTGGTGGACCTTGAATGCAAACCCCCCATGTACAAAATATCACTCATGCTACTAGGAATAATTTGGTATTAAGGTCCATGTTTCAATGGAGCCTAGCTTGGAAAAGTGGTGGACCTTTGTTTCTCTCTATGTTTCAATAGAATTAGCTTGGACAAGTGGTGAACCTTGGAACAAAACCCCCATGTAAAGCATGTCATGGGCATTACAAGTGGTGAGAAAAAATACCATTCAAGGTATAACCTTATAGGCTGGACAAGTGGTGGACCTTAGCACCCAATTCCTCTTATTATAATGACATAGAGTGGAAAAGTGGTGAATTGTGAGACCAAACCTACTAGGGATAATAGGGTGGACAAATGGTTGACCTTGAATGTAAATCACCCATGTACAAAATATCATGGGTTTTGCGTATTTCAATGGAGCCTAGCATCTAGGAGACATGGTGGAACTTACTTATGTCCATGTTTTAATGGAGCCTATCTAGGAGAAATGGTGGAGGTTCCTTCTCTCCATGTTTCAATGGAGCCTAGCTTGGACAAGTCGTGGACCTTTGTTTCTCTCTATGTTTGAAATATGGTTAGCTTGGACAAGTGGTGGATCTTGGAATGAAACTCCCATGTAAAACATATCATGGGCATTTCAAGTGGCGAGAAAGGATACCATTTAAGATATAACCTTATAGGTTGGACAAGTGGTGGACCTTAACACAATATAATGACATAGAGTGTACAAGTGGTGAATCTTGAAACCAAACCACTCATGCTACTAGGGATAATAGGTTAAACAAGTGGTGGGCCTTGAAATAAAACCCCCTAGAGTGTTTCAATGGAGCCTAGCTTGGAAACATGGTAAAGCTTGCTTCTCTCCATGTTTCAATGCAGCCTATCTTGGATAAATGGTGGAGCATCATTCTCTCCATGTTTCAATGGAGCCTAGCTTGGACAAGTGGTGGACCTTTATTTCTCTCTATGTTTGAATAGAGTTATCTTGGAAAAGTGGTGGACCTTGGAACAAAACCCCCATGTAAAACATATCATGGGCATTACAAGTGGTGAGAAAAAATACCATTTAATATATAACCTTATAGGTTGGACAAGTGGTGGACCTTAACACCCAATTATTCTTAATATAATGACATAGAGTGGATAAGTGGTGAACTTGAGACCAAACCTACTAGGGAAATAGGTTCGACAAGTGGTGGACCTTGAATGTAAACCCCCCATGTACAAAATATCACTCATGCTACTAGAAATAATTTGGTATTAAGGTCCATGTTTCAATGCAGCCTAGCTTGGAAAAGTGGTGGACCTTTGTTTCTCTCTATGTTTCAATAGATTTAGCTTGGACAAGTGGTGGACCTTGGAACAAAACCCCCATGTAAATCATGTCATGGGCATTACAAGTGGTGAGAAAAAATACCATTCAAGCTATAACATTATAGGTTGGACAAGTGGTGGACCTTAACACCCAATTCCTCTTAATATAATGACATAGAGTGGACAAGTGGTGAATCATGAGACCAAACCTACTAGGGATAATAGGTTGGACAAGTGGTGAACCTTGAATGTAAACCCCCCATGTACAAAATATTATGGGTATTGGGTATTTCAATGGAGCCTAGCAACTTGGAGACATGGTGGAGCTTATTTCTCTCCATGTTAGAATGGAGCCTATCTAGAAGAAACAGTGGAGGTTCCTTCTCTCCATGTTTCAATGAGCCTAGCTTGGACAAGTGGTGGACCTTGGAATGAAACACCCATGTAAAACATATCATGGGCATTTCAAGTGGTGAGAAAGGATACCATTTAAAATATAACCTTATAGGTTGGACAAGTGGTGGACCTTAACACATAGTTCTTCTTAATATAATGACATAGAGTGTACAAGTGGTGAAACTTGAGACCAAACCACTCGTGCTACTAGGGATAATAGGTTGGACAAGTGGTGGACCTTGAATGTAAACCCTCTCATGTACAAAATTATGGGTTTAGGGTATGTCAATGGAGCCTAGCGTGGAGACATGGTGGAGATTGCTTCTCTCAATGTTTCAATGGAACCTATCTTGGAGAAATGGTGGATCATCCTTCTCTCCATGTTTCAATGGAGCCTACCTTGGACAAGTGGTGGACCTTTGCTTCTCTCTATGTTTCAATAGAGTTAGCTTGGACAAGTGGTGGGTCTTGGAACAAAACCCCTTTGTAAAACATAGCATGGACATTACAAGTGATAAGGAAAAATATCATTCAAGATATAACCTTACAGGTTGGAAAAGTGGTGATGGACCTTGACAAGTGGTGAAGGATACCATTTAAGATATACCCTTATAGGTTGGACAAGTGGTGGACCTTAACACCCAGTTATTCTTAATATAATGACATAGAGTGGATAAGTGGTGCATCTTAAGACCAAATCCACTCATGCTACTAGGTATAATACGTTAGAGAAGTGGTAGACCTTGAATGTAAACACCCCATGTACAAAATATCATGGTTTTAGGGTGTTTCAATGGAGCCTAGAATCTTGGAGACATGGTAGATCTTGATTCTTTCCATGTTTGAATGGCACCTATCTTGGAAAAATGATGGAGGTTACTTCTCTCATGCTTCAATGGATCCTAGCTTTGACAAGTGGTGAACCTTTGCTTCTCTCTATGTTTGAATAGAGTTAGCTTGGACAAGTGGTGGACCTTTGCTTCTCTCTATGTTTGAATAGAGTTAGCTTGGACAAGTGGTGGACCTTTGCTTCTCTCTATGTTTGAATAGAGTTAGCTTGGACAAGTGGTGGACCTTGGAATGAAACCCCATGTAAAACATATCATGGGCATTTCAAGTGGTGAGAAAGGATACCATTTAAGATATAACCTTATAGGTTGGACAAGTGGTGGACCTTAATACATAGTTCTTCCTAATATAATGACATAGAGTGTACAAGTGGTGTATCTTGAGACCAAACCACTCGTGCTACTAGGGATAATAGGTTAGACAAGTGGTGGGCCTTGAAATAAAACCCCCCATGTACAAAATAAAATGGGTTTAGGGCATTTAAATGGATCCTAGCTTGGAGACATGGTGGAGCTTTCTTCTCTCATGTTTCAATGAAGCCTATCTTGGAGAAATGGTGGAGCATCCTTCTCTCCATGTTTCAATATAGCTTAGCTTGGACAAGTGGTGGATCTTTGGTTCTCTCTATGTTTCAATAGAGTTAGCTTGGACAAGTGGTGGACATTGAAACAAAACTCCCATGTAAAACATATCATGGGTAGTTCAAGTTGTGAGAAAAAAACCATTTAAAATATACCTTATAGGTTGGACAAGTGGTGGACCTTAACACCCAATCCTTTTTAATACAATGACATAGAGTGGACAAGTGGTGAATCTTGAGACCAAAGCTATCAAGCTACTAGGGATACTAGGTTGGACAAGTGGTGATCTTGAATGTACATCCCCTATGTACAAAATATCATGGGTTTAGGGTGTTTCAATGGAGTCTAGCATATTGGAGACATGGTGGAGCTTGCTTCGCTCCATGTTTCAAGTGGTGGACCTTCAATTATTTTCCCATACCTAGTTTAGACAACCCATACACTTTGCAACTCTAAAGGTTGGACGAGTGGTGGAGCTTTGTTTATTTCCATGTTTTAATGGATCTTAGCTTGGACAAGTGGTGGACCTTGGAAAAAAGTCCCCCTGTACAACATAGCTGAGTTTTTTCATGTTTTAATGGAAGAGAGATTTGACAAATGGTGGAGCTTGCTTATCTCCATGTGGATTTTAGAACTAGCTTGGACAAGTGGTGGAGCTTTGCTTTTCTACTCTTCATAATACAATGATGTATAGGTTGGTTACATGGTGAATCTTAAGGCCAAACCTCCCATCTTACTAGAGATGATAGGTTGGACAAGTGTTCAACCTTCTATCATTTCTCCATGCCTATAATTAGACAATTAGTAGAACTAGCATCTTTCTATGTTGTCTAGAGCTGAGCTTGGACAAGTAGTGGACCTTGCTACTCTTTCCCTTGGTTTATTAGTTTGAAGACTCATTATATATACTTGCTTAGATCTATATAATTACTCATTAGTTAGGTTACAAGTAGGTATGTAATTTGTTAGCCTCAAGGGACTTTGAATATTGAATAGTAAGAAAGTCAAGTGCTGTTTGAAGATCTTTTGCTTATCTAAACTAGACTCTAACTCAATAATAAGTCTCATAAGTTCCACGAATTGTCCTATCTAGGCTCCAAAAGAGTCTTAATTGGTTTGTGCTAGATTCTAACTTCCTTGATGGGGTAGAATCCTAGAAAAATGAGGCACTATAAGTTTTTACCTTAGCTCAAATGGATTTTTCACTTAAACTAGACTGCAATTTGGCTATCTAGTATCTTTGTCTTGATGGAGTTTAACACTAGATACATAGTAGTGATATTTAAGCTTCATGTCTCTTCACTTGATCGAGATATGAGACCATACTTTCAAGGTCACCACTTGTCTTACCTAAAGACCAATGTGAGACATGGGAGCAAGAAAGCCATCCGATATTGTTTTAAGGACTATTACATAGACAATCAATAACTTAAGTAAAGCAAAAAGACTTGGATCTTTCACAATTAATAACTTAAGTAAAGCCAAAAAGACTTGGATCTTTGACAGTTTTTTCAAACTAAAAAAGCACAATCTCATGCTAACAAAACTATAAATCACAATTGAAAGTTTTGAACGAGAAAAAGATCAGCAATCTTATAAGAAGGATACTTTTCATTTCATTTGATGATTACAAACTAAAAGAAAGTCTCTCAAGAAATTGATAAACAAAAAATGTAGGTGACTGCTTCATTATTTTGAGCAAACATATCAAAATCTCTATTGATTGAGCTCCATCTAGTAGTATCCTTTGTAAGATCCTGCAGGAAGGAATAAAAAGAATAAAGATTGTTGTTAGATACCATGCACATGAGTGTTCAAGTATGTGTATCAAGAATATATGACATGTCACTAGTACCTTAGGGTTGCTTTCTATCCAGCCTTAGAAGATTGTTCTCAGACTTTCACCTTATTTATATAAGCCTTTGTTGTGGTTGCCTTCAAAACTCCTTTTGTGTTACAACCCAATTGCCTAGCTAAAGTGGTCAATTGTGACGCCTTCATGCTTTCAATGGGTGTACGCTCCTTTGCTAAGATCTCTTGTATTTGGGCTCTTCTCATTTCATTGCGGTGGCTTGTGTCACTTGCATTTTCAATGATAGTTTCATCCCTGTCACCTTTTGCAGGTGGTATTCTTCTTGTAAAGAACACCTTAGCTGACCAAACATCTTTTTCTGCTTCAATACTCCATGATTTGTTTGTATTCACTATCATTTGTCATATAGGTTGTCCATAACGATTAGAAGCAATTAAATCACGCACATCCCTTCTCTCATCAAGCTGAATCAAGTATGGCAGTAGCTCCTCCAAGAGCATATTGTCAACCATCTTCTCAGCATCAAATTGTGGTGGAAAAATGAAATTGTTTTCTGGTGAAATACATCCCTTGTAAGGAGAGTCATCAATAAGCACTGTTCTTTGTGGATCACATTCAAACCCCATGGCAATTTTGGCTAGAGGCTTGAACATTGCTCAACGTTTGGGATTGTCGGGTCTAAACAATTTTTTGAGTTTGAGCGGTGTAGCAAACATCTTGCGACCAAATTGCAAAGAAAGGCAATGTATCCTCAGCTAAGTTGTTTAGTGCTGCAAGGATTTGATACACATTATTCCTAGTAGCTGTCGACCAAATTGCAACATTAAACCTTTGTAAAATAGTCTTCAAGAATTGGATGCAACCTGGCCTGAGTATAATATATCTTTTTGAATCCATTTGCACTGAGTTTGGTGTGAGGATGGTTGAGGGGAACGTTTCAACAATAGACCATTTAAATCCAATATAATTGTAAGCATGGATTTCTCAACATCTACGCTACATGACGTAGTACCAATTGGCAATAGCTCGTGAGTGGACTTTTCAGTCTCTTTTGATGTATGTTGCATTTTTGAAGCATCGATTTTCTTGGTTCTCATTATTGGAAGCTTGCTCAAGTTGCACAACACTAGACTCTAGTATAGAAATATCATCCATCTTGGGCACTTTAGAAACCATAGAATCTATGGATTCTATAGTTGTTGACTGAACCATAGGAGCATTATCCATCCCAATTTGTGAATCTAAGAAAACACACACACAATGGTATCTCAAAACCACTAGAATTTTATTCACCATATTTATATGTAGAACTCCTAGTAAGAAATTTATTTAAGGTAAAGTCGTTGTTAGAATCCTTGCAACCATTTTCAGCATTCGTACACCAAACACACTTGTCTAAAATACAATCTACTAACTCAACATTTTCCATCCTACACTTTATAAAGATGAGTACTTAAAGTGAAAACTAAAAGCCCCTTGTTGAGGAAACATGGATACAAGGTCCACCAAATGTCCAAATATACTACAAGAAAACAATTAGAGATTTGGCTTAGATTTGGATCAAAGGCCACCACTTATTCAAGTAAGATAACTCCACTTGTTTAAGACAGTAATGTTTGAAGCCCCACCACTTGAACCCACTACAATTATTAAATTTAGGTAGTCAAACACACAAAATATAGGTACTCAAATATGGCCTTATACCACCTATGTTAGACAACACACAAAGCATAAGAGCACTCTAGATTCTCGTTGAGCATAAACTAAACAATAATCAAATGTTATATTCACTTGAGATTTCATCCATGAAAAATGAAAATGATGCATGTACTTGAGATTTCCATCCATGTACAATACTTTACAATGTCAAGTAAAGTTATAGTCAGCAAACAACTCTTCTCCTGCTTCAACTTGACAAATAGTCTCAATGCATACATGGCCATATTCTTCTGACTTGATGTGTGAAGAGGTGCATTTATGCCAAGGTGGCAAATTTGGATCAAATGTATAGCGTACGTTGGGACAGACATTTGTACTGTGAGAACTATTTATATAGCCCGACACGTTTCCTTCTTCTACACAACCAATAATGTATGATTGATCTTCCTCTTCTTCTATGTTTGGATCCTCTAGAAGAGAATATTTATAAGCTCTTGGAAAATTTTGCATATCTTTTTCCAGTCTTGAAATCTATACTTATGCCCTCCATAGTTTAGAATAGTCAAACCACTTTCCAGGGTAGTATGCACAAATAGCCCATAACCAGCTCCTTCAATACATGAAAGTCGCACTTCAAAATCCACACCGTTAATATGGAAAATTACATCTTTGGGAATAGGAAAAGTTGGTGTCCCAAAAGGATCTTCATGCCAATCATAGTGTGAAATACATCTAGTTTTTATATCACTTAACTCCTTTGTGTCTGCAAAAAGAAGAAAATATTATGCATAAAATAATGACAATATCAAAGAAAGATATCATTATTTTATAGTCCAATAGGTCCATTGTATGGAAGACTTAGAGTGCCTCTTACATGGTGCCTCCAAGGTTTCCAAAAAATAAAATCATTGGAAAAAAAAGGCCACTGTGTCTCCAATCTATTGCCCATTTGAAGCATAGAGAGAACCAAGGTCCACCACTTGTCCAAGCTAGACATGGAGCATTGACACAAGATCCAACACTTATCCAAGAACCCTATAGTATATGTGGTAACATGGGATGCATTGATGCAACAAAAGTAGTCTAGCCTCCTCATCCATCTCTTTTTTCTTGTAGCCTAGAGGGATTAGTTTCAAGGTCTATCACTAGTCAAAAACTACACATAGAACATTGATACAAGGTTCCACCACATGTGAAACCTATCATCTCTAGTAGCATGGATGGTTTGATATCAAGGTTCACATCGTGTCCTACCTATACTCTATTGTAGCATATAGATTCTGGTTTGGTGGTACTACACTTGTCCAAACTTGGCTTGTTGTTGATATCTGGAGGTAATCAAGGGTCCTCCACTTGTCCAAGTTAGGCATATAAAACAATTGCAAGGTCCACCATGTGTACAACATATGATTGATTATAGCATGCATGGTCTTATTTCATGGGCAACCATCTTCTCTCCAACATGTGTCCAACCTCGGCTCCATTGAAGCATGGAGAGAAGCAAGGTCCACCACTTATCAAAGCTATTATTTTCTCCCAGTGCTTTCAAAACCCATAATACGTTGTACATGGGGGGGGGGGATTCTTGTTTCAAGGTCCACCACTTGGCTAAGATTGGATCCATTGAAACATAAAGAGAAGCAAGCTCTACCATTTGTCCAAGCTAGGAGCCATTGAAACATGAAAACCCCATAATATGTTGTATACGGGGTGTTTTTCAAGGTCTACCACTTGTCTAAGCTATGGTCCATTGGAACATGGAGAGAAGCAAAGCTCCACCACTTTTCTAAGCTAGGATCCATTGAAACATGGAGAGAAGCAAGCTCCATTGTTTGTCTAAGCTAGGCTCCATTGGAACATGGAGAAAACAAGCTCCACCACTTGCCTATTATTGCATAGAGATTCTGGTTTGAAGGTCCACCACTTGTCCAACCTTGCCTTCATGTATGGAGATAATCAAGAGTGCAATGCTTCTCTAAGCTAGGGACATAAAAGAGTTTCAAGGTCCACTACATATACGATCTATGATGGGTTGTAGCATGGGAGGTTTCATTTTAAGGTTGACCACTTCTCCAGCTCCGCTTGTCCAACCTCAGATCCATTGAAGAATGGAGAATAAAGGTGTACCAACTCTCCAAAATAGGCAAGACAATCTCTATAAAACCCATGAATTGTTAATATATGCTATGCTGTGGAGTTTTGTTTGAAGTTCCACTCCTTATCCAAGCTACAATCCATTGAAGCATGGAACTAAGTAAGATATCTCTAGTCCAAGATAGGATCCATTGAAACATAGAGAGAATCAAGGTCCACCACTTGTCCAAGCTATGCATGGGTAATTGATATAAGGACCACTACGTTTTCACCTATACTATGCTCTATCATGGATGGTTTCATATCCCACCAATTTTCCAACCTATTTAGTAGGTTGTATTATGGGGGTTTGGTTTCAAGGTACTTCACTTGTCTAAGGTGGGTTCCATTGAACCATGGAGAAAACTATGTCTACCACTTGTCCGAAATATGCTCCTTTAAAACATAAAAACAAGGTCCACCACTTGTCCAAGCTAAAGTTTCTCTCCATTGAAGCATGGAGAGAAACAAGGTCTACCACCTGTCCAAAATATGCTCCATTGAAACATAAAAGCAAGGTCCACCACTTGTCCAAGCTAATATAACAAATGGGTGTTGGTTACAAGGTGTACCACACTTGTCTAAACTAGTCTTCATGCAAGGTCTACCACATGTCCAAGCTATATGAGCTTGTTTTGAAGGTCTACCACACCTCTTGAAATTAGGATCCATGTAAGGTCCACCTTTTGTCAAGCTATGCATTTAATGAGTACTAAAACTAAGTAAATTGCAGTACTTAAATACCTTTCCAAGCTCATTAAGATTTTGGTCTCTAAGGCACCACCACATGTCTAATCTATGCTCTAATTGATTACTTATGCTAGTTCTCAAAGTCCAAACATAAGCTCCCTTCTAGCAAGGTTAGTTTAAATTTAGGCTCCAACACCTGTCTAAGCTAGGTTCAATTTATGAAGCATCACCATTTAACCATGCTACGATCTAATGTATCATATCAAGGGGGTATTGATAAAAGGTCCAAAACTTATTGAGTTCAAGCTCTTAAGTAATTAAGTCTTTGTGAGTATTAAATGTTATAGTTTTAGTCTACAGATCCACCATTCAAAAACTCAAGTAATTTACTATTTACATTCAAACCTTGAATGCTTGAGATAAAAAATACAAACTCAATCAATACTATATAAAGCAAAATCTAACATTAAGAGTATCAAATCAGTAACAAGAAACACTAACATGCACAAGAAACTCAAAACATACGTGTCTCCATTTCCAAAAAGTCCTCCATTGACAGAGGATGTTGTTGTTGTTGTTCTTCTTCTCTTTGTGGAGAGCACTCCTCTGTAACAGGCACAATGTCGCCTGATTGCGAAGTGGATTGTTGAAGTCCAGCCCATTTTCTATATCTTCATGAGACTTAACAAAGTCTAGCAGCATGGTCTCCACGCTTTTTGCCTCCTCCACACTATCAATTAAGCAGATAACTTCTTTTTTCTGTTGTATTCCTTCTTGTGCAACCAAGGAGCCATCACCAAAAACATCAACAAGCTTGCGGTCTTCAAAAATATGTACGAATGTAGTGCTTGACCAAAGCTCTTTTTTGGCCTCCAAATATTGCAAATCTGACATATCGTTATCTGCTACTTGAAGAAGAGAACAATCAATTGGCATGGGATGTTCCTCTGATCTTCTTCTCAGGTCTTCAAATGCATTGCCTTGTCCCAAGAAGGCAATAACTGTTAGGAATTGAATTGCTCCTTTGCAAGGAGCTGATGGAAAGTGATGCAATGCACCACAACAATGGTAGCTCAGATTATCTCCCATGGCGTGAAAGGCACATTGCAATTTTGTGAAGTTAGTGAAATCCACAAATGCAAGAAAGACAAATCCAGGATCTGTTGACCCTCCAGCAATAGCCAAGATCCCATCCAAAGCATTGTTAAATGTCTCCTCACTCCACTTCAAATTGCCTCCAACGTTTTTTGTCATATCTAAAACACATAAGCCAATAGGCACTTTATTATTGAAGTGGCGCATCAAGTAGAGATTGCCTTCCATTTGTAGGCTCACCACATAGATTGACCATGGCAAATCTCTAGGCTCAGTTTTCTCCTTTTGAAGGTGAATTGCCCATTGCATGTATTTTATTGCTCCATCTGGAAAAGCCATTTTCTTTGTTCCACGCGTCAAACTAGATCTGATCCATTCCTCGCATAGCATTAAAATTGTTTTATAAACAACATCATTGATGTTATACATTTTGACCACCTCCTCCCAGTCTTTACATGGTGAAGACTCATTCAAATTGTTGAAGCCTTCAAGAAGTGCATCTTGAATCAATTTGTCTTGCTTCAACTGCTTGATTCGATCATACATGTCAGTTGCATCACCATCCTTTGCACTCTTTGACAGTAAAATCTTCTCATCTCTAATCTCTTCTTGAATAGTCTTTACCTCTGATTCCTCAAGGCCACAAAGGTATCTAAATACAGTTGTTGGGGGTTTCTTATTCTCCTCTTCTAGATTTTCAATGATTCTATCCAGCAATCATAAACTAAATCAGAGTACGTGACCATGTGTGCCTGTTTAGCAATCCAACTTGCTGCTGCACTCATTCTTGCCAATCGAAGAAAAGCCTAAAAAGAAATAGAGAAATAATTAAACTATTGAGCAAGATTTGTTAATTAAACACTATCAAAAAGACAAAGAAAAAAACTTACATCCCATCCGGCACGAGATGCATGTCCCTCTGCAATTCCACTTGCTGCCTTTGGTGGTCGTCCTGAGAAGATCCATTGACTCCGTAAATGTCTCAATATTTGGCTGTAAGGTTGCTTGACATACAATGCCTGAGCCTCCTCATTTGCAATGGCAGATATAGCAGTTGCAACAAATGGAGGAGCATTCACAACAATGCGAGCCTTTCTAAATTTATACACGCTAATCAGTCTTTCAAAGATCTCTTTGTTGTTTTGTTCATTGTGAAGCAAAACTTTTGCAGCATAGATTGAATGCTGCCCATCAAGAATCCAATAATGATAATCTTTAATTTTTTGCTCCTCTACCTCTTCTACTGCCAAAGGAGTCCCCTTCTTTGATTTTGCATTTCGAACAGGCATCAAATATGCACATGCTGCAGGCTTGGTCGTACTCCGTGAAAATCCAAATAACACACTTTCAGCGTGTTTTTTATCCATAATACGTGCATTATAGTGATCAGGAGCAAGCCAACAATTTTGAATAGGGATATCAAATTCCCTATATTGGAAAGGAAAATAATTTATGTACTTATTCATTCCACCTGTATCTTTTTCTTGTCCTTTCATGGCCTCAGCTTCTAAAACATCTGGATCCACAATTCTCATCTTTGACATTGAACCCTCTGTTGATGAGGATGCCAAAGATGCCTTGTCTACATCCAAAATGGAACTAGTTCGCTTAGCTTCTACTTTCTGCACTTTTGCTTGCTTCTTTGTGGATGGTGGTCGTGAAGCTTTCACCTTTTTTCGTTGTAGTGTGGCAATGATGGAGCTTTGAAGTTGATCTGCTGTGATATTTGGATTTGATTCTGCAAACTTCCATCCTCGAGAAAACATTGTCTCTTCTTTGTTTCTAGACATGCGCTCCAATGCATATGCTCCTGGAGATAGTTGAAATTCTAGATTCATTGGAACTAGAATGTCAATGCATTCCACCTCTGATGACTATCAACTACAGAGACAGATGCTTCCACAACTTGTCCAACATCTTCAAACAAGCTGTCATTCTCCTTTTTGGCAATAAATAGATGCACCTTATGAAATTGTGCACCCTCTATACCATGTATGTCCAAATACCATTTCCTAAGATCATTGCAAGTATAGTCAACTGAGACAGCAACCCTTGCAACCTGTTTTTTTGGAGCCATCTTTCCTGAAACAAAAAAAACCAAATGTTATTTTAACATATACTTTTTTGTAATGGATTAAGTTTGTGTGAATACAAGTTCCACCACTTGTTCAAGCTAGATCTAAGCAAGTATACATAGTGATCATTTAAGCTAGTAAACTAAGGGAAGGGAGAAGTAAGGTCCACCACTTGTCCAAGCTCAGCTCTAGACAACATGGAGAGATTCGAGGTCTACTAATTGTCTAATATAGGCTAACTATATTGAAACATAGAGAGAAGCAAAGGTCCACCACTTGTCCAATCTAGGGTCCATTGAAACATGGAGAGAAGGATGCTCCACCATTTGTCCAAAATAGGCTCCATTGAAACATGAAGAGAAGCAAGATGCACCATGTCTTTGAGATGCTAGGCTCCATTGAAATACCTTAAACCCATGATATTTTGTATATGTGGGGTTTAAATTCAAGGTCCACCACTTGTCCAACCTATTATCCCTAGTAGCATGAGTGGTTTGGTCTCAAGATTCACCACTTTTCCACTCTATGTCATTATATTAAGAAGATCTGGGTGTTAAGGTCCACCACTTGTCCAACCTATAAGGCTATATCTAAAATGGTATTATTTACCACCACTTGGAATGCACATGATAGGTTTTACATAGGGGTCTGGTTCCAAGGTCCACCACTTGTCCAAGCTAACTCTATTGAAACATAGAGAGAATCAAAGGTCCACCACTTGTCCAAGCTAGGCTCCATTGAAACATGGAGAGAAGGATGCTCCACCATTTGTCCAAGCCAGGTTCGATTGAAACATGAAGAGAAGCAAGCTGCACCATGTCTCCAAAATGCTAGGCTCCATTGAAAAATCTTAAACCCATGATATTTCGTACATGGGGGGTTTACATTCAAGGTCCACCACTTGTCCAACCTATTATCACTAGTAGCATGAGTGGTTTGGTCTCAAGATTCACCACTTTTCCTCTCTATGTGATTATATTAAGAAGATCTGGGTGTTAAGGTCCACCACTTGTCCAACCTATAAGGCTATATCTTAAAGGGTATTCTTTCGTACCACTTGGAATGACCATGATAGGTTTTACATGGGGGTTTGGTTCCAAGGTCCACCACTTGTCCAAGCTAACTCTATTGAAACATAGAGAGAAGCAAAGGTCCACCACTTGTCCAAGCTAGGGTCCATTGAAACATGGAGAGAAGGATGCTCCACCATTTGTCCAAGATAGGCTCCATTGAAACATGAAGAGAAGCAAGCTGCACCATGTCTCCAAGATGCTAAGATCCATTGAAATACCTTACACCCACGATATTTTGTACATGGGGAGTTTACATTCAAGGTCCACCACTTGTCCAACCTATTATCTCTAGTAGCATGAGTGGTTTGGTCTCAAGATTCACCACTTTTCCACTCTATGTCATTACGTTAAGAAGATCTGTGTGTTAAGGTCGACCACTTGTCCAACCTATAAGGGTATATCTTAAAGGGTATTATTTCTCACCACTTGAAATGTCCATGATATGTTTTACATGGGGGTTTGGTTCCAAGGTCCACCACTTGTCCAAGCTAACTCTATTGAAACATAGAGAGAAACAAAGGTCCACCACTTGTCCAAGCTAGGCTCCATTGAAACATGGAGAGAAGGATGCTCTATCATTTGTCGAAGCTAACTCTATTGAAACATGGGGGGTTTACATTCAAGGTCCACCACTTGTCCAACCTATTAACGCTAGTAGCATGAGTGGTTTGGTCTCAAGATTCACCACTTTTTCACTCTATGTCATTATATTAAGAATATCTGGGTGTTAAGGTCCACCACTTGTCCAACCTATAAGGATATATCTTAAGGGTTATTCTTTCTCACCACTTGGAGTGACCATGATAGGTTTTACATGGGGGTTTGGTTCCAAGGACCACCACTTGTCCAAGATAACTCTATTGAAACATAGAGAGAAGAAAAGGTCCACCACTTGTCCAACCTAGGGTCCATTGAAACATGAAGAGAAGGATGCTCCACCATTTGTCCAAGATACGCTCCATTGAAACATGAAGAGAAGCAAGCTACACCATGTCTCCAAGATGCTAATCTCCATTGAAATACCTTAAACCCTTGATATTTCGTACATGGGGGGTTTACATTCAAGGTCCACCACTTGTCCAACCTATTATCTCTAGTAGCATGAGTGGTTTGGTCTCAAGATTCACCGCTTTTCCACTCTATGTCATTATATTAAGAATATCTAGGTGCTAAGGTCCACCACTTGTCCAACCTATAAGGCTATATCTTAAACTTTATTCTTTCTCACCACTTGGAGTTACCATGATAGGTTTTATATGGGGGTTTTGTTCCAAGCTCCACCACTTGTCCAATCTAACTGAATTGAAACAGAGAGAGAAGCAAAAGGTCCACCACTTGTCCAAGCTAGGCTCCCTTGAAACATGGAGAGAAGGATGCTCCACCATTTGTCAAAGATAGGCTCCATTGAAACATGAAGAGAAGCAAGCTGCACCATGTCTCCAAGATGCTAGGCTCCATTGAAATACCTGAAACCCATGATATTTCGTACATGGGGGGTATACATTCAAGGTCCACCACTTGTCCAACCTATTATCCTTAGTAGCATGAGTGGTTTGGTCTCAATATTCACCACTTTTCCACTCTATGTCGTTATATTAAGAAGATCTAGGTTTTAAGGTCGACCACTTGTCCAACCTATAAGGCTAGATCTTAAAGGGTATTATTTCTCACCACTTGGAATGACCATGATATGTTTTACATGGGGGTGTGGTTCCAAGGTCCACCACTTGTCCAAGCTAACTCTATGGAAACATAGAGAGAATCAAAGGTCCACCACTTGTCCAAGCTAGGCTCCATTGAGACATTTAGAGAAGGATGATCCCCCATTGGTGGAAGATAGGCTCCATCGAAACATGAAGAGAAGCAAGCTGCACCATGTCTCCAAGATGCTAAGCTTCATCGAAATACCTTAAACCCAGGATATTTTATACATGGGGGGTTTACATTCAAGGGCCACCACTTGTCCAAGCTATTATCGCTAGTAGCATGAGTGGTTTTGTCTCAAGATTCACCACTTTTCCACTCTATGTCATTATATTAAGAATATGTGGGTGTTAAGGTCCACCACTTGTCCAACCTATAAGTCTATATCTTAAAGGTTATTCTTTCTTACCACTTGGAGTGACCATGATAGGTTTTATATGGGGGTTTGGTTCCAAGCTCCACCACTTGTCCAAGCTAACTCTATTGAAATAGAGAGAGGAGCAAAGGTCCACCACTTGTCCAAGCTAGGCTCCATTGAAACATGGAGAGAAGGATGCTCCACCATTTGTCTAAGATAGGCTCCATTGAAACATGACGAGAAGCAAGCTGCACCATGTCTCCAAGATGCTAGGCTCCAGCGAAAAAAATTAAACCCACGATATGTCGTAGATGAGGGGTTTACATTCAAGGTCCAACACTTGTCCAAGCTATTATTGGTAGTAGCCTGAGTGGTTTGGTCTCAAGATTCACCACTTTTTCACTCTATGTCATTATATTAAGAATATGTGGGTGTTAAGGTCCACCACTTGTCCAACCTATAAGGCTACATCTTAAAAGTTATTCTTTCGTACCACTTGGAGTGACCATGATAGATTTTACATGGGGGTTTGGTTCCAAGGTCCACCACTTGTCCAAGTTAACTCTATTGAATCATAGAGAGAAGCAAAGGTCCACCACTTGTCCAAGCTAGGCTCCATTGAAACATGGAGAGAAAGATGCTCCACCATTTGTCGAAGCTAACTCTATTGAGACATGGGGGGTTTACGTTCAACGTCCACCACTTTCCAAGCTATTACCGCTAGTAGCATGAGTGGTTTTGTCTCAAGATTCACCACTTTTTCACTCTATGTCATTATGTTAAGAATATTTGGGTGTTAAGGTCCACCACTTGTCCAACCTATAAGACTATATCTTAAAGGTTATTCTTTCTCACGACTTGGAGTGACCATGATAGGTTTTTCATTGGGGTTTGGTTCCAAGGTCCACCACTTGTCCAAGCTAACTCTATTGAAACAAAGAGAGAAGCAAAGGTCCACCACTTGTCCAAGCTAGGGTCCATTGAAACATGGAGAGAAGGATGCTCCACCATTTGTCCAAGAAAGGCTCCATTGAAACATGAAGAGAAGCAAGGTGCACCATGTCTCCAAGATGCTAGGCTCCATCTAAATACCTTAAACCCACCATATTTTGTAGATGGGGGGTTTAGATTCAAGGTCCACCACTTGTCCAACCTATAAGTCTATATCTTAAAGGTTATTCTTTCTTACCACTTGGAGTGACCATGATAGGTTTTATATGGGGGTTTGGTTCCAAGATCCACCACTTGTTCAAGCTAACTCTATTGAAACAGAGAGAGAAGCAAAGGTCCACCACTTGTCCAAGCTATTATCGCTAGTAGCATGAGTGGTTTTGTCTCAAGATTCACCACTTTTTCACTCTATGTCATTATATTAAGAATATTTGGGTGTTAAGGTCCACCACTTGTCCAACCTATAAGCCTAAATTTTAAAGGTGATTCTTTCTCACCACTTGGAGTGACCATGATAGGTTTTACATGGGGGTTTGAGTTCCAAGGTCCACCACTTGTCCAAGCAAACTCTATTGAATCATAGAGAGAAGCAAAGGTCCACCACTTGTCCAAGCTAGGGTCCATTGAAACATGGAGAGAAGGAAGCTCCACCATTTTTCCAAGATAGGCTCCATTTGAAAATGAACAGAAGCAAGCTGCACCATGTCTCCAAGATGCTAGGCTTCATCGAAATACCTTAAACCCAGGATATTTTATACATGGGCGGTTTACATTCAAGGTCCGACACTTGTCCAAGCTATTATCGCTAGTAGCATGAGTGGATTTGTCTCAAGATTCACCACTTTTCCACTCTATGTCATTATATTAAGAATATGTGGGTGTTAAGGTCCACCACTTGTCCAACCTATAAGTCTATATCTTAAAGGTTATTCTTTCTTACCACTTGGAGTAACCATGATAGGTTTTACATGGGGGTTTGGTTCCAAGTTCCACCACTTGTCCAAGCTAACTCTATTGAAATAGAGAGAGAAACAAAGGTCCACCACTTGTCCAAGCTAGGGTCCATTGAAACATGGAGAGAAGGATGCTCCACCATTTGTCCAAGATAGGCTCCATTGAAACATGAAGAGAAGCAAGGTGCACCATGTCTCCAAGATGCTAAACTCCATCTAAATACCTTAAACCCACCATATTTCGTAGATGGGGGGTTTACATTCAAGGTCCACCACTTGTCCAACCTATAAGTCTATATCTTAAAGGTTATTCTTTCTTACCACTTGGAGTGACCATGATAGGTTTTATATGGGGGTTTTGTTCCAAGCTCCACCACTTGTCCAAGCTAACTGTATTGAAACAGAAAGAGAAGAAAAGGTCCACCACTTGTCCAAGCTAGGCTCCATTGTAACATGGAGAGAAGGATGCTCCACCATTTGTCCAAGATAGGCTCCATTGAAACATGACGAGAAGCAAGCTGCACCATGTCTCCAAGATGCTAGGCTCCATCTAAAAACATTAAACCCATGATATGTCGTAGATGAGGGGTTTACATTCAAGGTTCAACACTTGTCCAAGCTATTATTGGTAGTAGCCTGAGTGGTTTGGTCTCAAGATTCACCACTTTTCCACTCTATGTCATTATATTAAGAATATGTGGGTGTTAAGGTCCACCACTTGTACAACCTATAAGGCTACATCTTAAAGGTTATTATTTCTTACCACTTGGAGTGACCATGATAGTTTTTACATTTGGGTTTGGTTTCAAGTTCCACCACCTTTCTAAGCTAGGCTCCATTGAAACATGGAGCGAAGGATGCTCCATCATTTCTCGAAGCTAACTCTATTAAAACATGGGGGATTTACGTTCAAGGTCCACCACTTGTCCAAGCTATTACCGCTAGTAGCATGAGTGATTTTGTCTCAAGATTCACCACTTTATCACTCTATGTCATTGTATTAAGGATATCTCGGTGTTAAGGTCCACCATTTGTCCAACCTATAAGGCTATATCTTAAAGGTTATTCTTTCTCACGACTTGGACTGACCATGATAGGTTTTACATTGCGGTTTGGTTCCAAGGTCCACCACTTGTCCAAGCTAACTCTATTGAAACATAGAGAGAAGCAAAGGTCCACCACTTGTGGAAGCTAGGGTCCATTGAAACATGGAGAGAAGGATGCTCCACCATTTGTCCAAGATAGGCTCCATTGAAACATGAAGAGAAGCAAGGTGCACCATGTCTCCAAGATGCTAGGCTCCATCTAAATACCTTAAACCCACGATATTTCGTAGATGGGGGGTTTACATTCAAGGTCCACCACTTGTCCAACCTATTATCGCTAGTAGCATGAGTAGTTTGCTCTCAAGATTCACCACTTTTCCACTCTATGCCATTATATTAAGAATATCTGGGTGTTAAGGTCCACCACTTGTCCAACCTATAAGGATATATCATTAAGGTTATTCTTTCTCACCACTTGGAGTGAACATGATAGGTTTTACATGGGGGTTTGGTTCCAAGGTCCTCCACTTGTCCAAGCTAACTCTATTGAAACCTAGAGAGAAACAAAGGTCCACTACTTGTCCAAGCTAGGCTCCATTGAAAGATGGAGAGAACGATGCTCCACCATTTGTCGAAGCTAAGCCTATTGAAACATGGGGGGTTTACGTTCAAGTTCCACCACTTGTCCAAGCTATTATCACTAGTAGCATGAGTGGTTTTGTCTCAAGATTCACCACTTTTTCACTTTATGTCATTATATTAAGAATATTTGGGTGTTAAGGTCCACCACTTGTCCAACCTATCAGCCTATATTTTAAAGGTTATTCTTTCTCACCACTTGGAGTGACCATGAAGGGTTTTACATGGGGGTTTGAGTTCCAAGGTCCACCACTTGTCCAAGCAAACTCTATTGAATCATAGATAGAAGCAAAGGTCCACCACTTGTCCAAGCTAGGGTCCATTGAAACATGGAGAGAAGGATGCTCCACCATTTGTCCAAGATAAGCTCCATCGAAAAATGAAGAGAAGCAACCTGCACCATGTCTCCAAGATGCTAGGCGTCATCGAAATACCTTAAACCCAGGATATTTTGTACATGGGGGGTTTACATTCAAGGGCCGATGTCCAAGCTATTATCGCTAGTAGCATGAGTGGTTTTGTCTCAAGATTCACCACTTTTCCACTCTATGTCATTATATTAACAATATGTGGGTGTTAAGGTCCACCACTTGTCCAACCTATAAGTCTATATCTTAAAGGTTATTCTTTCTTACCACTTGGAGTAACCATGATAGGTTTTACATGGGGGTTTGGTTCCAAGCTCCACCACTTGTCCAAGCTAACTGAATTGAAACAGAGAGAGAAGCAAAGGTCCACCACTTGTCCAAGCTAGGCTCCATTGAAACATGGAGAGAAGGATGCTCCACCATTTGTCCAAGATAGGCTCCATTGAAACATGACAAGAATTAAGCTGCACCATGTCTCCAAGATGCTAGGCTCCATCGAAAAACATTAAACTCACGATATGTCGTAGATGAGGGGTTTACATTCAAGGTCCAACACTTGTCCAAGCTATTATTGGTAGTAGCGTGAGTGGTTTGGTCTCAAGATTCACCACTTTTCCACTCTATGTCATTATATTAAGAATATGTGGGTGTTAAGGTCCACCACTTGTCCAACCTATAAGGCTACATCTTAAAGGTTATTCTTTCTTACCACTTGGAGTGACCATGATAGGTTTTACATGGGGGTTTGGTTCCAAGGTCCACCACTTGTCCAAGCTAACTCTATTGAAACATAGAGAGAAACAAAGGTCCACCACTTATCCAAGTTAGGCTCCATTGAAACATGGAGAGAAGGATGGTCCACCATTTGTTCAAGATAGGCTCCATTGAAACATGACGAGAAGCAAGCTGCACCACGTCTCCAAGATGCTATGCTCCATCGACATACATTAAGCCCACGATATTTCGTAGATGAGGGGTTTACATTCAAGGTCCACCACTTGTCCAAACTATTATTGCTAGTAGCCTGAGTGGTTTGGTCTCAAGATTCACCACTTTTATTAAGAATATGTGGGTGCTAAGGTCCACCACTTGTCCAACCTATAAGGCTACATCTTAAACGTTATTCTTTCTTACCACATGGAGTGACCATGATAGGTTTTACATGGGGGTTTGGTTCCAAGGTCCACCCCTTGTCCAAGCTAACTCTATTGAGACATGGAGAGAAACAAAGGTCCACCACTTGTCCAAGCTAGGGTCCATTGAAACATGGAGAGAAGGATGGTCCACCATTTGTCCAAGATAGGCTCCATTGAAACATGACGAGAAGCAAGCTGCACCATGTCTCCAAGATGCTACGCTCAATCGAAATACATTAAACCCACGATATTTCATAGATGAGGGGTTTACATTCAACCTCCACCACTTGTCTAAGCTATTATTGCTAGTAGCCTGAGTGGTTTGGTCTCAAGATTCACCACTTTTATTAAGAATATGTGGGTGTTAAGGGCCACCACTAGTCCAACCTATAAGGCTACATCTTAAAGGTTATTCTTTCTTCCCACTTGAAGTGACCATGATAGGTTTTACATGGGGGTTTGGTTCCAAGTTCCACCACTTGTCCAAGCTAACTCTATTGAAACATAGAGAGAAACAAAGGTCCACCACTTGTCCAAGCTAGGCTCCATTGAAACATGGAGAGAATCTTGCTCCACCATTTGTCGAAGCTAAGTCTATTGAAACATGGGGGGTTTACGCTCAAGGTCCACCACTTGTCCAAGCTATTATCGCTAGTAGCATGAGTGGTTTTATCTCAAGATTCGCCACTTTTTCACTCTATGTCATTATATTAAGAATATTTGGGTATTAAGGTCCACCACTTGTCCAACCTATAAGGCTATATCTTAAAGGTTATTCTTTCTCACCACTTGGAGTGACCATGATAGGTTTTACATGGGGGTTTGGTTCCAAGGTCCACCACTTGTCCAAGCTAACTCTATTGAATCATAGAGATCAGCAAAGGTCCACCACTTTTCCAAGCTAGGGTCCATTGAAACATGGAGAGAAGGATGCTCCACCATTTGTCCAAGATAGGCTCCATTGAAACATGACGAGAAGCAAGCTGCACTATGTCTCCAAGATGCTAGGCTCCATCGAAAAACATTAAAATATGTCGTATATGAGGTGTTTACATTCAAGGTCCAACACTTGTCTAAGCTATTATTGGTAGTAGCCTGAGTGGTTTGGTCTCAAGATTCACCACTTTTCCACTCTATGCCATTATATTAAGAATATGTGGGTGTTAAGGTCCACCACTTGTCCAACCTATAAGGATATATCATTAAGGTTATTCTTTCTCACCACTTGGAGTGACCATGATAGGTTTTACATGGGGGTTTGGTTCCAAGGTCCACCACTTGTCCAAGCTAACTCTATTGAAACATAGAGAGAAACAAAGGTCCACCACTTGTCCAAGCTAGGCTCCATTGAAAGATGGAGAGAACGATGCTCCACCATTTGTCGAAGCTAAGTCTATTGAAACATGGGGGGTTTACGTTCAAGGTCCACCATTTGTCCAAGCTATTATCGCTAGTAGCATGAGTGGTTTTGTCTCAAGATTCACCACTTTTTCACTCTATGTCATTATATTAAGCATATTTGGGTGTTAAAGTCCACCACTTGTCCAACCTATAAGGCTATATCTTAAAGGTTATTCTTTCTCACCACTTGGAGTGACCATGATAGGTTTTACATGGGGGTTTGGTTCCAAGGTCCACCACTTGAATCATAGAGAGAAGCAAAGGTCCACCACTTGTCCAAGCTAGGCTCCATTGAAACATGGAGAGAAGGATGCTTCACCATTTGTCCAAGATAGGCTCCATTGAAACATTAAGAGAAGCAAGCTGCACCATGTCTCCAAGATGCTAGGCTCCATCAAAATACCTTAAACCCACGATATTTCGTAGATGGGGGGATTACTTTCAAGGTCCACGACTTTTCCAATTTATTATCGCTAGTAGCATGGTTTGGTCTCAAGATTCACCATGCAGTTTTCCACTCTATGTCATTACATTAAGAATATCTTGGTGTTAAGGTCCACCACTTGTCCAACCTATAAGGCTATATCTTAAATGATATTTTTTCTCACCACTTGGAATATGCATGATATGTTTTACATGGGGTTTTGCTCCAAGGTCCACCACTTGTCCAAGCTAGATCTATTACATATATATTATACATACAATATTCAACTAGATTCCCTACCTATCATGTCCAGTAGCATGGATGCTGTAGCTTTAAGGTCCACCACTTGTCCAACCTATACTCTCTTATGTAAGGGAGATCTCGCTATAAATTCAAAACCTTCCCGCCTAAATTTAAAATTCAAAATCTAATTGCCTAAATTTAAAATATCCCTCCCAAATCTTAAATATCCCGCCTAAATTTTAAAATATCCCGCCCAAATTTTAAAATTCAAACTTTTTTATAAAAATTTAAATTTTACTACTTAAATTTAAAATATTCCACGCGAAATTGATTTTAAATTCAAGTTTACCACAAAAAGATATCATTATACCATCTAAATTCAAATATGCAAACCTCAAATCATTATATTGTACATAAATTCAAACAAATTCAAATTAACAAGCCTAAACTGATATTAGTTTGCATAGATATGAATTTATCACACCTAAATTATGTCACCATGTTAGAGAGAGTGGTTAGAGAATTTGAACAAGGTCCACCACTTGTCCAACCTAGATACCAAGAAGGATTGAGTGTACAAGGTATTGTTTGGAGGTCCTTATAGTCCAATGGTCTCAAGGTCCACCACTTGTGGTAAGGGTCACCAAAAAGTGTATATATTGATCCAAAGAAATACACGTATTTTTGGTCTACATGTCTTAGTTTAAACCATTTATGTCCATTAGGTTTATCACTAAACAACACTACTATTTTTGAGAAACAGAAGTTACAATCATATCTACAAATGGATTAGAGGAAAATCAGCTCAGCATACATCCAGAACTCGCTACAAGAATCGACTTTAACAGATCACGCAAGTAAGTCTTCCATTCAAGTTTACTAGTATTACAATGTGTTAGTTATTTGTGATATTTATGTATGTATATATACTATGTGTGCATATCGTAATTAAGTGTAATTGTGTATCTGCATTATGTATGAGTATTACAATGAAATAACACAAATATACATACATACACATAGATAACACAGACGCACACATACATGAGCATGTATTTTCAAGAGAGAGATAGCAAGATACAGAGATAGATAGAGAGAGAGAGAGAGAGAGAAATACATGTTTTCTAGAGAGAGGAGAGAGAGATAAAGATAACAGATTTCACTGTGTTTATGTATGTGGAAGAGAGGAAGACGATGTATGGGAATATGTGCACGTATTTTCAAGAGAGAGACAACAAGATAACAGATTTCACTGTGGTTATGTATGTGGAAGTGAGGAAGACGATGTGTGGGAATATGTGCATGTATTTTCAAGAGAGAGACAACAAGATAACAGATTTCACTGTGGTTATGTATGTGGAAGAGAGGAAGACGATGTGTAGGAATATGTGTATGTGTGCGGGGATATTTTTAAACTACGTATCTCTATCTTTTGACGAGAGAGTGTGTGTGCAAGAAGAGTTACAGAGAACCATCTTCTCTATATGAAGAAAGACAAAGAGTGAGAGAGAGAGAAATGCCTGTTTTTTCTCTATTCGTGAGGTGTGCAATGTCTCCTGAGAAGAAGCTATGCCCGATCCTGCCCTTCTGGAATGCGTTGCGTACGCTGCTGTTTCTTTATCTTGTGCGCGAACTTTCAATCCTGTGCGCTCCACCTGTGTGTTGTGTACGATGCTGGGCTTGCTCCTCTACGTGCGCGTATACTCCAACTGTGTACGATCCGTGTGCGCTTTCTGTGTGTTTGCTGCTCGCCTGCTTTCTCTGTGTGCGTTGCTCGTGTGCTCTCTCTGTGCCTAATCTTGATAGGGTTTATTAGAATGCCACGTATGCTACAAGTCCATGTTTTATCATAGGATTAAAAAAAACAAAAGCAATATAAAACATTAATCAATTCACACAGCCAAAATTAAAGAAATCATGGTTGAAAATATGCAAAACATGCTTAACTCTATACTATGAATTCACTTTTAAAAAAAAAAATCTTTGGGCGCTGTCCCTAGCCCCGCGGGGGCGCTTCCCCAGGACCCCGCCCGGAACAATATCCCAAAATCAGCCTCCCAAGCCCCGCCATCGAGAGCGCTATATTCCACATCCCCATCAAGAGCGCTACCCCCAAACCTCACATGGAAGCGCTGCCTTGCCCTAAGACCCCGCATCTGGAGTGCTAAATGGGAACATTCTTCATTAGTGAAATTTTGAACATAAATTATATTTAGCATATACTTAAATATAATACAAATATTAGCATATTAACTATACTACTAATTTACTATAGCAGTTCTAGATTATGTCCCATACTATATTTAAGGTGCCAAAGGTTTGGCCTTATGGTCCTAGATTTAGCCAAGTGGTCAACACATATAGGACCAAGTGCACACTGTGCCACAAAACTTGGCCACCACTTCACTTGCCAAAGTTTAGGCCACATGGTCAATCCTAAGTTTCCAATGTTCTTATTATGTCACCTTTTGCCTCGTGGAAAACCTAGGCTTGTTTTCACATACTCAGGCACTTCAAGCCATAATAAATTTTCATTACTCTTCGGCAACCCTTTTGTTCAAGTCTTTGAAAAAACGTTGCTTAAGGCCACCCTAAACCATTTTCATTTAGGGGTGTCTAAAACTAGCTTTTTGGCAATTCGAGAAGAAAATGGTCAAAGTTTTATACTTAGTTTTAACCACTTGACCAATTCAAATATTGGAAAGCAAGGTCTTGTAATACTTTTCTTTGGACATCACACATTAAAACTAGGTCCCTCACTTGTCCAAGCTATGCTCTAATACAATAAAGGGATTTTGGTTTCAAGATGCACCACTTTCCCAACCTTGATTCCATTAAAGAAGCTAGCTCTACTTAGACATTTAATAGCAAGGTCCTGTAGCAGTTCACATTGAACATTTTCCATGGCAGCTAGCTCCACCACTTATCTAAGCTATGCTCTAATACAGTAAGGGGGTTTTGGTTTCAAGATCCACCACTTGTCCAAACTTGATTTGGGAAGCAAGGTCCTATAATAGTTTGCTTTGGACATTCACCATTACAACTAAGTCCACGACTTCTCCAAGCTATGTTCTAATACACTAAGGACGTTTTGGTTTGAAGGAGAACCACTTGTACGACTTTGTTTTTGGAAGTAAGGTCTTTACATAGTTCACCTTGGACCTTGGACATTGGATACTACAACTAAGCCCACCACTTGTCCAAGCTATCCTCTATATATAGCCAAAGGGTTTGGGTTTCAAGATTCACCACTTTTCCAACCTTTCTTCCATTAAAGAAAGGAGGGGCATTATAACTAGGTCCACCAATTGTCCAAGATATGCTCTGATATAGAAAGGGGATTTCGGTTTCAATAATCCACCACGTGTTCAACCTTGCAAGAATCAAGGGATACTTGGACATTGGAAAGCATAGTCCTATAGTAGTTGATAGGTGGTAGTGGGTATAACAACTAGGTCCAACCTATGCTCTCATATAGCAAAGAGGCTTTGGTTTCAAGGTCCACCACTTGTCTAACCTTGCTTCCATTAAAGAAATGAGGGGCTACGTAAACATTGGAAAGCAAGGTAGAAAGGTCCTAAGGTATTTCACCTTGGATATTGGGCATTATAACTAGGTCCACCACTTGTCCAAGCTATGCTCTGATATAGAAAGGGGATTTTCGTTTCAAGGTCCACCACATGTTCAACCTTGCAAGACTCAAGGGATACTTGGACATTGGAAAGCATAGTCCTATAGTAGTTGATAGGTGGCAGTGGGTATAACAACTAGGTCCAACCTATGCTCTCATATAGCAAAGAGGCTTTGGTTTCAAGGTCCACCACTTGTCCAACCTTGCTTCCATTAAAGAAATGAGGGGCTACGCAAACATTGGCAAGCAAGGTAGAAAGGTCCTAAGGTATTTCACCTTGGATATTGGGCATTATAACTAGGTCCACCACTTGTCCAAGCTATGCTCTGATATAGAAAGGGGATTTTCGTTTCAAGGTCCACCACGTGTTCAACCTTGCAAGACTCAAGGGATACTTGGACATTGGAAAGCATAGTCCTATAGTAGTTGATAGGTGGCAGTGGGTATAACAACTAGGTCCAACCTATGCTCTCATATAGCAAAGAGGCTTTGGTTTCAAGGTCCACCACTTGTCCAACCTTGCTTCCATTAAAGAAATGAGGGGCTACGTAAACATTGGCAAGCAAGGTAGAAAGGTCCTAAGGTATTTCACCTTGGATATTGGGCATTATAACTAGGTCCACCACTTGTCCAAGCTATGCTCTGATATAGAAAGGGGATTTTCGTTTCAAGGTCCACCACGTGTTCAACCTTGCAAGACTCAAGGGATACTTGGACATTGGAAAGCATAGTCCTATAGTAGTTGATAGGTGGCAGTGGGTATTACAACTAGGTCCAACCTATGCTCTCATATAGCAAAGAGGCTTTGGTTTCAAGGTCCACCACTTGTCCAACCTTACTTCCATTAAATAAATGACGGGCTACGTAAACATTGGCAAGCAAGGTAGCAAGGTCCTAAGGTATTTCACCTTGGATATTGGGCATTATAACTAGGTCCACCACTTGTCCAAGCTATGCTCTGATATAGAAAGGGGATTTTCGTTTCAAGGTCCACCACGTGTTCAACCTTGAAAGCCTCAAGGGATACTTGGACATTGGAAATCATAGTCCTATAGTAGTTGATAGGTGGCAATGGGTATTACAACTAGGTCCACCACTTGTCCAACCTATGCTCTAATATAGCAAGGATGCTTTGGTTTCAAGATCCACCATAATTTCCAACCTTGCTTCCATTAATATAGCAAGGAGGATTTTGTATCAAGGTTCACCACTTGTCCAACCTATGCAAACCTTTTCCATGTTGTAGCATGATTTTTTGTTTGAAGAGTATTTTTCTATAACTATGGATTTAACAATGTAATCTTTTTCACTTACAGGATGGACTTTGAATCTGGGGAGAAAGTACATATGATACTTGACAATGAAATTGTTGGTATTGGCTGTGTGTGTAGAACAGATCCAGATTCCACTTGTGGTGGTACAAAGATAGGGCAAGGAAATGTCTCCATACTAGTGGAGGAATGCTTGAAGGATGTGGTCCTACCTTTTCCTACAATGGATACTTCATCTCTCCAAGGCTCATTATGGAGTGTTGTTCGATGGTCAAAGCTTCTTTTGCAATCTTTTGTATTGAATGGGAACTTAATTGATCCACAGGAAAGCTACAATGGTGATGAAGAACATGATCATTCTGATCCTCTAGTTACAGATGCAATACCTATGACAAGCCCAGAATTTGAAGCAATGATTCGAGAGTCTTGGAGAAATAAGAGGGTCCTTTTAAAAGATGACACAATGATGCAAACCATGAATGAAGGGACCATCTTATATGTATTTCCACATGATTATGTCAACTTTCAGGAACTTGGTCCTGATTGTGTGGGTGTGGGTATTGAAAGAGAAAATGCAAGCATTGATGATGTGGTTGAAGTGGGTAGCATCACTTTGCTAAAGTGGCCCATCAAGCAGACAACAATGTTGAATAGGAGCCCATTACAACGATTTGTTCCTGTTGATGGCATACATGCTACATATGAGGATGTATCCAACGATGACAATGTTGGAAAAAAACTTGATGGGAGTAATGTTGTCCAGTTGTCAAGGAAGAGACGATACACTTTCATGAACAGGACTCAAAAATCAAAAGCAGCACCAGCTTCGACTTTTTACCTTTCAAACAAATCAATTCAAAGGGTATCATGCATTGATTGTTGTGCACAAAAATGTTGCCAGTTTGCAGATCGTGATATGGTGACAAGGTTACGACAACAGTTTTGGGGAGAGTCTCAAAAATCACGCACTAATTATGTTTATGATGTTCTTTCTATATGTTATCAGAAAGATGAGAAGTCACGATACCAATTCAGGCTAAATGGCTCTATTGTTTGTTGTAGAGCATGGTATGAGCTACATGGAATACCAAAGACATCATTTTATCGATACAAGGAGAACTTTGAAAATGGTGTGTGCCAATATGTACATGGGAACACATGTACATTGAGAAGGGGACTTCAACATACTAGTTTAGCAAGAGCACTACTAAATGAGTTTGTGGAAAACAACTCTGAGAAGATGCCACATAGAAGTAGAACACTGCTAGATGGCTCAAGAGAGACTCAATTGGTGATTCCATCAACATACAAACAAGTGGATATTTTATGTGAAATCAACACGACACTTGACCAAATGGGCTATGAGAAGAAGCTATCCCAATCTTCTTTTGGTAGAATTTGGAACAAAGAGTACCCACATGTCACTTTAGCAAAGACGAGTGAGTTCTCTAAGTGCAATATTTGTAGCTCAATCAAGGCAAGGTTAGAAGCTAAACCTTCTCTTGAAGAGAGAGCTCTTCTCTTGAGGGAGAGAGAAGTTCACATGGCACAACAAAAGAGTTGCAGAAGCCTATATTATGCATGGCGCACGTATTCAGAAACTCAACCACAAAAATATGTATGCATAATCCATGATAAGATGGATCAAAAGAAAACTGCCATTCCCAGATTAGGCATTGTTCCCAAGGGTGTGGATTCAGGATATAATCTGCAGGTGGCATTGATTGGCATGATCACTCATGGACATGGAGAAGGTCATTACGGACACTTTGTCTTGAATGGTTTGTGGCCAGCTGATCCAAATCTTACAATTGGCTCAATTGCTAATTGTTTACATAACCTAGAGAGGATAGATAAGCATCCTCTTGGTGATCTAGTAACAAATGGACTTCCAAGGAGCAATATTTCACTATTACATGCTTTGAACTTAAGGGATGCTTTGGACTACCATAAGAGTGATGGAAAAGAGCCCATTGTGCAGTCGTCAGAAATTGCAGAAGAGGAATTGGGGTCAACATTTCGCAGATTGCCAGAGAACTTGTTGCTACAATTGGATAATTGTGCAGGGGAAAACAAAAATCGATACTTATTTGCCTATTTGTCAATGCTTGTTGCAAGGGGTGTTTTCAAAACCATCCAGCTGGGATTTTTAATGGTTGGGCATACACATGAGGACATAGACGCCATGTTTAGTAGGTTTTCAGAGAAGCTGAGAGTTACACAAACCTATACTTTGCCACATTTGATGGATACATTACGAAACAGCTCATCTTCATCTCCAGCTCCATTTTTTCTCACAAAGATCCCCAATTTCAAGCAATATTGTGATGGCTATCTTTGTGATGGACAAGACATACTTGTTGGACATTCCAAACCGCTTCAATTTAGGTTCTTTATGCAAGATGAGACACCAATGATGCAATATAAGGCACATGTAGGTGTATCAAGTTGGAGTGGAAGTATTCGCCTTTGGAAAACAGACACAGAAGGCAAGCCAATGTTACCACATGGAGATCCACCTCTAGTACAAATGGCGGAGTATGTCAAGGCCCACGAAGAAGTCATTTTGGGGCTAAAGAACTATATAAAATTTTGGAAAAATTTAGGGAATGGTTCAAGTATTCCGCGATATTATAGACCCGTGATAGATTATTGGAGTAAGGTAATTGAAGAGATTGGAAAAGCAATCATATCAGAGGGAGTCTTGTATGAAATGTTTTGGCCAAAAACTCAAGAATATTCTCACCTACAAAGCACTACAATGAATTTGCAACAAGGAGCAGAAAGATTCCTAGGCCTTGAGGAGTTGAACGATCATTTTTGTGGGCCTCAACGAGATAGGCCAAGGGAAGAGTTTGACCCTATGTCTGATGTGCACCAAGGTGACTTTCTTATGCTTGTTCCGAGTGACACAGAAATCTATCCACTGTGGCTTGCAATGGCTTTATCTGACATTGATAATGAGCCTACATCACCAAACTACAGAAAACTCTTGATTCAATATTGGGCACCTTGCGCGAGAAAAAGTGGGATGACAGATACTCAAGCTTACAGCAATTGTTGGAAGGGTTATTGGGCTGTCAACTATAAGGACCCACAAGTGTAGGAAACTGTAGATGCAATTGTTTGGTCCTGGAGACCCAACAAAGAAGGACCATTTTCTAGAATAAAGATTCCAGAAAGGCATGCTCTAAAAGCCAAAGAAGGCCTCACTCGTGCACATCAACCACACTTGGATCAAAGTTCATATATGGTATCAAATGTGGAGTAGAATTATGTGGAGCTTCTATTGTGACTATACTAGTCAGTTTGTAAACAAAATCTTTTTTGTATCTTCCTTTGTTTTATGTAATTTATAGTTATTAATCAAATCCATGTGTTGTACATCCTCTTGACTTTTGGTGTTTATCAACACCACAATCCTATGAGATTTTCACTTTATTTACTAACCACACACCTCAATTTTTCCCACTTTAAGTGAAAAATTCCCAAATTACATGAATTTAGTCGATTTGGAGATTCCCATAATGTGAGATTTTTACCAAAATACCTAATATGGTCTTCAAGGCTCAATTGAGGCAAACAATGGGCAAAAGTCCTATGGGCCATCAAAAGTATTATGCTAAACTAGCAAAAAGATACTATGGTCCTTTCCAAATCTTGAAGCCAATCAATGAGATGGCTTATCAACTCAAGTTGCCCAACCATTGGCTCATACATAATATTAATCCTTTTCATGTCAGCCTACTTATGCCCTACAAAGGAGAGCCACCAAGTGAATTAATTATTAAAGACCCTCCCAAAATCAAAGATCAAGAAGAGGTGCTACAACCCGAAGCTATCCTTCGGCATGAAGACAAGGTCCGACGACATGGTAAGATTATCTGACAGTATCTTATTAAGTTCAAAAATTATCCTTTTGAAGATTCTAGATGGATGCAAGGAATACAACTTAAGGATAATATGAACCTTGTTAATGCTTACAATGCTACATTAGAGTAAGCAAATGTACAAATTTCTTTTGAATGACCAATGTTTTTGTCTTATAAAACTAGTTCTCTTTTTATTATGCACAAATTTAAATAGTATGCATGCTTAAGATCATTTTTGTGATGACGACGTCTCTCAAACACCAAGTAGAATTTTCCACTCTACTTTGGGAGAATTAAATGGACTAAAGAGCAAAGATGATTGCGGGCGGCAACTATGTCTCCCAAGCACCAAATGGATTAGTCATCCATCTTGGAACGATGTCGTAGGGTAAAAAGGAATCCTCTATCCGCTAAGAAACCTTGACTAATGACTAAGGCTTTATCTCTTCTACCTCATAGTCGAGAACGACTATGATTTCAAAAGAGAGGTCATGTCATAAAATCTAATATCTAACCAACCCAAATGTTTTTATCATGTTAAACTGATCATTTAATGTGGGTGATAGCTTGCTACATTATCAAAGTGATCCAACCAAGTTAGAACATCTTTGGAAGAAAGACCAGCAAAATGTCATGGCCAAACCTTGGGATCCATGTGAATCGATTGTGCCTGTTGTGCAGTTATGTATCCTACTAGCGACTAGTCTGTGTGATTTATCTGGAGGAGAATATTAGATATGGTTGTGAGAATTTGTTCCAATGGGGCATGGGAAGATTCTTGAGAAAATTTGGGATTCATCAACGCATTCTCGTACTATGGCGAAATGGGGACTTGCCTAGGGGAGGTTGTGCGGCTCATGCTTATGAAGTTTATTTTGATTAGAAATTAGAGCATGGGAGTGCTTGGAAGATGAGCCTGCCATCACCACCAATGTAACGTGACAATCGTAGAAGCTAGAGAGAGAGAGAGAGAGAGAGAGAGAGAGAGAGAGAGAGAAAGAAACACACACACACACATAGAGAGAGAGATGCTATAAACTCAACTCAATTAGCTTGCCTTCTTCGTCCACTATCCTCTTCATAAAGGGACCACCTGAATACATCAAGAATGGTTCTTCTTCAAGAAGAGGCACTCCATTACACAGTTATCCAGTTAAAGGGAACGTGTCTCGACTTTGCCTAATTGTGACTCAACAGGATGATGACTCAGTATGCTCTTTGGTCAACTTCATTGGTTTGCTTAATGAAAAGATCAATATGGGTATTTTGGAGCCTTCTTGTGCTCTATGTTCAAACAAGTGGTTCACAGGTCCAAAGAAAAATGGTTATTTATGCTTTATTTAGTATATACGACATGTGCACCAGGTTACAATTAGAAAAGAGGGTACAAGGCTGTTGGAATTAGGGTTGCAGAGAAACGCACACAGCTTGGAGAAGACGAAGGAAGCTCTAGGCACACAAGAGAGAGTATGTTACTTAGTGTGCAATAGAAAGATAGATAGCCCTAGAGTGATGGGCGTATATACAATGCACGGGGGAAAAAACCTCCTAAAGAGGGAAAAAATGCCCTGGCGATCCTAGTGTGTTCACACACATCACTAACACATGTATATGGTAACAAATCCCCCCTGGAGTGATGCGGTGAACGAGAGCTGGCACATGAGTAAAGGGAAGTGCCATACCCTGAGGACAGGATCAGTCCACAAAGGGGATTAAGCCCAAAGCTTTGCGGAAAGCTTCAAGCTTCTCACGAGACAATGCCTTTGTCAAAAGATCTGCAAGGTTGTCCTGTATTGGCACATAACCCAAGCTGATCTCTCCTGCTGAGAGCCTCTCCCTGACATAGTGGTAATGCACCTCAATGTGCTTTGTGCGAGCATGAAAAACTGGGTTCCTCGCAATTGCCAATGCGCTCTGACTGTCAGTGTAGATAGTGTTGGCAGTGTCCTGTCCAACACCCAAATCAGCCATAAGGCGTCTGAGCCATACACACTCAACCGTAGCTGTGAAGACTGCCCTGTACTCAGCCTCACAACTCAAAGTGACCACAGTATGTTGCCTCTTGCTCAACCATGATATACATGAACTGCCAAGCGTGAAACAAAAACCACTTGTGGACACTCTCGTGTCAAAACAACCAGCCCAATCTGAGTCCGAAAAAGCATGTAAGTCTGGCGGCAATGATCCCCCCTTGGGATAAAACAAGCCAAGATGTAAAGTGCCACTAAGGTAGCAGAAAATTCTCTTGACGGCCTGCCAATGCTTAGACCCTGGGCTATGCATAAATCTGCTGACGTGCGAGACTGCAAACTGAATATCCGGCCTCGTGTTGCATACATAAATGAGGCAGCCAACAGCAGTTTGGTAAAGAGTGACATCAGCAGGATCGCCAGCATCATGTAGACTCAACTTCAAACTTGTTTCCATGGGAGTGGCAATAGGTTTGCAATCCTCAAGTCCAAATTTACATACCAATGTCTCTATGTAACTTTTCTGACACAAGGCAATACCACCATCACACTGCTTAAACTGTATACCCAAGTAATGATGCAACAGCCCCAAATCTTTCATCTTGAAAGTAGCATTCAAATCAGCCTTAAATTCAGCAATATGTCTCTCATTTGGTCCAGTGATCAGAAATCATCAACATAAAGAACCACAATGAGAAATACATCACCCTCACGCTTTACATACAATGTGCTTTCTGTTGGACTGTTACGAAAGCCTTGTTTGACCAAATGAGTTCAGCTTTCTCATACCAAGCACGAGGAGACTGCTTCAACCCATACAAAGCCTTGTTACATTTGCACACTTTGTCCTCTTGTCCTTTTATGACAAAACCGCGAGGCTACGTTACATAAACTTCCTCAAATATGTCACGATTCAAGAAAGCAGTAACAATGTCCGATTGATGTACATCCCAACCAAAATGAACTGCCAATGCACATAGAAAACGCACAGTAGTCATACGACAAGTGGGAGCAAAAGTCTCTTCATAATCTATGCCTTTCTGCTGTGCATAACCCTTTGCAACAAGTCGAGCCTTATGGCGATCAATCTCAACATCCGGTTTGCGTTTCAACTTGTAAACCCACTTCGTACCAATGCCCTTTTTGCTAGGAGGCAAATCACATAAAGTCCATGTGTCATTCTCTATAAGTGCATCATATTCTGATTGCATGGCAGCCATCCAATTTTCTGAATTCTGTGCTTCATCAAAAGCCAGAGGCTCCTCAACGTCATGTAAGCTAGACACAGCCAAAGCATAACAATCTGATGCATAAGATGCATGGTGAGAGCCTGAACGAGTACAACTAGACAAAGGTGGATCCAATTTACTGTCACACAAAGTGTGCACCAGCCATTTTGGCATACCTCTAGCCTGCTCATTTTCAGCCCTTTCCACATCAAGTACATCTTGTACATCTGCATCAGTAATAGGCTGATCTAAAACATTTTCAGAAACCCCCATAGGCTGTACATTTGCCTCATTGGAACTTACATTCGTATTTCCACCACTGAAAAGAGGCAACAAAGTGTCATAAATGTCCTGTGAGCTTACATTACTGTCTCTAGTACATGACAGCAAGGGCTGAACAGAATCTTCCACAAACACTACATCCCGAGAAACCAGAATACGTTTTGTTTACGGATGATACAACTTGTAACCTTTGCTTTCAGCACTATAACCAACAAAAATACGTTTGACAGCCTTATCATCCATTTTTTTGCGCTGCACTTGTGGCACCAAAGCATATGCCAAACAACCAAAAACACGCATGTGCTCAATAGAAGGCTTTCTATCATGCCATGCTTCATATGGAGTAATAGACTGCAAGGCTTTCGTAGGACACCTGTTAAGTACATAAGTGGCACACATAATGGCCTCAAGCCAAAAAGAATGCGGCAAAGCTTGACTTTTGACCATACATCGTGCGATTTCTGTCAGTGACATGTTTTTCCTCTCAGCAACACCATTTTGCTGAGGTGTATAAGGCATTGTACATTGGTGTTTTATCCCACGACTAGCCACAAAAGTATTCAATTCATGAGACATATAATCCCCCCCTCGATCGGAACGGAGGGTGCCCATAGTACATTTCGAGACATTTTCAACCATAGCCAGAAATTGTTTGAAGCACATAAAAACTTCAGACTTCGCTTTAAGCGAAAATACCCATGCATGCTTGGAGTAATCATCAATGAAAGTCACGAAGTACGGGTAATTGCCCAAGGACGGAGTTTGCATGGGCCCACAAACATCACTATGCACAAGCTGCAACCTGCATGTGGCCCGAACTGACCCATCCTTTGGAAACTTAGAACGCTGCATCTTTTCCAAAATACAGCCTTCACAAACATGTTTACCAGGTGCTTCAAGAGGCAGCAAAGAAGCAACCATATCAGATTTCTGCAAACGAAGCAAACTGGCAAAATTCAGATGACCAAAACATGCATGCCAAAGTTTTGCATCTAAAATAGCCCTTGAATCTGCAACAGCATTTGCAAATTTTTGTCCACACTTGTCATACAAAGTGACCTTATACAACCCACGGCACAAAAGGCCAGGTGCAACAATTTCATCACCAAAACTGAGATCATGAACTGTACATCTGTCATCCACAAATTTGACTACAAGTCCAAGTCTAGCAAGTGCGGATACAGACAAGAGATTCTTCTTGATCCCAGGTACATAAAGTGCATCAACAAGTGTGAAGGAACTACCATTAGCAGCAGTGAGCACAATCTTTCCAACTCCCTGAACTGGATAAGAGGCGTTGTTGGCACAAGTGACTGAATTCCCATGAGGGACAGACTCGAGAGAGATAAACAATGCATGATGTGAGGTAATGTGCTTTGTAGCACCACTGTCGAAATACCACACATGTGAATCTGCAGCAACTGACAAGCATGCATCATGGACAGCAGGAATGTAAGTGCACTCTGTGCTAAAAAGAATAATGGCAACGCATCTTCTTTTTGCCCTTATCACCAGAATTGTCGGACGAAGTACTGCCAGCAGAAGCATTAGGAACAGAATTTTTGCAACTCGCAGCAGAACCATAAGAAGTGGCTGCATTACTGTTACCACTCTTTCTTTGAGAAGCAATAAAAGCATGTTCAACTGCACACTGCCTACTCCTGTTTTTTCTAGAAAGTGACTCTTGCAACAGCAATGTGCATAATGCATCAAACTTGACAACTTCAGGATTTCCTTGGGTCATCAGTCTCCAAGTACTAGCAAAAGTCTGGTAGGAATCTGGTAAGGCATCAAGAACAGTCTGCACAAGGGAACTATCTGAAATGACTTCACCTGCAGAAATAAGCTGCCCATTGATATCCTTGACACTAGCAAGGAAAGTGTCCATATCATCTTCCTCATGCATAATCTTCGACTCTAGCTCTTTACGCAGCAAAGAAATTTTAGCCTCATTGCGGCTTGCATAAAGACCTGCTAAAATATCCCAAGCCTGTTTTGCAGATTTTGCTGAACGGATGTGAGGAACAATGGTGCGCTTCACAGAAAACGCAATCAATGCATGATCCTACACATCCTTAACATCCCAACGAGCTTGTTCTGCCGTAGGCAAAACAACTCTAACAGCTGCAATCCTTGCAGCAAGACCTACAACATCCTCAACATCGCCTACATCCTCAGAACCAGGACGTACATCAATGCCCTGCACAATGTTCCAGACACCCTTTGACACAAGAACATGTTGCATCATATAAGCCCCCATAGGGTAGTTGTCTGCATCCAACCTGGCCTCAGCAGCAAACATCTTGAACACATCTGTGTTGTTGTTGTCAGCCATGGTAAATGATGCACCTGATGTGAAAACTACCCGAAAATAGGAGAAACGGAGCGGGAACAACCTGTGCTATATAGCACAAACTGTAGAAGACTATAAGGCACCTGTTATGCAGAAAACGATACTGACAGAAATTCTGCACAAAATTACGAAATAGCCTGTGCAGTACTGCGTGTAGTGGAAACGGAGGCCAAAATATTTGTCGACCTGCGAACGCTCGCCAAAGCTCACTGAAATCGGAGAAAGATAGCACGTATGTGCTGGAGCAGCCGGCGACTAAGCCCGGGACGACCTGACCTGCTCTGATACCAATTATTGGAATTAGGGTTGCAGAGAAACGCACACAGCTTGGAGAAGACGAAGGAAGCTCTAGGCACACAATAGAGAGTATGTTACTTACTGTGCAATAGAAAGATAGATAGCCCTAGAGTGATGGGCGTATATACAATGCACGGGGGAAAAAACCTCCTAAAGAGGGAAAAAATGCCCCGGCGGTCCTAGTGTGTTCACACACATCACTACCACATGTATATGGTAACAAAGGCCAATTGTAGATGAGTTTGTAGAGGCATTTGTAAGAAGGGCGATATACTCTATGGGGAATTTGTACTCAGGGTATGATCATTCCAACTAGCTATGGAAATCAGGGACTTGACTACCATGAGGAAACCTTTGGGTCTGGTAAGGATGCATACCTATTACATAGCAGGGTGTGCATAGCTCCACACACACATGCACGTGCACGCACACACGCACGCATGCACACACACATCGGAGCACCTCCATGCCCATACTTGGACTCATAGTGACGCTCTTGCATGGGTCCCTACCTTTTTCATTCAACACCTATGACCCCTTTATAATTTAAATAAAGGGGGGTTTACACACGCCCACGTCCCCTAGCTCCAAGTGTGAGTGCCTTGTGCAATGCGCTAGTATAGGGGTGCACATTCCTTCTCCCTTAAGAAGCATTTTTGTCCTCAAAAAAATTATTGGAAGGAATAATCCTAAAGTTGGGGAACCTTTTTTGAATAATGATTACTTGCTCCCATGTTGAACTCTGTTTTGCACAATCTTTCTACTTAACTATACATTCTTTGTAAATTGTATTCTAATTCTTTTTCTCTAATGTCTAGTATTTTATGTGGCTCATGTGGAAGAGATTGAGTACTTATGAGTTCCACTATTTGATCATCTTGAATAAGATTATCATATTGATCCAACTTCTTTTTGAGTCTACTAGCGTGGAATACTAGATGTATCCCAATTGTCTCTGGTAATTAGAGTTTGGCCTGAGTTTGTAAGCCAGATCTCCAACTTTCCCTAATATTGTGTAAGGTCCACAGTCCCTTAGTGATAATTTTGGACATAATCCTGTCTTCATGGTTTCATACTTTTCAAGCACTTTAAAATAAACTTGCTCCCCTTCCTCAAAGGTAGAGGACTTCTAGGCAAATCAGCATATGTCTTTGCTATATCTGAGTCCTTTTAATATTGTCTTTAGCAATCTAAGCATCTCATCTTATCTTCTAGAAAGTCTTTAGCTGCCTAAACTTTATCCTTTTGCAGTCCTATTGCATAAGGAGCTCTATTTAACCACATATTCTAAGATGTCCTTATACATTCCACACTAATATAATTGTCTCTTAACAAGACTAGGAGTCTTGTTTACATCTGGGTGTCCACACTTGGACTATCATAACACTCAAAAAGTTGTTACCATATACATGTGGTAGTGATGTGTGTGAACACACTAGGACCACCGGGGCATTTTTTCCCTCTTTAGGAGGTTTTTTCCCCCGTGCATTGTATATACGCCCATCACTCTAGGGCTATCTATCTTTCCATTGCACACTAAGTAACACACTCTCTATTGTGTGCCTTGAGCTTCCTTCGTCTTCTCCAAGCTGTGTGTGTTTCTCTGCAACCCTAATTCCAACAATTGGTATCAGAGCAGGTCACGTCCTCCCGTGCTTAGTCGCCAGTTGCTCCAGCACACGCCTGCTCACTTTCTCCGATTTCAGTGACCTTTGGCAAGCGTTTGCAGGTCGACAAATATTTTGGGAAAGCTCGAAGAGCTAGGTCTGCTCAGAATTTTGATTTGGGCTCATCATTACAGCCTTCGTTTCCACTACAGGCAATACTGCACATGCTATTTTGTCATTTTGTGCAGAATTTCTGTCAGTGCCGTTTTTTGCATAACAGGTGCCTTATAGTCTTCTACGGTTTGTGCTATATAGCACAGGTTGTTCCCGCTTCGTTTCTCCTATTTTCGGGAAGTTTTAACATCAGGTGCATCATTTACCATGGCTGACAACAACAACACAGATGTGTTCAAGACGTTTGCTGCTGAGGACAGGTTGGATGGGGACAACTACCCTATGTGGGCTTATATGATGCAACATGTTCTTGTGTCAAAGGGTGTCTGGAACATTGTGTAGGGAATTGATGTACGTCCTGGTTCTGAGGATGTAGGCGATGTTGAGGATGTTGCAGGTCTTGCTGCAAGGATTGCAGCTGTTAGAGTTGTTTTGCCTACGGCAAAACAAGCTCGTTGGGATGTTAAGGATGCGCAGGCTCATGCATTGATTGCGTTGTCTGTGAAGCGCACCATTTTTCCTCACATCCGTTCAGCAAAATCTGCAAAACAGGCTTGGGATATTTTAGCAGGTCTTTATGCAAGCCGCAATGAGGCTAAAATTGCTTTGCTGCGTAAAGAGCTGGAGTCGAAGATTATGCATGAGGAAGATGATATGGACACTTTCCTTGCTAGTGTCAAGGATATCAATGAGCAGCTTATTTCTACAGGTGAAGTCATTTCAGACAGTTCCCTTGTGCAGACTGTTCTTGATGCCTTACCAGATTCCTACCAGACTTTTGCTAGTACTTGGAGACTGATGACCCAAGGAAATCCTGAAGTTGTCAAGTTTGATGAATTATGCACATTGCTGTTGCAAGAGTCACTTTCTAGAAAAAAACAGGACTAGGCAGCGTGCAGTTGAACAGGCTTTTATTGCTTCTCAAAGAAAGGGTGGTAACAGTAATGCAGCCACTTCTTATGGTTCTGCTGCGAGTGGCAAAAATTCTGTTCCTAATGCTTCTACTGGCAGTACTTCGTCTGGCAATTCTGGTGATAAGGGCAAAAAGAAGATGCGTTGCCATTATTGTAAAGCTAATGATCACTTGATCAAGTCGTGTCCTAAGTTGAAGGCCAAAGAGGCTAAGAATAAAGAGGGTGGTTCCACTGCAAATGCCGGTTCCACTACAAATGCAGCCATTGTTGAGTCTTCTCTGAAAGGAGAATGTGTTGCTGATGTTGATGCAGAATGGTCTTTTAGTGCAGAGTACACTTACAATCCTTTTGTCCATGATGCATGCTTGTCAGTTGCTGCAGATTCACATGTGTGGTATTTCGATAGTGGTGCTACAAAGCACATTACCTCACATCGTGAATTGTTTACCTCTCTCGAGTCTGTCCCTCATGGGAATTCAGTCACTTGTGCCAACAACGCCTCTTATTCAGTTCAGGGAGTTGGAAAGATTGTGCTCACTACTGCTAATGGCAGTTCCTTCACACTTGTTGATGCACTTTATGTACCTGGGATCAAGAAGAATCTCTTGTCTGTATCCGCACTTGCTAGACTTGGACTTGTAGTCAAATTTGTGGATGACAGATGTACAGTTCATGATCTCAGTTTTGGTGATGAAATTGTTGCATCTGGCCTTTTGTGCCATGGGCTGTATAAGCTCACTTTGTATGACAAGTGTGGACAAAAATTTGCAAATGCTGTTGCAGATTCAAGGGCTATTTTAGATGCAAAACTTTGGCATGCACGTTTTGGTCATCTGAATTTTGCCAGTTTGCTGTATTTGCAGAAATCTGATATGGTTGCTTCTTTGCCACCTCTTGAAGCACCTATCAAACATGTTTGTGAAGGCTGTATTTTGGGTAAAATGCAGCGTTCTAAGTTTCCAAAGGATGGGTCAGTTCGGGCCACATGCAGGTTGCAGCTTGTGCATAGTGATGTTTGTGGGCCCATGCAAACTCCGTCCTTGGGCAATTACCTGTACTTCGTTACTTTCATTGATGATTACTCCAGGCATGCATGGGTATTTCCACTTAAAGTGAAGTCCGAAGTTTTTATGTGATTCAAACAATTTTTTGCTATGGCTGAAAATGTCTCGAAATGTACTATGGGCACCCTCCGTTCCAATCGAGGGGGGGAGTATATGTCTCATGAATTTAATGCATTTCTGGCTAGTCGTGGGATAAAACACCAATGTACAGTGCCTTATATGCCTCAGCAAAATGGTGTTACTGAGAGGAAAAATAGGTCACTGACGGAAAGGGCACGATGTATGGTCAAAAGTCAACCTTTACCGCATTCTTTTTGGCTTGAGGCCATCATGTGTGCCACTTATGTACTTAACACGTGTCCTACGAAAGCTTTGCAGTCTATTACTCCATATGAAGCATGGCATGATAGAAAACCTTCTATTGAGCACATGCGTGTTTTTGGCTGTTTGGCATATGCTTTGGTGCCACAAGTGCAGCGCAGAAAATTGGATGATAAGGCTGTCAAATGTATTTTTGTTGGTTATAGTGCTGAAAGCAAAGGTTACAGGTTGTATCATCCTCAAATAAAACATATTCTGGTTTCTCGGGATGTAGTGTTTATGGAAGATTCTGTTCAGCCCTTGCTGTCATGTACTAGAGACAGTAATGTAAGCTCACAGGACATTTATGACACTTTGTTGCCTCTTTTCAATGGTGGAAATACGAATGTAAGTTCCAATGAGGCAAATGTACAGCCTATGGGGGTTTCTGAAAATGTTTTAGATCAGCCTATTACTGATGCAGATGTACATGATGTACTTGATAAGGAAAGGGCTGAAAATGAGTAGGCTAGAGGTATGCCAAAATGGCTAGTGCACACTTTGCGTGACAGTAAATTGGATGCACCTTTGTCTAGTCGTACTCGTTCAGGCTCTCGCCATGCATCTTATGCATCAGATTGTTATGCTTTGGCTGTTTCTAGCTTACATGATGTTGAGGAGCCTCTGACTTTTGATGAAGCACAAAATTCAGAAAATTGGATGGCTACCATGCAATCAGAATATGATGCACTTATAGAAAATGACACATGGACTTTATGTGATTTGCCTCTTGGCAAAAGGCCATTGGTAGGAAGTGGGTTTACAAGTTAAAACGCAAGCCGGATGGTGAGATTGATCACCATAAGGCTCGACTTGTTGCAAGAGGTTATGCACAGCAAAAAGGCATAGATTATGAAGAGACTTTTTCTCCCACTTGTCGTATGACCACTGTGCGTTTTCTATGTGCATTGGCAACTCATTTTGGTTAGGATGTACATCAATCAGACATTTTTACTGCTTTCTTGAATGGTGACATATTTGAGGAAGTTTATGTAACGCAGCCTCGCGGTTTTGTCATAAAAGGACAAGAGGACAAAGTGTGCAAATGTAACAAGGCTTTGTATGGGTTGAAGCAATCTCCTCGTGCTTGGTATGAGAAAGCTGACACTCATTTGGTCAAACAAGGCTTTCGTAACAGTCTAACAGAAAGCACATTGTATGTAAAGCGTGAGGGTGATGTAATTCTCATTGTGGTTCTTTATGTTGATGATTTACTGATCACTGGACCAAATGAGAGACATATTGCTGAATTTAAGGCTGATTTGAATGCTACTTTCAAGATGAAAGATTTGGGGCTGTTGCATCATTACTTGGGTATACAGTTTAAGCAGTGTGATGGTGGTATTGCCTTGTGTCAGAAAAGTTACATAGAGACATTGCTATGTAATTTTGGACTTGAGGATTGCAAACCTATTGCCACTCTCATGGAAACAGGTTTGAAGTTGAGTCTACATGATGCTGGCGATCCTGCTGATGTCACTCTTTACCAAACAGCTGTTGGCTGCCTCATTTACGTATGCAACACGAGGCCGGATATTCAGTTTGCAGTCTCACAGGTCAGCAGATTTATGCATAGCCCAGGGTCTAAGCATTGGCAGGCTGTCAAGAGGATTTTCCGCTACCTTAGTGGCACTTTACATCTTGGCTTGTTTTATCCCAAGGGGGGATCATTGCCGCCAGACTTACCTGCTTTTTCGGACTCAGATTGGGCTGGTTGTTTTGACCCGCGAGTGTCCACAAGTGGTTTTTGTTTCATGCTTGGCAGTTCATGTATAACATGGTTGACCAAGAAGCAACCTAGTGTGGACACTTCGAGTTGTGAGGCTGAGTACAGGGCAGTCTTCACAGCTACGGTTGAGTGTGTATGGCTCAGACGCCTTATGGCTGATTTGGGTGTTGGACAGGACACTGCCAACACTATCTACACTGACAGTCAGAGCGCATTGGCAGTTGCGAGGAACCCAGTTTTTCATTCTCGCACAAAGCACATTGAGGTGCATGACTACTATGTCAGGGAGAGGCTCTCAGCAGGAGAGATCAGCTTGGCTTATGTGCCAACACAGGAAAACCTTGCAGATCTTTTCACAAGGCATTGTCTCATGAGAAGCTTGAAGCTTTCCTCAAAGATTTGGGCTTACTCCCCTTTGTGGATTGATCTTGTCCTCAGGTCATGGCACTTCCCTTTACTCATGTGCCAGCTCTCATTCATCGCATCACTCCAGGGGGGATTTGTTACCATATACATGTGGTAGTGATGTGTGTGAACACACTAGGACCGCTGGGGCATTTTTTCCCTCTTTAGGAGTTTTTTTCCCCCGTGCATTGTATATACGCCCATCACTCTAGGGCTATCTATCTTTCCATTGCACACTAAGTAACACACTCTCTATTGTGTGCCTTGAGCTTCCTTCGTCTTCTCCAAGCTGTGTGTGTTTCTCTTCAACCCTAATTCCAACAAGAGTATCTGGTGCCTAATCTCTTCATCTTTTGGGACACATTCTCTACCTTTGTAGAGTAGATAGCCATCATCTATGACGAAAATTTTCCACTTAAATCCTTCTAAGGCACCCCTTGATGGTTCATTCTCATTGGAAACCTCTTTTTTCGGATCCCTTTTCTAGATGGTTTCCCATATCTTGGAATATCCATGATCTCAACCTGACATTTTTCTCTTAATGATTCAAGGGGATCACTATTGAATTGAGTAAAACTCAATTCATTTATCATAGCATCCTGCTAAGGGAATCTGCAATGACATTTATTTCTCTTTGTGATACCTAAGCTCATAATCAATCTCTTGTAAATAATTCAATCCTTGTGGCCTCACAACCTTTCAATTTTGTTTAATTGGAAGGTCACTTGATGCTTTCCTGATCAAACACTATCATAACCTTAGCAACATATAAATATTGGTTCCATTTCTTCAATGCATAGACAATAGCATACAATTCCCTCTCATATACTGAGTAATTTTGTTATGCATGGTATAACATTTTAGTTTCAAAAGCTATCGGTTGACCCTCTTGAGTTAGAACTGCTCCTATAACAAAATTATTTGCATTTGTCTCAACCACAAAAGATTTATTGGGGTCCACTATGTATAAAATTGGAGCTATAGCTATTGCCACCTTTAGTTTTTGTATACTTTTCTTTTGATTTTCCTGCCACTCAAAGGTTTATCCCTTTCCTTTGAGTTGGTCAGTCATGGGGACTGCTATCTTGGCATAATTCTTAATGAATCTACGATAAAATCCATACATTCCTAAGAATATCTACCGCTCTTCTAGGTTCTTAGATTCATGCCATTGCAAATTAGTTTGAACTTTTTCTGGATCCATCCTGATTCCATCTTTAGAAATGATATGACCAAGATATTTCACTTCTTCAACAAAGAAATCACATTTGGATTCCTTTTCATAAAGAGAATTTTCTCTGAGCAGTTGGAACACTTTTCTAAGATGTTCTAAATGCTCCTCTTGAGTATGATTGTACATGAGGATATCATCAAGAAAGACTACTAAAACATTTCCTAGATAGGGCCGTAAAACACTACTCATCATCTTCATAAAGGTAGCCAATGCATTGTAAAAAGGCATTACCAAAAACTCATAATTCCCATATCTAGTCCTGAAGGCTGTTTTTACAACATTGGCAACCTTTATTCTAACTTGATGATAGCCTAATGGTAACTTGATCTTGGTAAAATACTTGGCTCCCTCTAATTATCAAAAATATCTTCCATTCTAGGCATAGGGAACCTATTTTTAATTGTGAGATTATTTAGTGCTCTATAGTCGACACAAAGTTGCATAAAACCATCTTTTTTCTACACCAATAAAATTCATGAAGCCCATGGAGAATTGTGGGTTTAATGAAACCTTTATCTACATAGTTCTGCAATTTCCTTTCTATTTCTAAGTGTTGTGTTTGGCCTAATCTATAAGGTGGTTTACAGACAAGCTTTGCATCGTTAACTAAATCAATGGCATGATCTATTTCACCTCTTTTGGGAGGTAAACCTCAATCAACATGAGAAGACAAAGACAAGTAAGAAACCTGATCTTTCATTTCCACATCAGAGTCTTTATTTACAACAGCTCGACACTAAAGTATATATACATCACAAGAAACTTTATTTACAAGCTTTTGCAACTCAAGAGAACATATCAAAGGACTATTATGTACATCATGCTCACCTTGTATAACAAATCTTTTACCTTCTTTTTCAAATTCTAGTGCGTTTTGTTGGTAGCTCTATTTCAAAGAAGGTCCTAGTTTCCACAACCATTCCCTTCCCAAAACCAAGTCCACATGATCCACGTTCATAATTTGGAAGTCAAGTTTATCTTTATACCCTTGTATCTCAACTTCCAAATTGGATACTAGAGTATTCCATATATTCTTATCTTTTGCATGCATCATGGAGATGACATATTGGTGAGCACTTGATTGTTGAGAAAGTTTTAGTTTCTTGACAAAAGCAGCCACTCTTGCCTCATTACCGGAAAACATTTGGATGAGTGGATGGTGGAAGGCACCCATTCGTGCATACAAGTTGCAACAACTTCCAGCTGCATGGTGTGTTTTGCCTTGACCCTAGTACAAGACACATCTCATGAAGCATTACTAGATTCAGAAGCAATGTCACCCATAAGTAAGCACTTAGTAGATCAACTACCACTTTCAACCTTTACCACTAGCCCTATTTTTGTACTATTCGAAGATAATAAAGAAATTTACCATTCAAACACAGTTGCACGTTGTACTTTTAGTATAGGGTCACACACCTTTGTTCATGACTTCTTTGTCTTCCCTCACCAATTGTTTCCCCTCACCTTAGGGTGTAAATGGTTCATCAAGACACGTGCATGTTTGAATTTTGTGCACCATTCTCTGGTTCTTCTTGGCAAACTGCATGTCCCCTTCATCTACTCTCCACAAGGCCCCAACTTTGTCAACACCCAACGGACCATGTTGGATATCGCCATCAGAACCCAAGATATCCACACAATATTATCTAGTTACCCATCTCTTTTCACTCAAACCACAAACCCCTCAACCATCAACCTCCCTATCCACCACTCGATCAACAGGAGACTCACATACAAACCAGGTCATCCTCCTCGTTTATATGTGCCTAAAGCACTCCAGCAGCACTACATTCAATACTATCATGCTCACCCACTATCATGCCACCTTGATTTTCCCAAGGTCTAAGAAAAACTTAGAGCATCTCATTTCTGGCCAAAAATACGACATGTTAATTTGTAGGAGCTTCAACAATGTGCAACCTGTCAGGAGCTTAAAACCCCAAGCCAAAGGGTAGGTTACTTGTCTCCCATTACCGTAAATACCCCATTTGAGCTGGTTGGGTGGGACTTGATGGGTCCTTTCCTAGCCTCCACATTTGGGAACGGATACATCCTTGTCATTACAGAATACCTCACTAGATGGTGTAAAGTCCAAGCCCTCCCAGATGCTTCGGCCTCTACAGTACCCAGTGTGCTCCTACACAACATCATATTTTGACATGGTTGTCCACACTAGCTATTGTCAGACCAAGACCCTCAATTCTAAGGAGAAGTCATACAAGTCCTCACCAGCAACCTCGGCATAACACAACTTTTCACTTGACCCTCTACGACCCCCAGAAGAATGGCCTCATGGATTGCCTCAATAAAACCATCAAGCATACACCTACATTGACCCTTTACATCAAACATGGGACTAGATCCTCCCATTCGTAGCCCATGCATATAATACATCTGTCCAACCCTCCACTAAGGTAAGCCCTTTTTGAGCAATCCAAAGTTCCCTCCTGACGCTAGCATCAATAAAATTCAATCCAAAAAATAGGATGTAGTCAATTGGCTTCAATACCTATCAACAAACCTGCCCTTCATCCGAAGTGCGCTATTGACCAATCTCAAGCAGGCCCATGAAAAACAAAAGCACCAATATGATGAAGGTCGACACCATCGAGGTTATGAGGAAGGTTCCATTGTCAGCGTGTATTGCCCAATCCGGCATGTAGGTCTCTGCGAATCACTACTGCATAGATGGATTGGTCCTTACTGCATCCTCCAATGCCTCCGTCCATACACCTATCGTTTGCAACGTCTATCAAATAGGTCTATTACATCTGCCCATGTATCTAGGATTAAGCTATTCTTCCTCTCCCATCCTCCAACTAGCTCTAGCTCACGGAGGTGTGACAGGACCAGAGAGCATGTTGAGTCATCATCATGCTGAGTCACAATTAGGCAAAGCCGAGTCATGTGCCCTCTAACTGGATAACCGTGTAGCCAAGTGCCTCTTCTTGGAGAAGAGCAGGTGGTTCCTTTATGAAGAGGATGGTGGATAAAGAAGATAGGCTAATTGAGTTGAGTTTATAGCATCTCTCTCTCTCTCTCTCTCTCTCTCTCTCTCTCTCTCTCTCTCTCTCTCTCTCTCTCTCTCTCTCTCTCTCTCTCTCTCTCTCTCTCTCTCTCTCTCTCTCTCTCTCTCTCTCGCTCTCTCTCTCTCTCTCTCTCTCTCTCTCTCTCTCTCTCCCTCTAGCTTCTGTGATTGTCACGTTACAATATCTTGATTAAATCGGTGAATTTACACTAGAATAAACATTTTACACACTGCCTAAATCGGTAAATTTGAGTGCATGTGAGCAATGGACTAGGCAAGGCATAAAAGAAAAAAAAAACATTTACTACCTGTTTGATACCACATTGGAGTATAGTTGAGTATAACAAGGTACTTACAAACTGTTCTCCACTAACCTAAAGCACCTCAACTCATGTGAGTAGTTGTATATCTTAATGTGAAATCATCTCAATAGATATTCCATTTAGTGCAATCTTAAGCCATGACTTGACCTGAGAGGTCCTGGGTTCATAGCTCATAAGATAATATGAAAAGTGGAGTGAGGTATTTGATGTATGTACTTGGAGGATATACTGCATCTAAAAATACATATACCAAATATTTTTTGTTGGAATTTTGACTTAACACTATAGAGAAATTTGAACCGCAATAGAAGTTAAAGTTCCAGTTAATGTACAATAGTTCACAACAAGGAGACAAAGATTAGAAAGCCATTCCTAATATGATTATGTACTTACGTATTCTTATACTTCGTAAGGAGGTGTAAGACCGATAATCAAAGTACAAAGTTAGTCTAGAAAGGCAATTGAGCACTTGATTAAGTACATAGATATAAGTCAAATAGTGATCACTTGTTCAAATATGCAAACAATAAGGCTCACGATGTAAAGGTTTGGTATCAAATTATTGCATAGAAGCTCTCTTCACTAAAAATTAGCTCCACAAAGGAGTAATAAAATCAACCAAAAATATGTCATACAAAAGCAAGGAAATAGAACAACATCCCAAGCAAGATACAATATCGACATCAATATCATATGGTGGAGTGCTGAAAATAATCACGAAGGTATTAAAAGATATTAAGATCACTAGTACTAGGTGTAATTGTACATCGTTGCACCAATGGTTCATGAAGAGATTAAGGACAGAGCAATTTTCTTATTTCATTGGATAACTACTTCCATAGTTTTAGCCACATTCTAATCATTGGAATAGTAGTCATAGGGTTTGAATAGTAGCCACAAGCTTATCCGTTCACAGCTAGTATGTTGGATTGGGGTTAGACCTCAACATGAATAGTAGAGGAAAACTTGATGATGTGCAAATGAAACATTAAAATCCATTAGAGATACACACTGATGGTACATTTGTGGCATGTCAGCATTACCTAAGTTACTTTTAAGTGTGAGCATGGCTCTACACAAAGAAGTAACTACTAATCTAATTTAAATAAATCACTTCCAAGGGTGAATTTTTTATATACAGGGAAAGCAATCACCAAACTTACTCTAACCAACTTACTTCTAAGTGTGAATAAAACTCTACACGAAAAGTATTAACCATTTCTAATCACTACACTATTTCTAAATGTGACAATTTAAACTAAATTTCAAACCTTTTATTTTCACTAAAATAAATTAACTTATAATTAAAAGCTTAATGAAAACCATGATCTTTTTTGTTGGGGGTTTTAGAGCTCAGCTTTTGATCAAAATATAGTTCAATCGAACTATATTTTGAACGAATTCTTACAAAATAGTGATTTTTCTTATGTGGCATCCATAATATGTCTGTTTAATTGGGGTTGTTGTATAATTTTCCCGGTTAAAGCGTATTATGTGTACCTTGTATAACATACAATGAAACGTAGGTGATCGGTTTATCAAGTACACCAATTTACTTACCACACTTCTTCTTGATGTGGTCGTTCTTGCCACGGTTTCATCACTCAAGAACACTTTGGGCATGACTTGCCTTGAGCGATCACGGATACTTGGGTTTTTGAACCTCTCCTTTGGTCTTCCTCTTGTTTCCACTGATAATGCTATACTTGATGATTCTCCAGTGCTTCTCCTTTGCATTTCCTTACTTAAGAGAACACCCTTAGCATCATCAAACTTGAGAGTATTTGTACCAGAGATTGAGTTACTTACAACCATTACAAGGCTATCCCAACTATTTGGCAAAGATGATAGTGACAAGCACAAAGCGCAAAACGGACCCCGACGGCCTCTACGCCAGGACCGTGCATGCCGAGCTTGTCACGGGAAATAAAAAGGGGGCACCACCTAGCTTTGAGCGGCTAAGCCGCGGACACCTGCAATTTAAATTAGCACAAATACTGCACACACAGAGAGAGAGAGAGAGAGAGAGAGAGAGAGAGAGAGAGAGAGAGAGAGAGAGAGAGAGAGAGAGAGAGAGAGAGAGATGTAGGTGATGAAAACCCCTCAGGGTGTGAGGAAAACTTGATTCAAAGTGATATTTATAGAAACCTTAGCTACGGAGAGATGGCGATTGTGGTGATAGAGAGAGATAGTGAGAGATAGAGAGCCTATAGTGTGTTCTCTAGAGGAAATTTCATATACACGAAGGTTCTACTCTTGTGTGTGGTGACCCTTGGAGTCAAGGTGTGTGTACAGCTTCCTTCTCATAGTGCTAACTTCCTAAGCCCCAATGCTCAAGTGCCGCCAAGTGTTGCCCAAAATGCTACACCACTCTCCTAGAGTGCTCTCCCAAAATGTTGCCCCACTGCTCCAGTGCCACCCCAAAATGCTACACCACTCTCCCAGAGTGCTCTCCCAAAAATGCTTCCCTGAGTGCTCCAGTGCCGCCCCACAATGCTACACCACTCTCCTAGAGTGCTCTCCCAAAAATGATTCCCCCCTTATAGTGACCTCTCATTACCCTTTTATAGGTGCATGCTGCATTAGTTTAGGATAATCTAATTAGGTTAGGGCCCTAATCAGGAGAGACAAAGCAAGGAGTTGGGTCCTAGATGGTTGACCCTTGCGTTGTCTTAGGAGAATTTTAAAATGATATCTCCTAGATGGGCCTTTGTGACCATCACCTAGAGAGAGGCTCAGGGGATTCACTCTTTCAACAAAATGGGACGCCACCTGCAAGCGGACAACTTTGATAAAGTCCCTATATACGATTCGTATTAGGGAATATGACACCCCTTTCTAGGCTTATACGATAATCAATGAAGAAAAATATCATACCCCTATCTTACATATAAAATTTAGGTCTCACATGATCTAACTAAGTAAAATTAATCAAAGGGTGTGTAGCATAGTGACTGGCAACATACTTAGGAACCACTTTTGTTGATAACTATATGTACCCTCAATGTGTCTTAGTTTTACTTTCAAACTATGTGCCCGATCAGCCTAGACTCTGGCTACTCGTCCAATTCTGACCCAACCAAAGCAGGTGTAAATCAACCCTATGACCGGCTTGATGCAAAATTTGATGTGTGACCTGATAAATTTTTTTCCCTAAAATCATTCAAGTTTTGGTGCACCAGTGACCAATCGTTTACAATTAATGAACCCGAGTCAAACCCCCCTCCCCCCCGCTGGAGATTCACTTATACTTAGGAGAGGATGTCACTTGTGTGCAACCATATGGAAAAAACCCTCTCTCTATGGACCCCATGGTGCTAGCCCAACCCCCTATCTGAAAATTCTAAAGAACCCATATACCCCCTTTCTACGGTGCTTCTATAGTCAACATGACCCCCTCTGTAATATGTGTATGGATTGTAAATATTGTCAGTTTTAGGTATTTTGATAGTTTCCTTTGTACATTGACACTAATTTCAAAATTTTGATAGTTTCATTTGTGAAAATGGAGACTTCTTACGCTATCCAAGGTAGCTATGTCTTAGTGCACCATGACCAATGTGGACCCCATTCATTTTTTTGGGGGGAGTTATTGAAGGATTCATGTTTTCCAGTGTTAAAAATTGGGAGGATTCAGAGTTATTGAAGGATTCTTGTTTTCAAGTGTTAAAATTTGAGAAGATGCATGGAAACCTCACACATCTCTTGCTTCTCTAGTTCCTAAGTAACTAATGTCCAATGCAAGGATAGTACTTCAAGCGCTTGCACATTCTCCACCTAGGAGCATGACAAAGTGAATCCAATGCTCACACCACTTCCATAACCATGCTCTCCTTGCACATATATCACTCCTTGCACTTCCTCACATGTGTTCTATGCTCATTCCGCCTAACACGCATCCATAATCTCCCACCTAAGCACATAATGTGTACGCCAAGCTATAGCTCTCTTAAGCCTTTGTATTGCATGTTTCAAGAATCCGCCTTTCTTCTATAGGAATTCTAAGTCCTACTGCCAATTCAAGTGCCCGTGTATTGACTGGGGTTTTAAGTGCTAGGTACAATGTAGCTTTATGGCAAGCTTCCACAAGCAAGCAATTGGATTAGAGTGATAAAGCACAACCTTTGTTGCTAGTTTCTATCAAAACACATTCAATAGAATAGCTTGTGAGGACATACAAGAAGTTTTCTACATTGTCACATACGTTAAAAGGTCATAGATGCCACCAAGCGTCCACGTATTCTACTCCCAATTACCTCCTTTAGAACTACACATGGCCAACATCATCAGTTTACAGATCAACTTTGTCTTGGAGCTTGTTATACCAGCAGAACAACCTCTGCTTACAATCCAATACTTATGCTTACAATAATTCCTTTTTTTTCCAAAACTCACAAACTGTGAGTAATATATTAGAAAGCAAACTATTTACAAAAAGACCCTTCTCATATCGAGCCAGAGAGTCAGATTAACAAACTACAACCCATCAGACTCAACAGACATCAAAAGATAACCCACTGAGCAAGATAGACCAGAGGTTGCCGCTGATTCAACATGGCCTTCCACCCCATGCAAAAAACACCCTCAAGATACCACCACTTAGAGCCATTGTCAAAATGTTATAATGGCTAACAAGGGAGCCACCCTTGACAGATAAAATCCTAGAGAAGAACAAATGGCCAAGGAGGAGAAATAACCAGAAAAAAGCCTAAGGTGGGGCCCATCATCCCCATCACCAGCAGAAGCTCCCGAAGGTGCCACCAGGACAGAGCCGCTGCCACCAGCAAGCCACCAGCCTTCGACAGTCTCCACAAAAATCCACAAAACCCAGATTCACCAAGGCGAGCTTGAGCCGACTAGAATCTAAGTGCCAACAGAAAGAAAAGTCCACCGTAGACCAGTTGATCACCACAAAGTACTACAACCAATAGATCCACCAAGGGAGGAGGATAAAAAAGGGGAGCCAAGCCCGAACTGAGAAAATCCTTGCTGCCACCAGGACTTCCATTGCTTGCCACTCAAGTGAAGGGCTTGCAAGGGTGAGATACTCACCCACTGGTTGCTAGTTATCCTCTCGTAGGAGGTGGGAGGCGCAACCTCTCCCAGTCAAAAAATTTGGGCTGGCACGGGTAGGGCACGGCAGGAGATTTGGCACGGCAGGAGATGACGAAGCAACCCGACAGCTCAACCTAGAGACACCCGCGCTTGGCAAAACCCATGCCCCTACCAGCTAGACCTACTCAAGAACCCCGCCCTGCCACAAAACCGCCTTGAGCCTCTTGCTCCACGGTCTCGCAGCAAGCAACAGGGTGCATTTGCACCATCACTACTAGCAATCCCTAGAGGATGTTGAAGGTCTATTGTAGCTCCTTCTCGCAAGGGGAAGGGCAGATGCATAGTCTCTCTCTCTCTCTCTCTCTCTCTCTCTCTCTCTCTCTCTCTCTCTCTCTCTCTCTCTCTCTCTCTCTCTCTCTCTCTCTCTTTGGGAACAGATGGTTTTTTTCTCAGTACAATAAATAAGAGGTTACAGTAAGTCCAACATTTTTTCGACATTGCTGCAACTCTCAAACAAAAGCAGGGAGACCTCAAGAATCAAAACTAACAAATCATGTACAAATATCCCCCAACTAGCTGTCAATCACCTGGGCACTCCGATCTGATGCAATATTACCACAATTTCTTGGCGATCACAATATAAGAGCCATAAAGCTCCATCAGAAATTTGTTCAGAAGAATCACAACACCGTGAGCGCAGAAAAAAATTATCCATGAAGAACCGACACAGGCTCTTGAGATTCCAGACTCAACCATGAAACAAAGGATGCCTGGGCCATAGCAGCTTGCAGTGGTTGGAGAGTCTCCGAACACAACATTGCTCCTTGATTCCTCGAGACCCAAGAAGCTGGAGCACCAAGTGAGCTACTAACGAGCTCACATGAAACACAGCCTTGCAGAGGCGAGGAGCATTCGGAGGGCAAGAACTGTTCCATGCCTTCTGTAAGAAAGAAGCCACAGACCTCGACTCCTCTCTCTCTCTCTCTCTCTCTCTCTCTCTCTCTCTCTCTCTCTCTCTCTCTCTCTCTCTCTCTCTCTCTCTCTCTCTCTCTCTCACACACACACACACACACACACACACATGTACATGTGACAGATGCAAAGCTTGGCTGAATAGTAGCAAGAAAGGGGAAAGAGAAAAAACTAAGATATGGGTAAGGTCAGAGGAAGAAGACGAGCAAGGGGGGAACATCACCCTGACCGCAAGGAACTTTAGCAGAATCAGACGGAGGTCCATGAGATACAGATGAATTAGGGTTGTTTTTTGCTATGAGAAAGGTGACGGGCCAACATGCATGCCCACCTGTTGCGCCATCTTCATTCATGAGCCTCCTATATCAATCTGCATCAAAGATTGCAAGATCTATGCACGCCTACAATACTTTGGCTCGTCTTGCAATTTAGAGTTTTCTCACAAAATTTGAACCCTAGTTGGGTTCACTTCACACTCAACTGGGAATTTCGCAATCTAAGTACTCAAAAACCCCTTGTCATGCCAACAAATCTTGAAATTTACCTCTAAATTTAGATTTTGAAATTAAATTTTAAATTTCAATTTGAAGGTGGGAAAAGTGGACCCTTGAGCACTGTAAAAACCTTCATCCAAAATTTCCTATGTGGGTTCTCTACAGTTTTAGAAAACACTTTATTTCAAGCATTGCATTGCACTACCATGATAGTGACAAGGTAACTTTATACCACGATTCTCTAGGACTATCAGAGCATCATGTGGCATACACAAGATGATGATGTGGTCATGAGAATTCATGATAATATTAGTAGGCAGGCATTGTTTTTTCAAAAACATCCAACTTGGCATTGCCTGGGTCTATATCTATGCCAAATGTGGTTTATTTACATCGGAAATCACAAGAAGTGCTTGGGCAACTTCCTATCAAAAGAAAAAGAGCAGGTCTTTCTTTTGTGACTTCACTTAAAATATTGTGTGAAGGAGAAACAAGGTTGTGGGATACATGTTTGATATTCGTGATAGTGGATTTTTGAATAGAACACATACTTAGGCAACACATTAGTCACTATGTATCTCGAGTGTGATACACTTTTATTAGATTGTAACAAGGCCCTCATAAGATTCATATTCAGAATGTGGAATGCCCAACATGGGTAGGCAAGAAACGTTGAGCTGCTTGGATGCAAATTAAGGGCATCTCTTCTGATGCAATCACCTATTCTTGCACGTTGAAGGCATGTGGCACTATGCAATATGAGCAAAGAAGAAGGATGTGTACCAAGGCAATAGGATACATGTTGAACTCATGGGCCATAGAGAATTGTGCAAGTGGTTCTTCTCTCCCGTGTGCTACCAAATAGGCCACCATACCCAATTTCATATGCTTTCATAAGGAGACACCCTTGGCCACCTCTTTTAGTGCTATTGGCCAAGTTTATGGCTTAAGGGGATTCCCACAAGGGGCCACAAGTTTTGGGCAAGTTTTGAAAGGCTTAGAGAAGCCATCAAAGGAAGCAAAAAGGAGGGGTCATCAAATTTTGGTTTTTTGCATAATCTTTTTTCAGTTTTTTTTTTCAGAATGGCAACCAAAGCTCCATGGTTATAGACCTAAGCTTTACAGAGTTTGACAAAAGCAGGGATTTGTGAGCAAACACAAGCAAACTTGATTAGTCGAGGGTTTCTTGCAGTCGAAAGATTATTACTTAGCCACACGACATAGAAGAGCTTTGAGCTGCTCACAATTCCTCAATGCAATATTACCCTAAAAAGGGCAAATAAGCTTGTGGAAGATTTTTACTTAGCCAAAGCATAGAGAAGACCATTGAGGCGCTCACAATTCTTCAAGGCAATATTTCCCTAAAAGGGGCACACTTGAAACTCTCTCAATTTCTAAGATTAAATATGAGTGCACACAATTTCCCCTTAAGGAAAGTTCAAAATCTAGCTAAGGATTTGCAGTTAAATTACGTTAGACCTTCGTTTTTTCATATTGCTTAGCACAATTTTAATTGCCAACTAAACGTTCGTTTTTCCATGTTGATGGGCTTTGTAGTTGTGAAATTTGTAGCCTCCTAAAACTACCACATCGGTCTTAATAATGATGTACATAATACACTAAAGGTATTTTTTTTTAGCATTGTGCAACACGAGGGTAGAGTGTTCACACCTTAGAATGGAGCATCTACTTCTAGTGAGCAAAAGTCCATCTTCAATTAGGAAGGTGTAAAAATTATGGCACAACCAGATGATTGAAAAATTTGAAGATAGGGGATAGTTTTTATTAAAAAAAAAGATTTGGGGGGTTTACCCCCACCTATGGTAGATATAAAAGATAAGTAGGGATTACCCCTATTGTATACGCTTATGGTATCTCTATTAAAAACCCATCTTCCTTACACTTACATGATACCATACAAAACTCCGGAGTGAGTTCCCCCCCCCCCCCCCCCCAAAAAAAAAAAAATGATACCCTCTTCCTTGTCTTTAAGCTTGGAAGATAAATTATTGGGGGCCTGCCCATAATTTATACGCTTATGTAACTTGTAAAAAACCCCCCTCCCTTGCAGTTACATGGTGCGGTAAGTTTTCGATGGTGAATCCCCCGGGGAGAGAGGTGATAATATACATTTGGGTTTCTATACAAGATTTTGGCCTTAAACCGGGAAAATAGATTACCTTATAGATATTTACTACGGAGATGCGTCGTGAATGAGATGCAGGTGAATTGCGTGCTTTGCTAGTGCGTCGGTGTAGCACGTTCGCAAGTTTCAAGGCCGGCCGAGGCATGCCTTCGACATCATTTCTTGATTTGGTGTTACCATCGCGTGACTTCTTCGTCTTTTTCCTTTTTTATTGGGGCGTCAATGAATTCTTTTGTTTTCTTTTTCCACTTCTTATGTGTGCGTATATGCGTGCAGTGTATGTGTATGTGTATGGCCGTGTACTTGTGTATATATGTGCATGTGAGTATGTACGTGCAGGTATATTGGGTGTGTGTCGGTGTATAGGGGTGTGTGTTCGTATACGTGAGTGTGTGTGTGTGGGAACAAGGGTATAAGAGGAAATATATATTTATTATATATTTTTTATGCTTTTACGTGCTGCCTGCTCGACTCAGAGAGCGTGAGTGAGAGTGTGTGAGGCTCTGATGGGGAGAGAGGGGCTGGGGTGAATGTGTAGGTGTGTGTGTGTGTGTGTGTGTGTGTGTGTGTGTGTGTGTGTGTGTGTGTGTGTGTGTGTGTTTGTGTATGTATAGGTGTGTGTGTGTGCAACGAGCGAGAGAGAGACATTGGTGCAGCTAAAGTTGGTCGAAGCTAGGAGGTGGTCTATGCCAAGCAAAGGCAGTAGTCGAGTGCAGTGCAGAAGGCTATTTTTTTCGGGCGCCGGGTCTGAGCCCGCTTGACCGCATTGGAAAATGCGCCATCTGGCATTGTTTTGGCCTCGCCAAGGTTCTTGGTGGAAATGTGCATCATATGAAGCTAGCACGAATTGATTGCGCGTCAATCGGATGCTTGGTCGGCCAGATACAGAAGGATGGAGTTGGGGGCCGTGGACAGCGAACGGTTGCAGATGATTTTTTTCATTTTTTGTGGCCTTGGATAGAGAACTCCGGAGTATCGAAATGTAGTGGGGTTTGCACGGCTCAGGAGCCAATACAACGGAGATCCGGCATGGCTTTGCGGTTTGAAGATCCGACCCGGGGGTGGTAGAAGTAAAGCCTGGAGAAGAAGGTAGGGAAAAAAAAGGTTTTTTTTTTATTGAAATGGGAGGAGTTTGGAGAGCCCAAAGGCTACCACCTCACGGGCTACCACATGGCAAAGGCAATATCCCACATGGGGGGCCGGAACATGCAGGCAAGGCATATATATCCAGCATCATGAATCCCATTAGGAGCATGAGATGGAGAGAGGGGAGCTCCCTCCTCGTTGGCTATGGTGCCGGGTGCCGCTGTCTTGGCGGTCGACGGCTCTGCGCGGCAGGTTTTGACCAAGGCGGTGGTGCGCGCTGGTAGTGCAACATCCAACGGTTGACGTGGAAACATGATGATGTGGCGGGCCCGCGACTGGGGGCCATTCCCGCGGCGCCAAAATTTTGAGGAAGAGAGGGAGGGGCAATAGCGACATCGCTATTGCCTCCCCCCCTCACGAGAGAGGTTCATCCCACAGAGGTGAAGCAAGGGTCAGTTTGGCCGAGGGGATAGTTGCAAAGGGAGGGTCCCATGGTGTGGATGGTAGACATGGAGAGAAGGAAAGAGCGCAAGGGCTAGCGGGTGTACAAAGCACTTTGAGGGCCGTCCCGGCAAAGTTGGCCAAGAAAAAACGAGGGCCACATAAAGGCCAAAGACAAAAAGAGAAGGCCGTCCAAGCAAAGAGCAGAAGGCAAATGCAAAGGTTGAAGCCAAGCCAATTAGGTTCGGGCCCTAATCAGGAGAGACAAAGCAAGGAGTTGGGTCCCACATGGTTGACCCTTGCTTTGTCTTAGGAGAATTTTAAAATGGTATCTCTTAGGTGGGCCTTTGTGACCATCACCTAAGAGAGGTGATAATATACACTTGGGTTTTTATACAAGATTTTGGCTTGAAACCTGGGAATAGATTACCCTATGGATATTACTGTGGAGGTGCGCCATGGATGAGATGCAGGTGAATCGCAGGCTTCGTTGGTGCGTCGGTGTAGTGCATTCGCCAGTTTTGGTGCCGGTCGGGGCATGCCTTCGACGTCATTTCTTGATTTGGTGTTCCCATTGCGTGACTTGGTCGTTTTTCTCCTTTTGTGTTGGACGTCTATGTTGAATTCTTTCTTTTTTTTTACTTCTTATGTGCGCGTATATGCGTGCAGTGTATGTGTATGTATGTGTGTGTGCACGTGTTGTGTACTTGTATATGTATGTGTATGTGAGTCTGTACGTGCAGGTATATGGGGTTGTGTGTGGGTGTGTAAGCGTGTGTGTGTGTGTATAGGGGTGTGTGTTCATATATATGAATGAGATGTGTGTGTGGGAACGAGGGTATAAGAGGAAATATATATTTTTTATGCTTTTAGGTGCTGCCTGCTTGGCCCAGAGAGTGTGAGTGAGAGTTAGAGAGATTGCGTGAGGCTGTGGTGGGGCGAGAGGGACTGGGGTGAGTGTGTAGGTGTGTGTGTGTGTGTGTGTGTGTGTGTGTGTGTGTGTGTGTGTGTGTGTGTGTGTGTGTGTGTGTGTGTGTGTGTGTGTGTGTGTGTGTAGGGGTCTGTGTGTGTCTCGGCAACGAGCGAGAGAGAGACGGTTTGACTGCGCTAGGCATGATGGCTACACAGAGAGCAAAAAAAAGAGAGAGATAGATGGAGTGATGGAGAGAGAGTCTGGGAGTTGAGTGTGTGTGGGTGGGTGTGTGTGTGTGTGTGTGTGTGTGTGTGTGTGTGTGTGTGTGTGTGTGTGTGTGTGTGTGTGTGTGTGTGTGTGTGTAGAGGTAGATGTGTGTGTGTGTGTGTGTCGGTGAGAGAGAGAGCGAGAAACTGTCTGCGCCTTCGGGCTGAACGAGAGAGAGAGAGAGAGAGAGAGAGAGAGAGAGAGAGATGGGGTGTGAGCGAGAGCGGAGGGGTGAGGGGGGGAGATATGGGGTATGTGTGTGTGTGTATGTATGGGTGGGTGTGTGGGTGTGAATGAGAGAGAGAGAGAGAGAGAGAGAGAGATTATGTTTGCGCTGGTCTCATGGTTTCCGAGGAAGAGATGAGAGAGAGAGTTAGAGAGAGGTTCAACTATGGAGTGAAAGAGGGAGGGAGAGGGGGGATGAACGAGGGAGAGAGAGAGAGAGGGAGAGTATGGACGAGGGGGGAATGAGGGGCTGTAGCGGGCCAAGGAGAGTGGGTAATGGGAAGAGAGGGGGGAGTGGGTGAGGGAGAAGCTGAGCGGCCCTCCTTGGTTGACAAACAACAGCGAGAGAGAGAGAGAGAGAGAGAGAGAGAGAGTTATATTATGTTGAGGACGAGGGAGTATGGACGAGAGGGGAGAGATGAGGGAGGAAGGTATGATAGTGTGTGTGTGTGTGTGTGTGTGTGTGTGTGTGTGTGTGTGTGTGTGTGTGTGTGTGTCTGTGTGAATAATGAAAGAGAGACTGAGACTCTTGTCCCATTGCATGGCGCCCCCTCGTCGGTTGACGGACGAGAGGGGGAGAGAGAGTTTGGCTACATGTGATAATGGAGGAGGGAGAGGGGGGAGTGGTGCCAAAGGAGGGACGGCCCAATGTGGGCGTCTGCATGGGAGGAAAGGGGGTGGCAGGGCGGCAGGTTTAAAAATGTTTTTTTCTTCCATTTATTTTATTAGTCCCCCCCCCAAGTGGGGTTGGTTCTCACGGCCTCGATTTCAAAAATCGGTCGTCAATAGTATTAGGAGAGCTTGCACTTCATTATCAAAGTTGACCTTCACTGATCAAAACTGACTTATGTTGGTGTTGAAGTCATTCAAGTGTTGGTGTTAAAGTCATTCAAGTGTTCTGCAACCAAACCAGTCTGATTAAACAATCACTTCATGTGAAACACCTTCTTTGATGCGGATGGTTTCTCAGAGAGGTCATCAAGAGACTTCACCAAGTCCCCCGTGGTCTTCATTTCTAAAACATTGAATGCACTCGTTGGCGCCAAGCATAGATGGATTGTTCCCAATGCCTTTTGATCAAGGATGTTCCAAAATTCATCTTCCATTGTTGCGGGCTTCTTTGAAAGATCGCCTAGTGGAAAATAGAGATTCTTTTGGTAGATATAGTCTTCAATCTGAATCTTCTAGTGTTGGTAGGTCTTAACATTGAACTTTCCTCCCTCTACCATCACTCCCATTCAATTCAAGAAATCCTTTCCTTTAGTTATTTTTGTTAATAGTAAACCGTCGCTCTCATACCAATTGTTAGGAATAAATGAGTAGCTAAATAGAAATTAGAATGGTGTACTTAATGGAGAGATAATTTTCCCACACAAGAGAGATAATAGACGAGAGAGAGAGAGAGAGAGAGAGAGAGAGAAAGCACAATATATGTGGTTTACCTAAGTGTGGGCTAGGTATACGGGAAAGCAACCACTCAATGGCTTTGCACTTCAAACTAAAAGTAAGTTACAAAGGGATTAGAAACCTGTAATCGACCTCCCACCTTGCTTCACTCTCTTTCACCACCTCACATACCTTTCACCACTTCAATCATTTTGGGTGTAGAAGAGGCCTCCTTTTATAGGCCAAAAGGAGCCTCTATGGGCTGCCCTCTCTCATGAGAGACAACGGTGTGTAACTGCCCTTATGTAGACAAGTCCAAGTAGAACTCACCATGCACCCATATGTATCCACTCTTGTGTAGACAAGTCCAAGTAGAAATCGGCCACCGACCGTTGAACGTCTACCACCAGTCATTGGCCGACCGACCATTGGCTAGCCCAAGTAGAAACCACTCATGCACCCATGTGTAGCTGCCCTTGTATAGACAAGTCCAAGTAGAAATTGGCCATCGGCCAGTGAGCGTCCATTGGGCACCAACCACTGGCCAACTGGTCATTAACTACTAGCCACTGCCAACCAAGTGGCCATTAACTATCGACCATTGATCGACTATTTTTCAATCACTTTTTGACCGTCGTCTAGTCCAGATATTTTGGAAAAAAGAAAGGGGGAGTGATTTTTCTCACACACGATGGCTTCTTCTCATAGCGGGGGCCTTACAAATGTGTGTTTTTTACCAAAAAAAAAAATTACAAGGGGTGAATCAGGCTCCATATTTAACAAAAGGATGGGGGAAAGCTCCACATAATGCAGCTTGAAGACACATGAAAAAATAGTGGATGTAAATTATAGTCTTCTATATGCAACTTATATCAAGGAGGAGGAAAGTTCCACATATTGTGACTTGAAAATACATGGAATACTTGAGTTAAAAAAAATGAAGCACAAAGGCAGAGGATGTGACTTCAAAGATCAAAGCAATTTGATAATTTGACAATATAAAATCTTTCTTTTCATGCTTTTTGGATTGCATGAATGAAACTAGCTGTGCGTCTCTCGACTAGTGGTAGTATTAATAATGAGTTGTTTCGAGGGATTTAATATTTACATAATTATCAAAAAAATTGTGTAATCACAAGGTCTTATTTACACATTTCTATATTCACACTTAACATGATCATAAACAAGCTAGTTAAGAGCCACCTGGAAACCCACAAAAAGCCCGTCGGGCTTTGCAGTTTTTCCTGCAGGCCCGTCGAGAAAATGAAAAAACTCGATGACCCTCAGGGGATATGCTTGTACCCGGCAAGCTAATCGGCTCTATTGGTTTTTGCAAGTCATCATTAGGGTCACATCAACAATTACTATGATCACGTCTTTTTCTTGTGTAATTATTGATGTTATTAACGTAATCACATGATCGTGACCATGTCAATGAAACCATTCATAGACAGTGCGCTAAAACGGATTAGTAAACGTGGGTGCCCGATATTTTTGAGCAATCCATATAATCAATACAAATTATAAACAACCAACTTTAGAGATTGAAATAGTGAATTGGACAAACTGTACAAAGTTTAGTCAACTTATCTACAAGCACCCAAGACAAACCATGACCTCAAATGGTGGTTGGTAGACCCACAATTAGCCGCATAGAGGTACTGTGCGAAATGCTTCATAAGCTATAAATTTCATGAATTTTCATGCCGCTCCAAATATACCTTTGCTAAACATTAGGGCTGACAACACTACAAAACCTGTCTATATGTGTAAACAACCATCCATTACTGTTGTTTAACCATACTTGTAACCTTAACAATTCATACTTGTTGATATACGATAATTTTTGTCCCATTAAAATTGTTCCTAATACAACATGCTAGAAATGGCTGAATGAGCAACACTTACGGACTCTTTTGTGACACATAATTGAAATAGCAGATGCCAGTAATTGTCAGTCCTAGAGACTCATATTCTCCACATCTGAAATATGTCTCATATAATGATGTCAAAAAATAGGACATTCATCAAGTGCAATACGTACTTGTTTGTGGAGGTAATTGTAACACTCAGTGATGTGAGTGGGAGGGACCCTCATAAACCTTGCTCCACACTAGTTAAACTAAACTCCATGAGTTCTTGGACCATGTTGCACCCGTTTTGATGAACAACATGTGCCAAGAAAAACCCTACCATGTAGGTCTATAGGTACAGAGCACAACAATGTATCTAATACATTACTGTCCAAGATTATTTTCTCATGCATGACCTTGTCATGTGTTTAAAGAGAAAAAGTATGAAATCATTATAGCATATGCATTCTATTTGGGAAAATTAATCAAAACATATTAAAAAATGAAATGAAACCAAATCATATGCTCACTTGGAGGTGGAAAAAAGCCTTCACTTACTCGAAGTCAAGTATACTATCCAAATTTAAAAAGTACGGTACCAAGAATCCAGCCTCAAATGATCCAATATTTCTTTGACCTGTTAAACACTAAATGAGAGATTAGTGAAATAAATGAATATTTAACTCCCAACCCTTGGTTTTTCCTAGGCAATATAAACCCCTTGGTTAGATTCTATAATTTCAAGCCCCGTGGTTAACTTTTGCATAGAAACCACTGAAACTATCAGTTAACAATGACCAACATAGTCTATTATGTCCAATAGTAGTTGTAATAAACTTTAAAAATTGAACTTATCCACTATCCTTTGGAAAATTGAGGACTTCTATCCTTGAAATCACAATTGTGAAGAGGTCAATCTCCAACCCCTAGTTGTAGTGATTTTCCATTAGCTAGGTCATATTCCTAATAATCCAGCTTCTATCGGCACCATCAGTGCTATAAATTAAGCATTAGAACCTCTCATGTTGGAACCTTATTCACAATTCGATCTTGAAATAATCGCACCTCCCCATGAAAAGAAGAGAAAGATTCCCAACACCAAGAAGAAAGTAGTTATACTCGATTTTCTTTGATGTTTGAAACAAGAGATTACCTACGTAGAGACTCTCTTAGTTGATTCATGTTGTTTGAAACAAGAGATTAGCTACTTAGAGGCTCTCTTAGTTGATTCATGTTGTTCCATGAATTAGTTGCTTGTTGTTAGTGAGGCTATGCCTATTTGCTACTCACAAAAAGCATCACTAGTATTGGATGCACCTTGTGCATAGAGCCAATGATATAAAGTGCCCACTGTTGTAGGCATATGCAATGAGTACAAGAAAAAATACCAGCCTCAACTACTGTCGAGTAAAATGTTACAGGTATGGGTAGCCCGTGGAACACCATCAACATAAGAAGCATTGAGAAAAACCTTGGAAATAATATAATCACACCTCATCCTTGACAAAGTAGCGTATTGTGAGAGATAAAGCATAAACAATGATAAGATGGCATGAATTCCGCCTAACTGGCTTCAATGACGGTCTCAAAAGTTTGAGTCGATACTATATGTGCCGTGCACAATCTATAATGGCATGGATACATCACAATTCAACATTGCCAAACGTAAAATGTGAGACTATATTCTCTTATTTCCAATACCCCAAACCTATCTTCCATTGCTCTTGATCCCAAGTCAATTAGCAGTACCTCGATATGGGGTAGAAGCCTTGCTTTGCTACTCATATGGTTTGCAAAGTAGAATATTTTGTCCAATTTAAAAATTGAAAACACAAAAAAACCAAAAGAAATTTAAATTGGCTAACCTTGTTGCCCAACTATGGCAAGGTGCTACAAAAGACTAAAGCAAATGTTTGGTGGAAAGTGAATGTTGTTTGGATTTCTCTACTTTTGTTTGAATGTGGCTTATAGCCATATATACTAACAAAGTTAGAGCTGTCGTATGTACCATGTATGCCTTGTTGACGTGGCTCATATCGACACCCAATGAAATATTCTTCAGGCATACGGCAAAGTTTCCCAAGTTTGTATGCTTATAGCATAATCTAAACATTGGAAAATTCTATGCAAGATGCCTAAAATTAAAGCCTTGCTTCATATAATATGATTGTAAAAACTTTACCAAGTTATTGTGCTCGTCATTGGATGCTTTTGCAGACATTCACCTACCATGTAATTTTTTGGAAAATGTATGCCCTTCAATGGGATGCTCCCTCAAAAGAAAAGGTAGAGTGACAAGGCACAGTGTTATTGAGGCATACATGGAGTGGGAATTACGACTAAATTAACCATTAAATCATTACATCATCACCTCGCAGAATCAAAACAGTTTCAATACTTGTACACGTTCAGAACAAAATCAGGGTACTGAATGGAAGCTTAAGACAAAATACACAGAGAAACACAAAATCTTCATAGCCATAGCCTTTCATTCATCCTCCTTCTCTCATACAACACGCTACCATCAGGTGCAAGGCCAACTACTAGGAAGAATGAAGAGGTACAAAGCGCTTCACTAATTACAAAATGAAATGTAAATTACTAGGGTTCACTAACACTTTACTGAAACAATATGCAAGGCTAACACTTGGCACAGCCCGGTGGCAAAAAGTTTTTGAAAGCCAAAAAACTTTTGACTTGTTTCCCATAAATCCCTTGTTAATCAAAATCTAGTGCTCACAAGATAAAGTAAAACAAAGTGTTGAACATTTAGACATCAGTTTCCCCTGGCAACTCCCCACTGGGCTCCTCCAGGGTTACTGTCTCCTGATTGAAATCTGCAGGAACTGTTGTATCTGCAATGCCTTTTGCCACTTTTTGCTCATCATCAAGCATTGCCTCCTCTTTGTGGAAACCTGGAAATTCCTCATTGAATTCCTTGGTGCTCATGATCTCCTCCACAATTTCTTTCACTGCACCTGTCTCAGTTTGTTCAAATTGCAAATTCTAAAATGAGTCATTTTTACTTACAGGTAGAGGATCTCCCACATGCATTTCCTCATGAGTTCCACTACACTAATCAAGGTATGAAAATCAGTACTAGATTCGGGATCAAATGCATGACCTGTGACCATATTTCTACTACTGCCTTGTTCAATTTTACATCCCTGAGTAAATTCTGAACTTTGTTACATCTTCAACTGCTCAAAATCTTTCTTCAAGTCATCAAATTGCTTTTGCAAAAGAACATAATCTTCATTCTGCTCCTCCTTTGCATAACTTTGATAGGGAATATTCACAAGAGAAAACATTTTTCTTCAGAAGTCACAGCTGGTCACCCTGCTTTTTGACTTCATTCTTCAAAATTTCTACATCATGTGGTAAGAGGTACCAGCCATTCAATTCTAGGTCCTCCTCAGACATATCCCTGATCTTTGCTTCTAGCTCTTGATAGGCTTGGACTATACTCAAGAGTACACTATTCTCTGACAGCAGTTTGGAATAGTCATGAGCTAAGACTTCCAAATGAGTATTCAAACTGGACATCCACTGCTCTTTCTAATTCTGAATCTGTTCTAAAGATTTCTCTTTTCTCTCCAACTGTGATCTATAGAAGTCAACAGAGTTTTAAGCAGCAGCTAAATCATCTTTGAGTTCAAGAATTATTCCCTCTTGCTCCTCAATCAACCTGCTATCTTCTTGACTACTCTTTGAAACACTTTGTAATTGAACTACCTAAGTTTGCAACTCAAATTTTTCCCTTTGTAGTACTGAACTGTTGAGTTGTGACTGGGATGCAAAGTTTCTCTCCAGATCAAGAGCTTTATAAACATCAGAAATTCCAATTTTTTCACCAAATTTACTGAATTGTACTCCCTCTTGCAAGTCTGGTTTGACCTCTGCTACTGGGCTACTAAGCTTCTTTCTTTTGAGTTTCAAAGAAGACTTAGGGGAAAACATTGTAGCAGCATCAATTTTCAATACAAGCTTAGGAGTTTCAATAAAAGAATCCAGATCAGTTTCAAATTGATCACCCAAATTTTTCCACAGATCTTCCTCCTCATGTTTTGTTGGGGTAAACTTCCTGTCTTGCTCCTAAGGATCTGCTACCTTCTTATTTATGGTCTCTGTCTGGGAACTACCTGCTTCATTGTCCTTGTTTCCCTCAAGATGACCGCCAAATACAGAATCTTTTGGAGATAATCCACCTAGGGTTGTCATAATCATTGCATGGATTTGTAAAGCAATAAAAATGCTCCAATCTTGGTAGACCTATCCCTCCTCTTTTTCTTCTGAAAAAATTATGAACTAAGCCTTTGAAAAGGCAACCAATTTTCCTTCCACCCTCTGCAGCATGCAAGAGTGCAAAATTCTCTTTTGAGATATACTCCAGCTTTACAAGAACACATACCTTCACTAAAAACCATTTCAATTGTTGAAATCTAAAAGGATTCTGAAGTTTGTTGATGGGATACTATCCTCTCTCACCCTGAGCCTCACCAAATTCTTTATTCATCGGTGCCTCTGAAGCTCTGCCAACTGAATTTTTTTCCTCCAAGTGGAGATAAAAAGCAGTAGAAATTAATTTAGGGCTTAGCTAGTAATTACCAAAGGTATTCCCCTTTGTGTCATGTACATGACTGAGCAAGGTCAAAAGAGGATCATTGTTCTTCTAGTGCTTCCATGGAAGCCTGGCAAACTGAAGAAGGTCAGTCTTCTACAACCACTCTTGATGTGCCATCACAGACAAGCCAAGATCTTGTCTCATCTCTAGGAAGGTGTAGTCAACTGGGCTAGTGTCCATTGCCAATGGAGATGCATCTAATGGTGTTGAGAGTTCTTCATCAATCAGCCGCAATAGCCTGAGCTCTGTGCAAAGCCTTCCTTGCTGAGCTCCATGTCAAGAGGTGCAAAAAACACGCATAGAGAAAGATTTGGTGTGTTAACAAGGGTAAACATACAGGTAACGTTTAAAAGTAAATTTGGAACTCACCCGACATGACATTCCGACATCCACCTCACAAATCTCTATGGAAAATATTCCATGTGCTAAATCATGATTATTTTTACTCTCTAGGAGATGATTCACACCCACAAAGGGTTTTAGCCTAAAGCCATTAATTGCCTTTGGGAAAATTCTACCACTAACATCTGCCAGCAAAAATGTTGAATCTCCTATCTCTTCTGCTATCTAAAAAGGCCCCAAGTACCTTACCTTGAGCTTACCAGGTCTTTTGACAAGTCTGTTGTTGTACATAAGTACCCAATCACCTTCTGCTACTTAATGTTCCTGTCCACCCAAGCTTGTCTTCTTCTCTGAATTGCTTTAGTGATATATGCTGCGTGAATTCTGCTCTCCTCTAATTTCAATAATTGTTCCTGTCTGCAAACTGAAGACTCATCTCCTGACAATTTATGCTGAAGTGCAATACTCAAACTTGGAACAACAAATTCCATAGGGACAATGGCTTGCAGACCATACACCATCTTAAATTGGTCATCCCTGTGCTAACTTTAAATGCTGTCCTGAACACCCACGACGCTGAATCTAGTTTGGTATCCCAATCCTTCTTGTTTTTTGAAACAATTCTCCTCAGGATCCTCACTAGAGTTTTGTTGGTAGACTCTGCCTGACCATTAGCTTGTGGATAGTAAACTGTGGACTTCTTGTGGATAATCAGGTGATATTCAGTAAGCTTCTTGATCACTTTATTGATGAAATGTCCACCCTGATCTGAAACTAATTCAATTGGACATCCAAACCTAGTCATTATGTTTCTGTAAAAGAACTTGGCCACACTTTCTGCCTTGTTATCCTTCATTGCCTGTTCTTCTACCCACTTGGTATAGTAATCTGTTGCCACAAGAATATACTTATTACCTGTAAATTTTGTTGTTGGCTTCATAGGGCCCACAAAGTCTAATCCCCACTTCTGAAAAGGTTCAATTGGTAGAATAGGCTGTAAAGACATCCTATCAGCATTGAGAGGTCTATCATCCCTCTGACAAGTTAAACAGGACTTCACAAACTCATGGGAATCCTTAAAAATTGATGGCCACCACAAAACTGCTTGTAATATTTTCTTTGTAGTAATCTCTCCTAAAAAGTGACCACTTGCATTACCTGAATGGGCTTTACCTGCATTACCTGAATGGGCTTCATTTAACACTGCTTGTTGTTCAAACTGCTCCACACATCTCCTAAGTATGTGATCAATTCCCTTTTTGTACAAGACTCCCATAATCATTGTGAAGGACCTGCTTTGCCATGCAAGTTTCTTTCTGTGGGTAACCACCATCTGTCTAGGTAAAACACCATCAAGAGGAAAGTATAACATATCTGCATACCATGAATCTTTGTCTTGAATGACCTGAACTGGAAACAGGTTTGCATCAAGTAATTCATCAATTTTCTGATTGGGAACTTCACTTGTAGCCAATCTGCTCAAATAATCTGCAATAACCTGTTCTTGGCCTAGTTTATGAAGGACTGAATAATCAAAGTCCTGTATCAGCAATACCCATCTAGCCAGACTCCCTGACAAATGACGTTTATTTACCAAGTAGACCAAAGCTTGATGATCTACATGAATTGTCACCTGATTAGCTAGCAAATAATGCATGAACTTCTAAAGTCCAAAGATCGTCCCAAGGCATTCCCTTTCAGCTACTGAATAGTTCCTCTCTGTAGAAGATAACACCCTGCTTGCATAATAGATTCGTTTAAACCAACCCTTCTCAGCTTCCTACATCAAGACTGCACCAATAGCTGAATGAGAGGCATCCACAAACAAGTGGAATGGTTTTTTCCAGTCAGGAGGAATCAAAATAGGTGCAATTACTAGCATTTTCTTCAACAATGTAAAAGCCCTTTCCTGCTCTTCTTTCCATGCAAACTTCACATTCTTTTTTGTTAAGTATGTCAAGGGTAAACACACATGAGCTAGGTATTTGAGAAAACTGGTGTGCCATTTAACCTATCCAATGAACCTCATCAGTTGCTTAATAGTTTTAGGATCATGTGCTTTCAAAATAGCTTCCACTTTCTTGGGATCAATGGCAATGCCTACTTTACTGATCATTTGTCCCAACAAAATACCTCTTTTCACTGCAAATGCACATTTTGCAAGGTTGAGTGACATCTTGGCCTCCCTGCATTTCTGAAAACATAATCTCAAATGATGCAAATGTTCAGTTTTACTTCGTGACACATTGAAGTCATCCAGAAAAACCTTCATAAATGTTGTCAGGTAAGGAGCAAAAACCTCCATCACCCATTTCTGAAATGTTGGTGGTGCATTTTTTAAGGCCAAAGTTCATAACTGTGGAAGCATAGACTCCCCATTCTGTTATGAATGCTTTTTTATCCCTATCTTCCAAAGCCATACTGACCTAATTGTATCCACTACATCAATCTAAGAAGCTGTACATCTCTTTCCCTGCAACTATATCTAGCATTGTGTCACAGTAAGGTAATGGGAATGGATTGGTAATGGTGGAAGCATTCAATTTCCTGTAATCCACACAAATTCTGATCTTGCCATTCTTCTTTGGCACCACCATAATGGGTGAAAACGAGGTTAATTTATCCACTGGATAAATGAAACCTAATTCCAGAAGTTTATCAATCTCCTCCTTCACCTGTTTTGCATAATTGGGGTTCATCCTATACATTTGTTGCTTGATTAGAACTGCAACAATTTTCGAATTGATCCTATGCTGACACACTGCTGGGTGTGCTCCCTTCATATCAGTGTAAGACCAAACAAAAACATCTTTAAACTCCTTTAACAAGGTTTTCAATGACTCTTTCAAGTTCAGGTCCAATTCAGTGGACACTTTAACTATCCTGGGGTCTCTGTCCTCTCCCAGATTCATGTCTTCCAAATCACCTTCCCTAACTCTTGAGCTCTTTACCATTTGCTCATCAAAGATCTGCTCTGCATGTTTAATTGCTTCTAATGCTTCCTGCTCCTCTTGTGACTTTGTGGTGGAAGCTAAAATACCTAAAACATTTCTGTTGTTTGTCAGTTTTGGATCAGGTGACTGGTCCTGATTCTGAACTGTCTGTAGGTTTTTGAACATCAACCTCAAAAATAGGAATAATTGTCTCATTCCTTTGAAGAAACTCTTCTTCCTCATCTTCTTCAATTGCTTCCCCCATATTAATGCCCTCTGCATACAAAGGTCTAAAACCTGGTGGGATTGTTTTCCTGGGTATCATCTGCATCCTAACCTTCTTCTTGCCCTGTTTGATCACAATGGTATCTGCACCCCAAAGTTGCTTGACTTTAGATACCCTTAACCATGGTCTTCCCAGGATCATTGGGTAGGAACAGTTTGTTTCTTTGAGTCTGAGAATCACAAAGTTCACAATGAAAATTAATCCTGCAACACTTATGGTTTGGTTTCTAAGAATCCCCAAAGGTTGCACTCTCCTTTGATCTGCCATTTTCATTTGAAATGGTGCAGCTGGCCAATTGGTTAATTTCAATTTCTTACACACTGATTCAGGAAGAATGATAACTCCTGAAACCTCCATCCACTAACACATCTGACAAGTACACGTTCCCAATGGAAAGGTTGATCACTGGAACTTTGTAGTCTACATCCACTGGTGCTACATCTCCAGAATCAATATGTACTAGATGGATATGTTCCATTTCCTCCTGTGGTAATTTCTTTCCTTTAGCTTCATCTGTCAGTTTCCTGAGGAACACCTGACTCAAGTCAAGGACCATTTTCAAGAGCTAACCCACTTTGACTGAAATTGGGGCATCCATAAGGGCTTCAAAAAGGTCATCAGATAACCCCTTGGTAGAAGATTGCACTGAATTATCTGGCTTCAAGGAATGCAGCAGTGATGCAGAATCTGACTGCTTACTGCCCATCTTCTCCCATATTTTTTGAACTGAATCTGTGGGCCAAAAATCTGCTGCTTTGTCAGGTTTTTTATTATATTGGATCTCTTGTAAGACTCCTCTCTTGATCTTCTTCTGAGCTTTCCAATCAATACGGTCCTCAACATCTTTTCCTTGTTCCTTTTCCTGTGGTAGCAACTTTCCCTTGGATCTTGTGATGGCTAAAGTTTGCACTTCCTATGGTTTGTCAAACACTTCCTCAATTTGAATATAATGAGAGAGTACACACGGAGAAGTGTGTACAGGATCAGTGTATGGTTTTGTTAACTTTCCTCCTGTTTCCTCAGTAAATAGCCTGTTGTCAGGTTCTGATGGTTGACGGCCCTCTTTTTCATATGAAGTGTCAATCTCTTCCAAAAACACTGCATTTACCTGAGCTGGTGGTTTCATTCTATCATCATTGGAAGAACTAGAACTGCATTTGGGGAATTGAAATTCACAATTGGAATACCTCTCTCATTTCTTGCTTACACCACAGCTCACATGCAGGTCCTTGCATGTGTCCCATTGCACCACAATAGTTACATGGTTGCATTGGATTGTTGGTTTGCTGAAACCTGGGCCCATTTTGCCAACTCCCTTGTTGGAATGGCTTTTGTTGATTTGAATTGTGAAATCTACCCCTGAAGGGTTGTGGTGAAACCACATTAGCACCTGATTCCATCTTTGCTAAAATGTTTGCTAGTCTTCTTCCTCTAAAATTGGGGTTATAATAGCAAATATCATACTCATGTCCAGATCTTTGGCATACCTGACAAAATGGTGATCTAGCAGGACTGAAAATGATTGTGGCTGCATCTCCTTCAATTTATCCGAAATCTGTTTACTGATATCGTTTGGTTCCTTAGATTCAGACTTATCATTCTTGGCTTTGCCTTTGCTTTTGTGTTTCTTTGACTTTGATCCTTTCTTCTTGGACTTCTTCTTCTTCTTGGCACTCCATGCGTCCTTTTCCTCATCCTCTGAATCTGTGTCCTGATCAGTGTAGACATGTAGTAGTGTTAGTGTGTATACGCGCTTCACCAGGGGCACTTTTCTCCCACTGGGTTTTTCCCCCTGGACATCAGGTGTGAAAGGACACCTTATCTCTTAGGGTTTCATATAAGCTTTGTAGCTCTGCGTTTGTATACACTATTATTTTAATACAGAGAGAGAGACTACAGAGATCTTGTACGCAAGCTCTGTGTCTTCTCCTTCTCCATCTTCTTCCTACTCTGAGTTGTTGTCTTCCTTCTGTTTCCTGTTTCATCATCTTCAACAATTGGTATCAGAGCTTGGTGATTTCTAGAGCCTCTACTTGCGTTTTCGCGTCCGCGCGCGCAATCGCAGTTTTCAGGCAGTTTTCGGAAAATTTGCTCGTGGGAGCATCCTCGACGTTCCGAGAGTATTCTGAGCACGTGACCTGCAGTTTTACCCCCCTTTAGAAGCCGTTCGAGCCCTCAGAATTTTTTTCTAAGCAGCGTAGCAGAAGTTACTTTTCGGAGGCGTTTAGATCAAGAGGGTGTGCTTTTTGACAGATTTTCTTCAGGTAAACAGTTCTTTTGGGAAGCAACTTGTCTTAGCTTTGTGCTGAGATTTTGTGTAGAGTTTTGCTTGGATTGGAGAGGAGATTTGTGAATCTCTTGGAGGTTCTTTTGCTCTCTTGTGTGCATCCACAGTATGGATCAATCTACCGAGAAAGAGATTTTTGGTGCGTTTACATCCGAAGACAAATTGGATGGTACCAACTATTCTCTTTGGTCTTTTATGGCCAAAAATGTTTTGGTTGGTAAAGGATTGTGTGATTATGTATCTGGAGATGAAGTTCGTCCAGGTAGCATTGCACCTGCCACGCCTGTTCGTGGTGCAGCTGTTGGTGCAGGACCCTCACAAGTCACTCCAGAGCAAAAGAAATGGGATACTAAAGATGCACAAGCTATGGCTGTGATTGCCTTAACCATAAAGAGGACAATCACACCACATATCAGATCTTGCAGAACTTCTGAGGATGCTTAGAACACTCTGCAAGCTATGTTTGGAGGAAGAAACGCTGCCAGAATAGAGTTTTTGAAGAAACAACTTGACAAAATACAGATGGACGAAGGTGACGATATTGTCGAGCATCTTACAAAAATCAGGGATCTTAAAGAGCAATTGCTTAGCATTGATGAAGTGATTCCAGACAAGGACTTGGTTTCCAAAACACTCAATTCACTACCACCATCTTATTTGACTTTTCAGACTTCTTTGACTCTGTCTTTGCGAGCTAATCCTGAGCCTCTTCATTTTGAAGAGTTAGTGGCTTTGCTATTGCAGGAGGATCAATCACGTAAGAACAAGTCTTTACAGGTGGATGGTATGGATCATGCTCTTGTTGTACAGAACAAAAACAAGGGTAAAGAGAGTGCTCATTACTCCAAGTCTAGTGTAGGACAATCTTCAGAGAAGTCTAAAGGTGATTCCGACAAGTCCAAGAAGAAAGGTAAATGTCACTACTGCAAGAAACCTGGTCACTACATTAGTGAGTGTAAAAAGGGAATTGCTAAACAAAAGAAGAAAGAGTCAAGTTTGGTTATTTCAGCTTCTGGTGATTCTTCTACAGCTAAAGAAGAGTCTGCAAACTTTGTGCAGGATTCTTATGCTTTTGTAGTATGTTCAGATTTTTCTGCTTACAGTGTTGACAAGACACAAATGATTTGGTACTTTGATAGTGGTGCATCCAGGCATATTACTTCAAGGAAGGATTTGTTTTGTTCATTGGATGCAGCTCCAGCAAGAAAGAAGGTGACATGTGCAAATAATGCTTCTTATCCAATCAAAGGCGTTGGTAAGATTTTGATTACCATTTCAGATGGTTCAGATATATGCTTGCCAGATGTCTTATATGTTCCAGGGATCAAGAAGAATTTGTTGTCTGTATCCTCTCTTGCAAAAAATGGTCTTCGGGTCATTTTTGAGGATGACAGATGTGTTGTACGAGATCGAGAGAATGGTTATTCTATTATCACTACAGGTACGCTGGAAAATGGACTATTTGTGCTAGATCGTTATGAAAAGCAGATTCAGGTATGTATTGCAGAAACAAAGACTCAGGCAATGCAGGATGCTGAGTTGTGGCATGCTAGATTCGGGCATGTTAGTTATGGCAGTTTGATGACTTTACAACGTCATAATATGGTGCATGATTTGTCTTTATTGGAGATGCCACCAAGACATGTATGTGAAGGTTGCGTTCTTGGAAAGATGCACAGATTTGCATTTTCGCAGGATGGTTCAGTTAGAGCGACACGAAAGTTGCAGCTTGTACACAGTGATGTATGTGGTCCTATGAGGATGCCATCTTTGGGAAACAGCCTTTATTTTGTGACCTTCATTGATGACTTTTCCAGGTTTTGTTGGGTGTATCCACTCAAAGCAAAGTCAGACGTGTTTGCAGTTTTTCAACATTATGTCGCCATGGTTGAAAATGAAACAGGTTGCAAAGTACAGACTCTTCGTACCGATCGAGGAGGTGAATACATGTCAGGTGCATTTAAGGATTTTTTGGCAAAGAAAGGCATTAAACACCAATGCACTATGCCATACACACCACAACAGAATGGTGTTGCAGAAAGGAAGAACAGGTCTTTAATGGAGACGGCTAGATGTATGCTCAAGGCTAAGAGTTTGCCTCATAAGCTATGGATGGAGGCAGTTGCTTGTGCAACACATGTTTTGAACAGGTGTCCTACTCGTGCCTTGAAGACCATTACTCCATATGAAGCTTGGTATGACAGAAAACCTTCAGTCAGTTATCTTCGTGTTTTTGGTTGTCTTGCTTATGCTCACATCCCTCAGCAGTTACGTGGGAAGCTTGATGATAAGGCAATAAAATGTATATTTGTGGGGTACAGTAGTGGAAGTAAAGGTTATAGACTTTTCAATCCTGCTACAAACAAGATTTTTGAAAGTCGTGATGTAATTTTTGTAGAAACTACTGCTCAACCTATGGTTGCTTTTGATGTACCTCATATGCAGACACATGATGTATTTGAAGGTTTGCTTCCTTCTTTTGTGGAGAATCAAGAAACACAACAGGTTGATAATCTTGATCAATCTTTTGATCAGCATGTGACACCTCATGATGTAGAGGAAATTGTGCGTGAAGAGCAAGAAGTTCTCAGGGAAGAAAGAATCTTGCCTAAATGGGTTCAAAAAACTTTGCAGGATAGCAAGTTGGATGCACCGTTGCCACGAAAAACACGTGCTGGTACTACTTTTGGCAAAGAGCAAGTAGATTTGGCTTGCTTTAGTACTCTTTGTGATGCAGATGAGCATGATTCATTTGAACAAGCTTTAGAGTGTGTTCAGTGGAAAGATGCTATGCAGCAAGAAATTGATTCTATTCATAAGAATCATACATGGGATCTAGTGGACTTGCCTACAGGTAAAAAGCCTATTGGTACAAAGTGGGTTTTTAAGGTAAAAAGGAAACAAGATGGTACTGTTGACAGGTACAAAGCAAGGCTTGTGGCAAAAGGCTATGCGCAACAGAAAGGCATAGATTATGATGAAACCTTTGCTCCTACTTCTCGTGCGTCCACAGTTAGATCACTAGTTGCAATTGCTGCTCATCATGGTTGGAAAGTGCATCAGTTGGATATCAAAACTGCTTTTTTAAATGGTGATTTGCAAGAAGAAGTTTATGTAAGTCAACCAAGTGGTTTTATTGTAAAAGGTCAAGAGCAAAAGGTATGTAGATTGCGTAAAGCTTTGTATGGTCTCAAACAGGCTCCAAGAGCATGGTATGAGAAGATACATACTTATTTGATTGGCCAGGGATTTCAGAATAGTCCAACAGAAATTACTTTGTATGTCAAAAAGAGAGATGGAGTTCTCATTATGCTAACACTTTATGTGGATGATATGCTTCTTACAGGAAATACTGCAGATGAAATTGAAGCGTTTAAAGATGCTTTGAGAAAAACCTTTGAGATGTCTGATCTTGGTTTGCTGCATTATTACTTGGGTATTCAGTTTGTGCAATCAGAGGATGGCATATACATGTTGCAGGCAAAATATTTGCATAAAATTTTGGACAAGTTTGGTATGCAAAATTGTAAGCCAATCTCTACACCCGTAGAAACTGGATCAAAGTTGAGCATGCATGATGCTGGAGAACCTTTTGATGTACATACTTATGCAGCAGCCGTTGGTTGCTTGATATATTTGGTAGGCAACACTCATCCAGACATTCAATTTGGGGTTTCACAAGCAAGTAGATTTATGCACAGCCCAGGTATGCATCATTGGCAGGCTGTGAAGCGCATACTTCGTTACCTTTCAGGTACCCCTAATCTTGCCATGTTCTTTCCAAGGGGGGATATGTATGGAAAGCACAGTTCTATGCAGCTTCTTGGTTACAGCGATTCAGATTGGGCTGGTGATTTTGACACACGACATTCCACAAGTGGCAATTGTTTTTTCTTGGGAAATGCATGTATATCTTGGCTAAGCAAGAAGCAACCCACAGTGGCTACATCAACTTGTGAAGCTGAGTACAGGGCAGCTTTCACGGCAACAGTTGATTGTGTATGGATACGCAGGTTATTGGCAGATCTTTGTGAGTGTCAACAGGAACCCACTACCATTTTCACTGACAGTCAGAGTGCTATGGCAGTTGCAAGGAATCCAGTATTTCATGCAAGAACAAAGCACATAGAGGTTCACTACCACTATGTCAGGGAAAGGCTACATGCAGGAGAGATCACACTAACTTACTGTCCTACACAGGATAACATTGCTGATCTATTTACGAAGGCATTATCACGAGAAAAGTTTGAAGCTTTCCGAAAAGCTTTGGGCTTACTCTCATACACATGATGATCTGCTACCTTGTACGGATTCACACTATCACTATAGGGGGGATTTGTAGACATGTAGTAGTGTTAGTGTGTATACGCGCTTCACCAGGGGCACTTTTCTCCCACTGGGTTTTTCCCCCTGGACATCCGGTGTGAAAGGACACCTTATCTCTTAGGGTTTCATATAAGCTTTGTAGCTCTGAGTTTGTATACACTATTATTCTAATACAGAGAGAGAGAGAGAGAGAGAGAGAGAGAGAGAGAGAGAGAGAGAGAGAGAGACTACAGAGATCTCGTACGCAAGCTCTGTGTCTTCTCCTTCTCCATCTTCTTCCTACTCTGAGTTGTTGTTTTCCTTCTGTTTCCTGTTTCATCATCTTCAACAATCAGAATCTGAATCTATTTCCTCATCACCATCTGAATCTGACTATGAATCCTCATCTTCTGAATCAGATCCCTATTGGGACTTCTTCTTATTACTCCTCTTTTGTTCACTGGTGACATATCTTCTTTCATCTCTCATGGCTACATCCACAATGTTTCCAAAATCTTGAGGTTGGGTAAGAGGAGCATGACCTGCAATGGCACTCTTCAATTGTTCTCTCAAACCTCTACAGAAATAGTCACCCAATTGTTCCCAAGAGGGTCTTTGATTGGTTTGCAACCTGTTCGTCAAGTTCCTAAATTGTTGGGCATAGTCTTCCACCAACAGATCCTTTTGCTTTATATTTTTTATTTTTCCTAGAACATCTTCAAGGGTTTTCTCTACTCTGAACCTGGTCAAAAATCTGATCTTTAGGTTATCATAATCAAGGAATGCAACAATACCATACTACATGAACCAAGACATGGCTTTTCCCTATAATTTTGCTGCAAAATGCTCCTTTTTTATAGCATCATTATAAAATACATCGTACCCACTAGCAGACCATCTTGTCTCAAACTGTCCCACATGACTGTCAGCATCCTGGGATTCTTTTCCACTAAATTTGGATGCCTCTACTTTGGGGTTGAGTGGTGGTTGTGCCATAATGGGTACGTGTTGAATTTGTGGTCCTCCCAACGGGTGAAGTTCAACAATGGTAAAAGTGGTGGTTTAGGAAACTACAGTTGCCTCCTTGCCCTCAAAAACTATTGTACTGTTAACTGATGAATGACTCTTTCAGGAGTTGGGTTTCTTCCCTGCACTGTTGGCCGAGGTGAAGATGTTTCCCCTTCCTCCTATTGTTGGTCTCCACTTGTGTCGCTGGTCTCTCCAGGTCATGTTCCTTCAGGAATTGGTGGCAAACCTGTAACTACTCCTACTTCAGGAATTTCTTCCCCTGTATGACCCCCTGATCTCTGAAGTTGAGATTCCAACCATGATTCATATCTCCTTCTCTGAAACCTGGTGCCATAGGAGAGTTTTGGTGGTTCATCCCCTAAATCACTCATACATGTCTCCTTCTACTTGTGATCTTGAGAAAAATTCTGAGTTTTCTACTAGTGCAGTTAACCAAACTGATTGGACCATTCACTTATCCAAAAGGCAAAAACTGTGCTTTTTAAAACTGAAAAACCTTGGAAACAACCTGAAGCTTTAAATCACTAGGCAATTTGGGAAAATAGTCCTGAAGGAAAATTAGGTTGTAATCTTCCTTTTCTTCCTCCTCTGACTTCCAATTAGAGAATGCTTGCAGGAAATCTTCAAGTTCACAACCCCATATGCCCCAACTAGACCCCATTGCCCATTAAGGCTTTGATCAAAGTTTGCTCCACAACCAGTAGGATCGCCAAGTGTTATTGAGGCATCAGGGAGTGGGAATTACTACTAAATCAACCATTAAAGCATTACATCATCACCTCGCAGAATCAAAACAGTTTCAATACTTGTACAGGTTCAGAACAGAATCAGGGTACTGAATGGAAACTTAAGACAAATACACAGAGAAACACAAAATCTTCATAGCCATAGCCTTTCATTCATTCTCCTTCTCTCATACAACGCACTACCATCAGGTGTGAGGCCAACTACTAGGAAGAATGAAGAGGTACAAAGCCCTTCACTAATTACAAACTGAAAAGTAAATTACTAAGGTTCACTAACACTTCACTGAAAGATTATGCAAGGATAACACACACCATGTCATATTAACACTAGAGGAATGCTTGACCAAGGAAATCCAAGCAGCACAAAGTGGTTCACCAGATGGATGTGGCAAACAAACCTTCAATTGCAAATTTTCAACTACGTGTGTTGTATCTATCAATCTATTGCATCATATACAAATGAATGAAAATTAAATACCTAATGTACGACTACCTTTAGACCCTCTTTGAAATGTCAATGCAAGAGGTTGGACCGTAACTCATCTTGCACAATCTTTATCTTCTGGCTAGACATCTTTTATGGTTTGTCTTCCAAAATTTACCCAAATGTTTCTCATTCTCTTTTGGACCAGCACAAGTCTATGCATTCATTTGATGGGTAGCAACTATTCCCATTGAGGTAAGTACTGCTCTTATTGTATACTTTTGGTTTCATGAGCATGTGTTAAGAGGTAGCCCGTGGCCTAGTCCTCTATAGGCCTAATACTCCATTACTCCCAAATCTAATAAATACTCCTATTGCCAACACCATTGAGTCTATTTTGAAGCCTTTTAAAACAAAGGACTCGTTCAAAAGGCTTCCTTATATCCGGGGTGGCTTCCTTGTATACTTTTGGTTTCATGAGCATGTGTTAAGAGGTAGCCCGTGGCCTAGTCCTCTATAGGCCTAATACTCCATTACTCCCAAATCTAATAAATACTCCTATTGCCAACACCATTGAGTCTATTTTGAAGCCTTTTAAAACAAAGGACTCGTTCAAAAGGCTTCCTTATATCCGGGGTGGAAGTATGAAATCAGCTACCAAAAAGCCAAGACAATTTTGTGGATCAGAGGAATTGTGAGAAACTTCAAAAGCTTTGGATTTCAATGATGAAGATGAACAAGTTTGATTCTTAACTAGAAAAGCTAATCATCTCTTCTCTTTTTCCACTAAGAAGAAATATAGTAAGAGATTTGTTCTTGTTCATTTACTGCACACAGAGAGTCGCTTGGGCTACTTCATGGGATATCTAGAGAGAGAGAAAGAGAGCACTAGTCGACCCTTGCACAAGACACCGAGAGCGAGAGACTCTCTAGAGTCCAGAAAATTGATAGGCGTCTGCTTCCACACACACACACACACAAGTATTTTCTACTAGCTTTGATTAGTTAGACCATGCCCTTCTTTGATAAGTTTGAGGTTCCCCTACACCAAGAGCATGATATTGCTTCTAGTACTTACTCACTAACATATTTGATTTGAACCATACACAGTTGGAACATTACACAGTGAATTGATTTTTATATTCTCCCCTCTGACCACTTATATAAATAAAGAATCTTAAAGGTCTAAACGCCTACCCCCCATGATAGCTAGTTTACTTCATTGGGACTTTGTACCCGGTTGCTTCTTGTATATTTTTGTCTCCTGTGGGAGCTTACACTTAAAAGGGAGCATGGTAAAAACCTATAGCCCGATCGTTGAACCTGGAATTTAAATTCCGCTTAACTTCATCTCGTCCTTACAAGGAGCTTACTTTGTATGACAAGTGTGGACAAAATTTTGCAAATGTTGTTGCAGATTCAAGGGCTATTTCAGATGCAAAACTTTGGCATGCACGTTTTGATCATCTGAATTTTTCCAGTTTGCTGCATTTGCAGAAATCTGATATGGTCACTTCTTTGCCGCCTCTTGAAGCACCTGTCAAACATGTTTGTGAAGGCTGTATTTTGGGTAAGATGCAGCGTTCTGAAGGCTATATTTCCAAAGGATGGTTCAGTTCGGGTCACATGCACATTGTAGCTTGTGCATAGTGATGTTTGTGGGCCCATGCAAACTCCGTCCTTGGGCAATTACCTTTACTTCGTGACTTTCATTGATGATTACTCCAGGCATGCATGGGTATTTCCACTTAAAGCGAAGTCCAAAGTTTTATGTGCTTCAAACAATTTCTGGCTATGGCTAAAAATGTCTCGAAATGTACTATGGACACCCTCCGTTCCAATCGAGGGGGGGAGTATATGTCTCATGAATTGAATGCATTTTTGGCTAGTCGTGGGATAAAACACCAATGTACAGTGCCTTATACACCTCAACAAAATGGTGTTGCTGAGAGGAAAAACGGGTCACTTATGGAAATGGCACGATGTATGGTCAAAAGTCAAGCTTTGCCGCATTCTTTTTGGCTTGAGGCCATCATGTGTGCCACTTATGTACTAAACATGTGTCCTACAAAAGCTTTGCAGTCTATTACTCCATATGAATCATGGCATGATAGAAAGCCTTCTATTGAGCACATGCGTGTTTTTGGCTGTTTTGCATATGCTTTGGTGCCACAAACACAGCGCAGAAAATTGGATGATAAGGCTGTCAAATGAATTTTTGTTGGTTATAGTGCTGAAAGCAAAGGTTACAGGTTGTATCATCCACAAACAAAACGACTTCTGGTTTCACAGGATGTAGTGTTTGTGGAAGATTCTGTTCAGCCCTTGCTGTCATGTATTAGAGACAGTAATGTAAGCTCACAGGACATTTATGACACTTTGTTGCCTCTTTTCAGTGGTGGAAATACGAATGTAAGTTCCAATGAGGCAATGTAAGTTCCAATGAGGCAAATGTACAGCCTATGGGGGTTTCTGAAAATGTTACAGATGAGCCTATTACTGATGCAGATGTACATATGTACTTGATGAGGAAAGGGCTGAAAATGAGCAGGCTAGAGGTATGCCAAAATGGCTGGTGCACACTTTGCGTGACAGTAAATTAGATGCACCTTTGTCTAGTCGTACTCGTTCAGGCTCTCACCATGCATCTTATGCATTAGATTGTTATGCTTTGGTTGTGTCTAGCTTACATGATGTTGAGGAGCCTCTGTCTTTTGATGAAGCACAGTTTCTTCCAAAGATGAATCTGGGCTTATCTTGGATTCATTTAGGTTTACTCTATTATTGAAACATTCAATATGGTTGATGGGTGGCAGTGCATTCAATGCCTTGCCACCAAAAGTTTTTACTCTGGGGCGTCGCTATATAAGGCTCTGCATTGAGTGAATGATGGACGAAGGAATGAGCACATTCCCAAATACAACAAATAAAATTGTAGTAAAGTAATGTCCAATTCTTAAAAAGTTACAATTCTACCTCTAAATTTATCGTTGCATCCTTATAAACCAAAAGATTTTGGGTTGCTACATGTTACACGAAGAAGAATTCGTTCTGCATTTAATTGCTAACCTTGCTCTGATTTGAAGCCGAAAAGAGATCTGTTATCTTTCTTGTTCCGGCTGGTGGAGCAAGCAATAGCTTCTTCGCTATCTTTGACTTCTTAATGGAATGCCCCTTTTAAGTTTACTTTCTCATCAAGGGTAGCATTTGCACCATCACTACTAGCAATCCCTACAGGATGTTGAAGGTCTGTTGTAGCTCCTTCTCACAAGGGGAAGGGCAAATGTACTCTCTCTCTCTCTCTCTCTCTCTCTCTCTCTCTCTCGGAACAGATGGTTTTTTTTCTGAGTCCAATATTTTTTCGACAGTGCTACAACTCTCAAACAAAAGCAGGGAGACTTCAAGACTCAAAACTAACAAATCATGTACAAATATCCCCCAACTAGCTGTCAATCACCTAGGCACTCCGATCTGATGCAATATTACCACAATTTCCCGGCGACCACAATATAAGAGTCGTGAGAACACAGGCTGTTGGGATTCCAGACTCAACCGTGAAACAAAGGATGCATGGGCCATAGCAGCTTGCAGTTGCTGGAGAGTCTCCAAACACAACATTGCTCCTCGATTCCTCAAGACCCAAGAAGCTGGAGCACCAAGTGGGCTACTAATGAGCTCAGATGACACGGCCTTGCAGAGGCGAGGAGCACTCGGAGGGCAAAGAACTGCTGCATGCCTTCTGCAAGAAAGAAGCCACATACCTCAACTCCTCTCTCTCTCTCTCTCTCTCTCTCTCTCTCTCTCTCTCTCATGTACGTGTGACAAACGCAAAGCTTGGCTAAATAAGTAGCAAGAAAAGGGAAAGAGAAACAACTAAGATATGGGTAAGGTCAGAGGAAGAAGACGAGCAAGGGGGGAACATCACCATGGCTGCAAGGAACCTTAGCAGAATCAGACGAAGGTCCATGAGATACAGATAAATTAGGGCTGTTTTTTGTTATGAGAAGGGTGATGGGCCAATATTCAGGTCCACGTGTTGTGCCATTTCCATTCATGAGCCTCCTACATCGACATCGAAAATCACAAGAAGTGCTTAGGCAGCTTCCTATCAAAAGAAAGAGAGCGAGTCTTTCCTTTGTGACTTCACTTAAATATTGTGTGAAGAAGAAACAAGGTTGTGGGATACATGTTGATATTTGTGATAGAGGATTCCTTGAATAGAACACATACTTAGGCAACACGTTAGTCACTATGTATCTCAAGTGTGATGCACTTTTATTAGATCGTAACAAGTCCCTAATAATATTTCTATCCAGAATGTGGAATGCCCAACATGGGTAGGCAAGAAACGTTGAGCTGCTTGGATACGAATTGAGGGCATCTCTTCTGATGCAATTACCTATTCTTGCACCTTGAAGGCATGTGGCACTATGCAATATGAGCAAAGAAGAAGGATGTGTACCAAGGCAATAGGATACATGTTGAACTCATGGGCCAAAGTGAGTTGTGCAAGTGGTTCTTCTCTCCCGTGTGCTACCAAATAGGCCACCATAGCCAATTCGTATGCTTTCGTAAGGAGACACCCTTGGCCACCTCTTTTAGTGCTATTGGCCAAGTTTATGGCTTGAGGGGATTCCCACAAGGGGCCACAGGTTTTGGGCAAGTTTTGAAAGGCTTAGAGAAGCCGCCAAAGGAAGAAGAAAGGAGGGAGGCGTCATCAACTTTTGGTTTTTTGCATTATATTTTTTTTATTTTTTTTGCAGAACGGCAACCAAAGCTCCATGGTTATAAACCTAAGCTTACATAGGTTGACAAAAGCAGGGATTTGTGAGCAAACACAAGCAAAATTGATTAGTCGGGTGTTTCTTGCAACCGCAAGCTTATGGAAGATTATCATTTAGCCACACGACATAGAAGAGCTTTGAGTTGCTCACAATTCCTCAATGCAATATTGCCCTAAAAAGGGCAAATAATTTTGTGGAAGATTTTTACTTAGCCACAGAACAGAGAAGAGCATTGAGGTGCTCACAATTCTTCAATGCAGTATTTCCCTAAAAAGGGCACACTTGAAACTCTCCCAATTTCTAAAATTAAATATGAGTGAACACTTAAAACTCTCCCAATTTTCAAATGTGAGAGATTTGCAAGATTTTGCACTAAAACTTGTAGAATTTCCCCTTAAGGAAAGTTCAAAATGTAGCTAAGGATTTGCAGTTAAATTACATTAAGCCTTTGTTTTTCCATATTGCTTGGCACAATCATCATTGCCAATCAAACCTTCATTTTTCCAGGTTGATGGGCCTTGTAGCCGTGAAATTTGTAGCCTCCTAAAACTACCACATCGGCCTTAATAATGATGTACATAATACACTAAAGGTAGTTTTTTTTAGCATTGTGCAACACGAGGTAGAGTGTTCACACTTAGAATGAAGCATCTACTTCTAGTGAGCAAAACTCCATCTTCCATTGGGAAGGTGCAAAAATTATGGCCTAACCAGATGATTGCAAATTTGAAGATAGGGGATAGTTTTTATAAAAAAAAGATTTGAGGGTTTACCCCCCCCGCCACCTATGGTAGATTTACAAAATAAGTAGGGGTTACCCCTATTGTATACGCTTATGGTATCTCTATTAAAAACCCATCTTCCTTACACTCACGTGATACCATATAAAACTCTGTAGTGAGTCCCCCCTCCCCCCCTCCCATAAATATGATACCCCCCTCCCTTATCTTTAAGCTTGGGAGATAAATTATTGGGGGCCTGCCCTAACTTATACGCTTATGTAACTTGTAAAAAAAACCCCTCCCTTGCACTTACGTGGTATGGTAAGTTTTCCATGGTGAATCCCCTGGGCTTTCAATAAATCTTCTCTCTCCCTTCTTACCTTCAACAAGCCATTGTGACTCCTCACCTTGAGCTTGATTTGAATTAACCCACATTAATACATGCAAACCATGGCATAGCCTTTGCGCAGAGGCTTCCAACATATACAAAGAAATGAGTTCAATGGGCGCAAAGCCCCAAAAGGATTTTGATACCATAGAACTAAAAGTACCCTTAATCTATGCTCAAAAACTTCAACAGCTACACTATATTTCTATCAAGGACCTATCTCCCTCTTTTTGGAAAATTGCTTCCTCCTGCTTGACAGAAGCCATCCAAAAGTTTCTAGCACTAGTTCTACATGGAGCACTTTGTTTTTTTATGATATAGTTGTTCATTCCTAAAACCAAAAAACACTTTTCAAAGGAAATTTTTTTGCTCATCTTCGCATTCAGAGTGCCATATGTTCTCCAACACCTCGTTCAATTTGAATTTGCTCCATTTTTTGGACTATGTTTTGTTGAGATGCCCAAACCCGCTTCTCAGAGAAAGTGATCTTCTCATAAATGCTCTTTATCGAGGCCACTTCCACGCCTTCCACTCGAGTGTCGAGGAGCAAGGTGGGAGAAAAATAGGGGAAAGGAGATCCAAGAGTCTACCAAACAAGGACCTTTTCATGAGGGGACAAGCTCTTGACCTCCTTCAATCGTTTTAGAGACTGCAATCCTCCTTTACTATGGTTCCATAGAGAGGTCATGGTGCCATAACCTTTATTATTGAGCCATCTTGCAATCTTGGTCCAATGGTGATCAAGAAGAAGACCTTCTAAAATGGGCCCCCAGTGTAGATCAATGTTTTTCCAGTATCCAATTTCTTTGTCCCAAATGAGTGTGGAGGCGACTATGATCTGCATATTAAGATTTACCACTTGTCCCCTCTGGCCTTTAGATTTGCATTCATCACCATTTTCCTAGCCATACATGCCTAGTTCTTGTAAGATTTGGCCAAAGTTTTGCACATAAGGCCAGACTGTGAATGGAAGGGTCTAGGATGCCCAAACCTCCCTGATTCTTTGGCTTGGCCGCTACCTCCTACTTACCCCATTTCCATGGCCTGCTTCCAATTACTTTGTTTCACCATAAAAACTCCTTGATGGGCTTGAGGAATGCCTTCCATTTCCTCTAAGATAACTAGAGGAAGGGAGAGGCAAAGGTAATCTACATCATTAGGAAGGTGTTGATGAGTCTTGCTCGGCATTGAAACAAAAGCAAACAAAAGCAACATAAATTCCCATCTTTTCATCTTTTGTTCAAGCCTATCTTGAACTATCTCTTTTGCCTTTTTGACATTGTATAGTTCATCTTGCAAAAATAGTATTGAGTCATATGCAAACATCTTAGTTAGTAGGTGGTTTCCATTTTGGATGTGCAAGGCAAAGCATGTGGAATGGGTTTTTCTTTCTTTTCCATTTTTCTTCATCTTTCCTCTGGGTCAAAATGACAAATGATGTAAAAGATCAGGATGAAATGGCTAAGTTGATGCTATATCACTTATGCCAGATCACTTATGAGAACGCTCACAGTAGCCTCTAGGTCAAAATGCAAAATGAGATGAAAGATCATAATGAAATGGCTAAGTTGATGCTAGATCACTTATGCCAGATCATAGAATAGCATGATGTCCACTCTATAGAGGGTGGATGAAGCCAAGGCCAATATCTTGAGGAGCGTTAAGAAAACCGTGTCACATATAGAATCCAACCTCCAGGAGAAGGCTTTTATTGAGGAGGAATGCTCATATGCACTGAAGGCTCTTGGCAAAGAGAAATACCCTAGATGGGATGCTCTATCTACGAAGTTCTTCATAGAACTTTGGGAGGATCTAAAGTCCCCAGTCATCTAACTCGCTAACTGAGCCTTGGTCAATGGAGCCCTTCACTTGAGCATTAAAAGGGGTCTCATTAAACCCATTCCAAAACAAATATGTTTCTCTCAATTAAAACAATGGTGGACCATAACCATCATGATAGTGGCTTACAAAATTAAATCCAAATTAGTACCTCTTGATTTTTCTCGCCTCCTTGATAAATTTATCACTCCTCACCAACACGGTTTCATCAAAGTAAGGTCAACTTATGATAACATCATGGCAATAATAGTCAAATTAGAATACACATCTTTTACCAAGCAAAAGTATGTTTTGCTCTGGCTTAATCTGGACAAAGCCTATGATATAATTACATGGTCATTCATTAAGGATGTCATGAAAGCTCTAGGATTTGGGCCATGGATGTGTCGATTAGATCTCACCCTCAGCTATAGGATTTGGGCCATGGATGTGTCAGTTAGATCTTACCCTCAGTGCTCAAAGCCATTCTGAAGTTTTGTTTAATGACAAAATTGTGGACTCATTCAAAGTCAAAAGATGGATCAAGCAAGGATGCCGCTTGTCCCATTACTTTTTGCCATTCGCTCACATCAATCGGTCTCAATGCTGGAAGACAATGTGAGGAGAGGATAGATACAATGATTGTCCCTACCAAACAATGAACAACTCCTAATGAAGTTTTTTGCAAATGACTCCCTGCTCGTCCTCAAAGCTTGCTCGCAAATAGTTAGAAAGCCTCGATAGATTGTGCAAACATTGGCAGTAGCCTCTAGGTCAAAATGCAATATTGAAAAATCAAGATTGATTTCATTATCTAAACATGACTCTTTCGATCCCTCTTTGTGGACCGAGAGAGGTAGTGTCAAAATGTAAGATTTTTTGACGCTAGGTGCTCTGCTGGTGGTTGAGATGATGCATAAGCAAATATTCCAATGGGTCCTAGACAAGGTAAGGAGCAAGATGCAAAGATGAAAGTGTGTGATGCTTCCTTCTCGATCAAGATGAAAGTGATCAACTTGCTTATGCTCCCCTATATAGCCTCCACTAGTTTGCTTCTCAAGTTAGCCAATTGCAATTCGAAGGACTTCCTAAAACCAACAAAAAGATTCTTGTGGAGAAACATTATCAAAGTGGTAGTGGACTCGTTGGAAACTGTCCCAAGACCAGTGGTGCAAGGAGGCATAGGGATTCTCAACCCAATTATCCATGCAAAGGCCCAATGTGCCAAATTTCTAACAGTGATCTTTGTGCAAGACCAAGCATGCACCATTATGACAAAGGACCTGATTAACAAGGAAAAATTAGTCTTTCAAGATTGCCAGTGGAAAGGCCTGGAGGTGCGCAACAAAATGCTTGCCCCTCAATGGGAAAGTCTCAAACTTGAACAACGAGAGAGTTGGTGCAAAAGGGTACTCTGAAAGCGCTTGAGTGGGGAGAGCTAACCAGGTATTTTCAAAACTCCATTAATCACTAGTCCCATTGACTCTCTAAAGCAAGAAACACATTGTTGAATCCATTTTGGAGGGAAACAACCATAAAGATGAAGAATAAAGGACTCAATCATCTAATCCATTTTTGGGATAGCACTAAAAGAAGATGGAAAGTGATAGACCAACTAGCTACCCAATACAATCTTAGAAGGACAGAAAGACCATTGGCCATCAAGATTTTGAACTCATTGTATTACCTTTTGGTCTCACCAATGCACATGCTGCATTTGATTACTGCCCAGGCTGTGTACGAACAATAGTTTTTAAAAAAGTCATTGGGTGCATACGTATTTGGTGATAGCCTGATTTTAAGTCAATTTTACTAAAATTGTAGCACCTTGTAGTTGATCTAGAAGGTCATGTACACGAGAAATGGGGTGTCCATTTTTAGTCATGGAGAAGTTACTTGTTGACCAAATTTGGTTGTTGATTTTTTTCCATAAAGTCATTTTTACTCATTTTTGACTTAAAACTCTCCCCCAACATAAATGCGTATAAAAAAAACCATTTTATGACCTTTTTTTAAACCGACAAGCACTGAAAGTTACTTTTTCAAAAATCTCCCCCTCCCCCCCCAAGGAATAAACCTTTGTTCTCTCTTCCCCTCTCCCTCTCTGCCCCCTTCTCTCCTCCTCCTCGCCTCTCCCTCCCTCTGCCTTTTCATCCTTTGCTTCCTCACACATCAAGTGCCATGGTGCTCACGTACATCACAAATTGTATGCCCCCACAACCACATACTCCGCACACCAAAAGCATACATATTCGTTTATCGCTGGAGTTTGAACTGAAGGCCACATGTGAGGGTGAGCAGAGGTCATCACAAGAACATCGCGTCATTGGTGAGACAAATGTTGACATTTGGGTGGATGGCCATTTATACCATCATTTAATAGCCTTTTGACGTTTCTTCAATATCTTATGAGAGGAGAAGCATGCTTGTTAGGCTATTGCAAGCGGTTGTCTATGGGTGCAGGTGCTTCTTTGCATTATTAAGAGGGGAGAAGCATGCTTGTTAGTGTCAGGACAAGGGCAAGGCCAAGGAGTCATGGACTGGGCCAAGGGCCGGACTAAGCAATGTGGAAAGGGAATCCAGCTAGGGCAAAGGGCTAGGAGCAAAGCCTATATAGTGGGAAGTTGGGAGGTGGATTCCATGCTCTAGTCACCCCTAGGCTTTACACTGGTATCAAGAGCAAGGTTTTATTCTAGGCAAAGAGGGGTGGTCGTGGACCACTGCTTTTATTAGGCATGCACATGCAAGCGCCGCCTGCTAAGCCACATAAAAAAATGCACCAAACGGGCGTGTGTAGCCGAGCTTGGCCGGGGGAGCACCGCAAGGTTGACCATGGCGAAAAGGCGCGAGGCCTAGATGGTTGGGATCGCACTGACCTGCTGAGGTGGACCCGACATAGGGCTGAGCACCCCCAAGCAACACCGGGCCCGTTCTCTCTCTCCCCTGCTCGTTCTCGTCATCAACAGAGCCCGCTGCAGTCTTTTTTTTCACATGATGGGCGCCCAAAACCCTTAGGGTTCTTGGACAACAAGTGTTTTTTGAAGCTTAAGGGTGGGTACCCACAGTCAGGTTTTCCCCCTTTTCTCGTGAGTAGTAGAACTTGTTCCCCATACAACATATGTTCTTGGCACGAATGCAATTAGCACGGCTAATTACCGGTTGCGGTACGTCATACATCTGCGGGATTCTTTCTCGACTTCAGGTATTTTTCTTGCTATTCCTTCCACTACACTGTGTCACCATGGATTCAGATATCAATATGACTTTTGATTTCGGACATCATACGCCTGATCCTGCCCGTGATGACTCGTGGCCGGATGCTCTCACGGAGAATGCCCGCGACGCTACGACGGGTGACGACGCATATGAACTGCTTGATATTCAAGAATTTCGTGCACTTCGGACACGCATATTAGTCATGGAAGATTTTGCATCTTTAAATGAAAACGTCACTAAATTATCTACATTAGTGATACAACTTACGCAGCAGCAGGCCAAGGGCCCTATTGACACACACATGCATGAGCAAACTGCTACTGAGGGGAAAGGCCCTTCTCATCATGGACAGGGTCCATCTCCAGATTCTTTGCACACTCTCACTACAAAGGAGGTGGATGAGTTGTTGAAAAACACCAAACCACCAACTTTTAAGGGAGAAGATCGAGATCGCAATAAGGATGCAGTGAATATCTTTCTCAGCAAGTGGGATGGAATTCACGCCTTACGGCGTACTCCGAACGCAGTCAAAGCACTACAAACAAGCTTAACTCTGGAAGGCAAGGCCTACAAGTGGTGGATGTCTCTCAAGGAGAAGAATATCATACCACAGAGTTGGGCAACCTTTGAGGTTATGTTTTGCAAAGAATTCTTGCCTACAAATGAGGCATATCGGAATTGGACGGCTTGGGACACGTGTTCCATGTGCCAATACCCATCATTACTTGAATATATATCTCACTATCGGGATGTTATCCTCAAGTTAAAAGGACTAGACACCTTTCAACAAATACGTGGGTTTTTCTGCGGTCTGACACCATAGCTTAAGAAGGACGTCAAGACTCAAGACCCTAAAACACTTGAGGAAGCCATAGTGAAAGCACACATTCATGATGATCTAGATGAAAAGAAACCACATCATAATCACGTTATCAAGAAATTTGCGGTCTTGCCAGGAAAGCACCGGGCTTATGGCTGTGAGAGTTTGTGAGAGAACTCAACAAAAACTATATGAAGGAGTTAAACCATAGATTCCATGAAGACTAGGGTTTGGAAAGAAGTGCAATCAAAGAAGACTCACTCTTTCTCTCTTGCACTCACACACACACAAAGAAAGAACGCAAAAGAGAATGTCAAAACAATACGAAGATGAAAACATCAAGGCTATGGTCATATCGTATCATGGGTAATATGAAAGGGTTAATGGATGAGTTAATGGCATTCAATCTTGGCTGACCAAATAGGCTACGAATTGTTCTTTGGAATTGTAGTTTTGTGCTTACCATAATATAGATATTTTGTCTAGTGATTGGGATTAATTGTGTGTACAAATCCTCTTGGTTCATAGCAAGATAACTACGCTTACATCAAAAGAAAAATTATAGTCTATGAGAGGTAGTATGATGGGATCCAGTGATAGAAGTATTTCATTGAGCCTTTCAGGGCCGAAGAGAAACACTATACGTTGTTGAAAGTGTATTTTACGGCTAATCCATACGTTAATTCTAATAGATCGTACAGAGTGAAAGCGATAGAAATGATCATCATGTGGGTTATTCATCTAGGATAGTATGTGAGAAATGTAGATATGAGAGAAGTGAAGAGATGAGAAGTTTCCCTCCCAAGCCCTATTCTTGTCCGTAGGCAATAAGGATACTGCGGGGAGAGATGTACCTGTAGCAAAGAGAACCTAGAGAGGATGAATTACTAAGAATGAGAGAGATAGGTTTGGTTAAGGAGATGAGATTAGATACATATATATATGTTGGATTAGAGATGAAAATGAAAACAACAAGAAATCAAGAAAACATTTACTTGAAACCCTTCGGCACCATTATTGATGGGAGAGAGAAGAAAAGTGGATAATTCCACTTTGATTGATACACCAAGTGCAAGACCTTCTTTGATTAGAGTTGATCTTCCAAGGTTAGCTTGTTGCAAGAATGGCTAGTCTCCCTCTAAGAGAAAGTGTAGGCTTGGGCTTATGTTAATGGCTAAGTACAATTAGGCGTTACTACTCACTCCCTCAAGAATTCCTCTCATCAATGGCTTGAATGCTTGAGTTTTTTTCAAGGAAGAAGAGGTCCCCTTTTATAGGTGAAGGGAACCCCCAAGGGTTTACACAAGAAGAGAAGAGCCAGTGTGAACAGAAATTGGAAAAGTTGGAAATGAGCTATCCCTGCATGATGTGGGCAGACTGGGGTCCAGTATTTTGATCATATCTCCCAAACCGTGGCTCCAAATAAAAAAGTAAAAATATGGGCAAAAACTTCAGCTCATTAGCTACGATTTTTATTTAAAAATCGTTTTCCAATTCGGATTGGAACCTTGTGTAAAAAATTCATCAAAATAGGGTCCATTTATGGCAGCAAAAGTCTTCATGTGGTCCCCTTAGCATAGACTTTTATTTGATTCCAATGGACACCTCATGCCATATGAAAGCATGACACTGCTCCTTGACAAAGTTTTGTAATCATGCTTGCAATAATGCATTAAAATAAGTGTATCTTTGAAATCATGCCACCTAGTGTCCCACTAGGATTTGATTCCTTCCTAGTAGCTATTTAAAAAGAAATATATGAAAAATATGAAAAATACATAGAATATATATAGATTGGAAATTACCCTAGATATAGGATTTAGATAGGGTGTGAGATAATAATGAGATGGTAGAAAGAAAGAATCAATGCTTTTTGCCCCAAGTTAAAGAGGTGGAGCTATTGACACTTTTCCCATAGTATTTTTTTGATGGTAAAGTAAGAATACATTACCCTTGAGATAAATAATAAGAAGAGATAGAAAGCTTATTTTTATACTTACATATGCATATGTACATTATAGGAAATATAATTATGTATCTAAAAAGTTACAAGATAACTCTTGTAGCATGTGTTCCCACTATGTACATGTCACAGCACGACAACGTGCCTGCTAATACATATGGTAATACATGCACATAGTATGGGCACAATAAAAGAAATTTTATAGTAGCCAATTTTGAAGCACCTAAAAAACCCAAGGGGTCCAGAGGTCCTCTCTCTCCTGAAGAGTTTGATAAGGCAAAAAAAGAGAAATTATGTTTTCAATGCTTGGGAAGCGGTCATGGAAAAAAGATTGTCCCAAGGGGAAATGGATACGTAGCAAAGATGGTAAACGTGTTGTCCAATTTCTCACAGTTTGTGTAAACCATGAAATAAATCGTGACAACCTCAGAGAACATCCTCTACCAAAGGTGAGCAAAGAGTTTCATGATCATAGAGAAATGATGGGTTTTGGCCAAGTACCATTGTAAAGCGGGATTGCAGTGGTACAGAAAGAAAAAGGGTCTCGCCTGATCCAAAAATAGGTGAAGCATTTTCAACGAGCTCCTTGGTAACAAAGAATGGATCAGTATGTTTTACAAAACTTGAAGATTTGAAGAGATGTGAGAAGCAATATGTGCATAATGTACAAATAGGCATGAAAAAGAGTGGGTTGCTAGAGCCTATTGAAAATGTTTTGGGTTTGTGTGAACAAGTTTCTTTTGTAGATACTATGGGTGAGCTTGATGCTATAATGAGGTCTAGTTTGCATCTTGAAAATGAAGTTGTGGAAGTTTGCTCTATGGAAATGTATCAAGTAATAGAAGCCTTTAAAGAAAGCCAAATAGTAGGCCCAGAAGTCCATGTTGAAACTAAATACAAGAGTGTAGCAAAGAAGGTGAAACCAGTAGCTTCACCCTTACCACCCAACAACAGGGAAAAGATTGAACAGGCTTCTTTACAACCAAGTTTGCGGAATCCTAAAAAGATCGGGCATACCTTCACAAAGGAGTCTTTTCAAGAGTTGCAGATTGGTTGCGAGGAGTTTCTAACACAGGAGGAGACAAAGTGCTTCAAAGAAATGCTTTCAAAGCATGGTAAGGCTTTTGCATTTGAGCCACATGAGATAGGATGTGTTGATCCTTATATTGTAGCTCCTATGGTAATTTTCACAATACCTCATGTGCCTTGGAATCTGCGGCCTATTCCGGTTCCAAAGGCTCATTTGCCAAAGTTAGTAGAGCTACTGAATGAGAAAATCAAAATGGGAATCTTGGAGCCTTCTTGTGCTCCATACTCAAACAGGTGGTTCACAGTTCCAAAGAAGAATGGTTCTCTACGCTTCATCCAAGATATGCAACCAGTGAACAAAGTGACAATTAGAAATGTAGGTACAGGTCCAATTGTGGATGAATAAAGAATTTGCAGAGGCGTTTGCAGGGAGGGCAATCTACTCAATGGGGGATCTCTACTCAGGGTATGATCAATTTCAGCTTGCAATCGAAAGCAGAGACTTGACAACCATGAGGACACCTTTGGGTTTGGTAAGGATGTGTACCTTGCCACAGGGAGCAACCAACTCGGTTGCACATATGATGAATGGGATGAATAAGGTCTTACGTGACTTTATTCCTCAAATCACAATGCCTTTCATTGATGATTTGCCTATCAAAGGATGTGAAGAAAGTGACAAAGATGAAGCTTTGGATCTCAAGGGATGTCGCAGGTTTGTGGTAAATCACATAAATGATTGTGATAAAATTTTGTCTAGGTTGGAAGAAGTGAATCTTACATTGTCAGGGAAAAAGTCTATGTTTGGTGTCAAAGAAGTGCTCATTGTGGGGCACATGTGTGGGCCATATGGTAGGAAACCTTGTCCATCAAAGGTAGATGCCATCCAAAGAATGAAAGAAACATGCACTAGCATCACTGAGGTTAGAAGGTTTCTAGGAGCATATGTCTTCTATGTTATTTGGATTCCACATTATGGACATGTAGCTGATCCTCTTTATCAGCTGCTTAGAAAGAATCAAAAGTTTAAATGGACAGAAGCACATGTAAAATCCATGAAAAAGCTAAAGGAGTTACTCCAGCCAGCAACGACTTTGAGAAAGGTAGACTATGAGTGTCAAAGGCCAGTGATTGTGACAGTAGATACCAGTCCTACAGGGATTGGATGGGCAATAGGGCAAGATGACAAAGAAGGACACATGTATGTGGTAAGATTTGGAGCAAAGGTACTAAGTGCTCGCCAAAGAAACTATCCACAGATAAAGAGAGAGTTATGGGGTATGGTTACAGTCTTGAAAAGTGGGAAAGAGTACCTAATTGGTGCATGTGTGGTTGTAGAAACAGATTGTCTACCACTTCTTGGGATGATTACAAGCTGCTCAACACCAGACATTGCTATGGTGCGGTGGATTGCCTACATTAATTCCTTAAATCCCGAGTTTAAGCACATTGCAGGTAAAGACAATACAGTGGCAGATATGCTATCAAGGGCAAGGTATGAAGATGAGTCACAAATGATTGATGAGGGAGATGATGTAGGCACAAAATTCTATTCTATCTCTCATGTCAAAGGTAACAATGTCCGCATGACTAATTCACTTGAATTGTTCTTGAAAGATCTTTATGAAGGTGATTGGCTTTCTATTGGAAGGTACTTGAGTACTCTAACAAAACAGGATGATTGGTCTGAACAAGAATTCAAGAGGATACGCAGGAAAGCATATGGGTACTTTTTAAGGGATGGTTACTTGTGGAAGCATCCTAAGCAAAAGGGTGCTACACCACAACGGGTTATATGTAAAAAAGAGACTCAAGTAAAGCTCATGCAAGAGTTTCATGAGAGTCTATGGGCTGGACACAGGGGTGTGTGGGCAACCTTCTCCAAGTTGAAAGAAAAATACTGGTGGAAGGGTATGTATAAAGATGTATCTCAGTTTGTAGAGTCATGTGTAACTTGTCAAATGTATTCAAATGTTGGACATCGTGATGGATTGCACCCTACATATCCACTAGCCATTGATGAGAGGAATTCTTGAGGGAGTGAGTAGTAATGCCTAATTGTACTTAGCCATTAACATAAGCCTAAGCCTACACTTTCTCCTAAAGGAAGACTAGCCATCCTTGCATGCTATCCTTGGAAGATCAACTCTAATCAAAGAAGGGCGTGGACTTGGCGTATCAATCAAAGTTGAATTCTCCCCTCTTCTTCTCTCTCCATCAATAATGGTGCCGAAGTGTTTGTCAAGTAAGATGTGTTCTACATTGATGTTTTCTTGATTTCTTGTTGTTTTCATTTTTATCTCTAATCCAAAATATATATATATGTATCTAATCTCATCTCCTTAACCAAACCTATCTCTCTCACTCTTAGTAATTCATCCTCTCTACAAATTTTAGGTTCTCCTTGCTACAGGTACATCTCTCCCCGCTTATTGCCTACGGGCAAGAATAGGGCTTGGGAGGGAAACTTCTCATCTCTTCACTTCTCTCATATCTACATTTCTCACATACTATCCTAGATGAATAACCCACATGATGATCATTTCTATCGCTTTCACTATGTACGATCTATTAGAATTAAAGTATGGATTAGCCGTAAAATACACTTTCAACAACGTATATGTTTCTCTTCGGCCCTGAAAGGCTCAATGAAATACTTCTATCATCGGATCCCATCATACTACCTCTCATAGACTATAATTTTTCTTTTGATGTAAGCGTAGTTATCTTTCTATGAACCAAGAGGATTTGTACACACAATTAATCCCAATCACTAGACAAAATATCTATATTATGGTAAGCACAAAACTACAATTCCAAAGAACAATTCGTAGCCTATTTGGTCAGCCAAGATTGAATGCCATTAACTCATCCATTAACCCTTTCATATTACCCATGATACGATATGACCATAACCTTGATGTTTTCATCTTCGTATTGTTTTGACATTCTCTTTTGCGTTCTTTCTTTGTGTGTGTGTGAGTGCAAGAGAGAAAGAGTGAGTCTTCTTTGATTGCACTTCTTTTCAAACCCTAGTCTTCATGGCATCTATGGTTTAACTCCTTCATATAGTTTTTGTTGAGTTCTCTCACAAACTCTCACAGCCATAAGCCCGGTGCTTTCCTGGCAAGACCGCAAATTTCTTGACATATTTTTGGTGAACCCGACGCGAATCTGCTAGGGTGAGAGTTTGTGGGCAACCATGGGTGATCATGTTGAGCAACAGGGTATGCATTTTGACCCAGCAACAATGCAAATGTTTCAAGCATTTGAAATGTTTATGCAACAACAACATGCTACTGAAAGAAGGGAGATTTCAGCAATGAAGGCCATACAAGCGGTCGTCAACAGAATGGATCAGTTCAATGGCAAAGATGTAACCAAGTACTTACGCGAGTATGTGAAGGAGATGGAGCTGCATCGCGTGTCAGAAGGTGAGATGATTCAAAGCTTTGAGCGAGTTGTTGCTCCAGAAATTAGGGAGCATGTTAGGGCAATTAAAGATGGGCATGGGAGAAATTGGGAAGAACTCAAAGTAGCTTTAAAGGAGGAATATTTCATGGAGGACTCTGAGAGAGTGACCAAAAGGACATTCTTAGAATGGGTAGTCAAGCCAAAGCAAGGACTATCAATAACAGAGCTACTTAGGGAATTTGAGCGGCGCTATGCACAACTCACTAGGACAGAAAGGGCCACACTAGATGCAGAGAAGACAGATCTTTTCTTACAAGCTGCAGGTAAAGAGTTTCAAGAAAATTTGGAGCTTCTTCTTGAAGATAAAGATGCTGAGCAAGGACTAAAGACCGACTGGAATGAGGTTGAAGGTGCTGTCTCACTGCTTGCCAAACGACAAAGAAGAAGGGACAAGATGGTAGTAAACACTACAAGTCCTTCCACCTCAACTTCTGACAAAATGGTAAAGCCTACTTTTATCGCTCCTAAGTTTGATGAGTCCATGCTAGATGAGTTTGTGAAGGGAATGCGTGACTTGAAGGTGAAGTTTGCAAAGCTTGAAGAAAAAGGCCAACCATCAGGGCCACTTCCTAGGCAAAGACAACAGCCCAAAGAAGGGTTTGTTAATAGATGTATTTGGTGTGATAGTACAAACCATGTAAGAAGGGATTGTGATGATTTTAGTGATGCTTTGTCAAAAGATGTTGTCTTTTTTAAGGATGGTAAAATCCACTTAAGAGAGACAGGTCTACCCTTGAGAACTAACTTTGGGAAGGGGGGAATGCAAACCTTAGTTGAAGATATGGCAACCAAGCATGCCACCTCTTTAGTTGAGGCAGCTACTTATGGAGTAAAAATTGAACATTTTTGTGATGAAGAGGTGAGTGACCATCATGGTCAAATTTGGCCAAATGTCATGCAATTAGCTAAAAAGGGAAAGCTTACAAAAGAGATTCTACATGAAGCAGGTGATTGCATACGTCTAGAAACAGGATGGAATGATCCAGTGGACTCATTGTCAGTGCATGCCTACATTACAAAATGCCAACAAAATGAGGCAATTGTAGAAGAGAAGCGCAGACGTGAGAATGCTGATGAAGGACCATCAAAAAGAGCTTCTAGAAGTGGGGGAAGAAGCGACTCAATGCCTTCTCAAACACCCTCAACACAAGGAGCATCTCCACCTGAAGTACTCATGGAGGAGTCTACAACAGGAAAGAAGAAAGAGCCAACGAAAGGTAAGACAAAAGGCCCAACTTATAAACTACAATCTGATATTGAGGTTGCTACAGATTTAAAGAAAGTCTTGGAGGAAAGGATCTTGAATAGCAAGATTGAGTTTACTCTGGGAGAAGTTCTTGGCATTGCAAAGCGTGAATTCCATGAGGAGATCATTGACATCATCAAGAGAAAGAGGCAAACCCTTGCTGAAGTTTCTCGTCCACAGGTTGAAGGGGAAACCTCAAAGACACAAGGGATGCAACTGCAAAATAAGGAGAATGATGGAGCTGTGGTAGGATGCTAATCTAGTGGGAGAGTGAAGCAAGTGTATTTCTCAAATAATGATGAAGAAGTTGAAGATATTCCTAGGAGTTACTATTCACGAAGTCATTGGGCAAAGGCTACTACAGAAACTTTGGTCAAGGTAGGTGATCTTGAAGAGCCATTTGTTGCCTTGATTGACCATGGTTCAGAAATAAACATAATGTCAAAGAGTCTCTACAACAAGTGCAAATGGCCGATGGACACAGATCATGGCTGGATGGTAAAAGTGGCAAACAATTCATCCGGTGAATTGTATGCAGCATGTCCAGGTGTGAAGGTAACAATAGGTGATGTAAAGATTGACCAAAACTTCTTTGTACAGGATACATCTTCATATCATCTCATCCTTGGACAGCCCTACATTGTGGGAGTTCGAATGGAAACAAAGGTAATGGACGATGGTTCAACATAATATACTTCAAAAGTACTTGACATGGTGGTGATATGGTACAGTCTAATTATTTGGAAGAGATGTTCGATTGGTTCTTTCACTTGACATTTTCTCGTAAGCTCACCATGGAGCGTGCACGACAATCTAAGATTGCAAGGGAAGTATGCAAATTGAGTCATCTCAGGAGCACATCAACAAGTGGCAAATGTCACAAGGCCCCGCCAAGCATGCCGCATGGTGCCAACGCAGGGTCCGACAAGGGTCGAGGTGGATTTAGCGCCATTAAATACATGCCAATGGACAAGGGTCAGGTTACATATATTTTTTTATTAAAGTTTGGGGACACTCATTTAAAAAATAATAGATTTTAAAAGAAAATTATAGTGTGAAAGGATTCTTCTAAAATGGGCCCTTATAAATATAAGATCCACTCACTTGTCACTTGGTTTTTCTCCACAGGTGAGCGCCCACCATACCCCATGGCGTGCACCAAACAAACCACCAAAGAGCATCCCCCTACTAACAAAAAAACCCCCAAAAGTTGTGAGAAGTCGGTGTGGCTGAAAAACACAAGAAAACATCCGCAAACACCTGTTTGTTCTTGATGCTTCTGAAGCTCTGGGCAAGGCAGTCATAGAGAGGGCTCATTGTGGGCTCATGAGTGGCAGGCACACGAGTAGGAAGCACATCAGGCACCATGTTAAAGATTCAAGCAGCGTGCCAAACGATGGTGAAAAAAAGAAGAGAAATCTTCGTCCTCAAGTGAAAGGGAACAACCACCACACCAACAAGTGCAAACAGGGGGATCTCGAGCTCGAGTGTTGTACACAGACATCGAGGAAAAGAAAGAGCCACCACGGTAGCGTGCTGAGATCCCACGCAGTTAGGGAGTTGTAGAAGCTATGGGGAGAGACTTGAGAGAAGAAGAGAGAACTAACTCACACTTTGATACCATTATTGCGTAGTAGGACACGTAGCTCGACACACACACACACACACACACACACACACACACACACACACACACACATAGGAGCACCTCCATGCCCCTACATGGCCTCATCGCATTGCCCTTGCATGGTCCCTACCTTTTTCATTCGACACATGGGACCCCTTTATAATTTAGATACTTAAGGGGTGGTTCACACATAACCATGTCCACTAGCTCCAAGCGTGAGTGCCTTGTGTAGTGCCCCAGTATAGGGTACATCGTAGTACCTTACCTCAGGGAGCAACTAATTCATTTGCACATATGAAGAAAATCTTACGTGACTTCATACCTCGAACTACGATGCCCTTTCTTTATGATGTGCCGATCAAAGGATGTGATGTAAGTGATATAGATATGGATCTCGACTTGAGGGGGGTACCGCAAGTATGTGGAAAATCGTATCAATGATTGTGATAAGATCTTGTCAAGGTTGGAAGAAGTGAACCTTACCTTGTCTGGGTAAAAGTCAGTGTTTGGTGTGAATGAAGTTCTTATTGTAGGACATATGTGCGGATCATATGGTAGAAGACCTTGTCCAGCAAAGATTGATGTAATTCAAAGAATGAAAGAGAAATGTATAAATGTGATTGACGTTCGGAGGTTCTTGGGTGTATGTGTGTTTTATGTTATCTGGATTCCACATTGTACGCATGTAGCAGAACCTTTGTATCAACTCTTGAGAAAAAACCAAAAAATGCAATGAGAAGAAATGCATACACATGCCATGCGGAAATAAAAAAAGTTGTTGCTTATGTCTCCAGCTTTGAGGAAAGCAAACTATGGATGTGAAAGACATGTGATTGTGACAGTGGATACTAGTCCCACACGAATTGGATGGGCAATTGGGCAAGATGATAAAGATGGCAAGCGTTATGTGGTGAGATTTGGAGCAAAGGTCCTATGTGCTCATCAATGCAATTATCCACAATTCAAAAGATAATTATTGGGAGTAGTCACAACGTTGAAGTGTGATAAAGAGTATTTGATATGAGCAAATGTAGTAGTGGATACTTATTGTCTACCCCTTCTTGGAATAATCACAAGTTGCTCAACTCCCAACATTGCTATATATGAGATGGATTGCCTGCATAAAGTCTTTGAATCCAGAATTTAATCATATTGCAGGGAAAGATAATCCAATTGCGGATATGCTTTCTAGAGCAAGATATGAAAATGAATAAGAAATGGTTGTCGATGGAGGCATGAGGTTTTATAGTAGCTCTCATGCTAGGGGTGATCATGTTTGCCTATCAAATGCACTTGATTCATTTCCAGAGGACCTATATCAAGGTGATTGGTTACTCATTGGACGCTACACCTGAGCACTTTAACAAGGGAAGAAGGGTGGTCTGATCAAGAGTTCGAAAGAATACACAGAAAAGTCTACGGATACTTTTTGAAAGATGAGTACTTGTGGAAGCATCCAAACCAAAGAATGGGATGCCATTGAGAGCTATGAATGATAAGGACACTCAAAAGGACCTTATTTAAAAATCTTCATAAGAGTCTTTATGATGAGCACAAAGATCTATGGCCAACATTTACTAAAATCAAACAATGGGATTGGTGGAGAGGAATGTATAAAGATGTATCTCACTTTGTGAAATCTTGTGAAACCTGTCAAATGTATTCACATGTGTGTCATCACGATGGGTTGCACCCTACATACCCACTGGCTATGCACTATAAGTGGGTAGTATATCTGGTTACAATGCCATTGGGCTTATGGTAAATGAGAGACATAGTTCTTGCAGGGGAACTTGACCAACCAGATTGAAGGTCGTGCTTTAAGAACATAAATCATGGAAGGGATATGTAAGTTCCTCTTGGAAGATGTGATCAACCGTTATCGCTGTGTTGGGAAGATAACAAGAGACAAGGATGAGTTGGATGCTCACAAAGCCATATAATTTTTCTCTAGGTCGAGCATTAAGCTTGCTCTCACTACTACATACAATCCTGAAGGGAATGGTAAATCAGAATGTGTTCATCCTCCTATCATTAAAGTTTTGGCTAAGATTTGTAAAGGTAAACTAAGAGATTGGCCCAAGTTGTTGCCTCATGCTTTATGTGTTGATCATACAACTCATAGCTCAATTACTGGATATATGCCTTTTAAGTTGATGTATGGTTAGAAACCTGTAATGTCAATTGAGGATGTAATTCCCACATGGTATGTATTACCTTGCGAAGATCGAATTAGTAGGGGAGACCTTCTTGCTTTGGACGTACAACAATCATCAAGAAGGCCTCAAGATATTCAAATTGTAGTAGCATGATTAAAAGATGCAAGGTTAAAGAATAAGGAGAGATTTGATAAAAGGCATAGGCTCAAACCTAAATCTATTGAGGAAGGTGGTTGGGTGTTGGTGCATGAGAGTAGCCTTGACAACCAATAGTCAACAATAAGAAAGCTTTCAAAATGATGGCTTGGTCCTTATGTGGTTAAGCATGTACATGGAGATCAGCTCCAAGTGGGAGATTGTTAAGTATGAAGCCTGATTCACCCCTTGTAATTTTTATTCTAAAAAACACACATTTGTAAGGCTCCCGTTATGAGTAGAAGACATCGTGCATGAGAAAAATCACTTACCGAAAAACCAAAAATTCATACCATCGAGGTCAGCTGGTTGATGGCCAGTAGTTAATGGCCGGTTGGCCGTGGCTAGTGTTCAATGGCCAATGGTTGGTGTTCAGGTTGATTTCTACTTGGACTTGTCTACACAAGGGCGGCTACACATGGGTGCATGGGAAAGTTCTACTTGGGCTTGTCTACACAAGGGCGGCTACACATGGCTATCTCTCATGAGAGAGGGTAGCCCATAAAGGCTCCTTTTGGCCTATAAAAAGATGCCTCTTCTACACACAAAATGATTAAAGCAGTGGAAGGTGTGTGAGGTGATGAAAGAGAGTGAAGGAAGATGGGAGGTTCATTAAGGGTTTCTAATCCCTTTGTAACGTACTTCTAGTTTAAGGTGCAAATCCATTGAGTAGCTGCTTTCCTATGGATGTAGCCCATGCTTGGTTAAACCATGCATATTGTGTGTGCTCTCTCTTGTCTACTATCTCTCTTGTGTGTGAGACTTCTCTCTCCATTAAGTACACCATTCTAATCTCTATTTAGCTACTCATTTATTCCTAACCGGTCCACTTTGCAAGCACGCCCATGACATCTCTCTCTCTCTCTCTCTCTCTCTCATTGTGGATTATTTCTTGGACGTCTAAATTTCTCTTCTGCTTCCTTCTCATTCCTGTGTCAAACAAGGATTTATACACTACAGTATACATGCTTACAAGAAGGCTAAGAGGGCTCCCCCATAGGCCTTGTAAGGTGCTTTCGGTGAGCCCTCTATTTGCTCCATCTGTGCCCATACCTTTTCACAAAAATTGATAGTAGCTGGCCGATTGCTACAGTGATCTTCGTGAGGGGGTGGCTCAGCTACCCTGACACCATGGAAGCGTCATTCTGATGGGATGTTGGCAATTTCACCATGCTACTTAGGCAGTTTTGACACATTCCAAGCAATTTTGGGATGTGCCTATATTGAGGGCTTTGCAATCACAGTGCCGTTCAAATGGTACTTGTCGGGTTGGGGGGGGATTCTAGCCAAGCATGACTACTTGCAAATGTCTTTTCAGCACCTTAGGATGAGTTGAGACTCTGCACACCCACAAATGCATGGTTTCCTTTTCCGCCTTCATTTCCTTCACGTTGCTTGCCAAAGAGCGAATACAAAAAGCTGTAGCTATGTCATCAACAAGCAACTAGGAGTTTCTTGGTTACCTCATTGGCTAGAGGATTGTGGGATCAACGGTTTAGTTCACCACCACATTTTATGTTGAAAAGTGCACGAATATCTCTTATTCCGAGTGTAGGAGGCCGCTTGAGGTCATGGTAGGTCCGAAAGTTGTACCCATTCTTTTTAGCGTATAAAAAATTTGCCACCTCTACAATGCGCATGTGGGCACCTTGTTGTTCCGGACAATCTAAAGTTCAACTTCTGCATCATGCCTTGGAGCCAGTTCATGTGGAGGACAGGTTGGCAACTTATGTGCAACAAGTTTGCAAACTCCATTAATTCTCGTGGGGGAAATAAACTAAAAGGTTGCAAACAAGTTGCAAACCAGCTCGTGGCCATAGGGATGTAGTGAGGACGCAACCATGGAACACGATAGGCGTGCAACCAATGAGCGACGCTTCTATTGATCCATAATGGTAAAAAAATAGGAAAATGCCAAAGTTCTCTTTGCTCTTGTTGATTCGCACGTGAATAGAACTATTTCAGGTTGCTCGTTGAGCACATATTTGCAACCATCCTTTCAAGTGAATTGGCTCTTAGGTGAAGGTGAACTCTTGATTGTGGTGCACATCCTCCGGAATAATAGAGGGAGAGAGAGATCATGGTTTGAAATTCTCTTCGTTTGCTAGTAAAAACAATATTGATGAGGCAACCATTCCAATAGAGCACCCACATCATGGTTTTTATTCTTTTTATGAGGAATCAAAGACAATGCTGTGCAAAGAATTCATAAAATTGAAAAGAAGGAAACTTTCTATCTTTTGAATAGAAAATCCTCTGATTTTATTCTCTTTTTGAAGAATCAAAGACAATGCTGTGCGAGAGAGTTTTCTTCAAATTGAAAGGAAGAAAACTTTCTATCGTTTAAAATAGAAAGTCTCTCCAAAAGATAAACCGACCCGAGTCTTTCTCTTATCCCCCCCTCCCCCCCTTCTCTCGCTCAGATTTAGTGCGCCAGGGCGAAAACCCCTCCCTCCCCTAGTCTCTCTCTCTCTCTCTCTCTCTCATTGTGTGTGTTTGGGTGGCAACCAGTCTCTCTCTTATCCCCCCCTCCCCCCCTTCTCTCGCTCAGATTCAGTGCGCTAGGGTGAAATCCCCCCCCTCCCCCAGTCTCTCTCTCTCTCGTTGTGTGTGTATGTGTGTGTTGCCACCCAAACACACCTCTCTGTCGGCTTCGCAAGCTGTTGGTGGTCTTCTATGTGCGACGATGCATCTTTGTTTCTCTCTCTTTCGTGCACCAATAGGCAACCGTTGCTCCTTGTCATCATGTTTGGACGACTTTGCAAAATGCCCCGTTCGTTGGTCGAAGCTACTATATTAGGCTTGGATCACATCGGGCGGCGGAAGGAATTGGAAAATCTTGTAAACCAACAAGAAAGTGCCATGTGGACCTTGCTGTTCACATAGGGCGGCGGAAAAGTGAGATGGAGAGTGCCACATCGTGGAAGAGAAAACGGGGATTTGTTCCGACCCCCCCCCCCCCCCCGGGAAGTTCTTTCTTCCACCCTCCACCTTGGCAAAAAGTGCCATGTTGGCACCAATCATAAACCTCCCACCCTTTCAAAAGTCCACACTTGCCTCCTCCTCTCTCTTCCACTGCCTCCCAACGTTTACATAAGACGGTGGTAGAAAATTGCCTCACATTTTCCTCCGCCAACAATGTGAACACATGGCCGATGGAAGAGAACGTTTGCAAGCTTTTCCAGCTGGAAGAGCTCATAAAGTGTCATGTTTTCCGCCGCCTTGATGTGAACCTAGCTTACTAACCTTATAAAATACTCATAACTCTTCATCTTCAAAAAAATCAAAGTTTGCAATAGATGCGGGTGGCTACTAAAGAACGGGGAGTTAGGCTGGTTACACACCAATGGGCAGACACCCTGCCTCTTTTTGGGGTGGGCATGCGTGATTTACACACCTGCTTGCCCAGATATTAATTAAACGAGTCCATAGTCAGCAAGTTACGTGCAACCTATTGGTTGCCTCCAATATTTTCCACTATAGTGACGTGGGTTCCATGGCTGCCCAAGCTTGGGCAGGGGGTTTTCGTTGTCCAATCTCTTGGGCGTGCGTCCTTTTGCTTGTCGAATCGCATGTTGCCACTTGTAGTCCACGCCAACATGCCTGATTATGGGCAGGCGATGTGTATGCGGCCTTAGTACATGTATATTATGAGGCGAGTAATAAATTGGCGCTGGGCGTTGGAAGAGCAGCAAATCTGGAAATGGTAGAAGCGTGGAGGTTTCAAGTTTTCAACCCTGTCCAGCAACACAGCTCCTAGGCTACGCACACTTGCCGCCCTCCTCAACGCAAGGAAACTTTTGCACACCTGAGGGCCAAGGCTTGAAGCCAGCCAGCATTTGAGCTGGAGACTCGATCTCGGGGTTTGCAAATCTGGACTAGGCCTAGATCTAGTTTAAGTCTTACGTCGGCTTGTCACTATTTAGGCTGGGCATTGGGCAAGTCGCGACTCCATCGCCCATCCGCCATCCCCATGTAAAAGCTTCCAGTTGTCTGTCACGAACTCTCATAGTACACTAGCCTACCACGCGTGCTTGCGCGCGCACCCACACTTTCGAAGTCTCACTCCTCTTCTGAGAGACAGAACTTAAGAGGAGGGAGAGAGAGAGGGGGCTCGGGAGCATCGCCAGAAACCGACGAGGGCGTAGGCTACCCCCCACCACAGCTCTAACTCTACACACACACACACACACACACACACACGGGACGGTCCTGTACTACATACAGACACAACCCCGCTCTCCTCTCCTTGTAACCCCTTTTCCCTGATCTGTGCCTGTTCCGTTAACGCACCGGACCTCAGCCAGCAGCGCAACGGCAGCAATGGCGAGCTCATTGTCGCTTCTCCTTCTCATCTTGCTCGTACAGCCGTTCTGTCAAGCGCAGCCATCGTCACCCCCCGGCACTCCTCCTCAATCGCCGGCCTCTGCCTCTGCTCCTTCTCCATCGTTACCTTCGGGCCCTTCGCCCAATGCCGGCCCTGCATCTCCCCCCACGACACCTCCCTCCTTGCCGCCAGCTCCCTCCTCGCCGCCTCCGCCCGTCGAACCTCCATCTACTCCATCATCATCTCCAAGCGTCGCCCCTGTGCCAGCTATGCCGTCTTCGTCTACCCCTTCCCCTTCCCTCACCCCCGTGCCTTCCTCAGCTCCGACGCCTGGAGTGCCGAACTCTGCCCCCGCACCATCTTCTCCAGGTTCTACTTCTCCCCCTTCTCCGTCTCCTCTTAACAATGGCAATGGCGGCACCTCCCCTCCTGGTACTCCGGGTAACGTTAATGCGGATTCGAGCTCCTCAGGCCTCAGTGGTGGACAGAAGGCCGGCATTGCGATTGGCGTATTGCTGGGAGTGGCTGCACTTGGGCTTGCAGGCATTATCTGGAAGAAGAGGCAAGACAACATCAAACGCAGCAGAGGAGATAACGAGTAAGTTGGAGAGAGAGAGAGAGAGAGAGAGAGAGAGAGAGAGAGAGAGAGAGAGAGAGAGAGAGAGAGAGAGAGATCTTACTGTTTCAGTGAAGACAAGCATTGATAAACTATACTAGGAATCTGAGAATTGTGCTTTAAGCAGAAGCAATGTTCTGTAGAGGTAGCTCTTCTTTGGAGTCTAAGGGTGAGATGTCACCAACAATGGGAGCCAGTTAAATGAAAATGGATGTGCTGGCATCAGAGGATGTGGTAAGAGCCAACAAAAAAAGAGTGTCGAAATGCGGGAGGCAGCGCTGACATATAGCCAGTCACGATTCAATGGGTGCCGGACATCATCGGACACGCTGAGAGCCAACATGAGAACATTTTACACAGAATGGCTTTATCTGCATCTTTGCAGCGGACTGGAATGTCGTCACGGGGACTTTTGCTTTCTTGTCTGTGAAGCTATGTCTTTTTGTCCCTGATGAGTATCTTGATCATCCACTGTGAGAATGCCACAAATAGCAGGGATTTTGCAATGATTTTTTGGCTTTGTCGCGTGTGTCGGCGATAAATGAAAGTATGAAAATGCGAGCAAATGCGCATTCAGTCAACTCTTAGACCTCTTTGCATTTTGAGATTTATCAAGCTCACAGGACAGAGGAGATTTTTTTTGACCTTTTGGCCTCGCCCCTGGTAATGTTTGGTATATTCGTAAAGGATGTGAGCCGAAGCACTGAGCAGTCAGTTAAGGCTTACACTGTTTTTGCGACGGCTGAAGAGATATGAAGCATGGAAGAGAGACATGGAATGGATGTGCAAATAGAATTATGACACTGGTGTCAGGGCCATAAAGCTGTGTTTTGATGAGGAGCTAGGCTTAATGCATATGCTTATTTTTGCTAGCTTCATTGTGGGCACTATATACTGCACATCTCTCGAGGCAACAAGCTCTTCTTTTGTAGTAGAACAAGTGATGTGTTTTTTGGGAGATTCTGCCATTTATTTCTTTACTTACTAGTCGCGTTTTTGTGTTCTTAATGTGCAGATTTGGAAGGCCATTGGGTCAAAATGTCCAGATGTCAAGAATATAGAGACACGGAAAGAAAGAGAGCGAATGTACCATATTCGAATGCAGGTTTTGATGTCATCATCATTGCTAGGCCAAGCAGAATTGAATTCTTTTCCTATACAGGAGTGCACATAGCTATTTAATTTGAAGATGGCATGGAAGGTAGACAGCCACTGTTTTTGTATCTACAAGTAAAGACAGGCCCGATTGTCTCTTCATTTTTTGAGTGTCGAGCTCGACATTTCCCATTAATAGTTGTCAGCAATTGATCTAAAGTGGGTCTCTCTCTCTCTCTCTCTCTCTCTCTCTGTGTGTGTGTGTGTGTGTGTGTGTGTGTGTGTGTGAAGTGTGGTGGATTGGTTATCCTGCTTCCCAATAAGTATTAAGTTTTGAGTTCAAGACTTCTGTTTTACAATTTTCTCTAAGGTTCATAGTTATTGTTTTTGGCCCAAAGTTATTGTCAGCTGAGTTTTTTGGATGTAGATCTTCAAGGTGTCTTGGCATTGTTTCTACAGTGTTAAATTTCTCTCCTTTTCCCCCCCTCAATCTCTTGGTGTTTTAGTTTAATGTATTGGCCAAGTTTGGAAATAACTGGCTCAAGCAAAACCTCCCCTTTTAAGCGTACTCGCCAAGAAAACGAGAAACCCCTAAAGTCCTTTGTTCAAACAATGTATTGTCTTGTTACAGATGTGAATAGCATTACAATGTGTCATTGCCATATTCTTTTAAGTTAGTGAAAACTCACTTTGTATCTGAAAGGGAATTTGTCGGAGTAAAACATGCCTCGAGTCTGTGAGTTGATCTCATTGTGCAAGTTATAAAGATGTACAAAGTTTTCTTAAAAGGAAAAAAAAGCCCATGAGGGCTTTGGAATTTGGATTAGTTAAGGCAAACAGTTGCGATCTCCGGTCTCGAGGTCTTTCTATCTTGGAATACTTAAATGTTCTCATTTGTGAAGGATTTGAATGATCCCGTGAGTTAGAATGCCCTCTTCTCCTTGTTTATATCCAGAATTTTCGTATATGAGAAAGTTTGCTTTCTTCTTTGAGAAAAAGTAAATTGAGAACTTTTGAGTAGTGCTATTTACAAACAGCTTGAAAAAAAAAAGCTACAACTGAAATAATTTTTCTATCACCCAAGTATGGTAGACTGGTTATCTTTGTTTCCTCTCGAGCAGCAGCTCTTGAGTTTGAAGTCCTGTTAGTCGGTTAGACCTTTGAGGTCTCTTGGGCAGCTGGATTGGTTCTCTCTCTCTCTTCTTTTTAACCATGTAAGGCATGAGATTTCAAGGAAGGAGCCAGGTGATACATCCTTTAGGGCGGTGTTCGAATGGGGCAAAATACCCCAGGAACATTGGATCATCAAAAACAGACTTGGGAGGACCAGACCACACAAGAAGTTTTGGACAAATTCTCACAATAATGTGACTTACCACAACATGAGCTTCTGCGAGGGAGGCGCCGCATACCTAGCTAGCTGTGATTGGGGGCAATGGACCGCCGGCCCCCCCAACTGCCGGCCCGTTGGGGGGGCCGGTGGTCCGCTGCCCCCAATCGCAGCTAGCTAGGTATGTGGAGCCTCCCGAGCGGAAGCTCACGATGTTATTTATGCACTATATGAAAAACAGTGAGAAAAACTCCATTTTCTTACATGAGAAAATTTCTAAATAATCTTGTGCCAAGGGGCATCAGAATTACAAGGACCATTGGACTTACAAGCAGCACCAGACCAAGGAAAGGACCTTGAGACGTGCATCAAAATACATATGGACGAGGTATCCTTTTAAGAGCATCGAGCTCAAACCTAATCTGAATCAGCCATGCAAACTCGAGACCAAGACTGGTGAGTAGCTGTTTTGACCTCTCCTGAAGTCAACCGTTCAACGCACGGACAACCACACCTCCGGACTTTGTTCTAAATTATATCATAATGCATTGCCTTGGCTAATATTGTTTATCGTATGTCTCTATGATTCAGAAAAATTAATTAGTTAGTTCGCAAGATTCGCCTGCAGCTTAACAGTTAAATGCAGGGTCTTGGTTGGATCCGGTGCACGCGCTAGGTTGCGTGCAAGCGAGCTGGTCTCCGCCTCTTGGATGCGGCGCTCTCTCCAAGCAGCTCCGGCATCATCTCTTGCTTGCACCCCGTCTCGCCCTTTTGCACACAGCCCTCTCCGCAAGGAGCTCTTGCTCCTGCAACATCTCCTCGCTCCGCCCTGTCGTGATGTGCTCGCCCCTACCTCCTGCGTCTTTTCGTTCCTGCACTGGCCTCGGCTCCATGTGCCTACGTCCGAACGAACTCCAGGTACCTGCAACAGACACACACTCACACTCCTTGCACACTCCTACCCTTCCACATCCTACGTGCTCCGCATGACGACACGGGCATGGAGCGGCCATAGAGGCCTGTCGCCTGGCCACATCCACACATGCCTACTATTGCTTGGATCCCTGCAGTTGCACCATGTCTCTCTTGTGCTCTCCGTCTGTGCCTCTGCTCGGCGCGCGCCTCCTGTCCCCCCCCTCCCACCTGCACTCATGACAAAATCGAACAGCTTGCGAAGGCAAAAAATCGATTGCCCGACGACCTGCCACACGTCGTCTCTCTCCATCTCTCTCTCTCTACATGCGCCATGCTCACGCTTTTTGGGCCTTATCCTTCACAAAAAAAGTGAGCATCTTCGTAGATTTCGCTTAATGTGACGTGCTTGCAAAATTTGGGACACATACTGGGTATTTGTCTTTCAATGTTCGCCAAAAACCAAGGTTTAGAGTATTTTTTAATTGGTTAAAGTTGCAAAATCTTGGCTAGATTTAAAGCTTGTTTTACAGAAAACCGCTAAAATTTTAGAAGTTGGTGAAAATACGGGCGAACGCTCTAAATTTTGGCCTGGAAATTTTAAAAAACAATTAAAATATCTGCAGCTAGAGCCGCGTACAAAATTCGGTAAAATATGGTCAAAGTTAGTGGTGGCAACAAATACAAGAGGCTTTCCATTAGGTTTTTTTTTTTTTGGGAAAGAGTGGGTGGGGGTGGGGGTTTAGGGTAGCTTCTCAGTAATATCTTGGATGTCTTCCATGAAGTTGGGGACCTTATGACTACTTGAGTTGCTTCTTTGATTCTATCCTAATTCTCTCTAGCCATGTTCAACATAGTTGAAATCTTTTCTTCCATCACTTAGAGCTCGCTTTTGAGGGCCACCATTGAGTTGTACATAGCATGGATGTCCTCGATGATGAGGGTCCTAATGTTTTAAGTTGCCACTTCAAAGTGTTTTGAATCAATAATCTGCAAGTTACAATCAACAAAGAGAGATTGCAAACCGACTATGGTAAGCCCTATCAAAATAAACCTTATTCCTCAGCGTCCAAATATTAATAAAAAAATAGGCTTTGATTATGTTCTACCAAGAAAACATAATCAATGACCAACTATTAATGATCTCAATGCACTTGAAGCATTAATATTGTCCCTTGTAGCAGTGGGTTTTAGGACTCCATGGACTTTCTCAAGAAAGTGATCAAGAGTCGGGTGTCACTGATTAGTAGGTTACTTTTGTGTCCCACTAGTGATTCAAGAAAAGTTTATTGGGCTCACGTCTATTTTCTCAAAGATTGGCCCTTTTCTGTGAACTTGCAGCAAGAAAGATCATTTGTGATTATGTAGAATTCTTACGTAGAAGATGGTACAAAATTGAATATCAGACTGAAGAGATTTACTACATTTAAGGAACTTGTCCTCTTAAAACATTTAATACCAAATTTGTTGAGAGTGACTAAGATCCAACATAATAATCTACATCCCAGTAATATGATGTAGATTAAAACAAAAATCCCCCAAAATTGAGAATATTCTTTTTCACCTTGCTCCTCAAGTTGGCATGCCCCTCCCCTACTATTGGGAGAATGGGTGCTAGAATTCTTCAAACTTCACACACACACACACACACGCACACACGCACGCACACATTCCCATCAAACCTCTCACCATCTCTCCCTTAACCAAGTACAAACACAAGTAGACAAAGAAAACACACACACACATGCACGCACAAGAATAGCTCTGATGGAACAACTTGTAAGAAAGAAAGATGTTGACACAATTACTACACAATGGATAGCTTAAAAGAAGAGAAAAGGAATCTTGCAAGCAAGAGAATGGCCTAAGGTTGTAGCCCTCTAAACTCCAAAGCACCTTTTGTGGAGTTGGGTATTTAAATTCTTTGATTAAGTTGGTGCCAAAAATTACAAGCCCTTTTTTACACTTGAGTTCATGGGTGGTAACTAGCACTTATTGCATGACCCTTTATAGGGTGAGTTCTCACTATCTTTGTACAACGGAGCCATATGTGCTTATTGGAGAAATAAATACAATACTTATGCAAAAATAAAATGATTGAGAAGTATTATTGGTTTTATTGCCATTGCTTCCTCCTCAGTTTTTAGAGTTCCTATCTACGTAACATCAACTCATTATTAGTGAAAGATACACATAGCACAATAATTAAGCGATATACACCAACTATTCCAATTGTAACGATAAACCACATACAACAAGAGGGTGCCCAATATCATAACATCCCTCTCACGAAGGATACCAACTGTCTTTAATTGCTCAATAGAGAATCAACTAAAACCAAGTAATGAAAAGCGTGGAGAAGATCTGAAAAGTCTCGAATTTTTTAAGGCATCCATTCGGCATCCTCTCTAGGGTACCCTTTAAAACAAAAGATAGCCGTTGTAAACCATGCCAATGCATCTAGTGGTGGTTTCATGATCAACTATTTGTGAAGGAATGAGTTGTTCTTCTTGATCCACAGGATCCTTGGAAGGGTTAGAAAGACTAATGTGAAAGTCGTAGTGAATTTGCCAGTGTGAACAAAGGGAAGATTATTAATGACAACAGAATTATTGAAACGACCATAAAAACGTGGAGCAAGCTTTTCAAAAACATTGGTGTCAACACTTTTAGGCCTTCTCTTTTCAATTTAAAGTATAACATAGTCACCTTGTTTAAACTCATGTGCCTTGCGATGTTTATAAACATGCTTAGTGTACAGTTTTTGTGAACAATTGATAGCAAAATAAACACTTGCATAAATGTCATGAAAATTTGCAGTAAAACTAATGGTAGACAAAACATTCGAAAAATGTGAATCAAGAGTAAGAAGAGAATGAGAATGACCATAGATGGAGATTTACATGTTGTAGTGTGAGTGGTATCATTAGTGGTAAATTATAAATATGCAAATGATCATCCCATTTTTTTGAGAAGAAACATAAGCTTTTAGTAAATCAATGATGATACGATTAGTGACGTCTATTTAACCATAAGACTCAAGGTGGAATTCAAAAGTAAAATCAAGTATAGTACCAAGATTTTTAAAAACTGTAATCCAAAAAGCACTACAATGTTTAGAATGTCGATTGGATATTATTACTTCGGCAACTTTAAGAAAGAGAAGTGCAGCTTGATATATTGTGAGAGTTTTCTTGCAAAGAATGAAGTATGTTTCTTTAGAAAAACGATCAACGACAATATCATATCATGATTGTGGATAGTAAGTGGGTAACCAGTAAAAAAAATCCATAGAAATATATTCATAAGGTTTTTCAAGAAATGGGAGAGGATGTAAAGGACCCAACTTCTTACTTGTGCCCGGTTTAATCTTTTGAAAAGTCAAACAGGATGAAACATACTGCTTAACATGACTTTTCATTGTAGGCCAATAAAAACCACGACACAAGTTTAAGATGTAGCAACAAAACTCTATGCTATTTGACATAGGGTGGTTTGTGCAACTCTTCAATGAGTAAAGGAGGAAAAGGTTTTATGACACACAGTTTTTGTTTAAAATAAAGAAATTATTCTTGGATAGTGTATTTCATATATATGTGCATAGAATTGTCAAGTATATGAGCCATGTCGTTTTGAAATCATCATCTTGTGCAAAAGAATCAGACATAGAGTCAAATGAGATACGTATAATGGTTAATAGATTATTAAAAGAGGGTCTTTGACTCAAAGCATCAACTATAATATTTTCTTTACCGGATTGGTATTGAATGTTGGGTTGAATGAAGGAAACCCGCTCAATATACCTATCATCTATTAGAGACTGGGATAATAAATACTTGATATTTTGTTGATCAAATTTGGTTATCAAATTAGCACCCATTACATAACGCTTCCAAATCTTTAAAGCATGCACTAGAACAAATGATTCTTTGTCATGTATACTTAATTTTGATTTAGAGGGCTTAAATTTACGGCTCTCAAATGTGAGTGGATGGTTACCTTGCATAAGAGCCGCACTAATATCTTTTCCACTAGTATCAGTGACGACAACAAAGAATGGCATATCAAAATCAGGCAATTGTAAAATATGTACATTAGATAAAGCATTTTTGAGTGCAGTGAATGAGCTTTCTTATAAATTAGTCCATGCCTAAGGAGTGTTTCTCTTAAACAGGAGAGTCAAATGATGAGATCTATAAGAAAAATTATGAACAAACTTTTTACAATAATTGCAAAGACCGATGAAAGAACGTAACTCATGCTGATTCTTAGGTCTAGGCCATGATTGGATAACTTAATGAATTTCCTTTCGCAGAACAATGTGCCCCAATTATTCGATTTTGAATTGGAAAAATAAACTTTTTGCGGGGTTCAAATACAAGTGGTTTTTTATAAGCAGATAAATTATACGTGATAAATATTCTTTACGCTCTTATTTAGACTTACTAAACACCAAAATATCATAAAAGAAAAACAATGAAAAGATCTTGTCGTTCAATAAAGATTCTTTTCATCGTACATGTAAAAGTAGCTGGTGCATTTGTCAATGAAGATCGTTTCGATCATACGTGTAAAAGTAGCTAGTGCATTTGTATAACCAAACACCATGACAAGAAACTCATAATGCCCAGTGTGTGTCCCAAATGCAGTTTTGTAGACATCTTCTTCAAACATTTTGACTTGATGATACATAGATTTGAGGTCAATTTTATTGAAAATGTTTATCCCTTTCGATCGAAAATAAGAAACCTATTTTTAATGGTGATCTTATTTAAAAACCTATAGTTGATCACATACAAAAGGTTCCTTTTTTCTTCTGAACAAGAAGTAATGGAGCTCCGTATGGTGAACTACTAGATCGCATATCTCTTCAATCAAGTAAGTCCGTGATTTGATTCTATAGTTCTATGTATATAGTTGGGTTTATGCAATAAGGTGCTTTACAAGGAGGTTCACTACCCAGGATAATGTCAATTTTATGTCTTTCAGAGCGTGAAGGTGGAATTCTAGGAGACAAATCATGCAAAAAATAGTCCTTAAACTGTGAGAGAAAGACATTGTGTGAAGAATGATGTGGAGTTTTAGTTTTATGAGAGATTTTATTTACAAACATTAGGTAGGTTTTTCCTTGCTTTCTAATGGCTCGCTTGGCTTGTACGTTAGAAATAAGTAAATTTTTTTAATGTTCAAGTGTTGCGTGGATGAAGAAAGTTTTACTGCCATGTGTGAGAGTCAATGTGTGTGTTTTGTTCTTAATTGGGGGTTAAACTCATGACGGAAAGGCATTCCCAAAATCATATCAATACTATGCAATGGTGCTACCAAAATGTAGGTATTCGTGAAAACTTAGCAATCCAACTTCATCGATTACTTAAGTCTTACAATTGAAATGTGGATTAGTCAGAAAAGTCTTTTCTTTGTGGGGTGAAGAGATTTCAGAAAGAGAAATTTGTTGTGCCAATTGTGCATAAACGAGATCATGAATACTACCATCGTCTAAGAGAATTGTGATATCTTCACTCTTGACTATGCCCTTCACTTTAAGTAAAGTGTGTGGAGATATAGAAATAGTTGAAGAAGAGTTGTCACATGCATCATGTTCAAGATCATAGCCCTCATTGTAGTTGGCTTCAACTTCATTGTCCAACGGGGAAAGCATCTTCGATGAGGTTAAGAGTTTCACCATCTAGACGGTTGTTGTTGAAGGGTCTCTAGATAGGATTGTGTGTTACTCCATTGGGTTGGCCATTGGAATGACCATTGTTCTTAGCAGTATTGTTTAGGAACTTATCTGCATAGTGACCAAACTAAAAACATTTAAAGCATTTCACCTTTTATTACCATTGGGAAATTGAGCAACATGTTGACGTATTTGATGATTTTGGTTGCCTCGCTATTACACGTTGCTATTGTTATTGCCATAGGACTAACAGGTGTAGCAAAATTGAAAAATATGTGTCTTCTAAAGACTTTTGGCTTTTATTTCTGTTCCTACCAAAGTTAGGAAAGAAGGGAACTTTCTTGTTATGATTAATGTTAGTAGGATGATCAGTAAGGAACTGATGTCCACCTTTATTCTTCTCCACATTAAGAGCCAAGTTAATAGCTTTAAACCATGAATTTAGCTCAAACATATCTATTCAACATCAATCTAAATTGCTAACCACCCTGATATGCATTTATGCTTTGATTTTTTGTAATTGACATGCTCAATGGCTTGCAATTGAATGAGACAATTCCAAAATCGATGAGTATAGGCTTGCACATATTTATTTATACCTTGAAGAATTAAATCTCACTATGGCGTGCTTTAGCTTTGTACGGTGGGGGTAAATACTAAAAACTAGGATATAAATAAATTTGTAAATGCATGCCAAGTGCATGGTCATCTACCATGCTATTTGGTGGCATTCCATTATAGTGTAGCGCTACTGGTGAGGTGTTTTGATATAGATTTAACCATTTCACGTTTAGGAAAGTCTTCATTACTGAGCAAGGTGAGTGATATATAAAATAGTTTTACCATTCAAGTGCAAGGTTTTTGAAGCTAATTGCTCACAGTCAAAACTCCTTGAGGTCGAGTGACTCGGCACGGAATAACTGTAATCCCAAGGTTGATGATTTGAGGCTCACAGCTCCTAGACAAGTTTTTGGCAACAAAGGCTTCAAGTGGAAGGGTTTTGAATTTGGTGGGTGGCCCAAAAGAGGTTAAATTGGCAGGCCCAAAGAGTTTGGGAACGGGCGGCCAAGTAATTTTTGAAAATAAGCGGCCAAAAGATATTGAGGTTGGGTGGCCAAAGGGTTTAATAGCAACCCTTGGCTAAAAGGGAGTGTGAATGCATGTCCACAAACAAAAGAGCAACGTACAGTAGCATCAAATGGTAGTGGGGAGATGGTGATCGCCAAGAGGCTTTACAAGCTGCGAGCAAGAAGAAGAAGTTGATGGACAACCTTGGATGCCCTTGTTGATGCAACTTTTGCACAATTTTCTTGGAGTGGATTGCAATGGAATTGTGTGGGTAGGCCCCTACACGGCTCCAAGCCGAGAGGGTAAAATTATAAACCCTGTCTTGAGTTGGAGTGTTAAGATCATCGTAATTCGATCGGCTTGAACATAAGAAGGTACTCTTGTTTCAAACAATGATCTTAAAAACAAGAACTTTTTCTCGGATTTGGTTGATAGTCTCATTTCTTGAAAATTCTCTCTTCAAAATATAAAAACACATATATCTCCTAGAGGGCTAGGGTGAATGATGCCTTAACATAATGCATAAGTGAGAGAGATAAGTGTACAGACAATATAACTCAAGCGAACTAGGTTCCAAGATAAATTAGCTTGGACTCATAAACAAGATCTTGAGTTTAGTGCGAAGTGATCACAAGTTCATGATGAACACTTCACTTCATGTACACAGACTTGGTTCGAGCCTGTTGAGATGAGCTACAAGAGACGCGTCATCTCTTTTTTGCAATTTGTAGAATTGCATAAGTTGGTCTTTGAGCTCTTAGATGCCATACCAGATTCTTCTTTGATGCTGGATATATATGAAATAACATCATCGCCAATGATTGCGCTATATATCCTAGTGATTTTTAATTTGCAGGCACATTGATCATTGCAAATGTATCCTCATGCGGCTCTATTAAGTGCCAAAGACCTTTGTGCATTACCAAATACATTTTTTTTCTCTACCAAGTGAAAAAATTATCACCATTAAGGTGGTGATGATGGAAATTTTCTATTCCATGAGATGGTCTTTCTTGGCGACTCGCATAAGTAGTGTCTAACCTCTACAATGAGTGTGAGTGTTCTCAGAAATGCCGATTTTTTTTCCCTTGCACATTGAGTCACAAGATCAATGTAATAAACTGCTAGGCTCAATAGAAGGCAACACTTCAACCAGAATTTTGTACAAGCACATGGATATTCCAAGATGACGACTTTTAAAAAATTTCCCTTTTTTTAATAACAATAATGGCGCAAAAATAATTTTTTTTGGGCCTTTAACATTGGAGCACCACTTTGCTCAACCTTGGACACACTACCTCAAGTTCCATATGGTTACAACCTTGGCCACACTACCTCAAGTTCCACATGGTTACAACATGACAATGGTAGATACCAAGATAGCACTGAGAGCTACCAGTACTATGCAGGTAGCAACTAATACTATACGGGGTAAATTAAACCTGCTTGTAGCAAATTCCTTACCTCTTTGAGCAATGCCTCTTGCTGAACTACCCCAAGACTTCTGAGCTTTTTCACTACAGGCTTATTTCCTTCCTTGAGTCTTATGCGGTGCTGCACCATTGTGATGCCTCTGATCTTGTCATAACCATCAATGAAAAGTGTGGTGAAGTTACCCAGCATAGAGATATATTCTTCTCTCTCTTCACTAGTAGCTAATTCACTGGAGAGCATCCGTGTAACTTACTTGTATCCACCAAGGGTTGCGTACCTGATGGTCCCTCTTGGTTCTTCGGTGGTGCTTCAGATCGTGTCAATCTCTTTGGATCTCTAAGGATGACTCCCATCACTTCGATGCTACTGTCACTCTCTTCAGTTGTTGTCGTCTCTTCTCCCGAGGTGGTCAAAGAGTCACTGGTAATTCATCTTTCGCTGCCTCTAAGATCATGTTGTGTTGCTTCCCAGTCTTCATGTCGTAGAATATGGACTTTCCCTTAACATCCTTCATTTGGATCATTCCGGTACTCTAGTCTTGTTTAGCCTTCATAGCCATGAGCCATGGCCTTTCGAGAATGATAGGGTAGCCCTCCCCTTTGTGTGGCATGACAAAAATGTCTACCTCCACTTTTCTGTTGAATGCCTTCATCTTGACTGCATTCACAATGCCTACGCATTTCACTTTGATGTTATTTGCCATTTTAGCTCAGTAGGGTGCCGGCCTACTTACCTCTAGGCCTAGATGGTGCATCATTTTCTCACTCATGACGCATATTTGTGTGCCATCATCTATGTAGACGTTTGAGATACACTGCCCCTTGATGTGGGCATCCATGATAGGTAGGATGTCATCAAGATTCCTCCCAGAGATAGCCCCATCTATCCTTGGTCTTGACTTTCTAGTACTTACCATTTTCATCCACTGTCTCCTCATCCTTGGTGCAAGATCGTGTAATTGGGGCCATGTTATTTTTTGATCCTACATCTAAACATCTTGAACTAGGTCATATGGTTTAGCATATTCACCTAGCATATGGTTTAGCATATTCACCCAGCAAAAAATCCACGATGTTGATCTTCCATCGAGGCTTAGACGCATGCTTGCTAGACTCTCCTTTTGCTTTCATCTTTTCCTCCCTTTGAGAGGCCTCTTCGTGCCTAGCACGCTTCACTCCCATGTAATCCACTTCTTCTAATTTTTCTTTTCCTTTGTCCTTTTCTTTGATACGCTCTTCTACCTTTGTCTTTCCTTTAGCTTCAAGAATGATGACACTCACTGCTTGGTTTTCAGAAGGTGGTGGAGGTAGCGGTGGAATGAGAGGTTGCAATGATGGTGTGGTGGTTGTATGGGCAATCGAAGGATTTGGACCGGTGGAATCTACTCTGGTTGCCTGGGTGGTGGTGGTCGCCCTTGCTGGAGAGGTCTGATTCTATCTTACTCCTCATTGAAGTTCTGCCTTTTGGATGAGGACATTAGTACATGCCATGGTAGTCCTCTCCACAGTTGTAACAATGGTAGTCTTGATTCTGTCTTCGCTGCCCTCTTCCTTGCTCTAGAATTTTGGCAGGTGCATGCACTTGCTGCACCAAATGTACTGAAAGATCCTCTAGCTGGTTGGTGATTTAGTTGAGTAGGTCTTGTTGATCTTTAGCCAGTTCCTGTGGCTGATTCCTCTAGAGGGCTGCTGCATGTGTGGCTAGGTGTGGTTGAGCCCTTCTCGGTTCCTCTTCCTCGGTAGTTCTGGCTTGTAGACACAACTTCTTATCTTTAAGGCAGGCTACTTCAACTGCTACCTCCTACGTAGCAGGAAACCTTCCCTTCACCTTCTCTTCAAGAACTGGCCATAAACAGCCACAAACCAGCCACAAACTGGTCTCTCTTTAGGAATTCGGGTGTGCATGCTGCATACTTAGCCATACTTCCTTGCTTCAACTCCATCAACAATTGCCATAGTTTCTCGGATGCGGTGCCTTCTCCAAAGCGCCTTAGGAATGCTGCTCTTAGCAGATCCCACCTCTCCTTAGTGGCTGGCACCAAGGTGTTGTACCATGATCTTGCCTTCACTTTCATCAGCAGAGTGAAAAAATATGCAGACACGACGCATCGTCATCCCTTCCAGAGACGACACATGCTATTTCAAGATTATCCAGGAAATTTGAAGCATCTTCCCCCACTTTACACGTGAAGGTTGGGAAAAGGAAACGTTTGCCATTGCCAAAGACAAGATTTTTCAAACCCTTAAAAAAAAACAATAAGTAGCTTAGCGGCTTATAGCGGCTTCTGTACATGGTTGGGTGGATAGATCAAAATAGGATGAAAATGGAAACATTGAAGGAGTGATGGTAATCCAACATGGGGAGGATAATGGGGTTTTGGGAGCTAAGTATCTCTCCTAGCACTACAACACCAAACAGATACACAATCTTTTGTTGATAGAAGATTTTTCTATCTACATATATATTTACGTGCATGTGTTGCAGAAACCTAAACGGGAAAGTGGTTTGTCCATTATCCATGATGCACAGAGTGTAGAGTACTCACTTATACCCTTACCATGCCGGTGTTGACAAGTCGGCACATCCACAGGAGGTCATCGCCCTTCATAGGCTCCACCTTCCCTTCATTGCTCAGCATGTATGGAGTGATGACGATGCATTTGACCACTCCTAGCCTTTTAGCTGGCAATAGCTGCAAGTAGTTACCATAATTGGCTCGTTTCATGAATTCCATTCCATTTAACTGCAACTCATCTCCGGACCACTGGGTTTCTCTCGTGGTAGACAGTTCTTCAGGATGAGTTGTATAGGGAGAGGAGGAAGGCCCTCTACTCGCCCTCCAAAACAACAAGGACAGTAGACAAACCAATCCTCTCTAGGACATGGGAACCTCCTTACCACCTCTGCTTCGGGGTTGTTGAAGTGAACTGGTAGCACTGGCATGCGCATGGCGAATCGATAGGCGATCTTCCACCACTTTGCTTCGGATGACCTTCTTTTTGGCAGCCTAGGAATGACTTTGCTTTCTGAACTCAAAGCACTCGCATGGCCAGGTGTTTCTCCTTCCTTGGGGGTCACGTGATTTTGGATTGGCCTAGCCCTCCATTTCCTTTGGCATGAGAAATCCCTTTGGGCCACTTAGGAGTAGAGGCTATACCTTTACTTTCAGATTCCTTGGGGAAGAGAGGATTTACCAACCTCTTTCCTTCCTTAATATGGATGATCTCTTCATGGTGGACGTTAATATAGAGGATTTCTGCTTCTCCTTTACCTCCGTTGATGGCACTCATTGATAGAGTGCGGTGGGCGACAGCAATGAGAGCAGCCTGGAGCCCTCCCTCTTGTGGCTCTTGATCTGCAGTAAGAATGAGGGATGCGAGATGGAGGACTTACTTCATGGATGTTGACGATGGTGTATTCCGAAAGCAACACTTCAATGAAGGCGGTCAGTGCTTCTTCAATTTCTTCCTCCTCCGTTCTCCAATTGGATAATTCCTACAGCCACTCCTCCATGGTCAACGATGTGCATCGTTTTTAACGCTATAAATTGGAGGTTTTTGAGAAGCCCTCCTCAGTGGGGGAACCAAATGACAAGCGCAAGCACAAAACGGACCATAGCAGCCTCTACGCCAGGACCGTGCACACCAGACTCGTCACGACAAGTAAACAGGGGGAACCACCTAGCTTTGAGTGGCTAGGATGCGGACATCAATAAAATAACAGTAATAGATCACACTATATATATATATATATATATATATATATATATATATATATATAAATAGAGAGAGAGAGAGAGAGAGAGAGAGAGAGAGCTTGCTTGATAATGGATGAGGAAGAGGGAGAGCTGTGGCATGGCGGCCCCTTTGGCTGGTGACGAACAAGTGAGAGAGAGTGTTGGCCGCTTGTGGTAATGGAGGAGAGAGAAAGAGAGGGTGGCACTAGGTTTGGGGAAGAGAGAGAGAGAGAGAGAGAGAGAGAGAGAGAGAGAGATAATGGAGGAGAGGGAGAGTGTGATGCCAAGGGGGGGGGGGGGGGGGCTGGGGCTCTGTGGGTGCATGAGCAAGGAGGAGGGTGGCAGTAGCCTGCAGGGAAGATAAGTGTTTTTTTAAAAAGCTCCCCCCCGAATGGGGTTTGTTCCCACGGCTTTGGATTTTGAAAACCGGCCGTCACTACCACTATGAGGTTGGTAGCTATCAGTCTTGTACGGATGGCTACTAGTTAAAGCAATGCATAATATAACCACTAACTAGATACCAATGTGATCTTGGTAAGTACCAATTTCGTAGGTAGCTGCATTTTCTATCAAAGGTAGCTACTACCCTAACACTGGTTGCCACCAATTTGTGCTAAGAGTGGTGCACTGACAACTACTAATCTAAAAGTGGTAGCTACCTTGCTAGGTTGGTACCTACCAGTCCTGTACTAGTGGAGCCCTACTAGTCTAGGCAATGGAAAATCTAACCACTGGAAGCTACCAATGTGATCCCAGTAGGTTCAAGTCTCATTGTGGTAGCTACATTATCTACAAAAGGCTGCCACCCTATCACTGGTAGCCACCACTATGTGACAAGGATTGATCTGTCTATGGTCATTATTAATACTTACCAAACAAGAAGCTATAATTAACAAGATTCCCTTGATAACAATAGATAGAAAATAAGTTCTAACTCAATGCTAAAAAAAGAAGTTAGGGTGAATACCATAGTCCATGTTTTTGGATACATCACAATTGCTTAAGGGCAACGATGATGGTTTGGTTTGTGACTAAACTCTTTGGAAATTGGCATCAATATTGTCGAGCATCACTAAAGAACACATATCTGTTGAAATGGGTTGTAGGAATCCCATCTCCATGTGTGTATCTATGCTTTTAGCAATGTGGTCAAAACAATACATATGAAAGGCATGATTACAGGGTAGCAAAAAAATGATGGAACTTTCGGTGGAGGTGCAAACAAAAATACTGTACTTCTTTTGACCTGCATGATTCTCTCAAAATCCATCTGTGCACGTGTACACTCCTCCATTTCATGTGCTAAATCTCTTTCCTCTTAATCCCTAGCCATAGCCTCCTCTGACAATGATTCCTTGCAATGTTTGGATTGTCAGTGACAACCTACCAACATTATCTCTAAGCTGTTCCACATGCACTGCATCCACAACATCCATGTTGTCTTTTGCCTTCTGTAATGCAACCTCTGCATCCTTCAATTTCCCAATGAGCATGTCTACTAGGAGGTTGTCAAGTATCTAGATTTGCAAGAGATGGCGAACCAAATAATTTTTTTGTCACATCATCCACTTTAGAGATCGGAGTTTTGTGTCCTACGGCCAAGTGAGGGGCAAAGGAGGAATGGAAAATTGCCCATCTCTACTTCTTTGCATGCAATTTGGCTGCATCTATATGTGTGATCGTACTCTCTAAAAACAAAGCCCAATTGACTTGTCCCTTTAGTTATTCGTATAGAAATCCCCTGGCAGATGCTTTAGTCACCTCCATACCATAATTGCTTGAAGGTTCCTGATACACAAATGTGAACAATGTATAAAACTTGTTCTAGAGCTCTCTCTTTACATCTCTACATTTTACTTTACTGCCCCTCTTTGGCACGTCATTAAAGAATTTCCACCAGTCTTTGGTTTTGGGATCCGCCTCAGTCATGGATCATGCATCCACTCTCAAGTTGAGAAGGTCATATACTTCATGCTTGGGCTTTGTTCATGCAAAAAACTCTCTTCCTCTCAAAAGGCACATAAGGAGTGCACCAACGCATCTTGCCCTGTAAGAAATAGGGAGAAAGCTAAGACATGAAGACATGGGAAGCCAACCAATAAAAAATAAACTAAAAATGCATGAATGCACAAATAGCACACACATGTATGCTTATATATATGCTTGCAGGACTCTACACCGGGTTTTTAAATGCAATCTTGAATGCATGCATATAATCTAATGGAGCTTGAATGAACTCACATACATCTAGCCTCTAACCCAAATTTTCTTCAAAGCAAGCTTATAAGCTTATGGAACTTTTTAACAACAATGTACTATGTGTAGAGACATCCAAAATTAAAATACAAAAATGCATGCATGCACTAGTACTACATAAGGCTCATGTGTCACAATATCAACATCAACATAAGTTTAGTAAAACACATGAATCCTTGCACACTATTACCTCTGTGGTGTTGGGAGTGACAACATCTGACCTCTTTGGAGTGGAGGCCTTGCGTGAAGGAGTAGTGCTGAACACCTTCTTTGTCCTCTTCCTGGCAGACGATGTCGATGGTGTGGACAAAGGGGAGTCTAAGGGTGGAGGAGAGGGAGATGGAGAACAGATTTTCCTCCTCCTCCCTATTGAGTTGCTTTCCTTTGCTTCATCTGGGGAAGTCGCATGACCACCAACGTTGCCCGCTCTCTGTAACCGTTGACGAGTAGGCTTCATGATTGCCAAGTAAGGTGCCGGCCCGCACTACTTTCACACATGCAATGAAGTTTTGTAGAAAATTTCAAAAGAGTAAAGATTTTGAATGATTCAATTCTTAATTTAAAATATTTAAATAAAATTTAGGTTTCCTCACCTAGCTACCAAACATCCCACCCCCTTGCTACCATCCCCGAAAATAGGTAGCTAGTGTACCACCTATTTATGCATATACCCACCTACATCAAGTTCATTTATTTGTTAACATGTGATTAACACCATCATGCTAATCATCCATGAGTTGTATTAACACATACCCACCTTAAACTAACCCCATCATGTTCACCTCATTCATCTCACTCTTCATTAAGCATACACTCAATCAAACCATGCCATGTTGATAGGTAATCCATCTTCTACACATACCTTAAGCTCCTTAACAAGAGGATCAAGCAAGGTAGCATCAACCACATTCACATGAAGCATATGAGGAGCATCTAAATCATTGTTCATATCCTCTAAAATCTCAAATATTCTTTTCATCAATTAAGGAACAACTACCAACATCAACATACACATCATCAAATTCCTCATTGATAGGCTTCTCAATAACACAAGTAGTATGCTTAGTTGCTTCATCACTCTTTGGCATACACTCAACCATAGCATATGCTTGAGAACCCTTGCCATATGCATCATTGTCTTGCACATAAGTATTCATACGACTTTGCAAATCATTCTCACGTATTTGACATAAAGAAGAAGGACACTCGATATCCACTTTATCATTGTATATATGATCCTCTTTCATTATATATACACTAGAGATATGATCAATGACATCTATATCTTGATTCTGATCATGCTCATTTTTTAGGACAATATTAATTGCATCCTTTTCATTCTCATTCTTGTTTACATTGGTAGAAATATCTTCTTTGGTACGTGTAGCACCATTAAGCTGCATAAACTACAAGGATGTACATTAGCAATATATGCAAATCTTGGTTCTTCTCTAGGTTCTTAAGTCAATCTTCTTTGCTTTCTCAAGTCCATCATAAGATGTCCCTAGTTCATTAGGCTCTCTCATCGTGGCCTATGAAATTTGAGAGTAGTGGAATTAGGAAATTAGGTGACACATTTTTGTGAGATTACTTTTGTGATCATAGTGGGTGAACTTGATTGATGATAGCAACATAAACATGGTACTTAGTCAACTTGGCATGAAAAATATTTTTACAAGAGAAAGAGTTTAGAGAACATGACAATAGTTGAGGGCCGGATTCATACGGAGTCGGTCCCCCCTCCAATAGGCATTTGTATTATAGTTTCTCCCATAAAGAGAGACTTGGTACAATACAATCTTTGTGTTCCTTGTGACCTAGGTGATGCAATGAAGATGGAAAGCTTCATGCATCACAAGCATAACATAAACTTTGTAGAAAGCATTAACTATCCCAAGCCTCAGTCCCAAGGCCTCAAACACCTTCGAAGGTGGAGAGAGCTAGCGGGGAATGAGGATAGGGAAGAGGAAGAAGAAACATTCCATAGGAGAAAAAAATAGTTCCTCACTTATCATCACTCTTCTTGCTAGCACACATAATAGTATTAGTAATGAAAATGGAGAAGATGGCAAGCTTAAGCATTGAAGCATGGCTCTTGGTTATATTTGCACTCCATAGCCAAGAGTGTTGGTGTAGGCTCTCACTTCTCACAAGCTTGGAGAAGGAGGTGGAGTTCCTCAACTTTCACCAAGTGAGAATGAATCCCCAAAATGAGTGTGTGTGTGGTGTATATCCCCCCAGCACCCCCTTTCTTGCTTGGGGCAAGTTGTAGATTTTACACATGTTTCAAGCTAATTGGACCCCTCTCCCCCCTAGCCAATCACATGCAACATGCATTCTAGTACATGGGTAGTCTGGACAAGTGTCCTCCTTACCCCTCAGAGAGAGAGAGCTTGAAAATATCTAGATATTTGTTGGGTGGAACTAGAAGCTCATTGGACCCCTCTTTAGCCCAACCAATAGCATTCAAGCACACCATGTGGTGAAGCATAGGGAGAGTCTGACATGTGTCCCATGTGCCCTTTGAGAAAAGGGGTGCCCTTTGGGTGAGTGGAAGGTTAAGTAAAAGATCCCCCTAACTTTGGGACTTTCATGCATAGGAATATTCTCAAGCACCTTCCTTGTTAAGTTTGTAGGGTCTCTTTTTGACTCAAGCATCTTACCCCCCCATGCATGGGAAGCTTCTCAAGCACCTTCCTCATTAAGTTTGTAGGGTCTCTTCTTGACTTAAGCACCTTACCCCCCATGCATGGGAAGCTTCTCAAGCACCTTCCTCATTAAGTATGACAAGCACCTCAAGTACCTTAGTCATCAAGCACGCACCTTAGTCATCAAGCGCGACAAGCACCTCAAGAATCTTAGTTATCAAGCACGCACGTTAGTCATCAAGCGCGAGAAGCACCTCAAGCTTAGGTCGGGTTTCCACCTCAAGCTTATCCCTAGCTTGCCTAAGGTCAAAGGACTTTGAACACTAACCATTGGAGGTCTTTAATGAAGCTAACCCTAAGGTTTTTTAAGCTTCATTAGTTAACATTGCTCTTTGAGAGACCATCTCTCATTTGGACCCCTTTACCATTGGCCCCGTGTTGAGATAGATCCGTAAGCACATGTCTATATTCTAACCTTTGTTCCCGTTTATTATCCCACATTAAATGATCAGTTTAATATGAGAAAATCATTTGGGTTGGTTAGATATTAGATTTAATGACATTACCTCTCTCTTGAAATCATAGTCGTGCTTGACTATGAGGTAAATGAAATAAATCCATAGTCATTAGTCAATTTTTCTTAGCGGGTAGAGGATCCATTTTTACCCTATGACATCATTCCAAGATGCATGACTAATCCATTTGGTGCTTGGGAGACATAGCTGCCGCAAGCATGTCTGCTGTTTAGTTCATTTCATCCTCCCAAGTAGAGTGACAAATTCTACATGGTGTTTGAGAGACGTCCACATCCCAAACATGATTCTTAGTATGCATACTACTTAAATTTGTGCACAATAAAGAGAGAATTAGTCTTATGAGACAAAAACATTGATCATTTAAAAGAAACATGTACATTTGTTTACTCTAATGTAGCATTGTAAGCGTTGACAAGGTTCATACTATCCTTAAGGTGGATTCCTTGCATCCATCTAGCATCTTCAAAAGGATAATTTTTGAACTTAATAAGGTACCGTTGGATAATCTTACCATGTCGTAGTACCTTGTCTTCATGCCGAAGGATAGCTTTGGGTTGTAGCAGCTCTTCTTGGTCTTCGATTTTGGGAGGGTCTTCAATAATTGGTTCCTTTGGAGGCTCTCCTTTGTAGGGCTTAAGCATTGTGTATGAGCCAATGGTTAGGCAACTTGATTTGATAAGCCACCTCATTGATTGGATTCAAAATTTGAAAAGGACTATAGTATCTTTTTTCTAGTTTAGCATAATACTTTTGATGGCCCGTAAGATTTTTGCCTGTCGTGCCTTGGAAACTTAAGTAAGACCCAATCATTTTCTTTGAACATCAAGGCCCTTCTGTGCTTGTCAGCAACAACAACTTTTTGCCTTAGTTGGGAGATGGATATAGCCTCCTTAATCTTTTGAAAAGATGCTTGCAAGTCACGGCTATACTCATCGGTAGCGAAGATCTTCCCATTTACTTTAAGTAGCAAGGGACTTTTAGGTCTTCTGTCTATGATTTCAAAAAGTGCTTTTCCCATAGAAGTATGGATAGTATTATTATATGCATTCTCTACAAGAGGTAAGTACTTTTTCCATTGTGAGCGTTGATCTACTTCTATAACATAGGTCTTTAGTATATCAAGAATTGTATGATTGGCTATCTCACTTTGGCCATCCGTTTGTGGGTGATAGTCCGAAATTCAATCTTGTACCTAGATTTTTGAAGAGACCTTTCCAAAAATTACTGGTCATTCTAGGATCTCTATCTGACACGATGGATGTTGGCAATCCATGGTGTTTGAAAATCTGCGATATGAAGAGATGCCATTTGGTGTGCCTTAATAGTCTTCTTGATAGGAATAAAGTGTGCTTGCTTGCTAAACACATCGACTATTATCCATATTCCCGTATTCCCATGGATAGACTTGGGTAATCCAAAGATAAAATCCATGGATATACTTTCCCATGGTGAATTAGGGATTGGCAATGGCTGGAGTAATCCAGGTTGCTTCCCTTTATCATACTTGGTCTTTTGGCATACCACACATTTTGAAACATACTCTTGTATGTCCACTTTCATGGTAGGCCAATAAAAGTACGTCTCTATTCCTCAAAGAGTAGGTTGAATGCCTCTATGTCCCGCATAGGGAGTGTTAGTGGCTTACTGTCCTAACAGTAATTTAAGATAGAATACACAGTAAACTGCATTATCACATAGATTTACTTCACAATTGAAAACTGCATATCGCCATCGACACAAAAGAGACTAAAACTGTATTAATGCATGATATTCATCACAGGAAAAACGCTACAGCCCCTGCTGAACACATTTCGGCATCTCTACGTATACACATACTCTCTCAAAACAACTAATGACTAACTCTTCTTTTAACTGCCATGCAACGCCAAGAATATTATCAAAACGTCCCCAACCATCATAGGTGTAAACAACACCCTTAGAGTTCCAAGGTTTTAACCTTGACTACAAGCAAAAGTAAAATTAAACTACGACTGAGGCCTCAGGTCCCAACACCTGGCACACCCGGTGGGCAATGTTTACAAAAAAATTGTAAGAACCCACAACATCCCTTGTCAAAACAAGCTTGAAAACCAAAATAAAGTTTTTCTCATAACTAATCCTGAAGTTATGAATCCTTAGTACTAATAGGATTTCCTGCCTGTTCCTCCATATCTTGAGCACCTTCAAGCAATGTCACATCGATACCTGGTTCTTCAGACATTGCCTTGGCACTTTTCAACAAAAGTCCTTCAAAGTTCTCCCGATCTTTAGTATCATCAACTTGTTTATCTGCAACTGAAATTGCAGTCTGCCCTGCCTTCTGAACTGATCCTTGAACTACTTCCTGAACTAGCAACTGAACTGTATCCTGATCCTTTACTTTAGTTGTTTCTTGCACTAGCTCAGCTTCTGCAGTTTTCATCTCAGCCTCTGATTGCACCTTCTACTGCAATTGAGCATTCTGCTCCTTCAATTCATCTAATTGTTTTTGTAAGAGGAAAATTTCTTGTTTGGACTCCTCCTCTGCAAAAGCCTGGTAGGGTTTACTCACCACATCATACATCTTAATTTTAATTTTCTCCCAGACTCCCTTCATATAGTCCATGACTTCATTTTTCATTTTCTCAATATCCCCTGAACTGACATACCAGCCTTCCACATCCAGTTCTTCCTCTGACATTTGTCAAATATTTTCTTCCACTTTTCTACAAGCTGCAACCATGCTTAACAGTACTCTGTTGTGCTGCTCTCCAAAGATGCATTAACATTTTCCATTTCAGTTAACTGGTCTTGTAGTACCTGGAACCATTCTTCTTTCCACTCAGAAATTTTTGTTGAAGTTCTTTCTCTGACCAAAATACCTGTCTGTAAGAGTCTAACTCTTCCTTCATCAATTTTTGAGCTTTGTTTAGGTCCTATACTTTTTTCTCCAAAAGCTCTGTATCATTCTTCACTTTGTTATCTCTCAAAGCCCCTTCCTTGAGTTGTTTTAGTTCAGTCTGAAGACTGTCCTTTTCCCTGGTCAAAAAAGTGAGGTCTGTTGCTCTACATAATCTTTCACCAAGGTGAGTGCAGTTTGTACTTCAGTAAAAGATGCAGTAGCAACTGAGGTTTAGAAACTACAGGCTTCTCTGCAAGAGGATCTTCAATTGCAGTTTTGCAGGTTCCTTCTCTGACAACTTACGCAGTCTTCTGATCTTAAAACCTGTCTTAGTAGTCAAAGGTATCACAGGATTTTCAGTTATACCTATTGGAGTGTCAGAAAATAAATTTCCAAACTCCTTGTCCATTCTATTCTTCACCGCATCCAAGGATTCCTGTTGAGAGTAATCTACAGACACAAGATCTTGGATCTCTTTATCCATTTGCAGTGATCTATGATCCAAAAACAATTTCTGTCTTTTCTCTCTTCTTACTGAAGAACCCACATCTTCAGTGATCTGTAGTAAGTTTTCCCCTGCAAAATGGTTTTGTTGTTTACATATTGAAAAACAGCTGCAAGGTAAGGTCCAACTTTAGTAGTTTTATCTTTCCTCCTTTGCTTCGTGTAAATTTCAAACTTCATCCTGTCAAAACAAAATATTAGCCCAACCCACTTGTCTCTACCACTTAGTAGAATACCATAATTCTCCCTGCTTATGTATTCAGACTTTACCAACAGAAAAACCCTTTCAATGAACCACTTGATTTGGTGCGGTCTTACTGCATTCTTCATTCTTGAAAGTTGGTAATAGTGCCTTTCACCTTGAGGTGGACCAAAAGCCCTTGTCATATCCTTCTCAGTTGCCTTGATAAATTCATTATCCTCTGCAGTAGAGAGATCAAAGACTCTGGCTACCATCTCTTCAGTCAAATAATCATCCCCGAAAACCTGTCCATCATTCAACTGCAACAACTGCCTCAAGCAAACTGTTTCCATCTCGCTATTTCTCCAACTTACCCATGGGAGTCTTGAAAAATCAAGAAGACCTATTTTTTCTAGCCATGCATTGTTTACTTCATTATTTTCTAAGTCATACCTGAAATCCAGAAACGTATAGTCTGACAAAGCTTCCTCCTTGGGCTGTATCAACCTGGTAGGGGTTACCATCTCTGGTTCATCCTCAGAGCTTGGGTCTTGCACCATGATGCCTTGAAAACGAGTTCTTCTTGCAAAAATTCTCAAAGCTGAGAGGATTTCATTATCGGCTCTTGCTTCTTGGCCAAAACTCGCAGAGGAGTTGCATACTGTAGACATTCTCAGCCCTTTCGTAAAACGCAAGAGTGGGTTGTACCTCACAAAGTGATTACGGGGTATTCTTTCACACGTGTAACTAGTCACCGTCAAAAGCTCATCATTTATAGGACATCCTTCTTGATTCCCGACCTTATGTCCAAAAAATGGTTTAAGTCGGAATCCGTTGATGGGTTTGGGAATAATTATAGCCTCCTGATCTCTCAGCCCAGTAAGAAAGTATTGGGTCCCACTGTTTTTTCAATTTGGAATGGCCCCACATACCTAAGCTTCAATTTGCCTGGCCTCAAGCCCAATTTACTATTGTAGACCAATACCCAATCACCTGGAGAAAAAAATTTAAATTTGATATTTCTATTAATCCAAGCTTCTCTCCTTTGTTGGATAATGTCAGCAATGTACTGGCTATGGATTCTATCCTCTTCCAACTTTAGTAGAGCCTCTCTCCTGTAAAACTGAGTGAGTCTTCAGGGGATAACTTTTCCTGAACTGCAACCCTGAGGCTTGGTACTATGAATTCCATGGGTACTAGTGCTTCTAACCCATACACCAACTTGAATGGTGTCATCCCAGTAGTTACTTTGTAAGCTGTTCTAAAAGCCCACAGTGCAGAATCTAAATTTTCGTCTCAATTTGTCCTGAGTTGATTGACCAACTTCTTGATAATCCTTACCAAAATCTTGTTGGTACTTCCAACTTGTCCATTGGCCTAGGGATAGTACACTGCTGACTTCTTATGCAAAATCATATGTAGTTCAGTCAGTTTACTGATCACTTTGTTAATAAAATGTCCTCCCTGATCAGAAACTAACTCTATGGGACAACCAAACCTGGTCATAATGTTGCTGTACAAAAACTTAGCTACACTTTTGGCTTTGTTGTCTCTCAAAGCCACTGCTTCCACCCACTTTGTACAATAATCAGTTGCAAATAAAATATAACTGTTTTGTGTAAATCTTGGAGGTGGTTTGATTGGACCAACAAAATCCAATCCCCATTTTTGAAATGGCTCTAGAGGCAAAATAGGTTGTAATGGCTGTCCACATTCAATGGCCTACTGTCTCTTTGACATACTAATTTTTTTTTGCTAAATTCCTGAGCATCTCTGATCACTGTTGGCCACCAGAGTCCTGCTTGAAAAACTTTCCTTGCAGTAACCTCTCCTGAGAAGTGACCTCCTGCATTCCCTGCATGAGCTTGTGCCAAAACTGCTTTTTGCTCAAACTGTGGCACACACCTTCTTATCACCTGATCCATGCCTCTCTTATATAAAAGTCCCGCAATAACTATAAATGGTTTACTTCTCAATGCCATCCTCTTCCTGTGATCTTTGGTCATTGTTTTAGGTAATATTCCTTCAGTAAAAAACTGAAGCATATCTTCATACCAATCCCCCGACTGTTCAATCACCTGTACTAAAAATAAATCTGCATCAAGTAATTGATCAGGTACTCCTAAAGAATCTTCTTCACTTGTTTCCAATCTACTGAGATAATCAGCCAAAACATGAAGTCTTCCAGGAGTATGGATAACCACATAATCAAATTTCTGTAACAGCAGTATCCATCTTGCTAACCTTCCCAACAAATGTTGTTTGTTCACCAAATAAATAAGAGCCTGATGATCCACATGGAAAATCACCCTATTGGCTAAACGGTAATGTCTAAATTTTTGCAATGCATAGATCATCCCCAAACATTCTCTCTCAGTTCACTGAATAATTCTTCTCTGCAGGTGTCAAAACCTTGCTGGCATAGTAAATTGGTCTAAACCAACCTCTTCTTGTTTCTTGTATCACTGCTGCACCCACTGCCACGTGAGATGCATCTACAAAGATATGAAATGGTAAATTTCAATAAGGAACAATAAAAATAGGTGCTACAGTCAGCATTTTCTTTAGTATCCTGAATGCTTTACCCTGCTCTTCTCCCCATTCAAAGACAACATCTTTCCTTGTAAGTTTGGTTAGTGGTGTACAAACATGTGCTAAATATCTCAAAAATCTATTATGCCACTTCACTTGACCCAAAAATCTACCCAATTGCTCGATAGTCTTTGGTTATGGTGCTTTATTAATTGCTTCCACCTTATTTGGGTCAATTGACATTCTCTCTTCAAAAATCACATGTCCCAAGATAATTCCTCTCTTAATTGCAAAAGCACACTTGACTGGGTTTAGTGACAATCGAAACTCTCTGCATTTCTAAAAACATAACTTCAAGTGCTCCAAATGATCCCGTTTCTTTCCAAAGACACTAAAATCATCTAAGAAAACCCTCATAAATGTTGTAAGGTATTCTTCAAATACACACTGAACCACTTTTTGAAATGTTGGTAAAGCATTCTTCAAACCAAATGTCATAACATTACTGGCATAAACTCCCCATTCAGTCACAAAGGCTGTTTTTCTCTATCTTCAAGTGCCATTAAAATTTGGTTATATCCACTAAAACCATCCAGGAAACTATAAATCTCATGTCCTGCTACTGCATCCAATAATGTATCACAAAAAGGTAAAGGAAATGGATCAGTTACTGTAGCAACATTCAATTTCCTGTAGTCTACTCAGACCCTTATCTTTCCATTCTTCTTTGGAATAACAACAATTGGTGACAACCAAGTCACCTCATCCAATGGATAAATGAAACCCACAGCTAACAATTTGTCAATTTCCTCTTTCACCTGTTTGGCGTAGTTAGGATTCATCTTGTACCTTTGTTGTACAACTGGAACTACATCTGCCTTCAAGTTAATTCTGTGTTGGCAAAAACTAGCATCTACTCCCTTCATATCATCATATTTCCGTGCAAAAACATCTTTGAATTCTAGCAATAACTACTTCAGTTTCTGCTAAACTCCTCATCCATTTCTGCTGAAACCTTTACTGTTTGAGGTTCCTCCTGAGTATTCAAATTGAGTTCCTGCAATTCATCCTGAGTAACTCTTGCAGTCCTTTCCATTTGGTGTTCAAATGCTCTTTCTGCCTGCTTTACTGCTTCAATGGCTTCCAATTCTTCTTTATTTTGAATTTGCAAACTTTTCAACAACTCATTACCCATTTTTGTTGTTGACTGCTTACCCTGAGTAATCAGTGCTGCTTCTTGAGTCAATGACTTTAGCCCATCATCCTGATGCTGCAAAATATACTTAGTGACTATCTTTTGCACATCTACCTCAAAGATAGGTACCATTGATGAATTAGTTCTAAGAAATTCTTCGTCAACATCTTCTCCAATTTCTTGTACCATGTTCAATCCTTCTCCATGTAATGCCCTGAAACCTGGTGGGATTACCTCTCTGGCATCCATTTTCATTCTAACTTTCTTCTTACCTCTTTTGATCACAATGGAGTCTGCTCCCCATAACTGCTTCACTCTCGCTGCTCTTAACCATGGTCTTCCCAACATGATTGGATAAGAACGAATAGATTTCTCCAATCTGAGTACTACAAAGTTCTCCACAAACTGCAGTCCCCCAACTGAGATCTGCAAATTCCTCAAAATGCTCAAAGGTTGAACCCTCCTTTGGTCTGCCATTTTGACCTAAAAAGGAGCTGGATCCCACTTCAAGAGATTCAATCATTTGCAGGTTGACTCCGGGAGAATACATTAGGGAAAATTTGGACTCACAAAGGGGCCTTATAAGGAGTTTGACTTCCTCTCTCATGTCCAAAACGGGCGTGCGGTAAATTTTTTTCAAATCAACTATAAACTTGGTGGAGATTTGACAATTAGAATCTACTCTTCAAGTTCTTTCTATTGATATATAGCACGCCATGAGATTCCTCATATTTTGCAAGATTCTATTTTTGATTCTCTGGTGATGTGACAACTCCGTCTAGAATCTAGAGAATCAAAAATAGAATCTTTCAAATATGAGGAATCTCGTGGCGTGCTATATATCATTAGAAAGAGCTTGAAGAGGAGATTCTTACTACCAAATCTCGGCCAAGTTTAGAACTGATTTGCAAAAAAATTACTGCATTTGGACATGAGAGAGAAAGTCAAACTCCTTATAAGGCCCCTATGCGAGTCCAAATCTTCCCTAATGTTAACTCCTGACCCTCCATCCAAGAGTACACCTGGAAAGAACACTTTACCAACAGAAGCCCCAACCATGGGTACCTAGTAATCAACATCCAAAGGTTGAACTTCACAAGCTTCTCCACAAATGGTTTCTTCAGGGTTCATTCCGGTATCTTGTTTGTTTCCTGCCACTTCTTGAGTAAGTCTTTTTAACAATTGTTGTGAAAATGCACGCACTAGCCTCAACATTGGATTGATTCTTATGGTTATTGGAGCTATCAACAAGGCTTCATAAAATTCATCACCGCCAACATGTTCCTGCAGTTCAGTTCGACTGTCATCTAAATTTCTTCTCCCCTGATCATCCAAGGATCTTATAACAAAATTCCATTCCTCAGGTGGTACACCCCCTCTTTGAGAGTTTTGCACTTCTTTGAGTACCCCTGTCCTTACTGTATTCTGATCTTTCCAATTCAAGCTGTCCGGGTTGTCAAGTTCTTTCAAAGTGGATTTTCCAACCTTGGCCTTTTCCCTAGTGACCACCATGACATCAATACACCCAATGGTCTCTGGAATATCCTCAATCAGAATGCAAGCTGTACAGTCACAATTATAATGCTTAGGTGTTTCCTGAGCAATTTTGATCTCCTGTACCTGCTGATCACTTTGCTGTTTTTCTTTGGTACCCTCTACCTTTTAGTCAATCCATTCTTCCTCAGTCCATGTTTCTTCAGTCTATTCATCCAATATCACTAAATTAGCTTGACCTGGAGGTCGTTGCTGCTGCTGTTGCTGTGGTGGAAGTTGATTATTATTGTTATTGTTGTACCTGATAATGGGAATTCCCCTATCATTTCGATGTCGACACCAAAGTTCACAATCAGTTCCTTGTCGATGACCCATGACCCCGCAATAATTGCATGGTGACTGTGGCATATTATTTTGATTCCTGTTTTGATATCCCCAATTATTTGGATTCTGAAATCGTCTTTGAGGTGCAGGTCCCTGATATCTCCGATTAGGGCCCTGAGGAGCAATCATGCTCGCAGTGACCTCCCTCATCTTTTGAGTAATGTACTTAGGTCGTCTTCTCCTGAAATCCGGGTTGTAAAAACAACCATCATAGTCATGTCCAAACCTTTGACATACCTGACAATATGGTATCTCTGACATGCCAAACTGGTTCATGCCCAGAGTTTGTAACTTATCTTGAATAATTTTGTTGACTGTATCTGCAGTCACTGCATCCTTTCCCTGCTTTTTATCCTTCTTAGGAGAATCCTTATATTTTTTATGCTTCTTCTTGTCCTTATCCTTTTTCTTTGCCTTCTTGTTTTTTGACCAATCTTCATCCTCATCACTGTCAGTATCGACTTCAGTATCCTGATCTGAATCATCAGTTTCTGACCCTGTATCCTCAGAGTCTAAGTCTGAGTCATCATTTTTCTTCTTTTTCTTCTTTTCCTGTAAGACAAATTTACCTCCATACCTTCTTTCAGCTCTGGCAGCTGCTTCAACCAAATCAGTAAAATCCTGTGCACTTGCTAATGGGGGTCTCCCTGCTACTGCACTCTTGTACTCCTCCTTGAGTCCCTTACAAAAATAATCTCCCAACTGCTCCATAGAAGGATGTTGGGTTGCTTCCAATCTATTGTTCAAATTCCTAAACTTTTGGGCATAATCTTCAACCAATAAGTCTTTTTGCTTCAACTTTCTCAATTTCTTCAAAATGTCCTTAGGTGTTTTGTCTTCCCTGAACCTTAACAAAAACCTTTGTTTCAAATCATTGTAATTAGCAAATGCAGCCATACCATACTGTAGAAACCAATCCATAGCTTTTCCTTGCAGTGTTGCTGCAAAATGCTCCTTCTTTACTCCATCCAGGTGTATTGCCTCATATCCACTTGCAGACCACCTTGTTTGAAACTGACCCACGTGGTTGTCAGCATCTTGGGACTTTTTCCCGTCGCTGAAATTTGCCGCGCCCACTTTGGGATTTGGTGCAGCCATTGGAGGTATCGGAAGTGTTCTGAGTACTCTTACCGGAAGTGGATTGAAGGGTGAAGAAGATGTCCCTGTTCCTGTAAACTTTAATTGTCTTCTTGCCTGAACAATTGTTTGAGCTAACAATACATTCACCAATGTTCCCACAATTGGGTTTTCTGCAGGAGGAATTCGTTATTGGCCTTGTTGGTTTGTAGGTGGGGTCCCTTGCAACATGTATTCAGGATCTTGCAGTTTAGTCCCTGCCCCAACAGTACCGCTCTTGCAGTATCCCCCCTTACAGGTTCACCTTGGCCATCATTGCCTAACACTTCATGCTGTCTTCCCCTTGCTGCAAATTCTCTCCTAAGCCGAAACCGGGTACCATATGAGTGTTGCTGTAGATTGGACCCTTGTCCTAACCCACTCATACATGATTTCTTCTTTTTTGTCGTAAAGTACCCACACTTTCTTTTCATACAGGCTATAGCAAGAAGGTAAGTTGCATGCCCCAAACGGTAGAAATGAAGAAACTACCTTGTCAGCCACTGCAATTTTGATTTCCCCCAGTAAATTTGGAAAGAACTCCTTCAAGAACTTGGCTGCATATTCCTCAGACTCTTCCTATGGGGTTACCCAATTGGAGAATTCCCTCAGGTGGTCAAGGTCAACTTGCATATCAATTCCCTGTGGTATTCTTGATTGCCATACGGTGCAGGCAGAATCCGAACCGTTAGCAGGATCGCCAAAGTGTTAGGGGCTTACTGCCCTAATAGTAATTTAAGATAGAATACACGGTAAACTGCATTATCACATAGATTTACTTCACAATTGAAAACTGCATATCGCCATCGACACAAAAGAGACTAAAACTGTATTACTACATAATATTCATTATAGGAAAACATGCTACAGCCCCTGCTGAACACAATTCGGCATCTCTACATACACACATACTCTCTCAAAACAACTAACGACTAAATCTTCTTTTAGCTGTCATGCAGCGCCAAGAATATTATCAAAACGTCCCCAACCATCATAGGTGTAAACAACACCCTTAGAGTTCCAAGGTTTTAACCTTGACTACAAGAAAAAGTAAAATTAAACTACGAATGAGGCCTCAGGTCCAAACAGGGAGGAGCAAGGGATTCATACATGACTTTCTCACGAAGGGAGTGGGTAACACATAGCCTATTTCCATGGAGAAGATAACCATCCTGCAAGGTGAATGGTTCCTCTTTCTTCCTCAAAGCAAGGTCTGACATTATGTCTTTAAAGTCAGGGTCAGTAGCATACTCATCTATCGTAGAAGATAGATCATTGTGAGTTGCTATTGACATAGCATTAACTTTTGGTCGTCGTGAAAGTGCATCAGCCACTTGATTGTGCACTTACCAGCAATGTGAGCAATGTGGAAATTAAATTGCAAAAGAAAATTTTTTGACCTCATTCGTTTGTTGGAAAGCTTTGTTTGCGTCATGAAGTACTTGAGACTTTGATGGTCTGTTCGTAAAATGAATGGAGTTCCCAATAGATAGTGATTCCATGTGTCTAGGGCATGTAGAACAGCTAACAACTCTTTCTCATAAATGCCTAAGACCCATTCATCCATGTTCAGCCTTCGGCTCTCATATGCTATGGCATGCCCTTCTTGAAGCAAGACTGCTCCGAGGCAATCACCACAAGCATCACATTGGACCTCAAATGGCTTTGAGAGATCCGGAAGCATAAGGACTGGTTGGGAGGTAAGCTTCTCTTTGAGCTTGTTGAAAGCACTTTGTTCCTTAGTAGTCCATGAATACTTAATGTTTTTCTTTGTTAAGTCATGTAATGGTCCTGCTATTTGAGAGAATTTTGCTATGAAGCATCTATAGTATGCACACATACCAATAAAGCTTCTTAGCTCATGTAGATTCCTTGGATTAGGCCATGCTTTTATTACCTCCAACGTTGATGGATCCATACGGATACCATCTCGAGAGATAATATTCAACCTAAGTATTGAATCTCTTGAAGAAAATATTCGCTTTTCTTTTGATTGAGAAAAAGCTTATTCTCCCTTAATGCTTGAAAAATTACTTGGAGATGTTGCTTGTGTTCCTCCAAGGAATTGGAGTAGATGATGATATCATCAAAGAAAACTCTAGTGAATTTGTGGTAGGTTCTAAAAATTTTCTCCATTAATCGATTGAATGTAGCTGGTGCATTAGTCAAGCCAAAAGGCATGACTAGATATTCATAAAGGCCAAACATTGTACAAAACTTGGTCTTTAAGATATCTTTATTCACTATCCTTATTTGATGGTAGCCACTTTTAAGGTCAATCCTACTGAAGTAGGTAGAGCTTTGTAGATTATCAAACAGATCTTCTACCCGAGGTACGGGAAATCTATTTTTGATAGTGATATGGTTTAGTGCTCGATAGTCCACACACATGCGGTATGTACCATCTTTCTTTTGCACTAAAAGGACTAGAGAACAAAAGGGAGAGGAGCTAGGCCTCACCATCCCTTTGTCTACAAATTCGTGTACTTGCCTCATGGTGTCATCTTGTTGAGCTTGGGAAACTCGATAAGGAGGTTTGTTAGGCGGTGAGCTTTCTGATAGGAGCTCAGTTCGATGGTCATCATCCCCTCGTTTTTGGAGGTAAGTCCATAGGGATATCATCAATAAACACATCCTTTTAGAAAGTTGGACAAGTCTAACTCTTCTTGATTCCTACCATTCACCTTTGATGAAACATTATGACCTTTTAAGGACTCTTTGACGAAAATCATGTACGCAGAAACTGAGCTCTTCATTGATTTATCAAGGGCAAGAGGATTTACAAGTGGTATAGTACGACCAGGCTCATTAGCATCTATATACATATTCTTTCCCTTTTAGGTGAAGTAGATTCTTTTTTCAGGGAACTTCATGTTGGCAGCCATGTAGCTGAACCATGGTACCCCTAGGATAGCATCCTCATGTTGGAGAGGAGAGATAAAGAAGTCTTCTTTGTCGACATAGCTTTGGACATGAAGCCTCAACTTCCCAATCAAGGGAGTAACGGAGGCTTGCTGTACCTTGAAAGCGACATGGGCAGTTATAGAATCTCCCATCTCAAAGGCTTGAATGCCCAACTTGGTGGCCAACTCCATTGATATGAAGTTGTGAGTAGAACTAGGGTCAAACAAGATGAAGGCATCATGCTCCCTTACCTTTCCCCAAGCATAGGAGAGAGGTGATCCTTTGCAATGAGCATCGTTGTCGTGAAACTCCGCTTCCATGAAGAGAAAAAGAGCAGAGAAATGCAAGCTAAGCTTCTTTGAAGCCTACACATTTATTGAGTAGTGAGCAGGTCTTGTTAAAAGGTCAAGCTTAATGATTAATGTATGCCAGATGCGGCTTTAAAGGGCCAACTGATGCTTTAATGATTCTAAAAAGGACTATGCTTGAAGTGAGCACAGATGGGATATTATGATTTAGAACTGTAGTGCTTGAAGTGCTCTACCGGCCTGTCTTTATGGCTCGTAGATTGGAGCTACGGTGAAGAAGTTATGGCAGTTTGAAATTTAAGTCGATTGCAGATCTGACCGGATTGGGCAACTGCAACTGAGGTGGCAGAAATGGAATGAATGCATGGGCCTAAAGTGCTCACTTTGTGGAGCACGTTGGTTTTTTCAGATCAGGGATCGGAGTTACGGTTGCCAAGTTATGGGCCGTTAAAGATTCTCCAAGGGCCGGTTCCGTGCCAGTCTAGTCCGCTCGGCCGGAGTGCCATCTGGGAATTTTTGAGCTTTATTTGGGTTTTGATATGCGGGAGCAACAAGTGCTTTAGGAGTATCATGCTCAGAATGACATATTTTAGAATCCAATGATTGCTTGGAATGCCCATCACGACTGCGGTAAGGAGCTGGTCTATTTTCATCGAGTGCCAAGGATTCTACGAGATGCTGGAGACGGCAATAAAATTCACAAAGAGGGTCAAGGACTACTGGAGAAAGGAGTCGTGCTTGGTATTGCTTTGCTCGGGTGGAAATGTATGCCAAATGTGGTGCCCTTACGACGGAAGATGGCCACCCACTGAAGCGAAGGCCGCCCGATTAAAGGGGATGGCCAATGGCCTCCCAAAGGTGCACAAAGGCCCATCAATAGTCGGCTGCCCACTATGAGCCCCAATGGCTGCCCAGGAGCTGAGGCCGCCCACCAAGCTACGGCTGCCCACTTGGTAAATTAAAAGGGGGCCACCCTATGTGTTAATGAGGTGTGAACAAAGAAAAAGAGGAAAAAGCATGGCGTGGACAGGCAGCGCCGAGGGCGCAGAGAAAAGGGGAAGGAGAAGCTCGCGCAGGCTTGGGGAGTTGTTGGTTGATGCCAAGCACGAAGCGGGATGCGCTCAGGAGCCCGTGGCAACCAGTTTCGGCGCCGCTCTCGTCGAATTCTGTGCAGGTCGAATTCTCGAGCGGCCACATCATCAAGAGGTGTTTTTATGGCTCCATAGCAACGACGGCGCCGTCGTTGCTAAGGGAAGGGGTACGCTAATAATAGGGGGGCACTTTTGCATGAGAGGATCAAAGCAAAACGTGAGGGAGAAGCGAAGGGAACCAAGAAGAAGAGGTGAGGGAAGCAAGGTAAGGCGAGGCGGTGAGGAAGCTTGAAGGAAAGAGGAGGTGAGGGGAAGCAACGGGGAGGTGAAGAGAACCAAGGCGAGGAAGCATCTCTCTCTCTCTCTCTCTCTCTCTCTCTCTCTCTCTCTCTCTCTCTCAGGACCTTGAGCCATAAGAGGAAGCCAAGACTCGAAGGAGCAAGAGCATGGCGTTCTCTCCCTCTCTCAGCCATAATCAAGAGGAGGCAGAAGGGAATGAGGCTTGGCTTCAAGCTCACAATTGAATCGGAAAAGCTAGGAACTCTCTCACTCAAGAGTAAGAAGATCTCGGCAAGGGAAAGGATACTTGGCAAGAGTAGGTAAGGCAGATCTCGGTAAGGGAAAGGATGCTTGGCAAGAGCAGGTAAGACAGATCTCCGCAAGGGAAAGGATGTTTGACAAGAGCAGATGTCAGAGCTCGGCAAGCATTCAAGGAGTCTAGGGTTAAGTAATAAGATAAGGGAGCGGTAAGGCAAGAAGGAGAGAGGTACATATTTGGGAATTACAAGGGCATCAAGCAGGGAATTTCACCAGATATGTACGTCCTGATCAGATTCAAATGGCTCTAATGGCAGGCATAAGTGAGAAATTTACAGTTGTGATCTAATTTGAGAGCATTAAACTCTCCTAACACCATCAGTGCCGTTAACGGTAAACATTTGTAATCGAATTTCACTTCGGCTAATCATTAGCAGCTTAGAACATTTCGATTGTCAATTTTTAAGCATTTAAGGGGTTTTCAGAGTCTTTTGCTTTGTGTCTTGTATCTACTCTCTTTCACACCTCCCACAGCCAAAGGCTCGGCGCCTGCCCGGCTCACGTAGCGAACACATATCCCCCGACATCGTCTTTTGGAGCTTTGATAGTGGAAGCTCTAGGAGTCTCATTGCGAGAATTTCTTTTGGGGCAAGAACGATAACCATGTCCTTGCTCCCCACACTTAAAACATTTGTGATCCTTGCGAAAAAGTTTCAAGCTCTTCAGGAGAGAGTTTATGTTTACCTTTGTAAACTCCTTTCTCCTTGGACCGATTGTTGTTGTTGTTGTTGGAATGGCCTTGGGAAGAATTTTGGGCATGCATTTTTCCCTTTGTATCACTTTTGTCTTTATTTTCCATGGGCATGAAATTCCGTCTAACCCCTTGTTGGAAATTGATGCGTGAAGCAACCATGGTATGGTGGATTACTTCGCTGATAGAACAAGGCCATTGAGAGTTGACATACTCGGCCATGTCTTTAGGTAATCCCGCACAGAATTGTTGCTTTTGCTCAACAAAGTCTATCTTTTGAAAGACAGTAGCCTTGAGATGTAAATCCCAAAACTTGTCCACATATTTTTGGATAGACTCATGAGAGAGAAGCCTCAAACTCCGCCATTTGGTGAGCACTTTGTCCTTTGCATCGCTTGCAAGGAATTGCTTCATAATGGAAACTCGTAGAGTTTTCCATTTCTTTGGGGCTTCGTCGTTGCCACGAAGGCTAGCCCATCGTCTCCAAAGGCCGCATCAAATTGTTGGATGAAGGTCAATACTTTGTCGATAGCACCAAAGTTGCCATCATAGGTGAGAAAAGAGATACTCTTTCCTCCCTCTTTGAAGTTCTTTAGCTTTTGTGACCTTCGGCATTCAGGGTAAGATTTGCAATGTCCTCCCCTCTTGTATTCTCTAGGAGAATAGCCATAGATTTCATCGGTAGAGGAGGAAAGAGAAGAAGGAGGAGAAGAGTGTGACTTCTTTCTTGCCCTTTTCTTCCTTGGTTTCCCCTCTTCCCTTTTGGAGTGACGAGAAGAAGGACTATGGGTTAACCATTTTCTCTTGGGAGGAGTTGGTGATCGTTTAGTCCGCCTTCTTCGTGGAGCCACATCTTCGGAGGAATTTAGGGATTCATTACTTTCTTGATCTTTGGATTCCTCCTCTCGTATGGGAGAGAGTCTTCTTTTGGGGGTCTCATCAACAGGCCTCCTAAGCTCTCTCTCCTCTTGGAGAGGAAAGGAAATCCCATAAGCACGAAGTTGTTGTGAGTAACTTCGGCTTGCAAAGCGGGGTTGCCCATAGCATGTTGCAACCTAGTAACAAGATAATTAACAAACATGGGGGCATCATCATTAGCACCTTCATGTGCAAAATCAAAGTTATCAATGTTCATTCTACTCTCTTGGTTATTATCAGCATGTTAATTAAACTTATGTGTTTACTTAGTGTAAGCTTTGGAAATTCAAAACCTTAGTTGCTACTCCTCTTAGCCTTTGAAAATAGGAACTTAAGTATCTACACCCACGGCTCGAATTGGTTAATTATAGAGAGTAGTGGAGTGAGTCTAACATAGCGAAGTTGCCGAGGGATAGCTCCTTTCGGCGTTCTTATGGCTCAATAATGGTAAAGCCATAGGAAAGTCTAAAAAAACTCCATTATTAAGACCAAAGCTCCCGAGGTGTTTACCATATCCCACATAGTGGGCTAAAAAATTCGATAATAGATCCTAGTCCCACACCCTAATATAATGAACAAAATCAACCATTAATAGGCTACTTAAGGACCTGTCTTCTTAACCAAGAAAAGAGAAACCAAATGCTATGATACCAATGTAATGGAAATGACCTATGAGCTTTGATACTAGCGGAATTAGGAAATTAGGTGAAGCACTTTTGTGAGGTTACTTTGTGAGCATATCGGGTGAACTTGATTGATGGTAGCAACATAAACATGGTACTTAGTTAACTTGGCATGAACAATACTTTTGCAAGAGAGTGAGTTTAGAGAACATGACAATAGTTGAGGGAAGGATTCATACGGAGCCGGTTTCTCCCATCAAGAGAGACTTGGTACAATACAATCTTTGTGTTCTTTGTGACCTAGGTGATAAAATGAAGATGGAAATCTTCATGCATCACAAGCATAACATAAAATTTGTAGAAAGCATTTAACTATCCCAAGCCTCAGTCTCAAGGCCTCAAACACCTTCGAAGGTGGAGAGAGCTAGCGGATAGGGAAGAGGAAGAAGAAACATTCCATAGGAGAAAGAAATAGTTCCTCACTTATCATCACTCTTCTTGCTAGCATACAAAATAGCATAGTAATGAAGATGGAGAAGATGGCAAGATTAATAATTGAAGCATGGCTCTTGGTTGGATTTGCATTCCATAACCAAGAGTGTTGTGTAGGCTCTCACTTCTCATAAGCTTGGAGAAGTAGGTGGAGTTCCACCAAGTGAGAATGAATCCCAAAATGAGTGTGTGTCTGTGGTGTATATCCCCCCAACACCCCCCTTGCTTTCTTGGGGCGAGTTGTAGCTTTTACACATGTTTCAAGCTCATTGGACCCCTCTCCCCCCTAGCCAATCACATGTAGCATGCATTCTAGTACATGGGTAGTCTTTGGACAAGTGTCCTCCTTACCCCTTAGAGAGAGAGAGCTTGAAAATATCTAGATATATGTTGGATGGAACTAGAAGCTCATTGGACCCCTCTTTAGCCAAACCAATATCATTCAAGCACACCACGTGGTTAAGCATAGGGAGAGTCTAACATGTGTCCCATGTGCCCTTTGAGAAAAGGGGTGCCCTTTGGGTGAGTGGAAGGTTAAATCAAAGATTCCCCTAACTTTGGGACTTTCATGCATAGGAAGCTTCTCAAGCACCTTCCTCATTAAGTTTGTAGGGTCTTTTTTTGACTCAAGCACCTCACCGCCTCGTGTATGGGAAGCTTCTCAAGCACCTTCCTCATTAAGTTTGTAGGGTCTCTTTTTGACTCAACCACCTTACCCCCCATGCATGGGAAGCTTCTCAAGCACCTTTCTCATTAAGTATGACAAGCAGCTCAAGTACCTTAGTCATCAAGCACGCACCTTAGTCATCAAGCACGAAAAGAACCTTAAGCACCTTAGTCATCAAGTGCGACAAGCACCTCAAGCTTAGGTTAGGTTCCCACCTCAAGCTCAACCCTAGCTTGCCTTAGTTCAAAGGAATTTTAACACTAACCATTGGAGGTCTTTAATGAAGCTAACCCTAAGGTCTTTGAAGCTCCATTAGTTAACCTTGCTCTTTGACAGACCATCTCTCATTTGGACCCCTTTACCATTGGCTCTGTGTTGAAATAGATCCAGGACATGTCTATATTCTAACCTTTGTTCCCGTTTATTATCCTACATTAAATGATCAGTTTAATATGAGAAAATCATTTGGGTTGGTTAGATATTAGATTTAATGACATATACAAATTTTTCTTAGGCTCTTTCTTCATATTACATGCTTTAAACATACTGCATCTTCTAAAGCAGAACTCCAAAAAGAAATAATTCAAAACTTGAAAAATTCTTTGGAATGTCTTGTACAACAAAAGTATTAAACATAACAAAATCCCAAATTGCAAACATCTACGCACAAAATTGGCACGAGTAGAAGACTAGCATAGCATGACTATGTATAGAGAAAGCTAATCGAGGGCAAAAATTGGCACCCAAAAGCTTGAGGGAAGGAGAGAGAAAAGAGAAGAGATATTTTAATGACATAGAAACAATTGTAAGAGAACCCTCTATCCTAACTCTAGACTTGTTACTCAAGAGACAGTGGATAACTGAACTACTAGGTCATTTCATTTTCTTCTAATGGCTTCCAAAAAATTAAATTCACTACCTGGATAGTGTAAATAGTGCAAGGAAACTCTAAAGAGAACAAAACATTAAAGAAAAGAAAATAAATAAAAAATGTAGAAATGTATCAATGCACACAATGCAAACTAGACTACCTCCTTATATCTGCATTGAAAGTCTTATGGAGCTTTCCATTTCTTAAACTCACCCTTCACTTATCGGCTAGACATATTTTCAAAGAATTTTTATTTTTCCAGGATTGAGGAGACCTAATAGGTCATTCATTTTCCTCTTCTTGTTTTGTCTCTCTCTCTCTCTCACACACACACACACACACACGTGTGCACGTGTATGCGTGCGTGCGTGCGCACACACACACACACACACACACACACACACACACACACACACACACACACACACACACACAAGGGCCCGGGGGGAGGGGGGGTATGTCACTAATTGACACCTCCTTTTGGGAAGTGGGATCAACAGCTCATGATCGCTAATGATAATGACAGTTGGGTTTCCTATGGAACACTTTTTCGATCCAGGGCTTGAACTCGTTCCCCTTTTCCCCTTGGGATTGACTCTAACTGCTAAGCTATCACGTACTCGTTGAAAGGTGTGTGTGTGTGTGTGTGTTAAGAGTATAGATCACATTATTATGGATAAATACACCTAGTTCACATCAAGTTCACACTAAATTTGGTGTGGTGTACATACTCTCCCAAGCTCACACTTAATCCACATTGAGTTCACACTAGATCTAGTGTGATGCATATACCTCATGACACCTAGTTCAAAAATCAATCGGACGGCTTGGATTGCACCCGCCTCGCGACGCTTAATTTGAGCCATTGATCCCACCTCCCTAGGGGCATGTCAATTGGAGGGGAGGGGCGGGAGGGGGGGCGGGGGGTTGGGTGTGTTTAAAGAATGCCACTTGGCACTCAAATGTGGAGGTCGGTTACGAGGAACTTGATATGGAGAAGGGCCGGACCTGGTTCGGTGGTGGTGCAAGAGGTCGGTCGAAGACGGCCGAGTCCCATGTATAAATATACCCAACCAAAGACGTCCTAGGAAATCGAACTGTGTACACAAGCGCACTACGAGCAAGGCAAGGCAAAGCAAATCAAAGTCGAAGAGAGAGAGAGAGAGAGAGAGAGAGAGAGAGAGAGAAAAGAAAGCCAGGGATTAGGAGGCATGGCAAGCAGAAGAGCGGTGGTAGCGTGGCTGATGGTGGTGGTGGGCGCTGCTGCCTTGCTGTTGAATGGGGCGCATGCCGAGCAATACAACGTGGGCGGCGACTCTGGCTGGATCCTCAACGTCAACTACACAGCTTGGGCTGAGAAATATGAGTACCTCACCGGCGACTCCCTTTGTAAGTAGCATTTTACTTGCCTCTAAGTTAGACCGGGCTTGAGTTCAAATCCTAAGTTTTATGGGGTTTGTATCAAGCAAAGTTGAATGCTCATCTCGTGTCTTTTTTGTCTTCTAGTATTCAAGTATATTTCACCAAGGCATAGTGTGCTACAAGTAACGAAGGAGGACTATGAAGAGTGCAAAACAAGCAATGCCTTGTTTTCTGATGACAAGGGTGACACCACATTTCCATTAACGACAGAGGGTCAATACTGGTTCATATGTGGGGTTAATGACCATTGCTCACAGGGAATGAAGTTTACCATCAATGTGTTGAGCTCTACCGCTATCGCTCCCTCTTACGGACCTTCCACCCCTGACTCTGCCTCTAGCATTATTAATCCTATCCACCTCCTCTCTTTCCTTCTCTTCCTTCTTCCCCTCGTCTTCTTCGTCTTTTAGTCTCATCAAGTTTTGCTACGCATTTCATTCACATGAATTGATTGAACTCAAGCTTGATGAGCCATGTATACCCTAAAATCCTCATCATCATTCTTGCCCACATGCTTATGCATACATATATACAAGCATATATATGTAATAGCAGTTGTTAGTGTTGGACTAACAGATGCTGCCAAAGGCCTAATCATGTGGCATATCTTTGTAATCTCTTCATCATTTATTTGGTTGGGTCCCCTATTTTTGCAGTCTCCATAGTTGTATTTAGCATTTTTATGCTTGTTGTTTGAGCTTGTATTAATAAGATCGCGGTCAAAGGCTTCCACTTTGAAATTTGTCTATTCACGATACTTAAATAGCTAGGTTTGAGAGAATTTTGGCAAGAGGACTTGATTTTATCCATTTGCAAAAGTATTAGAGCCATTTTTTGTAAAATCATTGCTATTTTTTAAAGATAATGATTTGAGCATTCCACGCCGTGTACTTCTATCTACCTATGTGCTTTATATGCTCGAATCTCCCTTGCATAAATTCTATTTTTGATTTCGAGAGCGACATAAGCCTTTTGAAGTATTTTTATATGTTGAACATGGCCATCCACTTGCTAGTTTTAGTTAGCTTGTTGTGAATTCTTAGAGTAGTTGGCTAGAGCTTGAGATTACTAAGACATAGAGTGTAAGAGTTATTGAAATCGGCTTACTAAACTTAGGCCAATTATAAAAATTATTTTTTATATGGCATTCTGATGATAGATTGGAGACCTTTAATAGGTTCAGGTTGATCTTGTCTGTCACTCACCATAGTAAGTTTGGTTTTGAGTAGATCACTTTACATCAATGACATGCTTGTATGTAGCTTACAATTGTAGACTAGATTGTTTCAATGATTTGGGTTCACTTAAAATTAGCATTTCATTGTGATGGTGGAAAATCATAGCGGGGTGGGGGTAGCCTCTACACCCTTATCTAGCTAGATCCACCTATCACCTCAAGGATGGACACTCTATCTAGAGAGAAACCAAGGGCACCACCTAGTGGGTATGGGGCTAGAACACAAAGACAAGATCATACAATACATTGCACACCATGTCACACAACCGAACATGCTATGGAATGATGCACCATCTCACACCAAATGTGGGGTGTAGTTATGGAGAAATAAGATGGGGGAGAGAGAGTGACCGAGAGAGAGTGTGTGAGTGTAGTTATATGACTTGCAATTCAAACAAGAGATGACAAACACACGCACCTCAACATGCAAAGTAAAAGAAAAGGACTCACCATAGAACATACTCACAAGAAATTTCTAGCCAAAGAGACACAAAGAATGACACAAAAAAGAGAGTCAATTATTTTGTAGGAGGAGACTACAATGGGTGGAAAATGCAAAAGAGAAGGAGAGACCATGGGGTGCATCATTGATGGATGGGAGTTGGTGATGAAGTTTGGTTTTTGACGAGTGATTTTTCTTCACTCACGATGTCTTCTCCTCATAACGGGGGCCTTACAAATGTGCGTTTTTAATATAGAAAATTACAAGGGGTAGATCAGGATCCATACTTAACAATCTCCCATTTGGAGACTGATCTCCAAACCAAACCTGTGACTGCTTTCCATCCTGGCTTCTTATTCTTGAATGCCAATTGAAGATGAGCAAAAGCTCAACTTCTCCTTGTTGAACACCTTTGTAAACATGTCTGCATGATTTTCACTTGTATGCACCTTTCCTAGCTTTAGCTGTCCCTCTTCCAAAAGAGTGCATATGAAGTGATGTCTCATCTCAATGTGCTTTGTCCTTGAATGAAAGGCCCCGGGGAGGTCACCTAAGAAAAATGTAACCTATCATGTGAGTTCAACAGAAGGGTATTTAAAGTTCTTAAAACTTACAGAAATATATATAGAGAAGGACATTATATTTTCAAATTTGATAAAAACTTACAGATTTTAAAAGAAAAGGGTACATTATATTCCTAAAAAAATTCACAGATAAGGGGTTTTATAAACATGTCTTGAACGCACGTGATATGGTAGTTTTACTCATAGTGAACCCCTCGAGTGAAAGACTGAGTACTTCGCAAGATGGATAGTGCTCTGGCTATCACTGTATAAGACACAATTGTTTTTTGAATTCAAGATCCTCTAAGAATCTGTGATGCCACATAATCTCTTTGCTTGCCTCCATCATTGCTACATATTCTGCTTCTGTAGTAGAAAGTGAGATCACTTTCTGTAGCTTTGAAGCCCAGCTTACTACCGTGTCTCCAATTGTGAAGACGTAGCCAATAGTGGTCCTTCGATTGTCTTTGTCACCTGTCATATCTGCATCAACATACCCTTCCAAGAAAATTTCAGTGCCTCCAAAATACAAAGCAATCATGGTTGTCCCCTTTAGATACCTAAGTATCCACTTCACAACTTGCCAATGCTCTTTAAATGGATTATCCATCAATCTACTCACAACTCCCACTGCATGTACAATATCTTGCCTTGTTCAGACCATAGCATACATTTTTGAACCTACCGCTGTAGCATATGGAACTTTAGGCATATAGGTTATCTCCTCTTGTACCTTTGGACATATATCCTTGGTTACTTTAAAGTGACTAGCCAAAGGTGTATAAATAGATTTTGCATCTTGTATTGTAAACCTTTCTAGTACCTTCTTGATGTAAACATCTTGAAATAGCTTTAGTGTCTTCTTTGTCCTGTCCCTTGATATCTTCATACCAAGTATCCTCTTTGCACTTGCAACCGGCATGTCATCAACATACAACTTTAGGATGACGAACTTCCCATCTCCCAAATTCTTTGTGTAGATGTAGTGATCTGAGTTGCATATTTTGAATCCGTAATCCAACATCCATCGATTGAACTTCAAGTACCATTGTCTTGATGCTTGCTTTAATCCATATAAGCTATTCTTTAATATGAAAACCATTTTCTCCTTTTACTTCATACCTCTTTGGTTGCAACATATAAATTTCCTCCTCTAAGTCATCGTGGGGGGAATGCTGTATTTACATCCATTTGCTCAAGATTTAAATCATGAGCAACCACAAGGCTTAAGACAAGCCTAATTGAGTTCATTTTTACAATAGGAGAAAATATTTCATTGACGTTAATACCTTTCTTTTGGGAAAACCCTTTTACCACAAGCCGGACTTGTACTTTTTCTTCCCACCTTCTTCTTCCTTCAGCTTATACACCAATTTGTTTTGCAATGCCCTCTTACCTTTAGGCAAATCAACCAGCTCCCATGTTTGGTTGTGATGTAATGAGTCCATTTCCACTTGCATGCGCTTCATCTATTCTTGTTTGGATTCATGATGCATAGATTCTTTGTATGATTCTGACTCTCCAGAATCTGAGATCAAGAGATGGCTGAAGGAAGGAACAAACCTTTCTAGAGGTTTTCCTGCTCTTGTGGATCTTTGGGGAATAGGTTGAGGCTCCTCATTTGGTTGATGTTGCTGCATGTTGTCACCGTTTGCACTCCTTGAGTATTCACTGTCCTCAAGCTCCATGTACTCATCACCTGTTTCTTTTGTTTGTTTTCTTTCCAAGTAATCTTTGTACATATTTTGTTCATTGAAAATTACATCCCTACTTCTAAAGATTTTACCATCTTCAGGATTCCATAGGCGATATCTAAAGTCACCTTCTCCATAGCCAATGAAGAAAGTTTTTGGACTTTGCATCTAGCTTTGACCTTAGTCTTCTATCTATGTGCATGAAAGCCTCACACCCAAATACTTTGAGAAATGCATAATTCACCGGTTTACCTGTCCATGCCTCTTCTGGAACTCCCCCATCCAATGCCGTTGAGGGTGACTGGTTGATTAAGTACACAAATGTACTTACAGCTTCTATCTAAAGCTCAAGTGGTCAAGCTTGCATGTAGCCTCATGCTTCATGCTCGCTCCATGATTGTCCCGCTCTTCCTTTTTGAAATCCCATTTTGTTGATGTGTCCTTGGGGGTGTCTTTTGCCTCCAAATACCATTGCTAGCACAAAATATTTCAAAAGCTTCGCTGCAATATTCACCTCCATTGTTGAATTTGAGGCATTTAACCTTAATACCTACTTCATTCTCCACAAACGCTTTCCACCTTTGAAATATGGAAAACACATCACATTTATTCTTCATTACATAAATCCATGCTTTCCTACTTGTAAGACCCCAAACATCAAAATGAACCAACTCAACTTTTTTTTTCTTTCACTTTCTGATTTTTGAAATTTTATCCTCTTTTGTTTACCGTAAACACAATCTTCACAGAGCTCTAAGTCTGCTTCTTTCAAATCTAGTAGAAGCTTCTTTGATTGAAGGATTTGCATTCCTTTGGCACTCATATACCCAAGTTGGTAATGCCACACCACACTTTTGACTTCTGTAGCTATTGCATAAGTTGAAGATTGCGTGATGACAGTACACAAGTAAAGTGTACCAAACTTTTCTTCTTTGGCAACCACGAAATATCCCTTTGAGATCTTAGACCGTTGTTTTCGAATGCAATGTTGTGACTTTCATCGGTCCAATTGTCCTGTAGTAGAGATCAAATTCTTGCGAAGAGAAGGAACATGTCTAACATGTTTAAGCTTCCATTCATTTTTGTTAGCAGTTTAGACACAAACTATGCCTTTAGCGATAATTTTATAAGCTTCATCATCTCCCAAGTATACATACCCAAAATTACATTTGGTGTAATCTTGTAAATGTTGCTTTTGTGGTGTCGCATGGAATTAAGCCCCGAAATCTACTATCCAAAAATTAGACACATTGTCTAATGAGAGAATTAGAGCATCTTGCTCTACTTTACCTGCCACATTGATGTTGGCTTGTTGTCTTGAGACTCTGAGTCCTCCTTCTTCTTGGCCCAACAATTCTTCTAGACGTGCACTTCTTGTGGTAGTTCCAACATTCAAGAACTAACTTTGTGCGTGACTTACTCCGCCTTAAGCGATCACGATCCTTTTAGTTTTTTAATCTCTCCTTAGGCCTTCCTCTTGTTTCCAATGACAGTGCATCACTTGACGATTCACCTAAGCTTCTCCTTTGCATTTCCTCGCTTAGGAGAATACCCACAACATCATAAAACTTAAGAGTATTTGTGCCACAGATAGAGATACTTACAGCCATTACAAGACTGTCCCAACTATCCGGTAGAGACGATAGTATAAGGAGAGCTCGTACTTTGTCATCAAAATTGATTTTCATCGATCGAAATTGAATTATGTTGGTGTTAAAGTCATTTAGGTGTTCTACAACTAACCATTATCTGCCATCTTTAGATTGAACAAGTGCTTCATGAGAAATACCTTACTAGATGCCGATGGTTTCTTGTAGAGACCGTCAAGTGACTTCATCAAGTCCTCCGTGTTCTTCATCTCCGAAACTTTGAAGGCCACAGTTGATGCAAAGCTTAGCTGGATTGTTCCTAATGTGTTTTGTTTAGGGACAATCCATGCTTCATCTGCCATTGTTACGGGCTTCTTTGCAAGACCTCCTAGTGGAAAATAAAGGTCCTTATGGTAGAGATAGTGTTCAATCTGCATCTTCGAATGTTGATAGCTTCTGCCATTGAACTTCTTGATCTTGAGCTTTCCTTCCTCCGCCATTACTCCCACTCAATTAAAGGAATCCTTTCCTTGAGATACTTTAGCTATGAACAAACCTTGATCTGATACCAGTTGTTAGGAAATAGGATGTAGCTTAATATATATTTGAGTAGCTTACTTAATGGAGAGAGACAAGTTTTCACACACGAGAGATTATAGTGGAGAGAGAGAGAGAGAGAGAGAGAGAGAGAGAGAGAGAGAGAGCATAATATACGTGGTTCACCTAACGTGGGCTACATCCATGGGAAAGCAACCACTCAATGGCTTCAGTACTTCAAGCAAGAAGTACGTTACAAAGTGATTTTACCCTTAATAGAGATCCCACCTTGCTTCACTCTCACCACCTCACACCCAAATTGTTCCATCAACTTCACACTACAATATGTGTGTAGAAATGGCCTCCTTTTATAGGCCAAAAGGGTTGCCCTCTCTCACAAGAGGTAGCCGTGTGTAACCTCCCTTGTGTAGAAAAGTCCAAATTGGAGTCTCCAATCCACTCATGTGAGGCCATCCTTGAGAAGAAAAGTCCGCCTTTGAAATCGGCCACCGGACATATCTTGAGATTTTGTGATCCAATTTCAAAAAAGGTTGGGCATTAGTATCTATAGAGTATAGAGAACCAGTTGACCAAGTTTCATACCAAAATGCTGTTAAACATGGATCGCGATCCATGTACCCTTTTTGGAATTTTGATATGAGATTCGAGCAACAGCTAGCTGAGACCATTTCGAGCAACTTTTCCAAAAGGCATAATAGCAAAGAATTCTAAAAAGTAGATCAAAAGTGTCGCACATCAAACACTAGTTAAAAACTGCAAAGCAGACACAAAATTTCACTTTTGAATGGCAAAAAGGGATCCAAATCCAAAAACGTTTGGGGAATAGCTTCAAAATAGCAAGGACTACAGCTGACCAAGTTTCATGTCAAAAGGAGGTTAAACATGGATCACGATTGGTGTACCTCATCATGAGTTTTGGCTAGAATTTGACTAGCAGGTAGCTTAAACATAGACAAACACTTTTCCAAAAAGAAGCATTTCCAAAAAAGTTGGAAAAAGTGGTCAAAAGAGCAAAAAATAGAATATAGTTAAAAACTGCCAGAACAGACCCAAGAATTCTATTTTGGCTGGAAAAAACTGATCCAAAAACTAAAAGGTTTTGGGAGCAAGCTACAAATATCATAAGCTATCAGTTCACCAAATCCCAAGTCCAGAAGTGACCAAACATGGATTGCAATCTATGTACCTCATCCAAGTTTTGGGACAAAAACTATACTAGCTTGTAGCAAAGATCATTGTGAACAAAACTTTCCAAAGCAAGGTTGCCAAAAAAGTTCAAAAAGTGGGTCAAAAAGGCTAAAAACACTTCAAAGTGAAAAACTGCTAAAATAGACATAGGGTTTCACTTTTGACTGACCAAAACTTGTCCAAATGCGAAACAATTTTGGGGATAGCCTAGAAATACCTTTATCTATAAGTGGTTCAAATTTGGGGTCAAAAGCTCTACAAACATGGATTGAGATCCATGTACCTCTATCAAATTTTTGAAACAAAACCTAACCACTATGTTGTGCATGCTATTTCTAGTCTAATCCCAAAGTTTTATCTCATTTGGACATCAAAACCCATCAAAATCCCAAGATTGTGCAAGTACTCTAAGAAAGTGCAAAAGCTATCCTAATTTACAATCCAGAGGTCCAAACCCAAAAATTTTGTACCATAGTATCTACTAATCATGTGATCCTAAGGGTACCAAGAAAAATCAACTTGGCCTCCAAACATGGATCGTGATCCATGTACATATGGTGACAACTTGACGTGAACTTTTCTAGAACTACCACTACAAAGATAAGAAAACATATCCCCAAGTTCAATTTTGGAAAAAATTGAGCAAATTTGAGTCAAAAGACAAAATAGCTAACATATCAAAAACTAGAGAGTAGACCTAAAGGGTTGGACATTCGACCTATCAAAAGAGCTCCAAATTCAAAATGATTGACATATAGGTTGTGGACATAGTGTGCAACAAGCTTTCTGGAGATCAAGCCTTAGATGTGGGTGAACGTGGATCGCCATCCATGTATCCCAACCTCAGAATATCGTGAAAATTGGTACAGAGCTTGTGCATGACCTTGTCTAGCTAATGTCAAAATTTGTGGTCAAAATCTGATAGAGGAACATGGATCACGATCTATGTACCTCTTCATAGTGGGGATATCTGACTTGATGTGCATGTAGATATACTTGAATACATCTCAAATCTCAAGTTTGAGAAAAAAATACCTTTTAGAGACCAAGATACAAGGAAAAGTTCCAGTGTCCTGGTTCTAAGACTGTTTTGACTGATGTTTCAAGTGCAGTTCTCCAAAAATTCTCTAACTTTGAATAGGGTAAAAGCGCCATATTCAGGATATTGAGAATAAAATCCATCAATTTCACTACGCGTTTCAAATTTTTGAGTGCAAGATGGTGCAATCAATAGCTGATTTGAAGCGCTATCAACAGCAGTTGCCGTTGGTGGTCGCGATGCACCCATTGCGAAGCGATGACAACCTTTCAAAACTGTCATGTAAAAGTTTTGCGTCCCAATAGGGAGGGATGAACATGAGCCAAAATAAGTATAGATGAACATGAGTGTTGAACCATGGTGCCCACCAATCAACTAATGGCACGCCAGCCTAATCGTCCCACCACTGAAACGACAATGCCCAATCTCTCAGACTTTACTGTACTAGAAGTTTGTCCCGGTTTAGAAGCATGTCCACTTATCGGGGCTTTTACCCTACACAAATCCAAATTGAGTCACGTAAAGCCAAGAAGAAAGCTTGTGAGCAATAGGACACACTAAAAACAAATTTAAAGCCAAATTTTTCTAGGTTTCTTTATTACAAACTTTTAGGGTTCCCAAAACTAGTTTCCAGAGACCAAAGGGTGACTAAGACTTGAGAGACCTTGTTTTAAAGCTAAAATTGTTCAAGTTTCCTAGTTCCAAACTTTTAGGGTACACCAAAACCAGTTTCCAGAGATCAAAGGGCACAAAGACCTAACTTTTGAGAGACCTAACCTGTGGCAAAAAGGGATAAGTTTCACTAAGCCAAGGTAGGCTTATCTAAGACTATCTTAAGAGTATTGAGTGAGACTTAACCATGACATCATCCACCACCAGGGTTTTCTACTCAACTCAAAGATGTACAAACCGCAAAAAATGTTGCAATACCTTCAAGAGTGAGAATGGATGGAGACCTAGAGGAGAGGCATCCTCTAATCAACAAATTGAACTTGCGATTCATCAAAACAAATGAATCCATGAGAGTTATTAAGGATTACAATAATAAGGGCTTGTATAGGTTCACAAACAGGGATTCACATATCTTCTACATGTGTGTAGAACCCAATTATATAGAGGCATCATCTAATCAACAAACCAAACGTGAGATTCATCAAAACCAATGAAGCCATGAGAGTTCAAGTACGGATTACATTAATGCAGGCTTGTATAGGTTCAACAAATGGGGATTTACATACCTTCTACAAGTGTGTAGAACCCAATGCTAGAGAGCTGACAGACCATAAGATCTCTACACATTGAGGCATACATATGCCCAAGGAGTACAAGTTTTAATGGTAGATAAGTATGGATGAGAGTACAAACTTGTTGATCCAATCGACTTACAAATTGGGGGGACGGGGGGTCACTATGTATAAATTCTATATATCACGTGCGTTCAAGGACTATTTATAAAACTCATTATTTGTGAATTTTTGACAAATAAAACACACCCTTTTCTTATTCAATTTGTAGCTTTTTTTTGGATTCCATTTTAGGGCTCCCTTCTATATGTGAAAATGTGAGAAAAAAATGAAATTTAATAACCCCTTTTATTGCACTGATAGTCACATAATTATTAAGTGAGCCCCCTAAGACCTAGAATGATATACATACAAGGGTACTCCAATCTCTACTTAATTTTAGCCAAAAATAATGCCAAAACATGTATCAAAGAAAATTCCACTCGAATTTTCTCTAAGACAAGACATGAGAGTGGGAGACGTTGCTACAGCCAAAGCTAATTGGTGCTATAAAGAGTGAAAAGCAAGAGTGTACGGGCTCTCAAGGCCTTGCCAAACTAATGGGGCAGCTTGTAGATCAAGGGCGTGCAAGAAGCAACGTCTATGTATGTCTTATGTGGTTTTCAAGGCCAGGATACTATGCTATGGTGCCTGTCAAAGGGGCAGGTTAGAATAGATGAAAGTGAAAAAATGGGAGTGATAAAGGTGGCCCTCAGTATACTCGACAAGCTGGTTGAGACGGCTTGCCAAACGGAGCTACATAGTCAAAAATATGGTAGTTTAAAGCTAGAGGGCATTGCAGACTTGAGAAGGACAAGGTAGATGATGACAAGTGGTAAGAGCTAGTTTCAACATATGGATGTGTAGAGCTCATTATGAGGAGCATGTTGGTCTTTTCAAATCCTCATTTGGAGTCTTGGATGCCAAATTATTTCCAGTTCAAGTTTCATCGGGGGCCATTTCTATGCCAGATTGGTTGCCATGGTCCTTGTGCCATTTGGAGTGTTGGAACATTGCTAGGATTTGTATGCGTTCTTTGCAGGGTATGTAAGACACATGAAGTGACGATGTGTCGGTTGGAGTGCAGACATGCAAGATACTGAAGGCTGAGGGCGGTGGCAGTTACTAGACAAGGGTTGCCATGATTTTTGGCGATCTTGATTGCCTCGGTTTGAGGGCCTAGCAATGTCAAGGAGTGTCGAGGCCGGCATGGAAGGTAGCTAGACACCGAGCCTTCAAACATGAAATTACGGATTGATGTTTGGACCCTCTGGCACCAAGTGGAAAGAGGTCAAATTAAGTGGAGACAATGTTCTTTTCAAGTTGTTTTTCTAAAGTGTGTTGAGGGTTGGAGGCTTTTGAGGCTCAATCGACGAGGGGATGCCACGTGCCATCAATAAATCCCACATGCGGGCGCATTGACAATTGGCACATAGTATATATGCATCATTGAGTGGGCTTCATAAGACATCAAGGAGCCCTTAAGAGCTCGTTCCATGGGTAAGCCATGGAGGCTATGCGTGTGCGGCCCTTGTGGCGCTGCACAAGGCGTTCGCTCGCTGTTGTGGGTGGCACATGAGCGCAAAGGCGATGATGATGTGGTAGGGCTCGTTCCCATGCCCATTAATTTTGAAGGATAATTGAAAGGGTAGGAACGATGCTGTTGTTGCCCACCTAGGGGTGATACCCGTGTTGGCTTGGGGGTCAAGGTGAGCTGAAAAGAAGCGGTCTTGCACATGCAATGCAAGCTACAAATAGATCTGTTTGGACTAAAAATAGGAGGGGTAGCTTCCCACGCCCATATAGGGGCACAAAATGGTGAAGAAGAAGAGAAAATCTTTGTACTCAGTCTTGGCATAACAAAATCCCTCTCTTTTTCAAGTGTCATTGACACCCCCATCCCCTTTTTTCTTTTGCTATCTTTTCGTTTGATTGTGCATCTCTATTTGCCTATGTCAGTGTGACACTCTGGTGCCTGGAACAGTGTGTAGTGTGGTGCAAAGAGGGAGAAAGATAATGTAGTTGTGTGTAGTTGTGATTGAATCTATGTGGTGTGAGGTTGAGCTATACATGGTGCATGTTTGCAAGGTGTAGTACGTTCAAGATAGAGACAGAAGATGAGGTTGAACCGAGTGAGTGCAACTCTATGGATGCATATATAAGCTAGGTAACAGAGTCAACCTAGTGCATGTATGAAGAGTTTGATCTTTTGCATGTGCATGGAGATATGATGGATATGTGTGAAGATCAGGGAGTAGTGCAAGCCGGTATGCCTGGTGAGGATCAAGTGGAGGAGTCTATGCCCACCGATGATGGTATGCAGGTAGAAATGATGAAAAATCTTTCCAAAATGGATGAGGTGGCCTTGCCTACAAATGAGGACCAAGATGATGCAGTGTGGGGAGAGTTTCTCTCTACTTTGGCAGAGTATGATGCAACGGTAGAAGAGGTGGTTGAAGTGCAAGCAATGAAGTTGGCAAGCAAGTAGAGCAAATCAACTTCAAAGCACAAAGATGGTGGAGAGTCCAGTGTAGCAGGCATATCATATGGTGGATGAAGGAGGTTCCCAGGTTGTGTCCAAGCTATCTAAAGAGGTATGCAATACATGGTTGAAGTATATGCTTGTAAGTGAAGCAATGCAATATATTATCCACCACATATGGAGTTCCCTTGAGAGGAGCTCTACTTTACATGGTTGGGGGGGAGGCTGAGAAGTTTTTGTTGGTTCAGATGATATGCTTGCAGATCTAGGTAAGTTGATGAGGCACGTTCATGCTTGGAGAAGTTCTAAAGCCCTTTGGGTATATTGTGTCCATGGATGGCTGCGGACATGAGTGAAGCACTATTGGAAGTTGATGTAGATGGATGGAGGAGACAAGTGCATGGTGTTTGATCCAGGTGGTGACTACGTGATGTATGGGGTGGATCAAACCACTTGAGTTTTGGCAACAACAGATAGGAGTAAGTACTTGTACATATGGTAGTGGTTGTTTGGTTTGCTCACAATGTTTATCAGTTTTTGTAGCTTATCAGTTTCTTTACTCATCTTTTTGGTTACACTGAATGTTCAACAAGAGGGCTAGGCAATGATGGTAGAACCAAAGCTGGTCAGTGCTTCAAAGAGTGCAAAGCAGGAGTGTACGGGCTCTCAAGGGCTTGCCAAAGTGATGGGACAATTGTGGAGATCAAGCGCAAGCAAGAACCAACGGTTATCTATGTCTTATGTGGTTTTTAGGGCCATGATACTCTGATATGGTACCTGTCAAAGGGGCAGGTTCAAAGTGATGAAAGTGTAGAAACAAGAGTGCTAAAGGTGTCCCTCAGTATACTCTACATGCTGGTCCAGACGACTTGCCAAATGGAGCTACGTAGTGAAAGATATGGTAGTTTAAAGGTAGAGTGCATTTATAGACCTGAGATGGGTAGGGCAGATGATGATGACATGTGGTTAGAGCTAGTTTCAACATATGGATGTGTAGAGCTCATTATGAGGATCATGTTGGTCTTTTCAGATCATCATTTGGACTCCCGGGTGCCAAGTTATTGTGCCAGTTCAAGTTTCATTGCGGGCGAATTCTGTGCCAGATTGGTCGCCTCGGTCCTTGTTCCATTTTGAGTTTTTGGAGCCTTTCTAGGATTTGTATGCATTCTATACAGTGTATGAAATCCACATGAAGTGAAAGTGTGACAGTTGGAGTCCAGACATGCAAGAACTGAAGGTTGAGGGCGGCGAAGGTTGCTAGAGAGGGGTTGCCATGATTTTTGGCGATCTTGATTGCCTCGGTTTGAGAGTCTAGCAATGTCAAAGAGTGTCCAGGCTGGCACAGAATTTATTTATGGCTCGATGTTTGGACCCTCCGGCACCAAGTGGAAAGAGGTCAAATCAAGTGGAAAAAATGTTCTTTTCATGTTGTTTTTCTAAAGTGTGTTGAGGGTTGGAGGCTTTTGAGGATCAGTCTCAATGAGGGGATGCCATGTGGAACAAGTGGCACATAGTATATATGCAGCATTGAGTGGGCTTCATAAGACATCAAGGAGACCTTAAGAGCTCATTGCATAGGTAGGCCATGAGGGTTATGCACGGGTGGCCCTTGTGGCACTGCGCACGACATTCGCTGATGATTGTGGGTGGCACATGAGCGCAAAGGCGATGATGATGTGGCATGGTTCATTCCCACACCCATTAATTTTGAAGGCTAATTGAAAGGGTAGGGATAACGCTGTTGTTGCCTACCTAGTGGGTGATACCCGTGTTGGCTTAGGGGGCCAAGGCGAGCCTTAAAGAGGTGGACCTTCACATGCAATGCAAGCCGCAAATAGAGCTGTTTGGACTAAAAATAGGAGAGGCACTTGCCCACGTCATATAGGGGCCTTTTTTTTTTTTGGAGAATTGTTAACAAGGAAAAATTTGGAGAAGGAGAAGAGAGCTCAAAGGCACAAAATGGCGAAGAAGAAGAGAAAAGTGTTGTACTCAGTCTTGGCATAGCAAAATACCACTCTTTCCAAGTGTTGTTGACATCCCCATCCCGCTTTTTCTTTTCTATCTTTCTGTTCGATTGTGCATCTGTGTTTTTCTGTGTCGGTGTGACACTCTAGTGCCCATAATAGTGTGTAGTGATTGGAAAGAGTGAGAAAGATCATAGTGCAATTGTGTGGATGTGTTGTGTGTACTCATGATTGAAATTGTGTGGCATAAATTTGAGCTATCCAAGCTATGCTAGTGCATCCTCGCAAGGTGTAGTCCATTTTGTCTGGGAAATTCGTGTTGTTTGAAGGTGAATCTGAGAGGAGTGGGGTGCAATGAGTGCCCTGGGCTACGAGAGGAATCTATGGTGTGTTTTCGGGTGTGTTCCCACTCCTCCTCTCCAACCTTTTTCAAAGAGACTGAAAATTGGTCAAATTGGTGATTGAATCAAAAAAATGAGACGATTTAAAGCGGTCAACTGTGTCAAGACAAAGTACAATGGGTCGGGATCCATATGCTCATGTCTTACTCTTCATATAAGTTTTGAGAGTTGCATAGATGGTGGATTCTCATACAACATGAAGGATTTGGGCTAACTTTGGAAGGAGCGGCCTTGAATTGGTTCCAACCACTGAACATAGATGGTTTTCCACACATAGAGCAACTTTTGCAAGAATTTGCATGGGAGTTCTCTAAAAGGGGGATTAAGCACACCAGGTGTCACACACTTTCAAACAAAAAGAGAATGAGAAGGTGAAGGAAGCTTTGCTTCATTTCAAACAATACATAAAGAGATGTCATATATGAGAGATACCACAAGATGAGAGGCTATCAGTTCTCTTCATTGAGGGCTTGAGGAATGAAACTCTAAGAAATGACCTACATTTAAAAGGATGCATGATGTTTGAGCAAGTCACTAAAGAAGCTCCATATTTAATTGACAATTGTAAGGCCTACGAAGAGGTAATGGAAGATGGAGACAATTCCAAGAGTAATGCCTCTTCTATGACGAGTGAATCCACAACAAAGCAAAATGATCAAACTCCTACCATGCTGATCATTGATTTGACTGAAAAATTGGTGAGAAGAATAAACCAAGGCTATAGAAAGAACCCAATTGAACACACTCTACCAAGATCACAATGTATGCTAGGGCAACAACCATCTCTTCTAAATGATAGTAGAGTGGTAGTCAACTACAATCAACTAGCATATGTGTCACAACACACAAAGAATCATTACTCCATGGATGAGAACACCTTAATGCTCATAGAAAATCAAGAGAACAGATCAAAAAACGTTCTCACCAAGTAAGAACATCTATTGGCTACACCACTAGCTATGCAACAGATAGGACCATGCTACAAATGTGGAGGCAACCATTGGCCAAGAAATTGTCCTATCCATCAAAGAATGTATAGATTGTAAGACCACGGGAAACCCTAGGGGTCATGGACCTAGGCCAAGGGCCTAGACAACTTGGAAAGAGGAGAGGGCATCCAAATGGATGAAGACTAGGAGTCTTAGGGTCTATATTAAGGGTGGTAGGGAGGAGGATCTTCCAAGAGTCTCCAAGGGTTCTTATATTGGTATCAAGAGCTAGGCTATTTTTTGGGGGAAGGGCGTGGTTCTCATCTCTCACCCATTGAAGCTTTGTGCATGGGCTCTGCTAATACACATTTTTAGGAGCAAGGCTACAATCAGGGACAGGGTCCCCCTCTGGATTCTCTAAACTCTCTCACCCAAAAAGAGGTGGATGGTTTATTGAAAAATACTAGGCCACTGGCTTTTAAGGGAGAGGAACAAGAACACAATAAATATGTGGTGAATATATTTCTTGGTAAGTGGGATGGGATTCACAATCCGTGGCATACTTTGAATGCAGTCAAGGCACTACAAACAAGTTTGACATTAGAAGGCAAGGCCTATAAATGGTGGATGTCTCTCAAGGAGAAGGGAATCATACCACAGACTTGGGTAGCCTTTGAGGCTGTTTTTAGAAAATAATTTTTGCCCACAAATGAAGCAAACAAAATTGGTATGCTTAGGATAAGTGTTCTATATATCTCTCACTACGGGAATGTCATTCTCAAGCTGGATGGGTTAGATACCTTTCAACAGGGTGTGTATGTTTATCAATGGTCACTAGAGCTTAAGAAGCATGTAAAGACTCAAGATCCCAAGACACTTGAGGAGGCAATAGTGCAAGCTCATATTCATGATGATCCCTACAAGAGACCATTACATAATACTCATGTTCTTGCCACTACACATGCAAATGCACGCATACAAGAAAGTTTTTAATGGGTGCATTGTACGCCTTAAAAAAACCCAAGGGGTCTAGGGGCCCTCTCTCCATTGAAGATTTTGAGAAGGCTAAAAAAGAAAACTTTGTTTTTCTTCTCCTTCTCTGAGTAGAATTTTTTCCATTACATGATCTTTTCTGGAATCCTTTTCCTTCTTTATGAGTGTCTCCTCCTCTAGCTCATTCGTGGCATCATAATAATGATTAGAGAAAACCTTCTACTCTTCGATCAAGTTAATTGTCACCATTTGGATAAGAACTATGTTGTAACCCTTCTCATCACAAAATTGTGTGGGGATGGATTCATCGACACATACATCCATAGTAGCAAGAATTTAAGTCCACTCAAATGGTTCAAACATTCAAGAAATGTTTTGGGTATGTATTCAGCATGATTAACTTCTCGGTCTAGTATGCAACCTTCTCCTTGTAAACTATGACACTCAAAAGCTACACACATCCATATTGAAGTGTCTTTACATATCCATGATGGTAGTTTAGTTTTCACCGAGGTTTCAGAATCCAACTCTTAGCTTGGTATTCTTAAAACGTTGTTGTAAGAATGATCCTTCAAATTTACCCAAGTAACTGATCCTACTTGTTCAAGGTAAAGATAATCATTTCCTCAATCTTGGATCAATTGTATTTGTCTCATAGAATCTCTTACCAGGATGATTTTGTAGTTGAGTTTTTTCTCAAAATCTACAATGGCAAAAGTGTGCTAGTAGTCAATTCCACAAGAGCTGACTATTACATTTTCCAGCATTAGGAAGAGGATGGGGTGTAGGAGGGCCTCTCTATTTTCCATGAGCTTATGGAGGTGATTAACATTTTGACAAATAGGTGTATTCCATGTGTGCAAGAATGGTGGGTGTGTAAGAGATGTGTAAGAATGGTCAAAGGATGCACATTTCCCCCCCAAAAGAATGTGGATAATTTTATGATTGTCGGGCTTCCATAACTCCCACATATAATCTCCGATCTGAATGGAGATCATAGATTTGCAATCTACGCATCAAGCTCTTTCCATCGATATGATACATGGTATGGTTTTACCTGCTAGATTTAAAATTCCATTTTGGGGGGAAAATTTGAATTCAAATAAACTAGTCATTTTGCGTGTTTGAATTCAAAAGCTGTCCTTTGATAATTTTCTTAAAACTAAAGGTTTGACTTTCGTAAACTACCAAATAAAGAGGCCCTCCTAAACCCCATTCTCTTCCTAATGTAAGCCCATTGATTTCTCAATATGCCCGCCTACTAGTTGTAGTTTCATTTGTGTTTGTCTAATTGCTGGTTTTCCCTAGGCCTCCCAAACATCCTTTGTTGCTATGGCAATGCCTGCTACACTATCCAAAATAGCCATAATAATTACAACATTGTACAGTACAAAAAGGGTCGTGTTTCCTTTGTACAAGATGCATGCAAGAAATTATATTTATGGTTCAGAAGGAAAATTCTTCCGTTGCTATTATCAAACATGTTAAATTTAGTGAATTTGATATAATACTCTTACGAGCTCCATGCACTACAATTTAAATAATGCAATTCATGTAGATTCACCATGTCTTATGACCATATGTATTAGCTAATTCATCATATGGTAATGTGTGTTGATCCAAGTCACATTTGATACGTATCTAATCCCAAAAATTATCCATTTCAAATTTCTCAAAGTTTTTGTGCTGATAAAATAATAGACTTAAATTGAGTCCTACTCTAGATCTCCCCATGTATACAAGTCGTTTGTGTCCAAATACTTTAGCACAATCTCATAAATGTTTGATAACATTGTTGGATTAGAAGCTTAATGTTGGTGAAACATGATCTAAATTATTAAAAGTTGATACTATGAACATTAGGACTTTGGAAATTTTAGTATTTCAGCCTAACACTTACATTTGCTATGATAACTAAGTTTTAAGGCTTAACAAAGTACACCTTGTTGTATCCAAAAGTCTTGAAAACTATGCAAAGATTTATTTTGAACAAAGTTAGAGTAAATTTCTAAAAAAGTTTTTTTTCTAAATCTAGCGCACTCACTTTATTTTGTCTTTAGATCTTTATTGAAGTTTATTTTATGCTTTAGAGCTTATGTTTTGGGGTGAGTTCAAGGCCAAGCTTGAAAGAAGATTCCCAAAGATGATGAGAATAAGTCCATAGGTGCCTATTATAAGAATAATAGGATTTTGATGTAAATATAGTTTGATCTAAATAAAATTTGATCTAAATATAGTTTGATCGAACTTTCAAGAAATTATACGATATGCTATTTTTGTTGATGTGGTGCTATACAATATGCTCGATTAATTAGGGATGTTGTATAATAAATCCATTTAAAGCATATTATACATACACCGTATAATGTGCAATGCAACCGAGTTATTTAGCTACCTTAAAAGGTTTTTTTTGTCCTTTTTTAGCAAGTTGGAAAGCACCAAACAAGTGTTTGCTTCTCCTTTTTGGACCTTTGCATTCACCGGCCCTTCTATCTTTAGATGAGCCCTTGGCTACTTTGAAGATCCCCCTCCTTTTCCATCTCATGGGACACCCCCCCTCTTGGCACTAATGTTAGCACTAGTGGGGTGGTGGATACCCTATTGTTACAACCAAAAAGGGAGGGCCCGGGCCACCCCAGGTGAATAACCCCCAACTAGGCCCGACAACCTACCACAATGTCACCGATGGTGACCGACAACATCGATGTATACAATACACAACAAAACATCACCACCAACTTCGAACTTCTAGCTAAAATAGCTTGGTGCTTGCAACCTTGATTGATGAATCATCATTTGCAAGTGGCTCTACATATCTCACACTACCCTTGTAAATCTTGACGTGCTTGAGAAAACATCCAATGGCATGCTTACCAAGGTGTTCAAAGAACTGCATACCCAATCCCTATCAAAATTTCAACTACTCCTATCTTGACCATCCGACCTCCAATTGCTGATCTTAAATGACCATCATGTTTTGCAAATCAAGCACTTTTGCCTTGGCAAACATGTTGCACCTATCCCATCCCCACCAAGCACTTCTGCCTTTAAACTGTCATATCATGAGCTATACTCCTCTAATTCACAGGCCATTTGAATTAGCATGTAGAGCACTTTGAAAACAAACTTTTGAACTACCATCTCTTTAGGTTGGACAGTTCAACCAACCACCTCAAGAGGCACTACAATATATCTTCTTGGCCCAAGAAACCTCAAAATAGCTATTTCCCAAGTACCTCTACACCTTTACTTCATAGAAACTTGTATGTTTCATGAAGATAGCATTCACTTCTCTTTGGAAATCATCATCATAAGCCCTCTACTCATTTCTAGAAAAACAAGTTTGCATATCAACGTGAGACTCCTCTGAATAGGCATACACATCTTTGGAATTTCCCTCATCTATCATATCCCAAATATATGAACCATATACAATAGAATTAACATCATCAATATAACCTATTTAATTGGCTCAAAACGAGCACAGTTTGCATGCATACCAACCAAGGATTGTCAAGCATGACAATTTTTGCCAAAAACCCAACTCTACGGACGTCGTGGTATATTTGTATCCTCCTTGTGAGCTGCCCCAATACTATCACAAGTTTTGAGTATGCTCAAAAAACTCATTGCATTTGGAAAGTGTAACCTCATCTTTCCATAGTACTTGAATGCTTCCTCGTTATGCTTGTACCGCACGTACCCTACATTCCCTGTAATCAAAGTTGTCCAGGAAACAACATCACTGTCTGGCTATCTCCATCCATAACCCTTCTCCTTTGTCAACTAGCTCAATGCTGCATTTTCACAAAAAGAAAAAGGGAACTCAGCCCAGCCCCATGCTGCGTACATCTAGCAAACAATGCGCCCCATGAAACCACGTTCTGATTAAGCTATTCACCAAGGACCTTGTATGTTTCATACCTCCCATATTTGATTACTAAAAAAAAATCCTGAGAACTTGATCTACATATGTCTCAAATTTCCCATAACCCAAAACATTCCTTGAGATTGCCCCTCAAAGATACATATGGATCTTGCCCTCAGCTTGGGTTCCACCTGGATCAAAAGGCTCCAAAAGATGATGTAGCACAAACCATTCACTTGCATCCTTTCAAAGCAGCTCTAGGTTTTTTCACCATGACTATGTTCAACATATCCTGCAATAAATATAGTTGACAAGACCACATTTTGAAATGAAACATTGTTCAACACTCTCTGTCAGTCTCTGAGCTTCCCCAAGGGCATTGCACTTTCCATACATGTCTATGAGGGAATTATCCTTCTCTGGCAAGTCCCATCTCTCAGTTTGAAGATGTATTTCTACACCTTTCTCTAAAGCTTCTATGGTGCCAAATGAGCATACATTTTGCATAGACATAACATTGTCATCTTGCTTTAATTCAATCAGCATATACACCCTTCCAATCAACGATAGATGAACTCCCATGCCTGTTCTCGAAATTACCATGTGACACAATACTTTCATCCTCTTTATGCCTTAGATATAGTTTCCATACCCGCAAAAAATCCTCTTTATGCCCAAGATACTACTTGCGTACCCATGGACAATCCAAACTCATGTTACCCTGTAAAAAAGTCACTTCATGGCAAGCCTTCACTGCATCTCCAAGTGGATTGGAAATAGCACCCATATCACAAACCAATTTTGTTTTGAAGCTTCCAGGATCAAGGGCGGCCTGTGGAGGGGTGTCAAGCCTCCAAGCTCGCCTGCAACCACAAACCAAAGCCCGACGACCTGCTCACGCTGCATCTCTGCTCGCCTGCAACCACAAACCAAAGCCCAACGACCTGCTCGCGCTGCGTCTCTACTCACTCCTCCCACACAGTTCTCACCCTCGCCCTTTCACAACCCGACTTCTCTGCATAGCCCGCCCACACAGTTCTCGCCCTCACCCCGACTTCTCTGCACAACGCCGCCTTCTCTCTTTTAATTCTTGCCCTCGCCGGCGACTTGGTGTTCCTCCGCCAGTAGCCCCATTCGAGTGTAAGCCCCGCTTGCAAATCTAGTTTCCGGTTGCAACCTAAGAGAGAGTGGTTGCAGCGAGTGCTTTCCCACCACTGCAGAAGTTCGTAGCGACATTCAGCCATGGTTTCACTGCCAGTTACCTCCTAGCCGAAGCCCACCCAGGACAGTAAGCCCATTTTTTGTGCTTTTGTCGGTTGGCCCCATTTCCACCAGTGCAACCCCAAACAAAAATCATGGCTACCTGAGCTTCATCCCGCAACAAGGACACCTTTGGAGGGATTGCCGCAACGCCTCCCAAAATGGACAGCACCATCCGACTTCAGAATGAAGTCGAAAGACTCCGCAAGGAAAATGACGAGCTGAAACAAAGGCTCGTTGTGATCAAGACTCGGCTCACTGCAATGGAGAACTACAAGAAGGAAGAAATGGAACAGATGGAAGCCAAGCTCAACAAAACAAAAGAGGAAGTAGAAACCACCCTCACAAAGGCGGTCAAAAATCAAATACAGGAGGTCATTCTCCATAAAGTTGAGGATCGCGTGGCATCCACGATACGCGAACAACAACGGCAAGAGAACCTCTCCATCAATGTTCGCATTGGCGGGCTTCCAAGTGATTGGAAAAGAGAGGAAGACCTCAAGTTCCATGAGTGCTTTACTCGCATCCAAGCAACAACCCCCATGATAGAGTGGGACCCAGCCACAATCACCTTCCTTACACATGAGCAATGCACCAACCATGCGATCTTCAGTTTCAAGACCAAGGCGGACCGAATCTGTCATAAAATCTAATATCTAACCAACCCAAATGATTTTCTCATATTAAATTGATCACTTAATGTGGGAGAATAAACGGGAACAAGTGTTAAGATATAGATATGTGCTTATAGATCTATCTCAACACGGGGCCAATGGTAAAGGGGCCCAAATGAGAGATGTTCTATCAAAGAGCAAGGCTAACCAATGGAGCATAAGACCTTAGGGGTAGCTTCATTGAAGACCTCCAATAATGTGTGTAAAAGTCCTTTGACCTTAGGTAAGCTATTGAGGCGGGAACCCGGCCCAAGCTCGAGGTGCTTGTCGTTCTTGAAGTGCTTGCCGTTCTTGAAATGCTTGTCATGCTTGAGGTGCTTGATTAAGGTGCTTGAGGTGCTTGACCTGCTACATGCTTGAGGTGCTTGACTTGCTACTTGCTTAAGGTGATCGAGGTGCTTTGACATGCTTGCCTGAGATGCTTGTGGGAACACCCCTAGTTCAAGTGCATTGTCATGCTTGATGACTAAGGTGCTTGAGCACCAAAAGTCAAAAGTATCCCTACAAGAGGGGGGGCGAGCCCTTTTCCTAGGGGATAGAGAGAGAACACACACACACACACACACACACACACACACACACACACAAGGAAGGCCCAAGCTTGAAGAGGCAGCAGGGACACATGTCAGGCCCCTACCTATGTTACCTTCATCAGATGCTTGAATCCTATTGGCTAAGCTTCAAAGGGGTCCAATGATAAATTACTGGGATTATCTAATTGTTTTTGCATTTATCAATTGTTCTCTCTCAAAGGGGAAAGGGGGACACTTGTCCCAAGACTACACCTATTGCTAGAAATGGCCCAAGCTTGTAATTGGCTAGGCTTGGCAAGAGCCAATGAGCTTCAATGATGAGCTAGAAGAGGGGGTCAACCTAGCAAGGAGGGGGGTTGCTTGGGGGGTATACTCACCCACACACACTCACAAACACTCTTATTGTGTACTATGCAAAGTGCAAGAGCTCCCTCTCCTTCTCCAAGCAAGTAGAGGTTGAGAGACTACACCAACACTCTTGGCTATGGAGTGCACATCCAACCAAGAGTCATGCTTCAATGCTTAATCTTGCCATCTCCTTCTTCTTCATTACTATGCTATTATGTATGCTAGCAACAAGAGTTATGATAAGTGAGGAACTAATTCTTTCTCCTACGAAATGTTTCTTCTTCCTCTTCCCTACCCTCATTCCCTGCTAGCTCTCTCCACCTTCGAAGGTGTTTGAGGCCTTGGGATTGAGGCTTGAGATAGTTAAAGATTTCTTCAAGTTTATGTTATGATTGTGATGCATGAAGCTTTCCATCTTCATTGCATCACCTAGGTCACAAGGAACACAACGACTGTATTGTAACAAGTCTCTCTTAATGGGAGAAGTCATAATACAAATGCCTATTGGAGGGGGGACCGGCTCCACATAAATCTGGTCCTCAACTGTTGTCATGTTCTCTAAATTCTCTCTCTTGCAAAAGTATTGTTCATGCCATGTTAACTAATTGTTATGATTATGTTGCTACCTTCAATTATGTTCACTCACTATGCTCACAAAGTCATTTCTCCAAAGTACTCTCTCTAATTTCCGCTACTCTCAAATTAAATAGGCCAATTCCATTACATTGGTATCAGAGCATTTGGTTTCTCTTTTCTTGCTTAAGAAGAGAGGTCCTTAAGTAGCCTATAAATGGTTGATGTTGTTAATTATATTTGGGTAAGTGGAACTGGGATCTAATATCGGTTTTGTTGAGCCCACTATGTGGGGGATGGTGTACACCTCGGGAGCTTTGGAATTAATAATGGAGTCTTTTTAGACTTGCCTACGGCTTTACCATTATTGAGCCATAAGAAGTCTGAAAGGAGCTAGCCCTTGGCAACTCTGCTATGTTAGACCTACTCCTCTACTCTCTATAATTAACCACTTCGAGCCGTGGGTGTAGATACTTAAGAGCCGATTTTCAAAGGCTAAGAGGTGTGGCAACTAAGGTTTTGAATTGCCAAAGCATACACTAAGTACATACATAAGTTTTGTTAACATGGCTGACAATAATCAAGAGAGTAGAATGAACATTGATAGCTTTGATTTTGCACATGAAGGTTCTAATGATGATGCTCCCATGTTTGTGAATTATCTCGTTACTAGGTTGCAGCAAGCTATGGGCAACCCTGCTTTGCAAGCCGAAGTTACTCAACAACTTCGTGCTTATGGGATTTCCGTTCCTCTCCAAGAGGAGAGAGAGCTTAGGAACATGGCTGACAATAATCAAGAGAGTAGAATGAACATTGATAGCTTTGATTTTTCACATGAAGGTGCTAATCATGATGCTCCCATGTTTGTGAATTATCTCGTTACTAGGTTGCAACTAGCTATGGGCAACCCTGCTTTGCAAGCCGAAGTTACTCAACAACTTCATGCTTATGGAATTTCCCTTCCTCTCCAAGAGGAGAGAGAGCTTAGGAGGCCTCTTGAAGAGACCCCCAAAAGAAGACTCTCTCCCATTCGAGAGGAGGAATCCAAAGAGCAAGAAAGCAATGAAAGTTTAAGTTCCTCTAAAGATGTGGCTCCACGAAGACGGCGGTCTAGACGATCGCCCACTCCTCCCAAGAGGAAAATATTAACACATAGTCCTTCTCCTCATCACTCTGAAAGGCAAGAGAGGAAACAAAGGAAGAAAAGGGCTAGGAAGAGGTCACCCTCTTCTCCTTCTTCTTCACCTTCCTCCTCTTCTGAAGAAAGTTATGGTTATTCTCCTAGAGAATACAAGAGGGGAGTACATCGCAAATCATTTCCTGCATGGCGAAGGTCACAAAAGCTAAAGAAGTTCAAGGAGGGAGGAAAGAGTATCTCTTTTCTCACCTATGATGGCACCTTCGGTGCTACCGACAAAGTGTTGGCCTTCATCCAGCAATTTGATGCGGCGTTTGGAGACGAGGGCTTCGAAGATTCCTCCAAGCTACGCCATGTAGCTATGCACTTCCAAAAATCAGCTCGTCAATGGTGGGCTAGCCTTCGTGGCAATGGTGAAGCCCCAAAGACATGGAAAAATCTACGAGTTTTCATCATGAAGCAGTTCCTTGCAAGCGATGCAAAGGACAAAGTGCTTACCGAATGGCGTAGCTTGAAGCTCCTCTCCCATGATTCTATCCACAAATATGTAGACAAGATTTGGGATTTATATCTCAAAGCTACTGTCTTTTAAAAGATAGACTTTGATGAGCAAAGGTAGCAATTCTGTGTGGGATTACCTGAAGAGATGGCCGAATACATCAACTCTCAACGGCCTGGTACTATTTTCAAAGTAATCCATCACACCATGGTTGCTTCACGCATCAATTTCCATCAAGGGGCTAGACGTAATGTCAAGCCCATGGAAAACAAAGACAAAAATGATGCAAAGGGGAAAACCAATGTTCAAAATACTTCCCAAGTCAATTCCAACAACAACAACAATCTGTCCAAGGAGAAGGGAGTTTACAAAGGTAAAAACAAACTCTCTCCTAAATAGCTCGAAGCTTTTCGCAAGGACCATAAGTGTTTCAAGTGTGGGGAGCAAGGACATGGCTATCGTTCTTGCCCCCAAGAAGAATACTCGCAGTGAGACTCCTAGAGCTTCCACCATCGAAGCTCCAAAAGAGGATGCTCATTGCAAAGGATCATCACTTTCCTATGCTTGGGGAAAGGTAAGAGAGAATGATGCCTTCATCTTGTTTGACCCTGGATCTACTCTTAACTTCATATCAATGGAGTTGGCCACCAAGTTGGTCATTCAAGCTTTTGAGATGGGAGATATAGTAGTGGCTGATGCAGCTTTCAAGGGACGACAAGCCTCCGTTACTCCCTTGATTGGGAAGTTGAGGCTTCATGTCCAAAGCTATGTCGACAAGGAAGCCTTCTTCATCTCTCCTCTCCAACATGAGGATGTTATCCTAGGGGCACCATGGTTTGATCCCATGGCTGCCAACATGAAGTTCCCTGAAAGGGGAATCTACTTCACCTACTACAGGGGAAAGAACATGTATATAGATGCTACTGAGCGTGGTCGCACTATTCCACTTGTAAATCCTCTTGCTTTTGATAAGTCATTGAAGAGCTCATTTTCTGCGTACATGATTTTTGTCAAAGAGTCTCTAAAAGATACTAAGGTTTCATCAAATGTAAATGGTAGGAATCAAGAAGAGTTAGACTTGTCTAATTTTCTAAAAGGATTCCAAGATGTGTTTATCGATAATATCCCTATGGACTTACCTCCAAAACGAGGAGATGATGACCATCGTATTGAGCTCCTTCCTGGAAGCTCACCACCTAACAAGCCTCCTTATCGAGTCTCACAACCTCAACAAGAGGAGATCATGAGGCAAGTACAAGAGCTGGTAGACAAAGGGATGGTGAGGCCTAGTTCCTCTCCCTTTTGTTCTCCAGTCCTTTTAGTGCAAAAGAAAGATGGTACATACCGTATGTGTGTGGACTATTGATCACTAAACCATATCACTATCAAAAACAGATTTCCCGTACCTCGGGTAGAAGATCTGTTTGATAAGCTACAAGGCTCTACCTACTTCAGTAGGATTGACCTTAAGAGTGGCTATCATCAAATAAGGATAGTGGATGAAGATATCTTAAAAACCGCGTTTCGCACAACGTTTGGTCTTTATGAATATCTAGTCATGCCTTTTGGCTTGACTAATGCACCAGCTACGTTCAATCGTTTGATGGAGAAAATTTTTAAACCATATCGTAAATTCACTGGAGTGTTCTTTGATGATATCATCATCTACTCCAAGTATTTGGAGGAACATAAGCGACATCTTCAAGTGTTTTTTCAAGAATTGAGGGAGAACTGGCCTACCATGAAAGTGGATATACAAGAGTATGTTTCAAAATGTGTAGTATGCCAAAAGACCAAGTATGATAGAGGGAAGCAATCTGGATTACTCCAGCCATTGCCTATTCCAAATTCACCATGGGAGAGTAAATCCATGGATTTCATCTTTGGATTACTCAAGTCTATCTATGGGAATACTGGAATATGGACAATAGTCGACAGGTTTAGCAAGCAAGCACATTTTATTCCTGTCAAAAAGACTATTAAGGCACATCAAATGGCAACTCTCTTCATATCTCAGATTTTCAAGCACCATGGATTACCCACATCCATCGTGTCAGATAGAGATCCTAGAATGACCACTAATTTCTGGAAAGGTCTCTTTGAAAATCTAAGAACAAGATTGAATTTCTCTTCGGCCTATCATCCATAAACGGATGGCCAAAGTGAGATAGCCAATCTTACGATACTCGATCTACTCAAGACTTATGTTACCGAAGTAGATCAACGCTCACAATGGGAAAAGTACTTACCTCTTGTAGAGTATGCCTACTCAAGACTTATGTTACCGAAGTAGATCAATGCTCACAATGGGAAAAGTACTTACCTCTTGTAGAGGATGCCTACAATAATACTGTACATACTTCTACGAGAAAAGCACCTTTTGAGATCATTGAGGGAAGACCTAAAAGTTCCTTGCTACTCAAAGTACATGGGAAGATCTTCGCCGCCGATGAGTATAGCTGTGACCTACAAGAATCTTTTCAAAAGATTAGGGAGGCTATATCCATCTCTCAACAAAGGCAAAAAGCTGCTCTGCTGATAAGCACAGAAGAGCCTTAATGTTCAAAGAAAATGATTGGGTCTTACTCAAGTTTCCTAAGGCTTGATTAAGGCAAACGACGGGCAAAAATCCTACGTGCCATCAAAAGTGTTATGCTAAACTAGCAAAAAGATACTATGGTTCTTTCCAAATCTTGAAGCCCACCAATGAGACGGCTTATCAACTTAAGTTGCCCAACCATTGGCTCATAAAAAATGCCTTTCATGTAAGCCTACTTAAGCCCTACAAAGGAGAGCCACCAACTGAACCAATTATTGAAGACCCTCCCGAAGTTGAAGACCAAGAAGAGGTGCTACAACCCGAAGCTGTCCTTCGGCATGAAGACAAGGTACTACGACATGGTAAGATTATCCGACGGTATCTTATTAAGTTCAAAAATTATCCTTTTGAAGATGCTAGATGGATGCAAGGAATACAGCTTAAGGATAATATGAACCTTGTCAATGCTTACAATGCTACATTAGAGTAAGAAAATGTACAATTTTTTTTTAAATGACTCATGTTTTTGTCTTATAAGACTAGTCCTCTTTTTAATTGTGCACAAATTTAATTAGTATGCATGCTTAGAATCATGGTTGTGATGAGGACGTCTCTCAAACACCAAGTAGAATTTGTCACTCTACTTTGGGAGAATGAAATGGACTAAAGAGCAGACATGCTTGCGGCAGCTATGTCTCCCAAGCACCAAATGGATTAGTCATCCATCTTGGAAAGACGTCGTAGGATAAAAAGGGATCCTCTACCCGCTAAGTAAAATTGACTAATGACTAAGATGTCGTAGGGTAAAAAGGGATCCTCTACCCGCTAAGTAAAATTGACTAATGACTAAGGCTTTATCTCTTCTACCTCATAGTCGAGGACGACTATGATTTCAAGAGAGAGGTAATTTCATAAAATCTAATATCTAACCAACCCAAATGATTTTCTCATATTAAATTGATCACTTAATGTGGGAGAATAAACGGGAACAAGTGTTAAGATATAGATATGTGCTTATAGATCTATCTCAACACGGGGCCAATGGTAAAGGGGCCCAAATGAGAGATGTTCTATCAAAGAGCAAGGCTAACCAATGGAGCATAAGACCTTAGGGGTAGCTTCATTGAAGACCTCCAATAATGTGTGTAAAAGTCCTTTGACCTTAGGTAAGCTATTGAGGCGGGAACCCGGCCCAAGCTTGAGGTGCTTGTCGTGCTTGAGGTGCTTGCCGTTCTTGAGGTGCTTGTCATGCTTGAGGTGCTTGATTAAGGTGCTTGAGGTGCTTGACCTGCTACATGCTTGAGGTGCTTGACTTGCTACTTGATTAAGGTGATCGAGGTGCTTTGACATGCTTGCCTGAGATGCTTGTGGGAACACCCCTAGTTCAAGTGCATTGTCATGCTTGATGACTAAGGTGCTTGAGCACCAAAAGTCAAAAGTATCCCTATAAGAGGGGGGGCGAGCCCTTTTCCTAGGGGATAGAGAGAGAACACACACACACACACACACACACACACACACACACACACACACACACACACACACACACACACACACACACACACACACACACACACACACACACACACACACACAAGGAAGGCCCAAGCTTGAAGAGGCAGCAGGGACACATGTCAGGCCCCTACCTATGTTACCTTCATCAGATGCTTGGATCCTATTGGCTAAGCTTCAAAGGGGTCCAATGATAAATCACTGGGATTATCTAATTGTTTTTGCATTTATCAATTGTTCTCTCTCAAAGGGGAAAGGGGGACACTTGTCCCAAGACTACACCTATTGCTAGAAATGGCCCAAGCTTGTAATTGGCTAGGCTTGGCAAGAGCCAATGAGCTTCAATGATGAGCTAGAAGAGGGGGTCAACCTAGCAAGGAGGGGGGTTGCTTGGGGGGTATACTCACCCACACACACTCACAAACACTCTCATTGTGTACTATGCAAAGTGCAAGAGCTCCCTCTCCTTCTCCAAGCAAGTAGAGGTTGAGAGACTACACCAACACTCTTGGCTATGGAGTGCACATCCAACCAAGAGTCATGCTTCAATGCTTAATCTTGCCATCTCCTTCTTCTTCATTACTATGCTATTATGTATGCTAGCAACAAGAGTTATGATAAGTGAGGAACTAATTCTTTCTCCTACGAAATGTTTCTTCTTCCTCTTCCCTACCCTCATTCCCTGCTAGCTCTCTCCACCTTCGAAGGTGTTTGAGGCCTTGGGATTGAGGCTTGAGATAGTTAAAGATTTCTTCAAGTTTATGTTATGATTGTGATGCATGAAGCTTTCCATCTTCATTGCATCACCTAGGTCACAAGGAACACAACGACTGTATTGTAACAAGTCTCTCTTAATGGGAGAAGTCATAATACAAATGCCTATTGGAGGGGGGACCGGCTCCACATAAATCCGGTCCTCAACTGTTGTCATGTTCTCTAAATTCTCTCTCTTGCAAAAGTATTGTTCATGCCAAGTTAACTAATTGTTATGATTATGTTGCTACCTTCAATTATGTTCACCCGCTATGCTCACAAAGTCATTTCTCCAAAGAATGCAAGTGGAAAGTTTTCAAAGAAGTAATTTTTGTGCGAAGGAATGCTTTTCGGTGAAACACATGTCTTGCAAAAGGTCTAAGAAGAGTAGCACCAAGAAGAAATGGTTTGACATGGAATGTAGTCAAGCCCGAAAAAACTTGCTAAGATTGGATGCAATCAAAGACAAGGAAGTTTACTTGGAATGTTCACACACATACAAAGCACTTGTTGAAAAGAAGAGGAGAAGGTGGGAAGTCGAAAAACAACTTCTTTTGGCACAAAAGAAAGCACATGCATGTGGCAAGTTTTGGCAAAATCTAAAAGGCAAGCGCGTTGAGAGCTTTGGTGACTTGACTCTTGAGGATATGTATATGCATTGTAAGAACCTCTATGAGCAACCCAATGTTGATAAGATGGAGTGTTGTAGCTCCCTTCCGTTTATGTCTCCCTTCTTTACCATTGAAGATGTATGCCGCGCGCTTGAGAAACTTGCTACTCGCAAGGCAGGTGACCTTCAAGGTGTCAAGGCTGAAATGATTAAATGGACAAGCAAGAAAACACGATATTGGATATGCGATATGTTTAACCTTGCACTTCAATATGGCATGCCTTATGATTGGAGTGCAAATTGGATCAAACCTTTGCACAAAGGAGGAGATGTAAACAATGTGAACAACTATCGCACTATAATGGTTGGTTCTTTGATGGCAAAGTTATTTGGATGTATCATGGAGATGAAGATAAGTGAATGGGCTGAAAAGAATGGCAAACGTGCACTTGGCCAAGCAGGTTTTCGAAAGCATCATAGCACTCTTGATCACCTTGTCACTCTTCGAGTTCTTATGGAAGCGTCTTGATTGAAAGGAAAAAAGTTGTATTGTTGCTTTGTGGATTTCAAGAAAGCTTTTGACATGGTACCGCAAGGAAATCTTTGGAGACGTATGCAAAGTGTTCAAGTGCCGAGAGAATTTATGCATGCAGTCTTTCGCATCTACCAAAAAGTGTCAATTAAGTATGGGAGATGGAATTTCAGAATTTTTTGCAAGCACTATTGGTGTCAAACAAGGATGCCCACTTTCCCCAACCCTCTTTGGGCTACTCATTGATGAATTGGAATGCATGGTTCTTGACTTTATGCAGCAAGAAGGCATAGAAGAGGTTAAGATCGGAAATGCGGTGATCATGCTTTTGCTTTATGCCGATGATGTAGTGCTCTTGGCACATACCTTAGAAGATGCACAAAAGCTTATGAGTGTCTTGGAACGCTTTTGCCTACATAGCGGGCTGATCGTGAATGGATCCAAAACCAAGGTTATGCTTGTAAAGACCCTCAATGATGAAAATCCATGCATTGTATACAACAATGAGAAACTTGAAGTGGTAGATCACTTCAAGTACCTTGGCCTTGAGGTTCCATCCAATCATAAATGGAAGGATTGTGCAATGCGTCGCTTGGAAGCCGCAAAGAGGGCCTATTATGCATTTGAGAACATGTGCAATGCAGGAGAGATCAAGTGTTGGGCTCTCAAAAAGTACCTCTTTGACACATTGGTGACACCGGTGCTTCTTTATGGAGTGGAGGTGTGGGGTGGAAGCATCGGGAAGTCTACTTGGAAAGAGTTTGAGAATGTCCAAAAGCGTTTTCTCACCAACTTTCTCCAAGTCAAGACACAAACACCCTACATGCTCTTACTTCTTGAGTCCGGATTGCTTCCCATTGAGGTCTTGGGCATGCAAAGGGTTGTGGAGTACATGCGTAAGACACAACGTAGCCCTTTGCATCGACTTCCTAGAATCGCATATGAAGCAAGTCAAATGGTTCAAAAGACATGCAAGAGCAAAATACTAAGTTTGGGGTGGATGCTTGATATCAAGAAATGGTTTGGAAGATGGGATGCATGTCACTTGGTCAAGGATGCGTCGATCGACTCCCAAGTTAATGAGGCCTTCTTACAATGCCAATGTATCATGGCTTGGGAGAAATCCGGAGGTTCTCGCTTCAGCCATTACACCACACACGTTGCCCCAAACTACAAATCTCTCTTCTTCTCGGAACGAGGTAACCGAACCCATTCCTACATCCTTGAGCCCATCCTGTTGAGTGCGATCCGCACCATTGCTTCCATTCGTCTTAGCTCCCATTCTCTACGCTGCGAGACAGGACGTTGGGGCACTGGTGAGGAGTGTCATCGACTTTGCACCTTATGCCCTCGTCAAGTGTGAGAGAGTGAGTACCACACACTACTTGAGTGCTCAGCTTTTGACCACATTAGGTCCTCTTTTCCCCATATATTCAGCCATGATCTCTCCCTACATACCTTCCTCTCCCAACCACGATGTGGACTCTCTATTGCGACGCTCATTTCAGCCATTTTTGAGCATCGAGAGTCACTTATGAACTCCACTCACACCACGTGACATGTTCATTTGGTCCCATAGGTCATATTTGACCTCCCAGGACGATAATAGAACTATCTATCTATCTATCTATCTATCTCTTTCTCTCTCTCTCTCTCTCTCTCTCTCTCTCTCTCTCTCTCTCTCTCTCTCTCTCTCGTCCCCCCCCCCCCCCCCCCCCCAACACACACACACACACACACACACACACACACACACACACACACACACACACACACACACACACACACACACACACACTCACTCACTCACGCTCTCCCTCCCTGTCTTCCCATTTCGTTCACTCTCTCTCTCTCTCTCTCTCTCTCTCTCTCTCTCTCTCTGTCCCCTATCCTGTGATGGTTCAACATGTTAAAATATCTCTCTCTTTCTTTCTCTCTGGTTCCCATACACACACACACACACACACACACTTACACCCACAGACACTCCCACACAGCCAATAGAATCTCCCTCTCTCTTTTAACATGCACATACACACTTACAAGCACATACACACAGTTACATACACCAACACATTTACATACACACTCACGAGCATGCTCATATACACACACATACGTACACTATACGCACTCACACGAACACATCCAAACAAATTGTATCTAAGAAGCTGACGATTTCAGGCATAACATTGCTACCCTGAAAGATGGATAGCTTCAATTTGATTGCTCCTATGGGAACATCTTGTATTTCCTTGGCTAGAGCATCTGCTTCTTGATTTTCTATCCTAGGGACATGAAATAATTGTATTGCTTCAAACTTTCTTAATAGATTCTTTAAAGTTGACCAAGCAAAACCTGATTTTTACAAACCCAAGTGCCATTTATCTGCTTAATCAAGAGCATGGAATCGCCAAACATATATAGGCGTTGAACCCCTTGCAAAACACATTGTTCTAAACCAAAAATTAGGGCCGTGTACACTGCTTCGTTGTTAGAGTGGGAGTGTAGCAGCTACCCACAATAAAGAATAACTTTTCCTTTTGCTCATTGAAAATGATGATGCCAGTTGTAGCTTGGTCCACTATCCTTTTGTAAGCTCCAGCAAATGAAAGAGAGTGAGCTCCTTCTAGCTTAGGAATTTTCACCATTGGTGTCACTCCTTTACCTTCTGTGTGGACCTTTAGCTTCTTCTCATAGTGACGATGAGTAAGAATACCTGCTACACTAGCCCTGGTGGAGTTCTCCACTTGCATAATGTAATCAAACACTTGTAATCTAATGAGCCACTTAGAGATTCTAGATGAGACATCCATGTGTTGCATCACATACGAAAAGACCTCTTCCATTGTCAAAATTACAAAGGGTTTAGGCAATACACAAGAGTGGAACTTTGTAGTGGCAAACATCAATGCAAGCACCCCGTGCTCTACGATGGTAAATCCTTTTTCTAATGGGGTCATGATGGAACTAGAGAAGTAGACAGGATGCATGAAAGAGGTTTGGGGGTCCTTTTGCATTAGTATGGCTCCAAGTGTGTCACTCCCTACACTGGGGTTAACATAAAATGACTCGTACCATCTAGGGGGTGCAATAGTGGGAAGTGTAGCCAAGATCTGCTTCACTTAAATTGTTGCTCATTTATTTCCCCCCATAGGAAGACATCTCTATGGGTGACTTGTTGTAGAGGGAGATCTACCTGAGAGAGCAAGTGATTGAACCTGCTCAAGTACCTTACCTTCTGAAGGAAAGAGACCAATTGATTAGCTATTGTGGGTGATGACAAAGATACTAAAGCTTGAACCTTGCTAGGGTCAGCCTCAATTCCTTTTGTTGAAATTACATGGCCAAGAAGAGTGACCTTGCTTTCACCAATGTGACACTTATCTAAGTTAAGTTGGACACCCAAGGTTTGCAACCTAGTGAGGCCATCATAAACCTTGCTCAAATGGAGGGAGTGAGAACTGTAGATGCAGAACTCATCTATGAAAACCTGTATTGACTTACCAAACTATGGCTGGAAGACAAAAGTTACATAGCGTTGGAATGTGGTCGGAGCATTGGTGAGGCCAAAAGGCATCATCATGTAAGAAAAAAATCCCCATGGTGTTATGAAAGTTATCTTTTTCTGGTCTTCTTCTGCAATGCTAATTTGAAAGTAGCCTGAGTAGCCATCAAATACTGTGTAGTGCTCATGACCTGATACCTCATTAAGAATCTCATCTTGGAGTGGGAGGGAAAAATGATCCCTCTTTGTTGCTGCATTGAGAGGTTTGTAGTCTACACAAACCTTCCACTTACCATTCTTCTTTGGCGTGACCACCACTAGAGAGACCCACTCTGAGTCCTTGACGAGGTAAATGAAACCTGCTTGTAGCAAATTCCTTACCCCTCTGAGTAATTCTTCTTGTTGAACTACCCCAAGCCTTCGGAGCTTTTGCACTATAGGCTTACTTCCTTCCTTGAGTCTTATGCGGTGTTGCACCACTGTGATCCCTGTGATCTTTTCATAACCATCAATGAACAGTGTGGTGAAGTCACCTAGCACAGAGATGTATTCTTTTCTCTCTTCACTAGCTAACTTACTGGAGAGCATCTGATGGTAAATTACTTGTATCCACCAAGGGTTGCGTACCTAATGGTCCCTCTTGGTTCTCCAGTGGTGTTTCAGGTTGTGTCAATATCTTTGGATCTCTGAAGATGACTCTCATCACTTTGATGCTACTGTTGCTCTCTTCAGTTGTTGTCGTCTCTTCTCCCGAGCTGGTTGAAGAGTCACTGGTGAATTCATCTTCCGATGCCTCCAAGATCATGTTGTATTGCTTCCCAGTCTTCATGTTGTAGAATATGTGTTTTCCTTTAGCATCCTTCATCTGGATCATTCTAGTACTCTAGTCTTGCGTAGCCTCCATAGCCATGAGCCATGGTCTTCCAAGAATGATAGAGTAGACCTCTCCTTTGTGTGGCATGACAAATATATCTACCTCCACTTTTGTGTTGGATTCCTTCACCTTGACTGCATTCACAATGCCTACGCAGTTCACTTTGACGTTATTTGTCATTTTAGCTCTGTAGGGTGCTAGCCTACTTACTTGTAGGCCTAGATGGTGCATCATTTTTTCACTCATGACACATATTTGTGCGCCACCATCTATGTAGATGTTTGAGATATGTTGCCCCTTGATGTGGACATCCATGATAGGTAGGATGTTGTCAAGATTCCTCCCAGAGATAGCCCCAGCTATCCTTGGTCTTGACTTTCTTGTACTTACCATCTTTGTCCATTGTCTCCTCATCCTTAGTGCAAGATGGAGTAAGTGGAGCCATGTTATCTTTGGACCCTACATCAATACATCTTGAACTAGGTCATATGGTTTAGCATACTCACCCAAAAAAAAATCTACAATGTTGATCTTCTACCGAGGCATAGACGTATGCTTGCTAGACTCTCCTTTTCCTTTCATCTTCTCCTCCATTTGAGAGGCCTTTTTGTGCCTAGCACGCTTCACTCCCATAGCATCCACTTCTTCTAGTTTTCCTTTCCCTTTGTCCTTCTCTTTGACACACTCTTCTACCTTTGCCTTCCCTTTAGCTTCAAGGTTGATGACACTTACTACGTGGTTTCCAACAGGTGGTGGAGGTAGCAGTGGAATGAGAGGTTGCGGTGGTGGTGGTTGTACAAGCGGTCGAAGGATTTGGATCGGTGGAATCGGCTTTGGTTGCCTGGGTGGTAGTTGTCTCTCCCTTCGTGGAGAGATCTAATTCTGCCTTCCTTCTCTATTGAAGTTCTGCCTTCTTGGATGATGACAATAGTACATGCCATGGCCATCCTCTCCACAGATGTAACAATGATAGTCTTGATTTCGTCTTCCCTGCCCCCTTCCTTGCTTTGTATTTTTGGCAAGTGCATGCACTTGATGCACTAGATGTATTGAAATATTCTCCAACTAGCTAGTGATTTGGTTGAGCAGGTCTTGCTGATCTTTAGCCAGTTCTTGTGATTGATTCCTTTGGATGGCTGCTACTATAGGTGCGGCTAGGTGTCTCTTCCTTGGTAGTTCTGGCTTGTAGATGCAACTTCTTATCTTTAAGGCGGGCTACTTCAACTGCTACCTCATATGTAGTAGGAAACCTTCCCTTCACCTTATCTTTAAGAATTGGCCATAAGCTAGCCACAAACCGGTCTTTCTTTAGGAAATCGGGTGCCCCTTCACCCTCCCTCAGCAATGCAACCCATTGTCCCCATAGATCCACAAACTTCGATTTGTATGCTACATACTCAGCCATACTTCCTTGCGTCACCTCCGTCACGAATTGCCATAGTTTCTTGGATGTGGTGCCTTCTTCAAAATGCCTTAGGAATGTTGCTCTTAGCAGATCCTACCTCTCCTTGGTGGATGGCACCAAGGAGTTGTATTGTGATCTTGCTTCCACTTGCATTAATAGTGGAAAAATATGCAGACACCAAGCATCTTCATCCCTTCCAGAGATAACACATGCTATTTCAAGGCTATCTATGAAATGTGAAGCATCTTCCCCCACCTTACCCGTGAAGGTTGGGAAGGAAATGTTTTGCATTGCCAAAAACAAGATATTTCTTCAAACCTTTTATTATAAAAAACATAGATGACTTAGCGGCTTATAGAGGCTTTCTTACAAGGCTGGGTAGATAGATTAAAACAGGATGAAAATGAAAACATTGAAGGAGTGATGGTAATCCAACACGAGAAGGATAATGGGGTTTGGGGAGCTAAGGATCGCTCCTAGCACTGCAGCACCCAACAGATACACAATCTTCTATTGATAGAGGATTTTCCTATCTACATATAGATTTACGTGCATGTGTTGCAAAAATCTAAACGAAAAAGCGGTTGGTCCATTATCCATGATGCACAGAGTGTAGAGTAATCACTTAAACCCGTACCATGCCGGTGTTGACAAGTCAACACATCCACATGAGGTCATCGCCCTTCATAGGCTTCACCTTCCCTTCATCGCTCAGCATGTATGGAGTGATGGTGACACATTTGACCACTCCTAGACTTTTAGCTAGCAACAGTTGCAATTAATTATCATAATTGGATTGTTGCATAAATTCAACACCATTTAACTATAGCTCTTCTCTGATCCACTGGGTTTTACCCATGGTAGACAGTTTCTTCAAGATGAGTTCAACGGGGAGAGGAGGAAGGCCCTCTACCCACCCTCCAAAATAACAAGGATAGTAGCCTAGGGCATTGGAACCTCCTTACCACCTCTTCTTTAAATTTTGGTATAACTCCAATTTTTTTTTAAAAAATCAACCGCCTTATTTTGAATTGGTGTTGAGGAACCCATTTGGGTTTCTAGTTGTGGCCGAAACCCTAAACCCCATTGACGGTGTCAGGAGTTTTTTGGAGCAAGGGATTGCGCATATGTACATACACATGCGTGGTGCATCAAATAAAGAATTGCCCATTTTCCAGAGCCAAGTGGTTACGTGGGGCCCACATGTGTACAGGTAGGACAGGGTGTACACAGTGCAGCGATTTACACTATTATCAGTACTAGTGTGTTTTTCCTACAATAAGGAGGAGTTGGTAGCGCGTAAAACTTCTCGAGGCAGCTATCCGCGGGCCGACGACATGAGGTAAGAAGGTGCGTCAGATGGCATCGAGTGGCGTCAGGAAGCCGAACGGGGTCAATACTTGCACGCTGAGAAGTATGGACACGGCGTGGGTGTTTTCTTGTGATACTTATGCAGAAAGGTCATCATGAGGACCACTTTTTGGGGCCACTTCACGTGGTGGCGGGATGCATAATTGAAAAAAGCTGAGTGCCAGGTGTGCGGATGATGCAAAAAGGTGACAACTATGCACTGCGAGGTCAGTTTTTTGCCTAATCGGGGTCCGTTTGAGGTCATCTAAAAGGCCAAGGGTGCCCAAGTAATAAAACTAAGTGTGGGAACTGGAAAAATAGAGAGAAGACCAGAAAAAACGTGGAGAAGAGAGGAGGAACAGCCGCAACTTTGTTTTTGCTCATTTTGGAGCCTATTTTGGCCGTAAACTGCTCATCCGAGGTCGGATTTGAGCACTTTGACATTGTAGACTGGGGCTTTGGGCCGTTCCGGACGCAATGGCGCTGTCCATTTTGCCAAATTCCTCACCATTTTTGTGCTGTTTTGACTGTGTAAGTTTCTCCTATGAGCGAAGCTTCTTCTCCAATTTGTGATTGTATCTGGTATATTTTACCCATTTTGTGTGAGCTATTTGCCCCATTGGTGTTGGCCCAAGCTTAATTGTATCTAAACATCAGAAATTATCCTCTTTTGAGCTGAGTTTTTTGGGTGTGTGTGTGTGTGGAGTGGGCAAGTGGATAGTCTCTCTCCTCTCACTCCAGAGGTGTGTTCCCTGTCTCGGCCAGGTGTGTTGTGTAAGCCGAGTGGTGCCCCATAGTGTGTGTGTGTGTGTATCATTCCAAGAGTGTGTGTCGGGTCATTATAGAGGCGTTCTGTGTATTTCCATCCCGCTCACAATGGTACTCATTGATATAGTGCGGTGGGCAATGGCAATGAGAGCAGCTTGTAGCCCTCCCTTTGGTGGCTCTTGCTTTGCGGCTAGAATGAGAGCTGCAAGATGGAGGACTTACTTCCTGGATCTTGACGACGGTGTATTCTGGCAGCAGCACTTTGATAAAGTCCGTCAGTGCTTCTTCAATTTATTCCTCTTCCGTTCTCCAATTGGAGAATTCCCACAGCTACTCGTCCATGGTCGACAACGTGCATCGTTTTTATCATTGTAAACTCAAGGTTTTTGAGAAGCCCTCCTCCGTGGGGGCATCAAATAAAAAGCACAAGCGCAAAACGAACCCCAATGGTGGCTACGCTAGGACCGTGCACATCGAACTCATCACGGGGAGTAAAAAGGAGGCACCACCTAGATTTGAGCAGCTAATACGCGGACAACAATAATTCAAATAAAACTAATACAACACACTGTACACACACACACACACACACACACACACACACACACACACACACACACACACACACAGACGTAGACGTAGATGATGAAAACCCCTCGAGATGTGAGGGCAAACTTGATTCAAGTGGTATTTACAAAAAACTTAGTTTCAGCGAGATGGAGACCGTGGTGAGAGAGAGAGAGAGAGAGAGAGAGAGAGAGAGAGAGAGAGAGAGAGAGAGAGAGAGAGAGAGAGAGAGAGAGAGAGAGAGAGTGAGAGAGAGAGATCCAATAGTGCATTCTATACGAAAAATTCTATATGCATAGAGATCCTACTCTTGTGTGTGGCGACCCTTGGAGTCAGTGTGTGTGCATGGCTTCCTTCTCAAGTGCTGATTCCCAAGTGCTACCCCTGATAGTGACCTATCAGTGTTCTTTTATAGGTGTAGGTTGCATTAGTTTAAGATAATTTAACTAGGCCTAGTTAGGAGAGACAAAGCAAGGAGATGGGTCCCAGATGGTTGACCCTTGCTTTGCTTTAGGAGAACTTTAAAATGATATCTCCTAGGTGGGCCTTTGTGACCATCACCTAGAGAGAGGTGGCAATATACAAATGGTTTTCCTTTACAAGGTTTTGGCTTGAAAACGGAAAAATAGATTATTGTACGGATGTTTACTGTGGAGATGCATCGTGGACAAGATTCCAATGAATGGCAGGCTTTGCTGGTGCGTTGGTATAGCACGTTTGTCACTTTCGGGGCCAAACTGTGGTCACCATTGCGTGATTTGGTCATCCTTTTTGTTGTTTTAGGCGTCGATTGTCAAGATCCTTCCGGTTTTCTTCTCCTTGTGCGTGCGTATGGCGTACGTGTGTGTCCTAAAGGGTATACCAAGGGCCAAAAACAATGGCTTGTCCGAAAGGCAACAAGATACCGGCTTATAAACAACACCTTCTACTGCATGGGCAAAAACCAGATTCTCAGGTGGGTGCCAATCTCCAGTGAAATCATGGAGGTGATCTCAAGTTGCCATGATGGTGTTTGCGGCAGCCACTTTGCTCTAGATATTACTAGTAGGAAGATTCTAGATGCATGATTCTCTTGGCCTAGTCTGAATAGGGATGTGCATCATTGGTGTAAAACATGTAAGGCCTGTCAAGTATTGAGTGATCAAACACTAACCTATGAGCCATAGACTCCTATCATCTCATATGGTCCATTTGAGAAGTGGGGAATAGATTCAATTGGTCCTCTCCCAAGGGCATAGTCAGGTAAACTGTACATTCTAGTTGGTGTAGACTACATGACCCAATGGGAGTAAGTAGCAGCCACCACACGCATTACAGCCCAAGAAGTGGCGAAGTTCATATTTGAGCACATTTGTTCCTGCTTTGGCACACCTCTGGAGATAGTATTAGATAGAGGGCTAGGTTTCAGAGGGGACTTGGTGGGAGAACTGATGAAAAATCTAGGCATCACACGTTGACACTTCAATCCATACTATCCACAATGCAATGGTCTAGTAGAAAATACATGATCTTTAAGATTATCACAAAGCAAGTGAATAACCACACAAGTGATTCGGATAAACATCTCATGGCCACTCTTTGGGCCTACCGCACGGCATTCCAAACATCACTAAGTTTCACCCCTTTGCATCTGGTATATGAAATAGCTAGCTTGCGAGTCATGACTAGTCAGTTACAACGCCCAATTGCCCATCTCCGCAACTACATCTTGGATCTAGAAAGGCTTCAACTAGATAGGTAAGATGCAATCAACTACTATGCAACATAAACAGAACGACGACAACTCACATTCAACCAAGGGCTTAAGGAAAAGGGTCTAAAGAAAGGCATGTTAGTATTGAGATACGACAACAAATTCGACACTAGGAAAGATAAGAAGCTTAGCCCAGATGGGAAGGGCCATTCATCATAAAAAAGCAATACACCAATGGCAGCTAGAAATTGATGGAAGCAAATGGTCGAATTCACAAGAGCAAGTCAATGGATGGAGAATAAAAAGGTACATCTTAAGGTTTGATCCAGAGCTCATGCTAGATATTCCAGAGGAGGGAGAACCCTCCAACTCCGCTGCTAGAGAATTAGAAGTAGAGCTAGAGACATGAATGCCTCTAGCCACAAGGGAAGGGCTAATGACGGCCGACTTTTGAAGCCGTGGCCGTGGGAACAAACCCCATTTAAGAAGCATGAAATAATTTTAAAAAAACATGTTTTGTGGGTTCTTGTATGCCGCCACCTCCCTCCTTGACCAGGGCTCACAGGGGGGACCGCCAAGCATGGCACCACCCTCTCCCTCTCCCCCATTAGCTCTCTCTCTCTCTCTCTCTCTCTCTCTCTCTCTCTCTCTCTCTCTCTCTCTCTCTCTCTCTCTCCTCATCAGCACAAGGGGCTGCCATGTCTATCTCTCTCTCTCTCCCTCATCCATTATCAAGTCTCTCTCTCTCTCTCTCTCTCTCTCTCTCTCTCTCTCTCTCTCTCTCTCTCTCTCTCTCTCTCTCTCTCTCTCTCTCTCTCTCTCTCTCTCTCTCTCTCGATCCATTACCAAGTCTCTCTCTCTCTCTCTCTCTCTCTCTCTCTCTCTCTCTCTCTCTCTCTCTCTCTCTCTCTCTCTCTCTCTCTCTCTCTCTCTCTCTCTCTCTCTCTCTCTCTCTCTCTCTCTCTCTCTCTCTCTCTCTCTCTCATCCACAAGTCTCTCTCTCTCTCTCTCTCTCTCTCTCTCTCTCTCTCTCTCTCTCTCTCTCTCTCTCTCTCTCTCTCTCTCTCTCTCACTCTCTCTCTCTCCTCTCTCCTCTCTCTCTCCTCTTCACTCATGCTTACTCTCTCTCTCCCTCTTCCCTGTGTCAGCAACCCATGCAGGGTGCAAGCAAAAGCCTCTCTCTCATTTGTCAACCCGAGGGGGCCGCATGAAGCAAAGTTCTCCCTCTCTCTCTCTATCCCTTGTTCCCCACCCATGCCCACCTCTCTCTCTCTCTCTCTCTCTCTCTCTCTCTCTCTCTCTCTCTCTCTCTCTCTCTCTCTCTCTCTCTCTCTCTCTCTCGCTCTCTCTCTCTCTCTCTCTCTCTCTCTCTCTCTCTCTCTCTCTCTCTCTCTCTCTCTCTCTCTCTCTCTCTCTCTCTCTCGTTTCGCCACCCACAGGCACACACACGCACACACCGTATCCCTATCTCTCCTCCATTATCCACTGCCTCACCCTCTCTCTCTCTCTCTCTCTCTCTCTCTCTCTCTCTCTCTCTCTCTCTCTCTCTCTCTCTCTCTCTCTCTCTCTCTCTCTCTCTCTCTCGCGCGCGCGCGCGTTCAACACCCTCTCTCCCTCTCTCGTTCTCTGTGTAGCTTAATAATCTCTCTCTCTCTCTCTCTCTCTCTCTCTCTCTCTCTCTCTCTCTCTCTCTCTCGTTCCCCACCCACACACACACACACACACACACACACACAAACCCTTCCCCCCCCCCCCCCAATCACACTCTCACCCTCTCCCTCCCTCTCTCCCCCTCTTGCTCACTCACGTTCTCTGTGTGTGTGTGTGTGTCCTTTTGTGTGATAGTTCAGCATGTAAATCTCTCTCTCTCTCTCTCTCTCTCTCTCTCTCTCTCTCTCTCTCTCTCTCTCTCGTTCCCACACACACACACTTACACCCACACACACACACTACCACATAGCCAACAAACCCCCCCCCTCTCTTTTACCATGCACATACACACTCACACACTTACAAGCACATACACACAACTACACACACAAACACAGTCACATACACACTCATGAGCACGTGCACATACACACATAGGTACACTATACACACTGGCATGAACACACCCAAAAAAACACAAGCACCATACGCACGCACAAGAAGAAGAAAACCGGAAGGAGCTTGACAATCGACGCCTAAAACAACTTAAAGGATGACCAAATCACGCGCTGGTGACCACAGTTCAAAGAAATACGCCGTGGCCCCGAAAGTGACAAACGTGCTATACTGATGCACCAACAAATCCTGCCATTCACCGGCATCTCATTCACAATAGCTCTCCATAGTAAACATGTGTAGGATAATCTATTATTCTGTTTTCAAGCCAAAACCTTGTAAAAAAAAGCATTTGTATATTGCCACCTCTCTCTAGGTGATGCTCACAAAGGCCCACCTAGGAGATATCATTTTAAAGTTCTCCTAAAGCAAAGTAAGGGTCAAGCATCTCGGACACAGCTCCTTGCTTTGTCTCTCCTGATTAGGGTCCTAACCTTATCAGATTATCCTAAACTAATGTAGCCTGCACCTATAAAAGAACACTAAGAGGTTACTATCAGGGGCAACACTTGGGAGTTAGCACTTGAGAAGGAAGCCATGCACACACATTGACTCCAAGGGTCACCACACACAAGAGTAGGATCTCCGTAAATATATAACTTTTCCTAGAGAGCGCACTTTACTCTCTCTCTCTCTCTCTCTCTCTCTCTCTCTCTCTCTCTCTCTCTCTCTCTCTCTCTCTCTCTCTCTCACGGTCTCCATCTTGCTGAAACTAAGTTTTTTGTAAATACCACTTGAATCAAGTTTTCCCTCACATCCCAAGGGGTTTTCATCGTCTCCGTCTAGGTCTCTGTCTCTCTCTCTCTCTCTCTCTATGGTGTGCTATATTAGTGTTATTTTAATTATTGTTGTCTGCATCCTAGCCACGCAAAGCTAGGACGTGCCCCCTATTTACTCCTCGTGACAAGTTCATCATGCACGGTCCCGGCGTAGAGGCCGTCGGGTCCTGCTTTTGCACTTGGGATTGTCAATGCCTTCTTTGGGAAACTTAAGCAAGCAATCTTTAAATTGTTGGGCCTGCCATCGAAACACAAATATGCTTGACGAAGCTTTTCAGATGATCTGAAAAAAGATGGATGAAAGTTTCAATTTTCATCTTTCCATGACCAAGTCCTTTCTCTTCTTATCTTTTTCTTTGACATTAATCTGTCCAATACCCACATCCCAGAATACCTTAATAGTCACCTCCCTGATATCTGTTGCAAGCTCGTTCGGGCAGAATGACAAATTTCTGACACCACATCTAGGCCACTCTCCAAGCAAGCATCTCTTTGCATGATATTCATGATGCGTAGGGTGAGGGCATGATATGGAATCTAACAAGTTACTTATGTACTGAAAACCTGCATAGTTTGCAGAACACTGACCTACGTCACTATGTGTACCACAAATGGAGCATGTACATGGATGTTCTTTTGCGTGATTTCCAAACTTACTTTGGTGCACTTGATTGAAAGAATCCTTGAAGTATACCATCTGGATATGGTAAACATAGTAGAAGGTGTAGCGCTCTTTCAATTTTTGGACAAAGAATGGTTTGAATGTCTCAAAGGTCCTAAGTGACACATTCACCCGTGGATATGTGCTCTTGAATCTTTTCCAAAGCTCCACCTATAAACAAAAAATGATCCACATTAGAGCTCAAAATATTACAAAAAAGGACTAAAGAATGAAAGCAATTTACAATACCAAATTTGGTACTCTAAACCTCCAATTCATTCTAAACCAAATTTTGCATTGTGCTGCCAAAAACCAGACTAAAATACCAAATTGGGTGCAAAAAAGCATCAAATTTAGTTCTATGTAACCTATGTAAGTCCCTAGAAGGAGAAACTCTACTTTTAGAACGATACTACCTACAGTGACTTGTGCCCAAAAGAATTAAATTTCATATAATCTTTCGTTTTATGCTATTTAAAAGCTACAATTTTTGTACTACGGATCCCCTAAGGTACTATGTGAACACACTAGAAACATCGTTTATAGTAAAAAACTTCATAAAAGCTCCAAATTTGGTACTATGGATCCCCTAAGGTTCTATACGGGCACCCTGCATAGTACCCAATTTGGTACTTTTTTGTAAACTGCATATTACCAAACTGGATCCCTAATACCAAACAGGATTTTGTTGGGGTAGAGAAAAGCGCCAATGTTGGTACTATGTATCCACTTTGGTACTTTGTACGATGCTTTAAAAGAACCATATCTATTTCCAAACCAAGTTTGATATTATACTACCAAGTGCGAGTGATACCCAAAAGTACCAAATTGAGACTGTGGATCTCTAAGGTTTTATGTAGGCAAACTCAAAGCACTCTACAAAGTACCAATTGGGTACATTTCCTTACACTTCATAGTACCAAACAAATACTTTTCTACATATTTCATAGTGCCAAACTAGATCAGTAGAACCAAATGAGGTACTTTCCATTTTTAAAAAATCTTCAAAATAATTTGGTATTATGTATCCTATTCGGAACTTTGGAGGTAACACTGAAAGCACCCAAAATCCAATTAGGTGCTACACTTTTAACACCAGTTCTGTAAATGGACACTCAAATGTCCTGAGACACTAAAGTGTCCTGTTTTTCTAGCAACTTTTCATGATTATTTGGTGAATCTAGGAAAAAAATTCATAGGTCACGTTTATATCTTAGGTCAGCTATGAGGTGAAGAACATAGCCAAATTTTACTTTTGCCAAAATTAATACCAAATTAAGATTATAATGATAAGTTTTAAGATGAAAAATCATAAAACTTTAGTGCAGTTTTAACAAAATTTTCATAAATTGAATATAACTTCTCATCAAAATAAGATTTTGCATAGATTTCAAGGTATATGGACAGGAAAAGACTTATTTTAGCAAGAAATTGAGCTTCATAACCTAGTTATGGGACTGAATTTTTGTTATAATCAAAAGACCAAAATCTTGAAAATGCTGACAAAGAGGAAAATTTTGGTCTTTCAAGGCCTCTTTCATTAATATGATGAGGTTATAAGACAAAACCTAAGGTGTATAATGTATCTATAAGTCAATACCCATCAACTAAGCATTTTTACAGGGTTCAAACTCATAGGCATCTTGTAATTTAAGCTCATTTTATAACATTTGTAGTGCGCAATTTCTTGCAAAAACAACATGGCTATGAAAAACTAATGAAAGTGTGTATATAAATCTCCCAATTGTGTCTATATGAGGTATTTGTATACAAATAAGTGAGATGAACGAAAAAATCCGAAAGTGGACTTTATTTTAAGGCTTATCTTTGATAAGTAAAAAATCATAATTACAACATGCACAGTTTTTTGGATATGCCATAAATCACCAAATGTGGCTTGTATAACCATTAAAAATTATCACCTTATGTAATGGAGTCATAGATCTAGTATATATGTATCATAAGACATTGTAAATTTAGATGAACTAAATGTTTTTTGTGCTTGCTAATTGAATTTGTGAACGTTGCATATTTGACCCACAGGACTTTCTATATTTAATTCTAGTCACAAAGAATTTTTTTCTCATATAACAATTGCAAAAATATCAAACACATGTATAAGTAGTTACCATGGATTATTGCATGCACCTGCTCATTTTTTTCTTAGGCTAGAGTACGAGTTTTATTGAAACATTAAATGCTATTTTGCGTAGGTTCTTTTCATGAGTGTAGTTACTATTGAGGTTATGATCAAAAGTGAGGGATTATAATTTCTATGAGTACTTTTAATAACATTTCATAAGTTTGCAAAACCATTTCTTGAGATATATTTTAGATTTCATGTACCATTTTATTTAAATTCGCAAAAAAAGGACACTAAAGTGTCCTTTTTGGTACCAAACTAGTGTTAAGTGCAAGAAGTTTCCAAAAGTATCAAATTGTTATTGTGGATCCCCCTAGGTAGTATGCAGACACACCTAAAGTAACCTACATAGTGCCAAATTGGGTACTTTTTTGTATATTACATAATTACAAATTGGATCTAGAGTACCAAATTAGGACCTTTTCTAGATACAAAAAAGAGCTAGATTTGGTACAATCTCTCTAGTTTGGTACTTTGCAGGATACATTGAAGACACCAAGTTTGTTTCCAAAACCCAATTTGGTATTACACTACCAAGTGGATGCACATTCTCAATTTGGTAATTTTGATTTCCACCCACATACTTTCAGTCATTTCAACCAAAAAATTGTATTGTGAATCCTCTTTGGAACCATGCAAAATCCAATGAAATACCAAATTGTTACTATGGAGCTAGGAAATGGTACCTACAATGATTGTTTCCCAAAAAGTACCAAACTGGTATTTGGCCTAGAGTGATTATTGTCAAGAAAACTACCAATTTGCTAGTGTACAACAAAAATTGAATGCCACCTAAAGGCTACAAATTTTGTGAGCACTATTCCAACAAAAAACAAGGGCAACAAGGATTGCAATGTAGGAAAAAAATATTGACTGAGAGTCATCTAGAAGATGCATGGATGTTTGATGACACATTTTCCCTTGATCCTATGCTTGTAAATATCCTTTTTGTTAGGTGAAACTGTGGTCTTGGATTTCTAGAAAGTGGTCAAATCTCTAGTTTCACTTGTGATACTTGTATGCATAGGCAATTGTCTGTGACAAGCAATAAGTGGCAACACTTCATTCTCATCTTTCATTTCCAATCGACTCCTTGCTGCCACTATATTCTGTCGATGTGAACACCCAAGAAAGCATGAATTTTGGACTAGATCACTATGTTGGCCTCTGATCAACGTATCATCGTCAAAGAGGCTCTCTTCACAAAAAGTTCACTTGAAGAGTGGGATACTTTCAGTTGAGTCAATGTGTTGTGAACATTGGAAAGAAGATTTGATTGCACATATGAACTCCTCAATTTGGAAAATGGATGATGATGCATGAGTTGGTCTAGAAATTCCTGTTGTTGTAATGTTGTTAGTCATGGGTCTCCTGGCACCAACATCTAGCCATGGTTTTGCATATATTGTTCCTTGACCTTGTTGTTGAAAGTTCAGCTATCTTATGATGGTTATGCTCCTTGCATCATTGTTCACGCTTCTTTTGTGCCCAATGGCCCCGTAGAAATTCTTGGTTGCTGACACGTTCATCAATGCTCATGGTTCCAATCACAATACCCTCTATAAATGCAAGTATCCCTCACTCAAATTTGTTGAAGGGATCACACTCAACATCCAATGTCGTCTCTATAGATATGGTACTTGCCTGATCTTCCATAGAGAGAGAGAGAGAGAGAGAGAGAGAGAGAGAGAGAGAGAGAGAGAGAGAGAGAGAGAGAGAATTTGAATCCCTTCCACACCTTGTACCCACATCGATCTATTATGGGACGTTAAAAAAAAAGACTATAGTAAAAAAACTCCTAGAATTTTACATTTGATTTTTCTCTTTTGTTTCCATTTTCCCTATTTTACTTTAGTCTTGCTCTACTTGGGAACCCACCAAGCCTAGGTGGTGTCAAGGATAACCCATTTTGTACCACAATACCTTGCTTTCAGCCAAAAACAAGAATAAAACTATAACTTGTGGATGGATATGTGGAGAGGCTGATAGGTATGTTAGAGTAGATTGTAGTGTCCTCATGCGTGATAGAGTACAACCATACCTTTGCAATAGTGGATTTTGGCAAGAGCAATAGCTTTGATGTCATTTTAGAGAAGCCATTTATGTGTTAACTTAAGATGGTGCAAGATTGGGGCTAGAAATATATAAACTTGTGGTGCAAAGACGTTACTATGAGGATGATCGTGAAAGACCACAACTACAAAGATTTTTATCGAACTCTTGTTGAGGAATTTGACTCAAAAATGGTAAATGAGATGGAAATACGTGCATGGTTACATACCAAAGCACATCTTTGGATGTGTGAAGCTTCCGAATGTGAGAGATTGGCTAGAGAATATTTGAAAGCAGTAGATAACAAAGAGTATATCCTAGAGCCATTTTTTGAGGAATTGTTGGAACCTTTTGGATGAACTCAGATTTTGGCTACTCTAGATGTATGTGTGAATGAATTAACCCCAACAAGATTCTCTAATGAAGAGGGATATGACATAGCACCCTTCCAAATGGTGAGTGTTATTTTGGAATCAAAATCAGCAACCGATGACTTGAATACTCAAGGAACCATGGAGTGAAAATGCGTGGTTGATGACGTATCCATCAGAGATATGAGCGAAAAATTGAGCAAGATCTTTAAGATTCATGAGACAATTTTTTTCTAGAGATAGATGTAGAGGATGAGCTATCAGCTCAAACACAGACAAATTCAACACACACTCTCACTACAGAAAACAAACAATACAAGATCATAAGATTGTAGTTCACAAATCGATGTGAAAACTTAAAGAACCAGGGATATCTTATGATGGCCCTAATAAATCCACAAGTACATAGACTTAGAAGAACCAGGAGAGGAGCCAAAGCCTACAAACATTGCCACTAATCTCATAGAGGAGAAAGATAAAATTTTGATAGCTACACTCAAAGGGTTTAGAGATGTGTTTGCATGGCTATAGAAAGACCTTAAGGGAGTAGATCCAAACATTTGTCAACACACCATACCCCTTAAGAGTGATGCAAATCCTCATAGACAATGTCCCTATACATAAAATAAAGCATTTGCTAAAAAGATAAAAAAGGAGATATACAAACTTAAAGAAGCAGAGTTTATCTACAAGATTGAGCACATGATTGGATTTCACCGATTGTGATAGTTCCAAGAAATTATATATATGTGTGAATCTCAAACATACATATAAGAGACAACTATCCCTTGCCAATCACTGATCATGTGATAGAGCGAGTTGCAAGAAAGGAATCTTATATCTTGACGGCTTTTGAAGATACAACCATGTTGCTTTGAAGAAGGAGGATTGATGTAAGATATCCTTTGCTACCAAATGGGGCATATTTGCTTATAGAGTGATTCCATTTGGTTTAACCAATGCACCTACCACATTCCAAAGGCTAACAAGTCATGCATTCAAGGAATATCTTCGAGAATTATAATTTATTAGAAATATACATGGATGACTAATGTGTGCATTCAATCTTGAAAGACAAGCACATTGAACACTTGAAAAATATCTTTAAAAAGCTCATAACCTATCGTATCTACTAAATCGAGACAAGTGTGTCTTCATGGTAAGACAAAGGAGGATTCTAGGGCACGTTGTGTCCAAGAATGGCATTTCCTTTGATCTTGGGAAGATTCAAGTGATTGTATCTCTACCAAGACCAACAGAACTTAGGGAGGTACAAGTCTTCATGGGCCACTACGGCCACTATAGAATATTCATCTGTATGAATGACATTATTGCCAAACCTCTCTACTCTCTTATCATGAAATTTTGAGTGGGTTGACAAGTGTGAAGAAGCATTCTAATTATTGAAGCATAAATATTATTTCTACTTCAATTTTGAAAGCTCTTGATTTGATGAAGATCTTCCTTGTCCACATCGATGCGTTAATGTATGCTATAGGATGCATTATAGCTTGTCCTACAAAAAACAACATGGATTTTACTATAACATAATCCAATAGACAAGTGAATAGTGCAAAAAAGACTTACACAAGCACAAAGAGAGAAGGGCTAGGAATGGTCTATGGGGTGAAGAAGTTCAAACACTGTCTTCTCGCTAGCAAGTTTGCGGTTTTGTGGATCATCAAGCACTATTGTAATTGGTGAACAAAAATTTCAATACAAGACACATTGTTAGATGGTCTATTATACTACTTGCGTCTGATTTTACTGTGGTGGTGAAAAAGGGGACCACAAATCAAAGAGTTGACCATTTTTTGAGATTGACTCATGGAGAAGCACCCATCAAATTTGACTTGCCTGATTCTTACCTTTTCAATATTAAGATGGTGCCAAGGTGGAGTGAACAAGTCATATGTTTGCTCACCATTGGATCACTACAAATTGGAAGACAACCATCAATCATTGAAGAAACTTGAATATTTGTGTTAATTGCTATAGGGCTATACAAGCAATAAAACGATAGTAGGTATAGATACAAATGAGAAAAAAATATACATGAGCAATACTCAGGTACAAAACATGGGAACTCACAATGGAAACATGAAAACCTATTGGAGACTCTAATAAGACTAGGTGTACATTGGCCTAAGATGTAGAGAAGTGTCTCATGACTATATTAGTTCATGCAATATTTGTGCAATAAAGGCAGATATAGAACATGGGACACAGTTCATAATTACAATTGTACCTAAGTGGAGCTCATACATTGTGGATTAGCTACCAATAGGGACCTTATCGATGGGGTTAAGCAAAGCAAGAATTTGGTTTAATTAATGCACCTACCACATTCCGAAGGCTTACGAGTCATGCATTCAAGGAATATCTTAGAGAATTATAATTTATTAGAAATCTACATGGATGACTAATGTGTGCATTCAATCTTGAAAGACAAGCACATTGAACACTTGAAAAATATCTTTAAAAAGCTCATAACCTATCGTATCTACTAAATCGAGACAAGTGTGTCTTCATGGTAAGACAAAGGAGGATTCTAGTGCACGTTGTGTCCAAGAATGGCATTTCCTTTGATCTTGGGAAGATTCAAGTGATTGTATCTCTACCAAGACCAACAGAACTTAGGGAGGTACAAGTCTTCATGGGCCACTACGGCCACTATAGAATATTCATCTGTATGAATGACATTATTGCCAAACCTCTCTACTCTCTTATCATGAAATTTTGAGTGGGTTGACAAGTGTGAAGAAGTATTCTAATTATTGAAGCATAAATATTATTTCTACTTCAATTTTGAAAGCTCTTGATTTGATGAAGATCTTCCTTGTCCACATCGATGCGTTAATGTATGCTATAGGATGCATTATAGCTTGTCCTACAAAAAACAACATGGATTTTACTATAACATAATCCAATAGACAAGTGAATAGTGCAAAAAAGACTTACACAAGCACAAAGAGAGAAGGGCTAGGAATGGTCTATGGGGTGAAGAAGTTCAAACACTGTCTTCTCGCTAGAGAGTTTGCGGTTTTGTGGATCATCAAGCACTATTGTAATTGGTGAACAAAAATTTCAATACAAGACACATTGCTAGATGGTCTATTATACTACTTGCATCTGATTTCACTGTGGTGGTGAAAAAGGGGACCACAAATCAAAGAGTTGACCATTTTTTGAGATTGACTCATGGAGAAGCACCCATCAAATTTGACTTGCCTGTTTCTTACCTTTTCAATATTAAGATGGTGCCAAGGTGGAGTGAACAAGTCATATGTTTGCTCACCATTGGATCACTACAAATTGGAAGACAACCATCAATCATTGAAGAAACTTGAATATTTGTGTTAATTGCTATAAGGCTATACAAGCAAGAAAACGATAGTAGGTATAGATACAAATGAGAAAAAAATATACATGAGCAATACTCATGTACAAAACATGGGAACTCACAATGGAAACATGAAAACCTATTGGAGACTCTAATAAGACTAGGTGTACATTGGCCTAAGATGTAGAGAAGTGTCTCATGACTATATTAGTTCATGTAAAATTTGTGCAATAAAGGCACATATAGAAAATGGGACACAGTTCATAATTACAATTGTACCTAAGTGGAGCTCATACATTGTGGATTAACTACCAATAGGGACCTTATCGGTTGGGTTAAGCAAAGCAAGAATATATCCATTCAAACCAAAGCGAAGAGTTATGTGTTCATAGAGAATCACTCTACATTGAGGAAAGGACAATCAACTACGAATTTGTGCGACAAAAGATGAATACATTACAATTCTAAAGCAAGCTCATGCTGGAAAAGCAGTCGGTCATTTTTCTGCTAACAAAACAATGAAAGTGATTCTTGTTGTGGGAATTTGGTGGCCTACCTTGTTCATTGATGCAACAACTTATGTAAAAAGATGTGATGAATTCCATTGAACAAAAGTATTTATGCAGAGAGGCAAAATTCCTCTATGGCGAATGATGGGGGTGATTATTTTCCAAAAAGGGCAAAAATTTTGTATGGTCGATAGCACTGCTAACATAAAGAACACATGATCAATACATGTAGTGGCCCACTGAGTATCTGACCAAATGGTCAAAGCATTATCTACACAAAAGAATGATTCAAAAAATATTGTGCAATTCTTGCATGAGAATATATTTACAAGATACGAGATACCGATCGAAGTAGTTGGCGGCAGAGGGACTCACTTTCTACACGAAGTGATAGAATTCTTCCTAGATAAGTTCATGCTAACTCATCGTACATCAGTAGCTTATCACCCTCAAGATAATGGACAAGCAAAGAGCACAAAAAAAATCCTATGCATGGTGGGCACAAAGATAGTGAGCAAATTGAGAGCCAATTGGGAACAAAAGATACATTCGACTTTATGGGCATACTAAGTAGCTTACAAAATAGTGATTGGAACAACACCTTTTCACCTAGCATTTAGACTTAATGCCATATTGTCCATAGATTTCTTAATTTTTACACTTTGAGTAGCCAAATACTTAGAGTGGACTAGTCACAAGCTATTAGAGAGGCAAGATATTGTTGAAAACCTAGATAAGAGACGCTTGCCAATTATTTGCAAGAACCTGTGCACAAAAAAGGCACATGAAGGAGTTCCACGATTAACATGTAATGAACAAGGAGTTCAAAGAGGGTGACTATATGTTAGTTTACAACTTAGGACAACACTTCAAGAAATTTAAAAAAATCAAGGAAATGACCCATTCGTGATTCATGACATATCATCACGTTGTCCTCCAGCTCCACTGCCATGATGAGAAAATGAGCAGAGAAATGCAAGCTAAGCTTCTTTGAAGCCTACACATTAAGTGAGCAGTGATCAGGGCTTGATAACAGGCCAAGCTTAATGATTAATGTATGCCAGATGTGGCTTAAAAGGGCCAACATATGCCTCAATGATGCCAAAAATGATTATGTTTAAAGTGAGTACAGATGGGATATTATGATCTAGAACTACAGTGCTTAAAGTGCTCTACCGGTGTGTCTTTACGGCTCATCGACTAGAGCTACGGTGAAGAAGTTATGGCAGTTTGACGTTTATGTCGATTGCAGATCTATACCGGATTGGGCAACTGCAGCTGAGGGGACAAAACTGAAATGAATGCATCACGTTGAAGTGCTCAATTTCTGGAGGGTGTCGGTCTTTTCAGATCAGTGAGATCAGAGTTATGGTTGCCAAGTTATAAGCCGTTGAAGATTCACCGAGGGCCGGTTCCGTGCCAGACCAATCTACTCGACCGGAGTGCCATCTGGGAGATTTTGGCTCTCGCTCGGATTTTGGAGTGTAGCAAAGTAAGTTCTCGAGGAGAATCTTGTCCAAAATATTATCTCTTGTAGTGCATTGATAGCAGCTACATGTACGTCAAATGTGGTGTACGTCTCATTAAGTACAAAAACTGCTTGAAGAGCTTCATGTGATCTCATGAAAAGCATTGATTGCAGGATTTACCCCAAGGAGAGAGAATCCCTAATGACATTGTTTCCAGGGGTTGCTCGAAAGAGATGTCGTGCTTGGCAGTGCTTTGGCCGACATGTATGCTACATGTGATGCCCTTGCAAGTGTCTTGGCCGCCCAATGCCCAAAGGTTCATTTAGTGGCCACCCGCCCATGAGTTTAAGGTGCTTATGGCCGCCCAAAGGCAACCAAGTGGTGTCCGCCCATAAGCCAATTAAGTGGCCACCCTAAAGTTTAGTGGGTGTGTAAACATAGAAGGAAAAGAAGGAGATGGCGGGCAGAAGGGGTGCGCAGGCAGCGTGGAGGGAAAGGAACTCGAGCAGGCCAGTGTGGCGCTCAAATGATGGTGGCGAAGAAGCGAGAAGTCATCCATTTGGCTATGGCGAAGCCATTCGGACCTGGTTCCAAGACGTTTGGTGCTGGTCATCCCCGCCACTTGCCACGTCATCAAATACGTTCACGTGCCACGTCAATGACGCCGGGCGCCACTGCTAAGGGAGGGGGCATGCTACTAATAGAGGAGGCTTTTGCATGAGAGGGCTCTCAAAACCAAACGTGAGGGGAAGTGAAGGGAACCAAGAAGAAGAGGTGAGGGAAGCAAGGCGAGGAAAGGAGGGTAAGCAAGAAGGCGAGCTCTTTCTCTCTCTCGATCTCCAATCCAATCACGCAAGGAAAAGAGGGGAGGATAAGCAAGAAGGCTCTCTCTTTCTCTCTCTCTCTCCCTCTCGAGCTTGAACAAGAGCAAAGCAAGGCAAGAAGAAGAGGTTACGAGAGGAGAGTGGTATTCTTGTGAAGGCGAGGAAAAGGACGGTTTCATAATCGAAGGAAGAAAGTGAGGGCTCACTCTCTCGTGCTTGAGAAGTAAGACTCTCGGAGAGGTGAGGTGAAGCTGAGTAAGCATGAAGTCCCTCTCTTGTCAATCATAAGGCGAGCAACCGTGATTAAAAAGGCAAGGAGAAAACAAGGTTAAGCAAGGAAAAGGAGCATTGCAAAGCGCTCTTGAAGGCAATTGAAGCAGATAATTCAAAGACAGTTTAAAGCGGCAAAGGAAAAATTCCATCACCGTCATCCGTTAAAGATTACATTAGCATTTTGTTAAGTCCGTTGTCATTAACGGTCCGGTTAATTCTCTTAAGCAGGAGTTTAAACTCCTAGTTAGCAGATGATCCAAGTGACGGCCCTGTTAACAGCCCGCCTTTGCTAAGGATAAATTGTACTGAAAGTAATATTCAATTAATTGATGATTGCGGTGATTGGCAGAGCTGTCATTGTCTCTTGTTCTCTCTCTTTCACACCTCCCACAGCCAGAGGCCCAGCGCCCTTGCCCGGCTTACATAGCGAACACATATCCCCCGTCATGTTTGGTGAACCCGACGCGAAACGAGCCGGGGTGGGATGTAAAGATGGAGAATTTAGAGGAGATGATGAAGATGATTGCATAATTAAGTGCGAACGGTTTTGATGATAAGTCAACAGTTCTAGATTTTGCAAAGATGCTTCAACTGGTTCAAGGATCTTTGCTTGAAACAAAGACCGTAAAGAAGAAAAATCAAATGGATGAAGCTTTGGATGAAGCTTTAGATGCAGTATACAATGAGAGACGACTCTTTGATGGATACGATCCAGAGGGATACCTAGAGTGCTATGAGCTGGAGACCAAGGTAAGAGCGATACCAGAAGAGTTGATGATCAAATCTTTTGAGCAGTTAGTGAGTTTAGATGTAAAGGAGCAGATTCAAGAGGTTACCAAATCTTGCAATGACGACTAGGAGTATTTCAAAGAAGCTATTGTGCAAGTACGTTATGAGGAGTATGAATGCTATCAAGAACAGAGTGCAAGTCCACTAGATTATGCAGATATTCGAGGACAAGTACGATCAAATTTAGAAGTTGTGATTGATGAGTTTATTGTACAGGATGCTACCTTCTTATAGGCCAATGATGAAGACATAGTCAAAGATGTGTATGAAAAGTTGGGGTTTGCAAATGCCTTGCATGAAGTAGAAGTTCTTGAGGGTGAGTCTCTACAGCCTCAAACTACAGAGGGTGAATTTTTCAAAGAACATATATCTGTAGTACAAGAAGAAAAGAAATCATGGGATCAAGACAATGAATTGGCTAAAGCTCAAGAAGAAATTTTTCAGGTAAATGGGTGCAACCAAATTCAAGTAGACATGCAGGAAGATTCGGTTACATGTGATACTTTTGCTACTGAATCAGAATTAGACCAAAATTTTTATGGTGCAGATTCTACCATAGAGGTAATTGAAGATACTGGTACAGGTTTTGCCAAATAGTTGGTTAATGATACAGATGTTATAGGTCAAAGCAAAGCTGCTGTTGAGAGAAGCAAGGCCATGGATTTTGGTATGCCAGATTTACCGAATTTGGATGTACCAAATTGTGAGGACTTGGCTAAGCAGGAGTATGTGCTTGATTTAGAGGAGGTGCAGACTTCTTCATTGACAAGCTTTTGTGAAGCATAGCTACTAAACTGGACAACTGAACCTGAATGTGATGATGATGAATCAGAGGGGGTGCAGACTCCTTTGACATGCTTCTGTGACCTAGAGATACCGATCTGGCAGACTGATCCTGATTTTGATGATGGTGATTTAGAGAGGGAGCAAACTTCTTCTCTATCAAGAATTTGTGACAAAGGGCTCACACTATGGCAGAAAGATCATGAACTTGATGATGCTGAATTAGAGGGGGTGCATGGTGAAGTGCAATCTCTTGATGTTGAATATGATTGGTTTCATTGTGCCGATGATACAGACAGTGCAGTAGATGAAATTTTCAATGTGCATGCTAAACTTTGTGCTACAGAAGTGCAAAGATATTTAGCTGAGGGTGAAAGACTTAAAGAGCAGTTTACAGTAGATGCATTTAGTATGCATGTCACATGTGGAAATCTTAGTTTGCAGCAACCTGAGATGTACAGGATTGAGGAACCTTCTCAAGCGGTGGACCTAGACCTTATGTGCTTATTGGACGAAGCTTTGGAAGGGTTCTCAAACACAGATGCTAAGGATACCAATCAATTCAGAATCATGCATGAGCAAGTTTGTTAAGATTCAACAGATGATGAACTTATGCAGTTGTTAGATGATGCACTACTTGATTTTGAGCCTCTACGAGATAGAGAATTGTTTTCAGATGCATCTTTTGAGCCTAATGAAGAGGATTTTACCAAAGACTTGATGTATTCAGGTATGCATGATCAGAATTCCAATACTAGTGAGAGTGAAGGTGCACTGCTAATGCTTTTACCTGTGATTGATGATCGACAATTGGATGAGCCAGTTGCACAAGGGATATGGTAGTATCTACTGCTGCCTGATGCTATATGGAATATGATGTTACCCTATGATGTAGGGGATTTTGAGCTAGCTTTTGACCCAGGAGGTGACAGATATATGCATGATCCTGGGCAATTGACTTATATGCCATATGATCCAGGCGGTTTGTATGAAGATTTGTGGGCTAATCTATGTTTATGATATACTGATTGGAAATTATTTTTTTTTCCCTATGATCCTGGAGGAAGGGTCTTTTGCATGAGGGTATGGGCAAGCCAAGGAGGGCAAGAGTTGCATGAGAAGAGAATGAGCAACCAAGGCAAGGAGAACCAAGGCAAGGAGGTGAATGAAGCAAGAGAGGGGAAGGCTCTCGACCTCAAGGGGGGGCTTGCCATCCCTCTAGTTCTCTCACTGGTATTGAAGGGCAAAGAAAAGCTTGGTGAGGACCGAAGCAAGGCTCAAAGAAAGACTCGAAGGAAGGCTCTCGAAGTAGAGCTCTGATGACCAAGCGAGGCTATCTCTCTCTCTCTCTCTCTCTCTCTCTCTCTCTCTCTCTCTCTCTCTCTCTCTCTCTCTCTCTCTCTATGTCGACCTCAAGGAGGATAATTGAAAGCACTCGAAGGGTTTACAGGACGAGAAAGAAAGCAACAAGGGTATCAAGCAGAGGATTTTGCGGGATACTTACGTACTAATCAGCTTATAAAGACTCTAATGGCGAGCATAAGTGGAAATTTTACAGTCTTGATCTAATTTGAGAGCATTAAACTCTCCTATGATGGGAATTTGGGTTCTGCTATGATGGGAATTTGGGCCTTTCTGTTGCTATGCTGTGAGAAAGTTTGTGGAGATGCAATATACTTGAAATATGATTGTCTACTGCCTTATGACCCAGGAGGTTATCATGCTAGATATGATTGCTCTCAGTTACTTTATATGCCATATGATCCAACCGGTGTTCATGAAGATTTGTGGGCTAATTTATGTTTATGCTCTGATGATTGGAAATTCTTGTATTTTCCGTATGATCCTGGAGGATGGTGCAAATTTTTTAAAGGAATGCTCACAGTTGGGCAAATGATTAGTTTCCCGTTTGATCCCGGGGGCTACTAAAGTGACGGTTGAGATTTGAAGAGTACCAGTTACCTGCTGTAGCAGGTTTCATGGTACTAGATTTTGTTTTCTAGATTATGCCGAGTCAGAATAGGTTTTGTTATTCGGTCAAAAAGCTTACATGGTTGGCTTCCAGTTGACTTCTTTGGACAATTGATGAAGTATCTTCACATTTTTTTTGAGTTGGTTCTGCTAACAGAACTTGAAGTAAAGGACTTGACGGCCATTCCGTCTGCAGACAGAGTAAGGCATAGTTGAGCTTGACATGGTTCCCTTAAGAGAGCTTAATGGTCAAGCCTTGTGCATCATTAACTGGAGCACTTGAGTCTGGTAGGGTTTACTAAACATGTTATCCATAATTGAATGCTCTGAAGATACGACAGATGTGGTTCAGAGATTTTTGATGGACAACTACGTAATGATTAAGCTAGAACATTGATGATAGGGTATGAACCTTATTTCATTTTTTGATATGTTTACCAGTTACGTGAGTCTGATGATGGGTAAGGAGCTTAAGGTACCTGTAGCAGATGCATATTGAAGTGCTGTTGGCACAAACCAGAGGCTGTGTAGGTTCAGAGAGGGTGGATGTTGTGCAGCTCCGCTTCCATGATGAGAAAAAGAGCAGAGAAATGCAATCTAATCTTCTTTGAAGCCTACACATTAAGTGAGCAGTGATCAGGGCTTGATAACAGGCCAAGCTTAATGATTAATTTATGCCAGATGCGGCTTAAAAGGGCCAACATATGCCTCAATGATGCCAAAAATGAGTACAGATGGGATATTATGATCTAGAACTGCAGTGCTTAAAGTGCTCTACCGGCCTGTCTTTACGGCTCGTCGATTGGAGCTACGATGAAGAAGTTATGGCAGTTTGAAGTTTATGTCGATTGCAGATCTGTAGCGGATTGGGCAACTGCAGCTGAGGGGACAAAACTGAAATGAATGCATCACGTTGAAGTGCTCAATTTCTGGAGCGTGTCGGTCTTTTCAAATCAGTGAGATCAGAGTTACTGTTGCCAAGTTATAAGCCGTTAAAGATTCACCGAGGGCCGGTTCCGTGCCAGACCAGTCGACTCGACCGGAGTGCCATTTGGGAGATTTTGGCTCTCGCTCAGATTTTGGAGTGTAGCAAAGAAAGTGCTCGAGGAGAATCTTGTCCAAAATATTATCTCTTGCAGTGAATTGATAGCAGCTACATGTATGTCAAATGTGGTGTACGTCTCATTAAGTACAAAAACTGCTTGAAGAGCTTCATGTGATCTCATGAAAAGCATTGATTGCGGGATTTACCCCAAGGAGAGAGTCTCCTTGATGACATTGTTGCCAGGGGTTGCTCGAAAGAGATGTCGTGCTTGGCAGTTCTTTGGCCGACATGTATGCTAAATGTGATGCCCTTGCAAGTGTCTTGGCCGCCCAATGCCCAAAGGTTCATTTAGTGGCCACCCGCCCATGAGTTTAAGGTGCTTAGGGCCGCCCAAAGGCAACCAAGTGGTGTCCGCCCATAAGCCAATTAAGTGGCCACCCTAAAGTTTAGTGGGTGTGTAAACATAGAAGGAAAAGAAGGAGATGGCGGGCCAAAGGGGTGCGCAGGCAGCGTGGAGGGAAAGGAACTCGAGCAGGCCAGTGTGGCGCTCAAATGATGGTGGCGAAGAAGCGAGAAGTCATCCATTTGGCTATGGCGAAGCCATTCGGACCTGGTTCCAAGACGTTTGGTGCTGGTCGTCCCCGTCACTTGCCACGTCATCAAATACGTTCACGTGCCACGTCAATGACGCCGGGCGCCACTGCTAAGGGAGGGGGCATGTTAATAATAGAGGAGGCTTTTGCATGAGAGGGCTCTCAAAACAAAACGTGAGGGGAAGTGAAGGGAACCAAGAAGAAGAGGTGAGGGAAGCAAGGAGAGGAGGGGAGGGTAAGCAAGAAGGCGATCTCTTTCTCTCTCTCGATCTCCAATCCAATCACGCAAGGCAAAGAGGGGAGGATAAGCAAGAAGGCTCTCTCTTTCTCTCTCTCTCTCCCTCTCGAGCTTGAACAAGAGCAAAGCAAGGCAAGAAGAAGAGGTTACGAGAGGAGAGTGGTATTCTTGTGAAGGCAAGGAAAAGGACGGTTGCATAATCAAAGGAAGAAAGTGAGGGCTCAATCTCTCGCGCTTGAGAAGTAAGACTCTCAGAGAGGTGAGGTGAAGCTGAGCAAGCATGAAATCTCTCTCTTGTCAAGCATAAGGCAAGCAACCGTGATTAAAAAGGCAAGGAGAAAACAAGGTTAAGCAAGGAAAAGGAGCATTGCAGAGAGCTCTTGAAGGCAATTGAAGCAGATAATTCAAAGACAGTTTAAAGCGGCAAAGGAAAAATTCCATCACCATCATCCGTTAAAGATTACATTAGCATTTTGTTAAGTCCAGTGTCGTTAATGGCCCGGTTAATTCTCTAAAGTGGGAGTTTAAACTCCTAGTTAGCAGATGATCCAAGTGACGACGCTGTTAACAGCCCGCCTTGGCTAAGGATAAATTGTACTCAAAGTAATATTCAATTAATTGATGATTGCGGTGATTGACAAAGATGCCATAATCTCTTGTTCTCTCTCTTTCACACCTCCCACAACCAGAGGCTCGGCGCCTGCCCGGCTCACGTAGCGAACACATATCCGTTGACAACGTGGATCCATAAAGCTTGCTACATAAGAGGGAGAAGAGATGCCCAACTGGATTAGTGGCTGCAAGTTGAAAAGCTATTATATACCACTAGCCACTTGAATGTTGGAAATGATCCACAAAGCAGCTCAAAGGAAGAAGCAAGCCCAAGATAATCAAGCACAGGCTCAAGAGGAAATGAAGTTGTGGAACAAAAACAAAACATAGGCACCTACAATAGCACCTCCTCCAATGGAATAAAATTAGAGTAGCTTTGGCTTGGACACATGGATGTATGCATCAGATTACAACTTCTAGATGAATCAACTTAGCAAGCACTTGTGGACATTGGAGCTTGAGTCAATGCCATCAAGAACTCTATATACATGAAGATGATAGACGTACCATTAATGACCAATCAAATAGAGCTCAAAGATGCAATCCGGGAAAAAATATTCAGCTTAGGTCAAGCCAATATATCAATCAATATAGCGGCCATCAATTTCCACATCAATCTCATATGATAGATGATACAGATCTCAACAAAGCAGCTATTCTAGGTGTTCCCTGGATGCGGATTTATAAAGCTGTTCCGGATTAATAGGAGAATACTTCAAAGTTTCAACTTAATGATACCTCTTATGTCACTACATTTGCACAAAGTGATCATATGTGGGATGTACAACCCATTGCTGTAGATCTGCAATAGCCAGAGATGATGCCTACACATATAAAACATTTCAATGTACAAACCACACAAGTATGGCATAGGTAAAGAAGTCAATCATGGCCAAAAAACTCAGAAGATATGGATAACCAAGACAACCGCTTTAGAAGTGCCAACCAAAGGAAAGAGGAAGCATCTTGCACAACAAAATCTTGACCACCTTGATGCAATTACACTTAAAAATGGCAACCAAAACGATAACAAGAATCTCAAGCAAGCGAATCCAGGTATAGATGGATTCCAAAGTAAACACGACCCAGCCAACCCCAATCCACAAGGATGACTTGGCAATAGAGATAAAAATATCTGACTCACCAAGTAGCTCAACAAAATCTCCATGAGACACGACTATCAAGTACAAGAGGGTACCCAAGAAACCAAGAAAAATGGAAATCATGACCACGATACTTCCACAATCCGCAATCAAAGACAGATTATGACACCTTCAATCATTTTTGTTTAGAACATGTAGCATCAATGGAGCCTCAACAACAAAATCCACTGAACAATCTGTTTAGTACCCACATCTTGCACAACATATTGTTACCCCATGCATATCTTTCATCGGCATAATAGGGCCCCATTACATGGCCTTGCCTAGAATAAGAGTTATTACCCATGCACATTGCATGACATTTCGTCCAAGATGACTCAAAACGGAAAGGGGAGAGTAGTATGCTATACAACTTATTGCAAGATGATGAGATGCAAGATGATGAGAATTCATATGCATAGTGTATAGTGTGTTTTTTGCTTTTTATCTGGATTTTATCTTTTACCAGGCATAATAGTGAGCAATATTCATAGATGTTTGAGAATGATGCTCAGAGTGAGAGTATGTATATACGAGTTTGAGGAATAATTTTGGCTAAGTTTTTGCCAAATAATGACAATTTTCTTTAAGTCTTAGCTAATAAAGATGAGAATTAATAAAATTACCTAAGAGATCCAAAATCAATTTTTGAAAAAAAACACCAAATAAATAGAGCAAGACCTTTGGGCATGTCATGTTTCAAAAGATTTGGTACAAATCAAATTTTTGGCCAACTTACGACAAGTTGAATTCACAGAATCGAGGGCAATCCCTGATCGCATGTCCAAATGATGAGCCAATTGAGATGTAGAGGATATGCCATGAGTAATCAAGGTAAGGAAGGTAATAATGCACTTGATATTATGGGTAAGTTGGATACACATAAGAAAAAATAGGGAAAAACAGGCCTCTTTTACATTTGCTAGAGTTAGAGGCGGAGAGAGCTAAATTAGTTCTTTGCGACCTAGAGCATGGGTAGATTCTTGCTTAGCAATGACAATCAAGGCTATATATCTGCACCAAATTTGATAGATATGATTTACTTACCTCCCTCATTAAATGTATGTAAGCAACACAACATAAAAAACATCAGACAACACACACAAATAAAATCAATTCTAGGCTTTTTACAATTTGTCTAAGTCTAGCAGAGGGGGTAAAAGCACTCCAAATTCAAAATGATTTTGTCATGGTACTCATCAAGCCAAGAGCTTTCAAGCCATGCCATCATAATGTGGTGGAACATGGATCACGATCCATGTTCCCCAAACTACAAATTCAAAAAGATTTCTTTTGTAGCATGCCAGAGACAATGCCTCACTGCTTCTACAAAAATAGTAGAATAAGCTACTGAGATATGGATCAAGATCCATGTCTCCCAACATCTTGGAGTGGGACCAAGATTTGCCCATAGATAGGTCAAGGCTTGAGAAAGTCAACCCTCAAATTTGGGAGAAAATGGACAGTATTTGACCACAAATTCCAATTTCTCGAGAAATTACCTCAAAATTTGGTCACCCAATGCTTTAGAAACATGGATAGATGCTTCACCACAATTTGTGTGAGACATGAGTTCCAAATATGGATCAGGATCCATGACCCCCAGGTGGAAAATTTCCACGTTTGGGTTCCCAAGTGTATTACAATGTCTGAGCCATCAAGTAATGAGGAAATTGTGCAAGACTGGTTTGAATTCTAAGAGTTTGAAGCTTCAAGGTATCAAAGTGTCAAAACTTAGAGTTTCTGGAAAAAGGATACCTTAAAGTGGAGTTTGAACATGTTCTCTACTCAAAGGGTCAAAGAATAGCCACAAAATGCTTGGAAAAAGCACAAAACTTGACAATAAGGCCAAAAGGGCCATTCAAAGTCATAATGAAGTGAGGTTTAAAGGACAAGTAGAAGTAGAGGTGTTAATCATTATCCAAGCATCAGATCAACAAAAGCTACCACCTATTAACCACATCAATGAATCAAAGTGGACTTCAAAAAACAAATAAACTTAGTCGAGAAAATAGGGAAATAAATTGAGAAATTGGGTTAACTTGGTAAATATAGATCCAAATTTGAAAAGATTTCACAAGTATCCTAGGAATAGATAGCTATATGAACATAGTCAGTTTGTGTCCTTCTTGCTTTATGAAAGCCTTGTCTTTGTCAATGGACTTGGTCTTCAATAGCAGGGTGTGTCTGTCAACGACTGGTAAATGGAGTGCTTGACAAATAATGCAACTTGTTATCTTTACTTGATTCGATGACTCCATCTTTATTTTTTAGTGTAGCCTTGCCATGATACTAAATGATGCTCATTAGATCATGGGTTCTCTAAAATTCAGTTCCCCACGGCGGTAGTCAGAAGAAATTGTCTAGTTGTAGACATCTAGCATTGTCCATCACTTTCAGCTTTTGGTGAAGTTTCCAAATGTCTTTGAAAAGTTTTTACCTTTCACTTTGGCTCCATTGGCTGCCTCAAACTTTTTGATGAATATATTTTCAAGGATTTGTTCTAGTTCCTCATCTATGACATGGGCGTTTTCATTGAACGAGATGCCAATTATCTCATATGGATCTGCTTCCCATTCCTTTTATACCCGTTGATAAGGCATCCTCCTAGAAAAAAATTATCCTTTTACTACCCATAAATTGGTCAAAACGTTATCGAAAAAGTCGCTTTAGCACAAACTTGACCACAAATAGAAAAACGAGCACAACTTAAGAAAAAGAGATTCGAGTTTGACCAAACTTCACCAGTATGTTCAAGCCAACTATAGGCACCAGGAAAACTAGGTCAAGTCACTTTTGGGTTAGAGATACATGGATCACGATCCATGTTGGAGCACATTTTTGAGTGAGGTTGGCACCATCTGATTCAACATGATGAAGGGGATGCTATGGGTGCAAAATTTTGTGATTTCAATCTTTGGTTTGTACTCTAAGTTAAATTTTGCACTTTTTTCGTAGACTTAGAGAATTTTGGAGTTCTCACAAGGATTTTGATTTTCAAGTTGCATGAAAATCTAGGGCTAGACTTTATATGGCATATGGGTCATGAGGGCTTCATTTTGGTCCAAAAATTTGGAAAAGGTACATGGATGGCGATCCATGTTTGGTCACATTTGGGGATAAAACTTTGTGGGAATCCATGTAAATGAGCATTGTAATTTTGATACAAAAGTTATAAAACTCTAAGCTATAATAATTTGATAATGTACTCGAAGCCCAAGTAGCGAGCCATTGGTCATTTGGAAGCCCTAGGTATAAAGTTAAAAGCCTTAGTTTGAATGCACATCATTTTGGAAAGAAGAAAAGCTTTTGTTGTACGAGTATGATTGTTAAGCGGCTACTTTGCTCAAACTTGTCATCCATTTTTATCATGATCCGATGATCCAAAGTAATTTTTGATAATTGCATTGTGTTCCTTTTCTCTCACTCTTTCATTTAAGTGTAAGCATTTCAATTTTATATTGTGGATTGCGACTACATTTGTGAGTCTTACCTTCAGCATTGAGTGCTTAAATCACTATTTTTGGACATTTTGATGAAGGTGTTGAGGTAGATAGCTATGTAGTAGTGGAATTTGTGGGTACAATAGGTGAAGGAATGGTCATATAGTTGTGCTCCTTTCTCATCGTTATTCTCATTCAAGCCATGAATTTTCTACTCTTTGTGGCACTCAAGTCTATAGAAATCATTATTGATCTGGTATTCACGTATTAGCTTGGCCTTATAACCATTATTATCGGTGTAATACCCTAAAAGATACGCATTTCAATGCACTATCAATGGCCATTATTGACTTCAAATTTCTTTTGATTATCTGGTAGCTGAGACTAGACTGTGGAAACCCTTATGTCCTTCTATAGATGAATATCATTATCTAATTTTACCCCTTTTGATTTGATAAAAAATAGATCTAGTGGAGTGATTTCAAAATTGGATGTGTTAGTGCTATGAGGAGCTAGTACTGAAGATTTTATTAGATTAAAAAAGGACAACTTAATCTTTGCTCCATTGTAGACCCCAGGTAGTATCATGCAAGAAAAACCCTTTAGTCCGACTATACCATCCAAGAAAAGCCCCTCTACTTCATATGGTCCTAACCATGCTATCTCTAGATTTGCATGGTTTATGTGGGCCTAACTTTGACTATAACAAAAACAAGTCACCTTTTTTGAACTCCCTTACCTTTAGCTTATTGTCATGCTAGTGTTTCCTTTATTGTTGTACCACTTCTTCTTTCACCATTGCTCTTTGTTTGATTTTATCACTTGAGTAGCTCATTCAATATCTTCTTCAAAGTTGAGCATTAATGCATATCATGCTTTATAGCCAACCTCAAAATGGCAACAACGAATTCCATGGGTACCACTGATTTAGTTCCATACACCATTATGAATGGTGTCATGGTAGTTGTAATCTTATAGGCTATCATGTAAATATATAGCCAAAAATAGCTATATTTGAGGGAAGCAGCCGAAAGCATGTAGCATTTGAAATTAATGCACCTAGAAGGCCTATATGAGGAAGTAGAGAGCAAGCACAATATAGATAGAGAGTAAGAGAACTTTGTAGCAATACCTTTGCACAAGCGGCAAGAGCACACTGACCTAGCATCCTCCTCCTCCCTCCAAGGCGGCATTCCAAATCATAGTCCTTGGCATACTTGGAAATGAGGCTATGAATGCATTGTTGATGGCTTTTTTGGGTGATGTTTGAAGGGTTGTATGAAGGAAACTATACCCAAAATTAATGAAGGAACCCTTATTATGCATTTTAAACAATGTGGCAGTAATTAAAAAACAAGAGGAATGGATGAGTACACTGTGGAAAGTCGGGACTAGTATCCAAAATGGAGCTATGTCTATGGATGAATGTACTTGATTATTTGAGTACTTTTCACAAGTCTAGTTTCTAGTTGAGGATAAATCTCATAGCACACCGAGGATTTTATGGATGGTGGTTGTGCCTCTTAAATATGGGGGATAAAACATTCTTTATATACATCTTGAACACATCGGTGTTGTTGTCAGCCATGGCAAGTCTGTGCACCCGATGTGAAAGCTGCTCGAAAAGAAGAGACACGAAGCGAGACTAGCACGTGCTATACAACACAACCTAAAGAAGATTGTAAGGGATCTATTATGCAAAAAATGGAAATGACAAAAATTTTGTATGATAGGACAAAATCACCTGCATATTAGTGCCTAGTGACATCGGAGACCGAAATGATCCCGAATTAAAACCATGTTGAGATTCTAGTTTATTGAAAATAGGATCTAACTCTCGACATAACCTTTGGGTTATTGACCCCTTCTATCTAGGACACGAAGGATAGAAGACTTCCTCATTTCTATTGCTCGTATCCTTGCTTCTTTGAATCGGAGTAAGGTGTCATCAATGAAACTTGAGGATAAAGAAAGTTGAACTATCAGGTCAGCCTAATCTGTGGGTTGGGAACCTTACAAAACATGTCAATGGAGGACACCATAACATGAACAATGGAAATGGAAAAGAGAGCTAGCATAGAGAAAGATTTAAGTAAGAGAATGGAGAATGGTGGTAGAGCACAAAATAAAGAATCTCTAGGGAAAAAACCTCACATTACAACTTCATGGGGGGGCGGACATTCAAAGTTACCAAACCTTACTTTTACAAACAAACATGTAGTTTTGGTCGATAAATAAACTCATAAGAAGTGCATATTCTCTTTCTTTGACAGGAGCTTTACACTCCAAATATATATATATATATATATATATATATATATATATATATATATATATATATATATATAGAGAGAGAGAGAGAGAGAGAGAGAGAGAGAGAGAGAGATTTTAACATCATAGGAACAATCCCAAGAGACCTACAAGATCTATCCACCAAGCCCTAAACTCAACATTTGTTACTCAAGTGGAAAAGTGAATAACCAATCTACTAGGCTATTCTATTTTCCTCTTCTTACTCTCTCTCTCTCTCTCTCTCTCTCTCTCTCTCTCTCTCTCTCTAACACACACACACATGCACACACATTCACGCATGTTTTCAGAGTGCAATATTTTCTAGAGGTGATGGGTAGGCACCAAGCCTCTAGCTGTGAGAGAAGTGAGAGGGGAGTAGAATTGAGAAGAAGGGACTATAGATAGTGCTAATATAATGATACTTAGTAATAGATAATGAGAAATTAGGATAGTTTAAGAGAAATAACAAATAATTGATTTGTAATTTATTGGTAATCATAAGAAGTAATTGAGGAACATGATAAAATTTGTCTCTACAAGTAATAACACTTCCAATTAATGATTTGGGGATAACCCAAAGTATACAAGTCGGCCCAGTATGCCACTATCACCTCAATTGAATAACCCAAAACCAGAAACATTTGATAGGTTCAATCACAATAAGAAGTAATTCAATTCCCAATCTTTAGATCTTCCCACAAAAAGACCCCTTGTCGGTCTTCGTCTTCATAATCAATCAAGAGAAAACAAGAGGGAAAGCTTGCCAGATGAGCCTCCCTTCTCACCTCTTCTTTGTCGTCATGAGAACCCAAATTCCCTTCAACTCGTCATCAAGACTCCAATTACTTTTATCAAGGACAAGAAAAAACACCTAATAATAATCAAAACTTATCCAAAAACTAAGCATAAGCCATGGCATGAGCAAAATCCCTCTAAGCATGAAAAACATAATATGTCTTCTCTGACTTTGATTTTACGAGGAAGAAAGGCAAGAAAGAGAGCTCCCCATTCAGGATCCCCTTCCCCTTGTCATATTCCTCACTCGTCTACTCCGCTAAAACTCCTTGTTCTCCTTGCCTTTGTTGGGCTTGAAGGCAATAAGCTCAAGGTGGCTTGAAGGTGAAGGCAACCATAGCTTAGGCAGTTACAGAGAGAAATATACAAACTTTTGAAAAAGTGGACTCAATACACAAAAAGGCTAGTGATAATAATTTTGCATAGTGTATGTACAATATAGGCTTGAGCTTTATTTATGCATAAAGATGGAGTGGCTATCCAACTGATAACTCTTTATGTAGCCCTTCTTCGAAGCTTACAACTCATAGGACAAATGCCAATAGCAAATAGTATGCACATGTAGAGGTGTTTCCCATAGTCACTGAAGAAGGATATGCCTATCTCAACAATCATCCCCTTAGGCATGGACTATACTGAAGCAAGTTGGGGTGAGACTCAATGCCACACAGCCTCAATGCGACACAGGCAAGCAGTCACACAGGTTGGGGTAGTCATACATACTATGGAAGTCACATAGACTAAATCATGGTCTCAAACAGACTTTAAGTATTCCTCCACTTAAACATGAAAGGTGAAGGATAACCATATCTATAACTGTCAGTTTCTACTCTTAGTAGCACCTCCAATCGTCTTCATCATTTGATATGGTTTGTTGCTGCCACCGCTGCAGCCTGTGCATATTTTGTCAACGATAGATTCACCTTTGTTTCTCTTCTTGCCAAAGGTATTTAGCATACATAACAGCATGTGAATGATCATTAGGGAAATTTTGGACTCTCAAATGGGCCCTATGAGGACTTTGACTTTCTCCCTCTTGTCCAAAACGGGCGCACGGTAAAATTTTTACAAATGAAATTAAAACTTGTCGAACCTTTTGGATTTAGAATGTACTCATCAAGATCTATCCATTGGTATATAGCATGCCATTAGATTCCTTATATTCTAGAAGATTCCATTTTTTGATGTGACAACTCCGTTTTATAGATGTAATCTCTCCCCACATTTTAGCTTTAGTGGGGAGGCCATAACTTCTACAAATCAACTCCAAATTTGTCGGAGTTTGGGGATTTAGAACCTACTTTCTAAGATCTTTCCAATGATATGTTGGTTGATAAGGTTTTGACAAAGCGTTTATGTACTTCATCGGGTTGCCCACTTTGGACAAGAGTGGCAAAGTCAAACCTCCTTATAGGGCCCCTTTGAGAGTCCAAATTTTCCCTAATGTGTCAGCACGCGGGCTTCTTTCGAGGAAGGTCCTACCTCTAGATATAACAAGGGCTGTGTCTAGTCCTCTCACATCTCTTGTAGATAGTTTTGGCAGACAGAATGAAAGGCAAGGCTTCCTTATCATGCCTTGAGTGCAAGAAAAAATAAAATGCATAATGAAACAAGAAGTACACAATGTTTTTGTACAAATGCAAAATAAGCTGGTGCAATGCTTTGATAGCTTTCATAATGATTGAAGCTTTGAGAGAATGCGCGAAGTCGAAAAGGTTTCGAAAAAAATCTTTGAAGCTCGATTGTGTGCCTTGAGTCGACAAGCAAAGCTTTTAGCCATGTGTGCTTTGAAGTTGAGAATAAAAAATCCTCGTAAAACTTTCAAGCTCTCGAATGCTTGGTTGTGCAATTTGTATGCGGGTTTGAGGGCGACTTGCTATCAAGTTCGCGGGTTGAACACAGGGTCGAACTTGCGAAAGTGAGTGGTGTGAAACTCCACTAGCTTATCCAAGAGTAAAAAAGAGAAAAACTTAAATGCAAAGGAAAAGTGTTGTGTGTAGTAAAGCAAGCAAACAAAAAAAAAAAAAGGCATTTTCAGAGAGCACCATACACTGTCCAAGGGGCAATGAGAGTAGCTTGGAGATTTTCAATAAGCAGAGACTGCAAGAGGGGGCGCCTTCATGATGTGATTGCATCTATGAGATTCGATTGGAGGAAGTCGTTGTCGATCAACCAGTTCATGTGTGTGTGCAAGAGAATAGCGTTGCAATAGTGAAATGATTGCTTTGCATTGTGTGTTGTATGAAGAAATTAAGTTACATTCTTGCTCCTACTCAATCCGACTCTGTTGTAGCTGGTCGACCCCAATGGAATGTGCTCTCACAACTCGATCTGCCCCAATGAAGTAGCGCTATCCAGTCTGGTCCAATCTCCAAGCTTCAATTCAATTTGTGTGCTCTCTCAACTTGGCCTTGATGCCCACTGTGTACAAGCGACTCCCTCCAAGCTTGTACTTCTTACTACCCAACCTTGCTTGTTTCAGTGTACTTTGATGATGCTACCAGTGCTTCCCAACAAGAACCCGATTAAGCTTGATTTAAATTCAAGAGGATCTTCGGAATTGTATTGATTTACTTATTCTCATTGATTTGCTTTGCAATGTTGGCTCCGATTTTCTCGATCTCGTCTCCTTGCTTGGCTTGCTTTTGCCAAGATGCTTTTGCAATAAGCATTGCAGCCCCTCGACTGCTTCAAGCTCTATTTCCTTGCTCAAAAGGCCGATTTGCCCGCTGAGATTTTCTCACAATATCCAAGCGGGCTTGCACATGCGGGAGAGAAGGGTCGAAGCACTGGATCCGAAGACAGGCTATGATACCATTTGTTGGGCTTGAATGCAATAAGCTCAAGGTGGCTTGAAGGTGAATGCAGCCATAGCTTATACAGTTAGAGAGAGAAATATACACACTTTTGAAAAAGTGGACTCAATACACAAAAAGGCTAGTAATAATACTTTTGCATACTGTATGTACAACATAGGCTTGGGATTTATTTATGCATAATGCTGGAGTGGCTATCCGGCTGATAACTTTCCATGTAGCCCTTCTTAGAAGCTTACAACTCATAGGACAAATGCCAATAGCAAATAGTATGCACATGTAGAGGTGTTTCCCATAGTTATAGTTACTGAAGAAGGACATGCCTATCTCAACAACCTTCTTGAGAGCAATAAACCACCTCCAAAAATTGTCCCTACCTCCCTTCCCCAAAACAAAACCCTCCAATCCTTCTTTGTGCTTGTGGCCCTCAAAAAATTCATGCCCAAAAATACTCAAAAGTTGGAAGTTTTCTTTTTGTATATTTTAACAACTTTGATTGCCCACCACTCATTTTCATGCTCATGCAAAACTCCCACACCAACCATCCATGCCTTGCCACTAGCAAGCTCACTAGTGGGCCATCCTGTGTGGATGTCCTCAAGCAGAAGGGGAGGTGGCCCATAATGTGAACCTTTCCCGTCTAATAGCCACGACGGACCAGCCAAGCACAGCCACCACTGATGGTGGCTGATGACTCTCGAGATGTGCACGACAACGTTTTTTGGCACAACAACGCTTAAGGGCAAGCCACCATGTCAAGAGAGCTCATGGAGCTCAGAAGCCCACTCTTGATATGCTCAATGGAGGGACATAGTTTTACATATATCTCATTGGCTTGATGATTATCAATGCATGTGGGATAAAAAGGATAACTCATGTAATCTTCCAAGGAGTCCCCTCCTTTTCAAATAGAGAAAACCACCTTAACATGACCAAAGTGAGTTTTTTGCCCATAACATTTGACTCTAATAAGATCTGACATATTTAGCAAGTCAAATTACACCCATTTACCATTAGTTTTTGCATAAATTTCCTCACAATCTGTATTTTTAGGTTTATCTCATACATACATCAAGTCTTGAATTGCACCAACTCAACAAAAATGCATAACTATTATCTGCTTTTTGATTTTCCTACTGTGCCCACAAAACGACGCGACAACATGAGAGAGGGAGAGAGAGAGAGAGGGGGGGAGGCGGGGGTGTGGATTTAACATTGAAGGAGCAATCCCAAGAGGTCTTGGAAGAGCCTAAAACTCATAAAGTCGTGTTATTCAATAGGGAAATGGGATAACCAATTAACCACGTTTCATGTTTCTTCTTCGTATTCACAAGTGGACATGCACACACGTGAGAAGAGAAGTTCACCTTTGTAGAAACAATCCTAAGATACCTCAAGGGTCTATGTGACGAGTCTAGAACTCAATTCGCGCCCCAACGGGGGGGGGGCTCGTCGATATGTGACACGAGTGAGACTCAAGGGATCGACGGCGGAGAATGGATCCACCGTTGATCCCATCTGCGCCATGCAAAAAGGTTTCCCTCGGGTATTCCCCCCCTGCACGCGCCGCGCCTTGAACCCACCACCTCTCCCACTGGACTCACGCAGCCTAACCAATCCACCTATCGCGACACGCTGCAAACAATGCGAGTCTGACGGATAATATTCTTGCCCCCCCTGCTGCGTTGATCCTACGGCCCAAAGCACCCCGCCCTGCCGCAAATGCGCCTACGCCGTCGATCCCGTGAGTGACACCCCGTGTCACTTATAAACGAGGGGGGGGGGGGGGGGGCAAATGCCACTTGGCAATACATGACTCAAATGTGGAGGTGGTTACGAGGTATACCTAGGGGAAGAGCCGGACCTTGTTTGGTGCAAGAGGCCAGTCGAAGCCGGCCGAGACCCATGTACAAGTATACGCAAACAAGAACGTTAGAGCTCATCGCAAAACGGAAGTACCAGGAAGTCGAAGAGAGAGAGAGAGAGAGAGAGAGATCTCAGGAGTAGAGAAGAAAGTCAGGGAGGAGGCATGGCAGGCGGAAGAGCGGTGGTATGGTGGCTGGTGGTGGTGGTGGTGGGCGCTGCTGCCATGCTGATGAATGGGGCGCATGCCGCGCAATACAACGTGGGCGGCGATTCTGGCTGGAGCCTCAACGTCAACTACACAGCTTGGGCTGAGAAATATGAGTACCTCCCTGGCGACAGCCTCTGTAAGTAGCACTCTCAAGTTAAGCGGTTAAAAGAGCTTGATATCGACCAAGCAAAATTGGATCCTCATTTACTGTTTTGTTGTCTTCTAGTTTTCAAGTATACTTCACCAAGCCATACTGTGCTACAAGTGACCAAGGAGGACTACAAGGAATGCAAAACAAGCAATGCCTTGTTCTCTGATGGCAAGGGTAACACCACATTTTCATTATCGGCAGAGGGCCAATACTGGTTCATATGCGGGGTTGGTGACCATTGCTCAAAGGAAATGAAGTTCACCATCAATGTGTTGAGCTCCACCTCCGCCGCTCCGGCCTCTCCTGGGCCGTCCTCCCCTGACTCTGCCTCCAACATCATCAATCCTATCCACCTCCTCTCTTTCCTTCTTTTCCTTGTTCCCCTCGCCTCCTTCCTCTTTTAGTTCCATCCATTTTTGCTTCACATCTGAGTTCCAAGATTTAAGAGCTATGTTCACACTAAAAAAGCCATCATCATTCTTGCCCAATAATTCTAGCCAATTGAATGAGATATCTCCTCCTAAGAGACACTCTTGTAGCTTACAAACACATTTATGATTTGTTTCAGAAAGTAGTTCCACCAGCTTACATGAAAATTTCAATATATTTTTTACATGGCCAATTTGCATGGAAAGATTTGATCCTTGGTTAATCTTTTGAGAACAAGGAAATGCATTGTTGTAGCTAACAATTGTCATGAACATCGATAAAGTACATGAATGAATTCCGTAATATTTTTGAATTTCCAAAGCTCTTAAAAAATGAAACGGGTCTGTAAAGATAATTTGTGGCAAAGGTATGTTGAGGATAGACTCAAATCCTAGTGCCCACTCTACATTTGGCCGATGAAAATTTCTTCGATATGACAATGAAGAGGAGTTCCACAATCTTTAACATATGGCTTCTAGCATTTTGGAACTTTCTACAAGGACCTTAATGGCTTGCCAAAGGCCCTAGGTTATTATGTCCTAGTGAGTTTGTGGGATGAAACTAGACCCCTAATCTCCTCCTTGTTACATAATTTCTTATCAGGAAACTTTTTTGTGAAATGAATCTTTTGTAGAGAGCAGGGATTCAATATTTACGTAATTACGATAAATTTTGTATGATCACAAGGTCTTATTGACACATTTACATCATTACACTAAACATGATCACAAAGAATCCGGTTAAGGGCAACCTAGAAACCCATTAAAATCCTGCGGAGATTTTTAGTATTCTCGGTGGGCCCGCTGGGCTTTTCCATTTTCCTTGTGGGCCTGCTGGGAATACTGAAAAGCCCAGCGGGCCCGCATAATTATATATATACGGGCCCGATCGGGCCCGCTGGGTGTTATTTCATTGCTTCATCTTTAGAGAGAGAGAGAGAGAGAGAGAGCTCGTCGACCGCCTTTGCAGGTATGTCGAGAGGAGAGAGGAGAGAGGGGGTCGTGTGGGAGCGTGCTCTGCGTCACAGTGCGCAGCGGTAGGCGGAGCACCTGACCACACGATCGGGGTATGTGTTATGTGTGTGTATTGGTTGTGTGGTAGCGTGCCTTTTGTCGTATTGCACGACAGTTATAAGGTATCTTACCACACAATGGGAGTGTGTGCGTAAGCTGTTCTACGGAACAATGCTTACCATGGGGGCATCACCTCGGTGACGCGGGGAAGATGGCGTCCTTGTGGTAAGTATTGGGTTATTGTTTGGGTACTACGTCGGTAACGCGGCGAATCTAGTATCCTTATGGTAAGTCAATTTCCCTTCCCCTTTCCCAAAAATCATATGGGCATCGGTCGGTAACGCGTCCATATGATGTTCGTATGCAAGCCATTATTTCTCCTTAGATTCAGGCGGCACTCGACCGGTAATGCGGCTGATAGAGTTTCGTTTGTTAGAAGCATCTATTTTTTCATAAATGTGGCGTTCAGGTCGTTAACCTGGCCGTACAAAAGTCATATAATTTGTATGTGCATGTGCAGTTAATTTTTTAAGTATTACTAGTATGTGACCCGCGCGTTGCTGCGGCCAAAGAAACATCGCTTCTAATCTTGTAGGGATATCTTCTCTTCCAAGTGAAACACCATCAATACTCTATTCCTACATGTATATTCTATTGCATTTCTAAAAGTAATGCATTACACAACCTCTTGAAGATTCTAACAAACATAAATATATGTAAGATTATACAAAACATTCTTTGATACCAAGCTTGGGAGCTTCTCATAGACATTGTTTTTCATAAGATGGTAGCCCTTGTTATAAACTTAGGAGTGCTCTATTTCTATTGTGGGGGAGAGAGAGAGAGAGAGAGAGAGAGAGAGAGAGAGAGAGAGAGAGAGTCTCCTCCTTCTTGTGTATCTTGGTTTAGCAATGCTACCAATGTTGATTATATAGATTAGGTAAGTTAGCATGGTACGAAGAGATGAAAGCCGTTTGGAATCAATGTAACAATAAAGAATTTTTTGAAAATGGAGTCCGTTTTAGAATTGGTTTTAACAATAGGAACACAATTGAATTCAATATCTCTCTACTCCACTCTCTTACTTACTTCTAAGACATGGTAGAAGTGTACATCATAACTTCTTATATGGCAAGAAGACCATCTTTCCCTTGGTCTACCTAGAGTTGATAAAAGTGCTACCAAGTCGAGAAGTACAAACTGGGTAAGCCAGTGAGCTTTTAAAGATGAAGGCCCATAATTTCTACAATGTGTAATTATGAAACTTTTCATCTCTAAGAGAAAATATAAGGGCTCATAGTTTCCAATGGGCCAAAAACGCTTCAAGTTTCAAAGAGATGAGATGACATTCTTTTAATATTAAGAATGTGATTACATCTATGCTGCTCTCTAGATGCTTCTCTTGGATCTCTATCTATGTTCACAAGCATGGTAAGGGTTTACGTCATCACCAAATCACGACAACACATAATCATCTTAGTATGATAAGGTTCACACTATTTGTTCATGTACACTTTCACATCATTTTCATCTTAAACTGTGATAGAAACGAAAGCAAAGTAAGGTTGCTCAATTGTTTATTTTTGTGGGAGTTTTGGCCATCATGCTAAACTGAAGGACATAGTGTAAAATTGAGGTTGTGACTAAAATCATGCATGCCATTGATCTCTATCTATCTTTATCCTCTAATTACAAAACCATATTCCTCTTTGAGAGAGAAGATTGTATTCAACAAGCTTGAGCCTGTTTCCTTGCGCACAATCTATACTATACCAACCATTTGGCTTAATTGTTGCTCTATTAAATGTGTGATTGGACATTGAGGCAATGTAGGACATCTTCTTTTTGTGTACACATTAGGTTCCTTGAAAACTTGAGAACACACACACACACACACATACATGTATATATGTGTATTTGTGTGTGTGTGTGTGTGTCTATGTGTGTATATATATATATATATATATATATATGTATGTATGTATGTATATGTATGTATGTATATATGTATATATATATGTATGTATGTACATTTGTATATGAATACATGCATACTAACTATGACATTCAAAACTTTTATGCTCCCTTCGTGCCCCCCCTCCCCCCCCCCCCCCCCCCCCCCCCAAACTCTCTCTCTCTCTCTCTCTCTCTCACACACACACACACACACACACACACACACACACATATTAGATGGATAGCAATTTTCATGGAGCTCATGTGTGCATACACATATGACTTGTCATCATGGTATAGTAGTTGAAAAATTGGCAGTGTGGTTGAAGTGATAACCTCAAGTCAATGCATGAAAATGATGAGAAAACTTCTATTTTAAATCTCTGTAAGAAAAGTATAGATGGCTATGATTGGTCTCTCTCTCTCTCTCTCTCTCTCTCTCTCTCTCTCTCTCTCTCTCTCTCTCTTAGGTCTTGAACTTGAGACCATCAAATAGATCTTTGAGATCTCATTGGATCGCTCCCACAACAATTTTTTGTTTTTCCAAGACATTGTTAGCGTGCAAACGACAAGGAAAACAAGCGCCTATATAGCTCTGCGCGAGTCATACCGCTGGAAAGAAACCCTGTATGATGGTAGAAAACACCAAAGTCGAACACTTGTGAAGATGGGCGAGAAACAACTCTAACTCAAACCATGGATAAAATTTTAAAAAACCGAGACCATGAAGATGAAGCTTCTATCGTGAGGATCTCCGTAGAGCATCCATATGCTTGATTCTAATAACCGACGAGAAAGTTACAAGCTTTTGAAGATGGAAGGTCTGTCAAAAGCTCCAAAAAACAAGTCTCTAAAAGCAAAAAAGGATGTGCAGGAAAATACAGCTATTAAAGGGGGATTTTTTGGTTCTTATCCTAAGGGATTTTCTCTCCCTTCTTAGCCGACTTCATTTTCCCCTTTAGGCATCTTTTTATTGGTCCATTTTGAGCCTTTTTTGGGTAAAAAATGGGCCGTCGGCCACTTTTTGACCAAGGCAAGTGGGGGGGGACAGTGTCCGGGGACCAAAAAAGGGCCATGCACCTGTCCACACAGTGGGAACATAGATTGGGCGCCCCCTCCTCTCCCCAAAGCCCACGAGCCCTCTCAAGCAAGGCCAAGAAGCTCCATTAACTCCTTTGATACACCATTAGGGGTACCCACTCCCCCACTTATACCCTCCAATTTTCACATGCTCCCCCCCATGTGGGGTTATTCCATTGCCACATGGCACCATCCTCCCAACTTCCCCATGTCCAAACCTGAAATTTATGTTTTGCCCCCAACTTGAGCCATTTTCTCGGAGGCGTAGCGGGTGACCCCGACCACTAAATGTAGCGCCGTAAAGCATGGCTTGGAGCTTATTACCCCGGCTAACTCCAAAAATTTCAAAACATACCATTTCTAGAAAAAACCATCAAGTCGGTCCACTTTCCGTCTTCCCACGTGCATCCGCCGCCACTTTTTAAGTGAAAAACCGATGCACTTCGAGTGCGTGTAACTCATGATGTCGGAGTCCGATTTGCAAGCTATCAAGCACGGCTAGGAATGCTCATTAAAAAATATTTTTTGAAAGCTCGACCAACCCAAAAATCAACCAACAGCTTGACCAAAACCAAGCCTTTGTACAGGGTTTTTTACAAGGACACTTTCAAAGCTGGAAGCACTATGTACATATATATACATAAGGGTGGTCAGCAAGATTTTTTGGCATCATTTATGGCTTTTGTACTCATCCAAAAAATGCCTGCCATAATTTGTCAAACCCCCCCTAGCCTGCTTGATCATTCATGACAAGTAGAGGTCCCCAGGGTGAACAATTGATGCAGCTCATCCCCAAAAACCTCATCCACCTTTTGTGGCGCATTCACACTCTTTGTTTCCATTGATAGCATCTCATCTGTCACAATAGTCATCAACCGTGCTAAATACTTCTTAAGTCTATAACCACTAACACGGTAGCTATGTAGTGTACCATCTAAATCAACCAGTTGATATGTCCCATTATCAAACTTGTTTACAATAGTAAAAGGACCCTCCCACTTGATCTGAAACTTCTTTTGGAAAGTGTGGTCCAATTTACTATTGTATTGCAAAACAAGATCTCTTTTCTCAATTCCCTTATCTTTCATGCATTCATTAGCTCTTTTTTGGGCCTTTTTACACATTTCTTGATAGTAATCCAAGGCCAAAAGCCTGTCTAGCTGCCGACATTGTAAATCCAATAACCTTTGTTGCCAAGAGGCTTGTTTCTCTTCATCTTGCAATGACAAAAACTTGAGTGCAGGGATTTCCACTTCAATAGGCATCAAGGCTTCTTTGCCATAAACCAAGTGATATGGTGAGAATCGTGTGCTAGTTTTTATTGCCGTTCTATATGGCCATAATGCACAAGGCAACTCCGAGTCCCAAGTTTTGGCATGTGTTAAAGTCATTTTTGTTAGATCTTCACCAATTCTCCATTAAACCTCTCATTAAGTCCATTGTACTGCGGATAATAAGGGGTGCTGTATTTATGCTCTATGCCAAGCTTCTTGCATAAGAAATCGAACATTTCACCTCTAAACCTTGGCCCTCTGTCAGACAGTAACTCCAATGGCACCCCGAACTTGCAGCATATGTGCTCGTAAACAAATTTTCCCATCTCCTTGGTTGCTGGTAATTTGTTTGACAGCCTTGGCCTCTGCCCAACGTGATAAATAATCCACCGCTGTCAAAATATACACATTCCTCTTACTTGTAGTGGGTAATGGCCCAATAGCATCGAGGCCCCATTTTTCAAACACCTCATTGTCTTCCGCAACTCGGGTTTAAGAACCCTTTTTCCCATCTTTTGACAAGCCAAGCAAGATTTACACCAGTGATTGACATCCCATTGAATACTAGGCCAAACATAGCCTTCCTGCAAGATCTTGTGAAGCATAATCTTCATAGCAAAATGACCTCCGCAAGACCCTTCATGGTTTTCTTCTAAAATTTTGTAAATCTCCTCCTTCCAAGGCACTTGATGCAACACCAGATCACTTCCTTTCATGTAAAGCATATCACCAATCATTTTGTACTTCCTTGATCTTCTCATAAAAGCATACTTTTTAGATGAAGGCAAGTCTTTAGGAAAGAGACCGGTCAATAAGAAATCCACCTCTTTTGACACCACCTCTCTTCCATGATACAAAGGGGCATCCCCTTTCAACACAAACACACAAGTAATCATTGCTTGTGCGGCCTCATGCTCTTCTTCATTTTGAGTCCTTTAGACATGCTACAAAATCCATGCCTCAAACTTTTTGAGTAGCGATTTCACTTTGAAACATAGATTCTTCACTCTAGGATTCTTATTCTTCCATACTCACAACACCTGCTTTACCACTAACAACACATCACCTTTGATTTGCAAACGTTTGATTCCCAATTGTAGACAAATGTGTAACCCGCCTTCAAGAGACATATACTCCGCTTCATTATTACTCTTTGCATTGAGTTTTAACCCTTACTTCCTCACAAGATTTTCCTGCGCATCATAAATAACAACCCCACCAGAAGTAGCATCATGAATTCTTCGATAAGAGCCATCAAAATGTAGCACTGAAGCATTTGATATAGCAAAGGTTTCTACTTTTTTCCTTTGGACCATCTCCTCTTTAACCAAAACAGGAGTCTCTTTATAAGTGAGTAAGTCTGCCAAAGTGGCCCGAGTACTCTCTTCCACTAGAAAAGTGAATTAAAACTCTTGCAGCTCAATAACCCATTTCATCACTGCCTTTGATATATTTGAGTTATTGAACAATTGAGGAAGCAATGAAAACTGGTGAGAAAGGTGAACGATTTCTGCAACAAGTAATGTCTAAACCGTCTACACGCATAGACCATGCTATTCAACCTCTGAGTACTCTCTTTCATGAGGAGTTTTCACCTTGCTAGCATAATAAACAAGCTTCATATACTGAGGCTCTTTCCCTCTTTGAAACAACATAGCCCCAATAGCATCTTCTCCAACTGACGGGTTAACATAGAACTTCTTCTCCCAATCAGGGGCCTGCATAACAGGTAAGGTGCTTAACACTTCTTTAACTTTGTCAAAAAAATCCTCACAGTCACGTGTCCACTCCAAAGGATCATTTTTTACCACTTGCTGCAAAGGATACAGCAGCTGTGACGCCAAAGGTATGAAACGAGACATATATTTGACCTTCTGAATAAAAGTAGCCAATTGTCTTGTATCCTTTGGGGATGACAGCAATAGCAAAGCTTCTACTTTCCCTGGATCTGCTTCAATTCCATTTTCAGAGATCATATGTCCAAGAAGCTTCACCCTTGGCTGTGCCAAATGACATTTTTTAGGGTTTAACTGACCCCCGCATTCATCATACCTTGCAAAAGTCATCTCAAGCTTTTGAACATGCTCCTTGTGTGAGCTGTACACAAAAAAATCATCTATGATTCCTTTGAAAACTTTCCAAGGAATGGGGTAAGAACCCAATCTACCTTTCTCTCAAAAGCCCCAGGCCCATTTGTCAACCCAAAGGGAAGGCAAAGAAAGTAAAAACAACCCCATGGAGTGATAAAGGTAGTCTTCTTCTGATCTTCAGGAGCAAGGATAAGCTGAAAGTATCCTGAATAACCATCACAGACGCTATATCTTTCAAAACCAGCCACTGTATCCAAGAGTTAATCAATGAAAGGCAACGGGTAAGGATCCTTTTTGGTCACTACATTTAACGGCTTATAATCAACACAAACTCTCCAACTCTCATCCTTCTTGGGAGTGACCACTATAGGGCTGACCCACTCATCATTATATACTGGAACAATAAACCCTGCATTCAAAAGCTTATCCACTTCTTCTTTTAAAGCATTCATTTTCTCCTTACCCATTCTTCTTAGTTTCTGTCTCACTGGCTTTGCTCCTTCTATCAACTCAATATTCACTGGGTCCCCAAAAAAACCCCTTATTTCTGGATATGATGTAATGAAAAGATTCGGAAACTCGTCCAGCATCTTTAGGTATTCCACCCTTTCTTTTTGTGACAAATCTGTACTTAGCATATTTTGAACAAGTCCTTTCTTCACTGACAGCTCTTGCTTGGGGTGCATTAACTCTTCAAGCTTCTCCAATCGACTTGACGCATTTATATCCTCTGAAATCTGCAGCACTTCACCATCTTCATTATCCTCTTCATTTAGTAACAAAAAGGACACTTCACCCTCGTCACTGGAACTCGAAGTAGTAGTATCTGAATCCTCTAAACTTCCCTCACTGGTGATTTCCGATTCATCATCTTCAGACACCTCTTCTAATGCCACAGGCTGTTTGGTAATTATATCAAACATCCTCTTCTCTCCCTTTTTGCTATACACAGCAATTGTGCCCTTGCCCCAATCTTGTACATCACCAACAGCTCTTAACCAAGGTTGTCCCAATATGAGAGGAAAAGCTCCTAAACCTGCCCGCATAACGTGAAAGTTCACCATAACTTTCACATTAAAAACATCAATCTCTAGACCTTTGACTAGTCCCAAACACTTAACTTTGGCATGATTTGCTAGTCGAATCCTGAACCTAGAGCTTCCAGACATGATCAAGCCAAGTCTCTCGACACATGAGTGTGTGATCACACAAACTTGCGCACCTCCATCAATGTAGGCCTCTCCCATGCCCACACCTTTGTGCCAAGCGTTTACCACAGGACAGATGTGGGGTAACTCCTCCAGAGACAACACTCTCACATGACCACGCCTCGGCTCTTTTTCAATAGGATTCACTAACGACTTCCAATGCCTCTTAAATTTAGGTACCATGTTCATCAACTGTCCAAAAGTACAATTTACTTTACTCCCAATCAGATCCTCCTTGAGACTATAAGCTGTCTGACCTTCTCCCAATGGAAAATCCACTACTTCAAACTTCCCGCGAGGTCTCCTTTTCTTCTTGGTCTTTGCATCTTCACCCTCTTTCTCCTTCCCTTTCTTCTTGCTAGGGCCAACACCATTTGGTGTCCTTTCTCGCTTTCCCAATGGCATCATATCTGCCTCTTTATTCTCAACTTGCACAATACCACGTGATCACCTGATGTTGAATCTTGATTCTCTTGTTCAGCACCACGATCATCTCGTATATCCAAGGCATAATCATTAGACCTGTCACAAACCTGCTGGGAAAGTGGGTACATATCACCTCCCATCCTCTTTGGCTTTGTACAATGAGTGCTGATATGTCCCAATTCACAACAATTATAACAAGTAGGGATAAACCTTCTTGCTGGATGGCTGAGAAGCACCTTGTCCACGACCCGCATTGGCATTAGGTTGAGCTTCATATGGCTGGGCCACCCCTCTACCACCGCCACGACCATGACCACCTCCAAGGACATTGAGCCGTAACTCCTGCATCATGGTCATCATGTCCTGCATATTATGCTGCAATTGCTCAGTGTCTACAACCCTTCGTATAGGTTGAACTCCAACCTCTACCTGGCTCTCCTCATTTTGGCCACCATTAACCTGTCCATGGACCACTCTTCCATACTCGTTAAGTCTTTGAGCTTTCCATTCTTTCCCCCTCGCAATTACAAATGCTTCTTCAAAAGTGGTAGGCCGCTTCAACTCAACTTTAAACTTCAAACTCTCCTTCAAGGTTGCCATAAAATAATCCTTTTTTAACATGGCGGGAGGGGTTTCATTTCCCAATGCTCAGGCCCAGTTATCCCAAAGGCGGGTAAAATGCATGACAAAATCATCCACACTCTGATTAGCCCTCTAAGTGTAGCCCAAAATCTCATGCCAAACTTCATCAGGTGCTTCGACATTCTTGTATTGTGCCAAAAATGCCAGCTTCACATGATTATAGTCCAACACAATCCCCGGCGTTTGTGCTTGTGCCGCCTCTCCATAATTTTGTAGCCAAGCTTTTGCTTCATCCTGTAAACTGTATTGGAACAGCCGTAACAGTATAGCCGGATCTTGTATGCCTCGAAGCAAGTAAGTAACTTCCAATTTCTCAATAAAAGAGTGCGTATTTTCACTAGGCAATCCATGAAACTTAGGAAACTCGTCTGCCATGTTTGATTTCCACACAAACACTTACATGTGACGTCGAAACTGCAAGGGATGTCGATGGATCGCTCCAGTACTTAATCCACCTCACACTGGGTAACCCGGCCCCCAGTGCTCTAAAAATGTGAGGAAAAAAAAACTCTTCTGCAGTACTCACGTGATAGTCGCATAAATATTAAGTGACCGCCCCTGAGAAATTTGAAGGGCTTGAAGGGTGTCCTTGGTAAGACGGAGCCTTATGAGCTCGAAAGGAAAATCTCTCTCTCTCTCTCTCTCTCTGTCTCTCTCTCTCTCTCTACACGTGCAGGTACATGCACACACATGCAATGCGACTCTCTCTCTCTCTCTCTCTCTCTCTCTCTCTAAGGTCTTGAACTTGAGACCATCAAATAGATCTTTGAGATCTCATTGGATCGCTCCTACAACATTTTAAATTCTTCTTTTTTCAAGACATGTGTGTGTGTGTGTGTGTGTGAGTGTGAGGGGAGAGAGAGAGAGAGAGAGAGAGAGAGAGAGAGAGATGAAACAAAAATAACTTTATTCTCACCCAAGTTGCCATCAATATCTTCTGGGATTGTTCCTATGGGAGTAATTTTGTTTTTAATTATTATTATTATTCTTCTTCTCTCTCTCTCTCTCTCTCTCTCTCTCTCTCTCTCTCTCTCTCTCTCTCTCTCTATTTTCCATAGATATTCAAGTGTTAAAGACTTGTTGTGTAACTTTAGCGTCTTTTTTCGATTGTCCTTACACACTTAAACATTTTATTCTATCTTTCTCCTCTTCTCCCTTCTACTTGCTGCGTCATTCGCTCTACGCTAAAACATTTTTCTCTATGTGTGCATGCGTGTGTAGGGTTGATTTTTGATAAGCACCTTTGCCTATCAAAATTAAGAGAATTTATTGATTGTTAAGCATTTTCCCCGGTTTAACTCTTAAAAACAAAAATGAGAAAATATCCAAGAGCTGGTAAAAGGTACGTTAACTCGGCAATCTCTCTCCCTATTTGGGATGCCAATGAGAGGGTGATTTTTGTTGAGCATTTTATTTATTTTCTATGGGTGAAAAATATTAGCTACCCTTTTGAAAATACACTATTACTCTAAGAAAACCGTGTTATCTTGGAAATTTGACTTGGTGTGTCACTTAATATAAATTTTGTATATCACGTGTGCTCAAGGAGTATTTTAAACTCCTTATCTGTGAATTTTTGACAAATAATTCAGTCTATATAGAAAGAATTCAATTACATTTTATGGTACCTTTTTATATGTGAAAATGTGAGGGAAAGAAAAACCTTCTGTTTTACTCACGTGATAGTCGCATAAATATTAAGTGACCTCCCCGAGAAATTGGAAGGGCTTGAAGGGTGTCCTCGGTGAGACGGAGCCCTATGAGCTCGAAAGAAATCTCTCTCTCTCTCTCTCTCTCTCTCTCTCTCTCTCTCTCTCGCGTGTGCATGTGCACGTACACAGACACACGCATGCAATGCAACTCTGTGTGTGTGTGTGTGTGTGTGTGTGTGTGTGTGTTGTCTCTCTCTCTCTCTTTCTCTCGCTCTCTCGCGTGTGCATGTGCACGTACACAGACACACGCATGCAATGCAACTCTCTCTCTCTCTCTCTCTCTCTCTCTCTCAATAACATGGATAACTACCCCAAGTCGACACCACACGAGTTGTTTACTTTCTTTTTCACTCTCTTTAGAGAAATAAAAAGTTTTTTTTAAAAATAAAGTTAATATTTATCTTGAAAAAAAAACCAAATAAACCTTCAAAAGTTAGATTTTCTTTAAGTAATTAAATCTCCACTAAATTCATCTCCTTTTTGTTATGTGCATTTTAACCAATACAATTATTCTTTGTAGAGGAGAAAGTATTTGACTTTCTATGACTAAAGCACTTTCTACTACCAAAGGAAAAGGTTTTCTTTTGATTTTACATTCTACAAAAGCTCAAAAGCTTCTTACAAGCTTACTCTCCCTTTTGCATTTTAGAGAGGTTTTCTCTTAAGTGAAGTAGTGAGTGACAGATGGAGGGTCTGTCCTTCCTTGAAAAATTTAAGCTGCATTATAAAGAGTATAGAAGTATATGAAATTCTTGGTCGGTAACGCGGCTGTGAAGAGTATTTCATATACAAATGTTTGAATTGTTTGATTTTGTTGTTTTTAACTATCCATATAAAATTATATACCATCTAATCATATTCAAAAGAATGCTTTATTTATCAATCATCGCTATTTTAAATGCTCTATTTATATACATTATATGCAAAAAAGTATTTACACACAATTTACATGTTAAATATTTTTTTTATTCTTTTTAAAGGACCTCACGCATCATGGCTATTTTAAATGCTGCATTTACATAAATTCTCTACAAAAAGGAATTTTCACACAATTTGCATGTTAAATATTCTTTTGTATCTTTTCAAAGAGCATCGATTATTATCGCTATTTTGAATGCCACATTTATATAAATTCTATAAAAAAATGTGTGAACATAATTTGCATGTTAAATATTTATTTCTATCTTTTTTAAGAGCAAGACATTCTTTGCAGTTTTTAGTCTGATTTGTATACTTCCAATGTTTTAAATGTGTTTGAAGTCTTTAAGTCGGTGTGTGCTTTGTTTGAACTAGTATGTGCGCATGGAGAAAAATATAAGTTAAAAATTCAATATATGCTGAAATGTGCCATACTGTTATTATGTATCGTTTGATATGAATTAAGTTCTTATAAACCACTTGTTTGATTTGCATTTTACACGTGTAAAGATTGCAACTTTAAGCGAAGATTGTTTTTAATTTTTATTAATACTTCCTTTCACATTTCTTAAAGTCTACAAGTCATGGTTAAGGGTTTGCCTGAAATAGTGTGAGAGTGTTAGTGTCATTCACAACCACAAATGACTATTTGATATGCTATTTTCTATTGTCCAATGCAAATATGACGCCAGATCAAAAGAAAAGTATTATGTGTGCCATTCATAAAGAATGTATTTTGGTAATCTTATCATGTGCAGATAGTCGCATACAACAGATTACTGACATTAGGCAAAATTTGGACTCACAAAGGGGCCCTTTAAGGAGTTTGACTTTAACTCTCTCTGCCAAAACGGGCTCATGGATAAATTTTTGCAAATAAACTCCAAAGCTGGTAGAGGTTTGACACTTAAAATGTCCTCTTCAAGCTCTATCTACTGATATATAGCACGCCATGAGATTCCTCATATTTTAGAAGATTCCTTTTTTGATTCACCTATGATGTGACAACTCTGTTGGAATCTAAGTGAATCAAAAAAAGAATCTTCTAAAATATGAGGAATCTCATGGCGTGCTATATATCAGTAGATAGAGCTTGAAGAGGACATTCTAACTGTCAAACCTTCGCCAACTTTGGAGTTTATTTGCAAAAATTTATCCATGCGCCCATTTTGGTAGAGAGAGGTAAAGTAAAACTCCTTAAAGGGCCTCTTTGTGAGTCCAAATTTTGCCTAATGAAGCGATGTCTTCATCAAAGACCTCACTAGCACTATATGGGAGAACACTAAGCACAGGTTGAGCACTATATGGGAGAACACTGAGCACAGGCTGCGAGGTGAAGGCCAATATGAGTTGTTGATTCCAATAGGGATTGAAGAATTTGACCCCCACCACAAGGTTAGGACAATGTTGGGCAATATGAAAGTATGTTGCAGGTACTTAAAGGAAGATATCCCACCTGCCTGTGACATGTCAAAATTAGAGCTCTGGGATAAATTGTGGGAAGAGCAGAAGGTAAAGATGAAGCTTTTTGAAAGCGCAGGACCCTTACCCAAGAGATTGAAGATGGCCCAAGATGTGCAAGCAGCTTTGAGAGGTCGATCCGATGGCAACGGCACCAGCACAATCATGCACATGGATTTAAATGCCAAGTGCGCTCATCTTGTCGGCATCCCTCACAAAGCCTTGGTAGAAGGTATGAGGGTTGGAGTAGGGTCCTTTGGTGTGTGCACATTGTACACCATCAAAGGCATTTCTTTTTTTCCAGATCACATTACATATGTGGGTAAATGTTACAAGGGAGGGAGTGAGGTGAACTTTGAGAGCTTTAAGACAGAGCAAGGAATGCAAACTCTTCACCCCTCCATTGTAAGGTGCATTGGCTTTACTACTGAAGCTCCTTGGATCACAATATTCCCATACTACAATGGGGGTACCGTGGGCGACATGATGTTCCGCTTACCATTCGCTCAGGGATTGTTCAGACGACACATGCATAGGCTAAAACACAGATGGAGGTCATTGCCTGTAGTAAATCTTCCTGTACAAGAGATAGACACGACACGGATCAAAGCAGTGATAAAGCAGATGCCAGCCATTTGTCACGCCTTAATCGATGGCATTGCGGCCGTCAACTCGGTCGGGATAGTGCACAGTGACTTGCACCCATTCAACATAATGTTGGACTTTACTCGTGCCAATAAATCCTGTGTCGGCATCATTGATTGGGGGGATGATGCTTAGAATGCCAGCTAAGCATGCAACAATTAATTATCTGCATTCAAGCGCACAGTCAGACTCTATAATTTTGGAGGCACAGAGAGCAGAGGATACTGAGATGGCTTAGCGGCCATGGATTTCTCCAGAACTATACAATCCATGGTGCACAAATGCATACACAAAAGCGAGCGACTTTTATGCATTGGGCTATCTATTTGACATGCTGGCAAATTTTTGGAGTGCAGCTAGAAAAGTTTATTTTCCAAAAGAAGTTTTTCACCACCTGGACAAAGATGTTATAACGGCTATTTGGATTTAAGTAGACTGTTGGATGAAGTTAAAAGAGCGGGAGCAAAGAAGAAATGCTTCTAACGTGTTGATATTTTTTAAAGAACGATTAAAGACAGACCCTGATCCTGTCCAACGTCCCCTTATTGAACTTGCACCATCATTTTATCCGATCTAAACATTTTTATGAGCTACATGTCTTGTCCAGGGTATTCTATTTTTTATTGAAGTGTATTATCTGGTTTGAAGTGGCTCACCTAGTTGAGTCAATTATCTTTATTCATTTCAAATTCGTTGAGTTGAGTGTTGGTATTTCAAATTTTCCTTATGGTTCAATTAGTCGCATAAGTTGTGGCTTGATTTGGTGGATTCTAATGTCTAATGTAGTGGACAAGAAGTTTCTATCTTGTGCATCTATGAGACCTTTTAGTTGTGAGAATATATATTTGCCAATGATATTGAATATTTGTCTATTTGTTTGTATGTGCCTGGATCGTACATAACTGTATTGTAATATGGGAGTGCCGTGTGTCTTTGCTTACCTCCATGTGGAAACATAACTCTAATAAAGGGAGAACTCAAAGGGTATAATCTGGACGGGTATCGGGGATATGAAAGGGTGCCTCATACCTCTTATATAAGAGAGAAGTTCTCCTTGTACGTCGCATCGAGCATTCAATAAATCATTAGCTATGGAATCTAATGTATTCTTTTCTTACTCTCTCGGTCGCTCTCTCTCTCTCTCTATCTTCTTTGTTGAGGGCTGTTCTGTCCCATAACACATGGCGACCACGCAGTTGATCGAACCTCCACCCTTTGGTGATGATGGCCGTGCGAGAAGCAGAGTACAGTAAAAATCAGCAGCAACGGCCGCAACATATGCGCTGTGAGTGTGGTTCTTGGGATCAAGTCAGAGAAGCTCGTTGGCAGCCTCAGATTACATGAGCGGAAAAGTATACAGCACAATGCAGTGTTGCGCCTTGTGGAGCCAAAATGCAATGTCTGCTGGCGGTTATTTGTGGCCGATGGCTAATGTATGGCACTACGATCAAGTGAGCACAATAAGAATACGCTGGCAGCCAATGGGCAAGCGGCATACACATACATTCAAGCCCCACAACAGCAGGCTCGGATTACTGAAGAGGCTAGTGCAACTGCTGTAATGGCCCTTTAACGTGTGCCTGCGGACATCAGGGCAGAGGGCGGCATTGCACGAATGAGTGATTTGGGGTTGATTAAGGAGATCAAGAAAGGGTCACGATGACAGCGCTTGACCAAAATGTGGAGAAGCTCTGCGAGCTTAGCAAGTTACTAGAGAGCAGAATGCACACACAGTGCAACTGGTGGAGAAATGGCTTCATGAGATTCCAAAGGTCTTGCGGTGTCTGTAATAGGGTGCTGTGGTTAATAAGCTCGTTACAAGAAAGAATCTCATACCTGCAGTGCCTGTTGTGCGAGCAATATCAAACAACATTGGGCGCGTATCTACTGTGTGCGATGGCTGCCTGTGTGGTGGTAGATCAACAGGATGAACCATCAAAATAATTCATAGTTACCTTTTCACACACACTTCACTATTAAGAAGGGATTCACACAATTCTAGATGCGGCAATGCGGCCAATTACGGGAAAAGTTTCTCCGAGTCCGAGATGCAGGTAGATGAAGATGGTGGGTCTAGGAGTAGAGCCAGTGAGCCAGTGTGCGGCCTCGACAATCATTCTTGCATCACACTTCTCGAATTCAGAGGGAACCAATCAAGGGATGCACTTGTGGGTTCGCACAGTCCACCGTGCGTGCCAAGTGTATGTGCTCGGATCGTACATAATTGTATTGTAATATGGGAGTGCCATGTGTCTTTGCTTACCTCCATGTGGAAACATAACTCTAATAAAGGGAGAACTCAAAGGGTATAATCTGGAAGGGTATCGGGGATATGAGAGGGTGCCTCATACCTCTTATATAAGAGAGAAGTTCTCCTTGTACGTCGCATCGAGCATTCAATAAATCATTAGCTATGGAATCTGATGTATTCTTGTCTTACTCTCTCGGTCTCTCTCTCTCTCTCTCTCTATCTTCTCTGTTGAGGGCTCTTCTGCCCCATAACAATGTTGATTGCAGCTCCAAGAGAAAATGGCCGATGAAGAATAAGATATTGGCACATCATCAGTGCTTGATGATCAACAACGAGCGACTGTTAATGCATTTTAGCGCATGAAATCTCTAGCACACGGTATGTGGGCACAACAAGCAATGCACACTGCTCCACGACTCTCAAAATGGGCAAATCCAAACCATATGCAATGGAAAGATATCAATAAATAAGTGACAAAGGACATGATCAAGACAACATGGCCATATGAGGACGCAGAGACCAAGAAAGGAAGGTGGAAGGTTTTGAAGTGCAACCATGATGCGATAAAAGAAAACGCTCAGAGGATTTACTTGGAAGTTTATGGCCATCCCATGCACAATGCAGATTGTGTGCTATATTTTGCCAAAATGTTATATGTTCACTTTGTGCAACAACGACCAGTAGACCTTTCGGCAAAGAAGACAAATGTTGCCACTCATGATATAAGGAAGAGTTGTGTCACTTTCACTCGAGATGAGCTGGCATTGATAATGGAAGGTGCGGACCTACAGTTCAAGAGAGAGAAGGATATTTGCACGACACAGTTGGCAGAGAAAGATGCATAAATAACATGGCTTTCTATAGCCACCCAGACACCCCAACCCTCACAAGTCCGGATGGAGAAAAGCATTCACCGCTTAAGATAGGACATTCAAAATCTGACACAGCAAATGAATCCAACACCTGTACCAGGGACACACATAAGCCACCTTGTCCTGCATCCAAATTTGGTCCCCTCGTCTACTTTAGATGCATTCTCTTCTTCCCAATGTCCAGTTTGCTATAAGAATTTTGATGGATAAAGTGGATATTATACATTCGCATGCGGTCATTATTATCACATGGTTTGTCTTATTCGTTTAATACAAAATAGTCGCCGATGTGTAATCTGTTCACAAGATATTCCACAAGGAATGTATATTATGTTTGGCATGGCAAATGAGTATAAATTCAAACAAGCCCTCCAAGATAACCCTAGCACAATTAGAAATCTGTTTGGTGAACAAGATGCTACTTTAGAGCAACACAATTGAGATCGACAAACTATGTATAATCGCAGAATATAAAGCATTGTATATGATCAAAACACATTTGAATACAAGGTCTTTTACAATGGTTTTTAACACGATCTTCATTCTACTCTCAAGCTATATTGAATCTGTAAAGTTGTTATCTGGTTCTAAGTCTGAGTGTTGTGGTTCTCCTTGTATTTCAACCTCCACATATATTATCAAATTCTCTTCTACTTTGTCTATAGTGCATTGGGATACACCAACATTGAACTCTCATTGTTTTGAAAATCATACAACCAAGTTGGCATTTCCTCCTCGTAGCCAGCACTTTTGATGTGATTCAATATCTTTTCGTTGCAAAACATATACACTAATTTTTTTGCTCTGTTTGCTAATAGCGAATAGTGCTTTGAACATACTTGTACATACTCCAGTTTCTCTCTGATATTGAGTTTACTGCACATTGTGCCAGTTCCTTCATTGCAAGGGGACGTAAGGTAGAGTACTGCTCTCCACCATTCATCATCCACCACTTCCATGCAGGTTGCTCTATTGCCATTACTTGTACAAGATCATTCGTAAAAAGAGCTTCTTTTAATCTAAATGCAATCAATTCGGTCTTGAACGTTGGAGTAGAACATGTTAACCACGTGATAGAAATCGCTTACCACCTCTGTATTGTACATCATATCTAAATTCCAATACTCTAGAACGAGCATGTAAGCAACACTATGGAGTGGACTATGAGCACTCTTCCACCTTGCATAAAATTACTCTGCCAAAATTTTTTGTTGCTTGCTAGAGAATGGTAGTCGCCACTCCTTCTCTACTATAGACTCTTTCAGCTCTTTGGGATTTTCAAGACTCTGTTGGACTGAGCACCATGTTATCCACACTTTGCCCAAGTTTGGCACCCTTTGATCAAGATTGCGGATTTCCAACATAACAGGCATCATTACATGGTATGCATACATTACACTCCTCCACCAAGCAGCCTTGTTTACATTGACACGTAGACATGTAATTTTATCTTTCACTTTTTCTTTGTGCTCAAGCTGCCAATCATCAAAGACCGTGCAATTGAATGTGTCAATCATAGGGAATTTATTGTGGAGAAGTGATTCCAAGGTATAAAAGTGTGTGCAGAACCGTGATTCAACAGGAAGTTTCAACATCACTGACATGCGTATCCTATACAAATTGAGCACTCTTAGTCGTTTCAAGATAAATTCTACAACCTGACGTGTTGTATCAATTATTTTGGCGAACCATGTGGTTTCTTTGCTAGTGTACCAATCTTTGAGCAAAAAGTTTAAATTGTGCATATTACAATCATTGACAAAAATGTGTGGAAACCACTTCTTTATTAACTTACTGGCGTTTTTACAATTCTTTGTATTGTCCATGAATACTTGAATGACATATTCAACACCAATTTGTTTAATTATATTATCCAACTCAGACAAATGATCTGCTTTTATAATCTTTCCTTTGTATTCTTTCTTGTGTTATTCATATTTTTGTTCATTTAAATACATCTTTCAATCGTGAACAACCATCACTAACAATCGTACATCCTGAAAGTGAAATATTCCCAAGTATTATTTTGCCAACACGCTCTTTGACTTCGATGTAACATTTGTCCAAGAAAACATTTCGTATCATGTGATAAGAAGGAGTTGAAAATCCTGGGCCAAACTCACCAATTTTCTTCCAAGCAGCCTTCCAATGATTGCTATCTACCATGACTAAAGCACTTCTAGTAAAAAATATTGCTTTGGCAAGTGCAGTTTGTGCTTCTTCTAGAGACATCACTCGAAAGCTTTGATGTAATGATTTTTGATGCATTTGACTAAGTCCACCTTCATTGTGACGCTTAAAAGGAACACTACCTGGAATTTCCTCTCTCTGCGTAGGTTGTTCTCCAAGGTTAGTTGGCATCACTACAGGATTTGCGGAGTTAATTTTTGGCTCTGAGAACTCTTGACTCGAAGCCTCAGGGCTATATATCTATTGTCTCTTGCCACCCTTTTTGGCGAGCTCTTCTTTCAAACGCTTTGCCCTTGCAGGTGCACAAGCATGTTCACATTTCTTACAACTCTTTTTAACGCTGCCCAGAAAACGATCCTTAATACGTGGTGCACGCCTGATTTTGTTGTGTGACAAAATTTACATTGCCACTCCATATATCGGCCGCATATGTTGTGAGTATAATCCCACTCTTTGATAGGATCTTTTTTATTCTTGGGCTTCTTCGTACCACTTGTGCCCACATTTTGCTCCATTGCTTTTAAATTAAAACTGAAGACAAAAGGACCACATCTTCAGTTTTTGAAACATTTTTCTTATTTTCATAGTATATTAAAATTTAAAAAACTATTCAATATAAAAGTAACCATGATGCACAATATGAGATTTTCAATGCACGCTAGTCAATCCACATATCGATCACCTATATTGTGAGAAAACATACACATTGCAATACAGTCTATGCACGGCATTATAACTACAACAATGCCATGAATCTCTCAATGCAATTATTGTTATAATGATTATTTATTTGTCCACTTTGATTTGCAAACGATAAGACACATCTAATTTCAATTGCTACAAAAAACAAATGAAAGCAATAAACTATATGATTGGTCATTTCATGCACTAATAATCTATCATAATACATAATGCACTCTCCGTATAAACCAATGCATGAAGTAAAGCAAATAAATCTTCAATATAATCACTCAATTGAGGACTACCTGTACCCAGTGAAGGATTGTAGCCCCCCCATGCAAGCAATTTAATATAATAAAGCTTTTTTAATCCAACTAAGGATTATAGCTCTTATATTGTGGAGTGACAAGTGTAAATCAGCTCAAATCTATGATGATGAAAAATGCAAGACTTCAAGAATCTTTATATGCCCCGTACACTAGTTTAGGACATTCAACTCTTGACTATCAAATCACCATTTAAATATGCTCATCTTCTAAAACCAATTGCAACCCTCATTTCGACCAATGGCTTCTTCGCAATGAGCATGACTATCCAAGTTTTTAGTTGTTTTGGTTTCGTACCTTTATATCGGTAAACAAATTAAAAAAATTTAGAAGTGGTTACCGAATTAAGAATCACATTAATATGAAACCGCAGGGTAGACAGACATGTGAATAACATCCCAACCATCCTATATATAGACCCTTGGCCCTCTTCCATATATAGACCCCTTTACTGCATGTGTGTCCCGCACGTTGGCAGGGCTGTGCCCGCTTAGTCCTACCCTTGGCATGACATTACTCTCCCTTGGAGAAGCGTTTTAGTCCTCAAAAACACAAGTGGTGGTATCTTCATAAGAACACTAATGTTTTCCACTGTGGCATCACTCATGGATCCAACGGCTGGTTGGATCGGAACCCGATTCAATGAGAGGTTCAATGAAATCAAGAATAACATTTTGATTTCCCCACATTGTTGTCCATATGAAACCTTCTTGATTAACCGACCCATAACCAACATAGCGTGGAACTCCATTTAGAACTCACTTGAGAATGCTAAACGAGTTATCACAACTAAAAGGTGTCTAGATACATACCCAGGTTTTAAACTTTTTGAAGGTACTGGACGTGCAATAAGACCTCTGCTCAACTTTTCGTGAAAGTATCATGCTGATATACTTATCAACACCAACCAAGTCCTTGACTTGCTGTTGTTTCTTGTCAATTACCAACCTCATCCAAATTGATGATCAAGGTTGATAATCTGAGAATAATCGGCAGAGACTAAAACTAGTTGCAACATGCCTTTCATCATGTGAAACAAACTCCCAACCAGAAAGGTAACCGATCCAATTTTGTTGCTTCTTGCTAACGTATGCACTTAGCATATCCTTTAGAGTGGTTAACTAATGTATGCACTTAGCATATACTTTAGTACTAAATAGAATGCTTGTAAGCTACCCATACCACGTGGGATGAATAGCAGAGAATAAGAGTGAGGTGGTTTCCCCAATCAATTACAAACAGTCTTCCATGATTGATGATAACCGATGACTCACCAAGTGAGGTTCCAGCCGTATACTTATGTGCATCTGACTGAAGTAAACTCATAAAGTTTAGATCATCCAATCAAAACACGCATACTAAACCATTATTGTATATGGCAGGGCATGAACTCATAGTAAAACTACACGAGAGATTGCACTTGGAGTGCAAAAATATATAGAAAGAATAAAGTCCAGGAATTTGCATGCCTCTCCAAATTGACTTTCCACGGTACGTACGTGAAAGCCTTGCAACAAAAGTTGGATCATAACAGAATGTGAAAACTCAGTCAAACCTAGGTACCAACCATGAGACATTCTCATTGATATAGCACACTTGACTATTTGTAGAAACAACCATCCGTTACGTGGTGGTTTCATATCACTTGTAATCACAACAAGTTTGTACTTAGTATCCGACAATTTTTGGCCACTGAAATTGTTCTTGATATTGTGTACTCCAAATGGTCTAACAAATGGATGTAACCAACACCCAGGAACTTTGTCGCGACACATAATTAGGAATTAGACGCCAATGTCAGTCCCAGAGACTCATATTCTCCACATGTGGAATAACTCTCAAATAAAGATGTCGGAAAAAAGGACATCCTTCAAGTACGATATGTACTTGTGTGTGGAGGTAACTGCAAACACTCTACGATGTTGTGTGCATGATAGAAACAAACACAATGCCTTTATAATCACCCGATACACACTCTTGGGATGATAAACACACACACATACTACTGGGCACCACTCGGCTTACACAACCCACCAAGGCGAGACAGGGAACACACCGATGGAGTGAGAGGAGAGAGACTATCCATTTGCCCACTCCACACAGAGAGACACACACACACACACACACCCAAAAAAATCAGCTCAAAAGAGGATAATTTTGATATTTAGATACAATTGAGATTGTGCCAACACCAATGGGGCAAATAGCTCACACAATATGGGTAAAATATGCTAGATACAATCACAAATTGGAGCAGAGGCTTCGCTCATAGGAGAAACTTACACAACCAAAATAGCAAAAAAACAGTGAGGAATTTGGAAAAATGGACAGTGCCATCGTGTTCAAAACGTCCCAAAACCTAATTCTACAATGTCAAAGTGCTCAAATCCGACCTTGAATGAGCAGTTTATGGCCAAAACAGGCTCCACAAACAGCAAAAACTCAGTTACGACTGTTCCTCCTCTTCTCTCCACGTTTTTTTTGGTCTTCTCTCAGGTTTTCCAGTTCCCACACTTAGCTTTATTACTTGGGCACCATTGGCCTTTTAGTTGACCTCAAATGGACCCCGAACAGGCCAAAAAGTGGCCTCGTAGTGCATTTTTGTTACCTTATTGCATCATCCGTACACCTGGTACTCAACTTTTTCCAATAATGCATCCTACAACTATGTGAAGTGGCCCCCAAATATAGTCCTCATGATGATCTCTTTGCATAATTATCACAAGAAAACACCCACGTTGTGTCGGTACTTATCCACGTGCAAATATTGACCCCATTCGACCTCCTGACGCCACTAGATGCCATCTGACGCACCTGCTTACCTCATGTCATCGACCCGCTGATAGCTTCCTCAAGAAGTTTTACGCACTACCAAATCCTCATTATTATATAAAAAACACACTGATACTGGTGACGATGAAAATCGATGCGCTATGTCCATGTTGTCCTACCTGTACACATGTGGGCCCCATGTAACCACCTGGCTCTTGAAAATGGGAAATTCTTTATTTGATGCACCATGCATGGGTATGTACATATGCACAATCACTTCTTCCAGAAAACTCATAACATAATTTTCCCATCCCCGCGCCTGCTAGATCATCCATGATCAGCAGCAGCAAAAAGAGATATGAGACTCGCCGCATCACAGGTCTCCCCATCCCTTACATACATTACTTGCAGACAACTCATCTTGCTCCACCATCATCGATCTAGAATGATACATTTAAGATGCAATCCATTTACCCTTGACTTATGTAAAATCCCATCCAGGTTAGCCAGTTGATATGCACCATTTGGGAAACACTCGACCACCTTAAAAGGGCCTTCCCACTTAACTTGAAACTTCTTTTGGAAGGTGTTGTCTAGCTTACTGTTGTAGCACAAAACCAAGTCATGCTTCTTGATACCCTTACTTTTGACCTTTTCATTTATCTTTGCCAAACCCTTATACTGCATCTACCCATAATGTTCCAAAGCACGCATCCTATCCAGTTAAACCTCTTGTAACTATAAGAGCCTCTCTGTGAATGCATCATCGGAATGCCCAAGCAACTTCTCTAACATCTTGACTGCAGGAAAATCTACTTCCATAGGCAATAGTGCTTCCTTTCTATATACCAAATGAAATGGAGTAAACCATGTACCTGTCTTCATCGAAGTACGGTAAGCCCATAATGCACTAGGCAATTCCAAATCCCAATTCTTGCCTTGGTGCTCTGTCTCTTTCGAAAGAATTTGTATCAACTCACCATTGAATATTTCATTTAAGCCATTACACTGCAGATAACAAGGAGTGGTATGCTGGTGCCTAATCTTCATCTTCGCGCATAAAAAGTTGAGCAGTTTAGCTCTAAATCTTGGCCTCTTATCTGAAAGTAGTGAGGCGGTTCGGGGCGGGCAACAAGAGAGGAGACCTCTAAACACCCCTCAAGGCTCCCGTGCTGCTCAATTGGGGCTGGGGCAACCACAAGCACAACACAACAACCAACCCATAGCCAAACCCAAACAAGATAGGGGCACCACCTAGTTAGAGAGCAAACTAGGACGCAAAAGAGGAGAATCCCTTAGCAATACAAGCAAGAAGGAAGGATACACTATCACTAATTTAAATGCTACAAATACACACACCAAACACACAAGAAAGAGAGAGATCTTTGTGCAAGAATTTAGCTTCAATTTTAATGATTGACGTGGGTGTATGAACAGCTTGGAGGAGAGTCAAGAGACACAATTAAGTTTTATGATGTTGCAAACTACACATTATCTTAGGGTTATGGGAGACCTCTCACCATACAACCCTCTTATAATGTTTTCCCAAGCAACAAAAACAAACACAAGAGCTCTTGATTCACATACAAGCAGATACTACAAAAGAATCTCAAAATGAAAACGCGTCACCTTAAACCAAACGAGATGAGGTTGCCAAGCGTAAATTGGAGAGACTCAAGAGATTTTTGACCCGCAATTTACACCCAACTTATTGATTAAATTGATGCACAAGAGTAGGTACAACTTTGATTGGAAGTTATGAATCACTCACTCCCTTGCAATGTTACAACTAGCTCAAAGAAGCTTTCCTATACACCACATGTAATGGTGCATAGAGAGCTCACTCTCACTCCCTAAAACTAAGATGGTGAATGGCACGCTCAAAGTAGTGAGCAATAGTGTAGGGATCCTTCCATTTAAAAAGGGAGAAGGGCTCTATTTATAGGTGAGGAGAGCCCTAATTAGGATTATACCTAATCAACATTTTCATAGAGAACCATGTTTATGAAATTTTTTATATGTTCTTATGAGAGTGGGGCTCTCTTGTCTCTTGAGTCACATGGATGTGGGCTCAAGAGGAGAGTTTTATTGAGGTGAAATAGAGAAGATTCTAGAGAGGTGAGTGATTTTTTGTGTGAGGTTGCCTACTCCACGGTAGAGTAGAGTGGATGCAATTTACAAAAAAAAGGGTTAGCAGTTAGTGTTAGTAGTTTGAAGTTAGTAGGATGGGGTAAAATTACATGGCATATGCACTCAAGGTGCATTATATAATTTATACAATGATAAAAAGTAAAAGAAGAATGAGAATATACACAATTTGGTGGAAACCACAAGATGTAAATGAAATTTTCCACCTTCTCCTCCAGTGAATGAAGCGGTTGTAGAACTTTGTCGGTGCAGTTCTTGTGACCATGGGAAAGTTTAATTCTCCATGATCAAACTTCTCCTTTTGCAGGGCTTGAGCTTGGTTATTTGCTGTTTTTTTCTCTTTTTGAAAGGATGAAGAGGTTATGGTAATATGAATTTGATTCTAGAGAGAGAAATTGAGCTATATGTGTGTAGAGATGATAATCTTTTGAGCTATGGAGTAAGGAGAGATGAAAATGGTGAAGAAGATGAAGTAAGCCATGAAAGTTGTAGGTTTGAGTGAGGGATGGAGAGGAATGAGTGTATGTGTGTGGAAGTGGGAAAGGAGGTGAGAGAAGACTATGGGTTACTTTGTGAGAAAAGTGGGCAGACTGGGGTCCACTCAAAAAATCATATCTCACCAGTGGTTGATCCAAAAACCACCAAAATTTTTGAGGTGATTATTCAGCTTTTTTTCCACATTTTCTCTTTTGACCACCGCTCCAAATTCGGAGTGGAGATGGGTGCCAAAAATCTCACCAAAAAGCCTGTTTTTTATGCTTGCAAAAGTCTTTTAGTGGCCCCCTCCTTTGTTGAATTTGTACAATGCGTCCAAGAGTGAGCCCCTCCTTTGTCATATCATAATACAAAGCATCCAAGTTGCCCTTTACACATGCATGGAGGAGGATTATTGGTGAATAAATCAATATATACATGGTGGGACTAGTGTATGGACTATTCATGGATTTTAGCTCAATGAGCACATGGTGTTAGAATAATTAGTAAAAATAAATAATAAAAAATATGGAGATATTATGGATATGGAAATATATTGGAATGATATGGTCCCTCTTTGTATTATTTTGGGTGAAAGAGGAAAAGGTATACAAGTAAATGAAAATAATATAATAAACTTGACTATGGGAGTAGAAATCATTTTTTTTGTTTTCACGAGGGTGAGGATGAAAATGTGGGGGTGATTTGTATAAAAGAAAAATATGGGGTGGTATGTACACATTGGAAAATATATACTTATGGTGTAAGAGGATGAAAGAAGGCATACACAGGTTTAGTAAAACACACACCTAAGTATACATATTTAAATAAAATATCAAAATAATTATAAAAAATCTATATTTAAGCCATATATACAATGCAATATTTACACACAAATAGGCCATAATATATTTTATTTTTTTGACTCAACTAACCCAAATTACTAGCTAGCTAAGGATTTTAAGGAGATATGGGAAAAATTCCCTAACTCACACACGCCTATGTACAGTGAAATGGTAGGGATAGCCACAGTGTTTGGGTGATTTTGGTAGGGTGAGGTAGCTTACTATAGCAATTACGGAGAGCCGAAAAACGGCTATTAGTAGCTGCAATGGCACCCCAAACTTTCAACATATTTCATTGTACACAAATTTTGCCACATCCTTTGCAGTGATTTGTTTTTGCTATAGCCTCTGCCCATCTAGAGAGATAGTCCACTACAGTCAAAATATAGATTTTGCCCTTGCTTCTGATAGGTAATGAGCCTATTGCATCAATCCCCCACTTTTCAAACACATCAAACGCCATAATGGTTTTTTGTAGCTCTGGCTTCAACACTCTCTTCCCAAATGCTTGACACCTATTGCAAGACCTACACCAATGTTGAACATCCTTGTGCAAACTAGGCCATACATACCCCTCTTGCAAGATCTTATTCAAGGTGATCTTTAGAGAAAAATGTCTGCCACATGCACCTTCATGATTATCTTCCAACACTCTATAAAGCTCCTCCCGCCAAGATACACGTCTCAACACGAGATCAGCCCCTTTCATGTATAAAACATCACCAATAAATTTGTAAATGTATGCTCTACGCACAAAACCATACTTATTAGACTTCTGAATGTCCTATGGAATGATTCCTGTTAGCAAAAACTCCTCTTCTTGAGCCAAACTTTCCCGGCCATGATAAAGAGGTAAATTGGTCCTCAACACAAATAGCTCCCCAATCATGCTTTGAGCTGCTTCATGTGCCTCTCCATTTAGAGCACGTTCAATGTGTCTGATCCATGCTTAAAATTTTTTTAACAGGCCTTTAATTCTGAAACACATTTCCTTCAATGAGGTGTTCTTGCTCTTTCACACACCCAACACTTGCTTCACAACTAACAAGGCATCACCTTTTATGCTCAACCTTCTAATCCCATGCTTCAAACAAATGTGTAATCCGGCTTCCAAAGTAGCATATTCAACATCATTGTTACTATGTGCATCCAACTTGGACCCTCTTCTTCATACTAGCTTCCCCTCTGGATCGTAAAGTGCTATACCCCCTGAAGCCGCATCATGGCTCTTTCTGTATGAGCCATCAAAGAACATCACATATGCATTGCTGATCTGTGGCACTTCTTCAACTACCTTTCTCACCACCTCTTCCTTAACAAGAAGGGGATTCTTCTTGTAAGCCAGCAAATCAGCTAGGGTAGCTCTTGTACTGTCTTCCACTAAAAAAAGAGAACTCAAACTCTTGCATCTCAATTACCCATTTCTTGACCACATTTGACATGTTAGTGCCATTAATTAACTGTGGCAAAAAGGCATAACTCATCAAGAAAACAAAAGGTTGTGGTAGCAAGTAATGATGAAATGGTCGACAAGCAAATATTACACTGGCCATCACTAGCTCTACTTCTAAGAATTTTCTCTCTGCTACTAACTTCACTCGGCTTGCACAATACACTGGCCTCATATAATGGCTGCCCTTCCCCTTTTGCAATAGCATGGATACAATGGCATCATCCCCTACTGATAAATTTACATAAAACTCTTGCTCCCAATCAGGAGCTTGCATGGCTAACAACCCCCCTAACACCTCTTTCACCTCTTGAAACACTTCTTCACACTTGTCATCCCGTTGCAATGGGTCATGCTTTGCCACTTGTTGTAATGGATAAAGAAGTTGTGAATAAAATGGAATAAACCGTGCCATATACTTCACATTGTGTATAAAGGTTGCCAATTTCTTTGTACTCGTAGGTGATGGAAGAAGAATAATAGACTTAACCTTGTCTGGATCAGTCTCAATGCCATTTTTTGACACCATATGGCTCAATAACTTCACCCTTGGCTGTGCTAGATGACATTTTTTTGGATTTATTGTCCTCCACATTCATCATATGGAGCCAATACCATCTGTAGCTTCTCATGGTGTTCAACCCTACTGCTGTAGACATAGAAGTCGTCCATAAAAGCTTTGACACAACTACCAATGAATGGTTCCAATATCCAATTTGCTCTCTCTTGATAGAAAGATGGTCCATTTGACAACCCAAATGGCAATACCATGTAGCAATAACAGCCCCATGGCGTAATGAAAGTTGTCTTTGTTCGGTCTTTAAGAGAAATCTTCAATTGGAAATAGCCTGAAAAACCATCACACACAGTGTACCTCTCATAACCTACCACTGAATCCAAGATTTGATTAATGAATGGAAGAGGATATGGGTTCTTCTTAGTGGCTGCATTTAAGGGTTTAAAATATACACAAATCCTCCTCTTTCCATCCTTCTTTGGACTAACTACTACTGGACTCACCCATTCTGTGGTCTCCACAGGGACTATGAACCCTGCCTTCACTAACTTGTCCACCTCTTCCTTGAAGGCTTCCATATGCTCTTGATCCATCCTTCTTAGCCTTTGCCGCACTGGCTTAGCACCCTTTTTCATCTCTATATGCATCTCTTTGCCCTTGAACCCTCTGATATCTTCATATGAAGTAATGAACAAATCAGGAAAACTATTCAGCATGTGCAAATATATCTCCTTCTCCATAGCTGAGAGGTCTCCACTGATCATTTGTGTCATTAATTCCTGCTTCTTTGACAACTCAACCTTGGTTTGCATCAGCCCTTCAATCACTTTATAAGGCTCTTCACTTTCATCTTCAACCTCATTTGCAAATGAGACTAAACCAGACTCATGGGTTTCTTTGTCCATCAAAAGAAATGCAACATCAACATCCTCATCATTTCTGGTAGTACTATCACTGTCCTCATCAGTCACTTTGGAATAGTCTTCATCACTAGACTCATCCTCATCTTCATAAGGCTCTTCCAATACTTTACTTGTGTCCATATTATATAGCTTCTTGGCACTTGTCTTTCCATAGAGGCTAATCGTACCAGGTCTCCAATCTTGAACAGCTCCCACTGTAACCATGGTCTGCCCAGTATAATAGGATATGCTCCCAACCCCGTCGGCATCACATGAAAATCAACCACCACCTTTGCATCATACGCCTCCACTTCTAAGCTCTTCACAACACCCAAACATTTTACTTTTTAATGGTTTGCCAATCTGATATGAAAGCCTGACACCCCAGTCACTGTAAGACCCATCTTCTCAACGCATGAGAGTGTTATGACACATATTTGGGCTCCGCCATCCACATAACCTTGTCCTAGATTTTTTCTTTTGTGCCACACATCTACTATTGGGAAAATGTCTGGTAGCTCGTCCATTGCCAACACCTTTACTGAACCTCTCTCTGGTTCGTTCTCCATTGGGTTAACCATCCTCTTCCACTGTCGCTGTAGCTTAGGCACCATCTCTATAAGCTGCCCAAAAGTAGCATCTGCCTTCCTGCTTGTGATATCCTCCTTCAAGTCATAGCTTAATTGCCCATCCCCTAGTGGAAAATCTAAAACATGAAACTTGCAACGATCCCTCCTTTTTCTCTTGGCCTTGACATCCTTGCATTGATGGCTCTTTCCCTTCTTCTTACTAGGACCTGGGGCACTTCTTCCTTCCTTGTACTCTGTGGTCCTCTTCCCAATAGGCATCACTAATGTATCCTCTAACTTTGATTCCTTCTCCAAGGTGACTACACTTATCACTTTTGTCTTTCCCTTTTCCTTTTGGGTTAATCCATTGGTTCCTTCTTCTCCCTTAATTTCAATGCCATAACCATTTGACCTAGTTAGCACATATCTTGGCAATGGATACATGTCTCCCCCCATCCTTGGTGGCTTATCACATTGCGGATTGATGTGGCCCAACTCTCTGCAATTATAACATGTGGACGTCTGCCTCTAGAACCTACCATTGCTTTGTTCAACACCATTCCTAGGTCTTTCTTCACCTCCCGGGGAGGTCACCTAATAAAAATGTAACCTATCACGTGAGTTCAACAGAAGGGTATTTAAAGTTTTTGAAACTTATAGAAATATATATATATATATATAGGGCATTCTTTTTTCACATTTGAAAAAAACTTACAGATTTTAAAAGAAAAGGGTACATTATAATTTTAACATAATTCACAGATAAAGGGTTTTACAAACATGTCTTGAACACACGTGATATGGTAGTTTTAACACATAGTGAACCCCCCGAGATTCACCTCCTGACTAATTTGCAAACCTCCCCCGACCTCGATTATTTCCCACATTACCTAGCAGGTTAAGGCTGAGATTATTCACTAAATCTACCACTTGCCTCATGTCTTGCCTTAGCCCATCATCTTGCATTGCTGTAGTGACCATTGTTGGCATAACTTGAGGAGTAATAGAAACCACTGGTTCAGGATGAACCCCTGGCATGCGACCTTGCAAAGACTCCATAGGCTGAAATTCAGACCTCATGGGAAACGATTCTACTCCTAGTCGACTCATTCTTCTCAGCTTCCACTCTTTGTTCCTTGCTACCTCTAGTGCATCTTCATATGTCCTAGGCTTCTTTAGCTCCACTCTCCAACGTATATTCTCCCAAAGACCAGCCAAGAACCTGTCTTCTTTCTCATGTTAGGTGGGGGTACCTGTGGTGCTAACGCCTTGCACATCCGCTCCCGTGCCAATGAAAACTTACGTATGTACGCATCTACCGGCTCACCTTCCTTTTGCACCAAACCCTGTACTTCTTGCCACACTTTGTCAGGCTCTTCTGTTTTCACAAACTCCACTTTCAATCCATGCCTTACATTGTTCCAACTTAATCTCACAGGTGGATCAGCCACACTCAACTCCTCTTCAAATGCTTTGGACCAAACTCGTGCATCATTCTTCAAACAAATTTGGAGAAGACGTAACGTCTGTGCAAGATCGTGAATCTGATTGCTAATGCAGGCAAACTCCATCTTTTCCAAAAAGTCTTCCAAATCTTCATCACTTCTTCCATGAAATTACGGATAAGAGAAAGCCATGGCCACCCAAGTTACGATGCTTTGAGAACCCCTTCTAACACAGGTGCAAGAACTCGAAACTTTTGACTAACTCAATCCCTAGAAACTTCAATGGAGCTTGTCTTTAGATAAGGACAAACACATGCACATCAAATGAGTTCTCATAGTTAATCATCAGAATTACAACAGGCAAAGAACATTCCAATATCTCTCTTAATCTTCTTGGCCCGAACATAAAGATTATGCGCTGTTGGAAAAAATATCTTCCTGGACACATGAACATTTATCTGGATTCTTTGTGTTAAATGAAAAGGAGTGAATTGAGGTCCGTTTTGATCATCCATTAAAGCCAACCATGCAGCTTCTAAGAAGGCACATCTGACTTATCCTCTGATTTTGCCAAAATTTCAGCAGCATAACATTATAAATGGCTGAAAAGATAAAAAACCAGCCATCACAACTTGGAAAATTTTAGCAAAGTTTCTCTATAAGTAGAGCATTAAGAACCCAAAATATAGACTGTATAAGTATGCATAGCCTGCCAACAATAGAACCCGAGCATCAAGTAGGGATCACTAGTACATAGCCTATGGTGAGGTCACAAAAAGGGTGCTCCAGCCACCTGTATCACCGAAAGGATCTCACATTCGAGAATCCCCCACCTCAATAAAACCTCACGATATTGACCCTCTCACGAAATCTCGTATAGTCAAGTTTCAGAAATGACTATCTCACGCTATTGACCCTCTTATGCAAATCTCGTATAGTCGAGTTTCAGAAATGACTATCTTCTAGACCAAGTCTCAAAAATGGCCAGGACTACCAAATAAAACCAAGTATGGCTCTGCGTACAATGGCGATTTCCACAAGTAACGTACAATACCAGTAGACAATGCGCTCAAACAGGTGCCAAATGATGCATACCCACAACGACTATAAGTGACTCCGCTGTCAGTATATCACTCTACTTCAGCTACTTGTACTTGTGTGAATCACCTGTACCTGTACATGTACCTGTAACCTGTAACCTGTAATCTGCAACCTATAATCCAAAAGCTGAAGGTACTCCAAGAAGATCCTCTGTGGGGGCGCCAAAAGAATGTTATTTGGGATGGAAACACACACAACGCCTCTATAATCACCCAACAAAAACTCTTGGGATGATACACACACACACACACACACACACACTATGGGGCACCACTCGACTTACACAACCCACCTGGCGGAGACAGGGAACACGCTGATGGAGTGAGAAGACGAGAGACTATCCATTTTCCCACTCCACACAGAGAGACACACATGCACCCACCCACAAAACTCAGCTCAAAAGAGGAGAATTTCTGATGTTTAGATACAATTGAGCTTAGGCCAACACGAATGGGACAAATAGCTCACACAATATGGGTAAAATATGCCAGATACAATCACAAATTGGAACAGAGGCTTCGCTCATAGGAGGAACTTACACAACCAAAACAGAAAAAAAATAGTGAGTAATGTGGAAAAATGGACAGCACCATCGTGTCCAGAACGGCCTAAAACCCTAGTGTACAATGTCAAAGTGCTCAAATCCGACCTCGGATGAGTAGTTTATGGCCAAAAGAGGCTCCAAAAATAGCAAAAACTCAGTTGCATCTATTCCTCCTCTTCTCTCCATGTTTTTTTTGTCTTCTCTCAGGTTTTTCAGTTCCCACACTTAGCTTTATTACTTGGGCACCTTTGGTCTTTTAGTTGACCTCAAACGGACCCCGAACAGGCCAAAAAGTGGCCTCGCAATGCATTTTATTTACCTTTTGCATCATCCGCACACCTGGCACTCAACTTTTTCCAATAATGCATCCTGCAATCATGTGAAGTGGTCCCCAAATATATTCCTCATGATACCCTCTTTGCATAATTATCACAAGAAAACACCCACGTTGTGTCTGTACTTATCCACGTGCAAATATTGACCCCATTCGACCTCTTGACGCCACTAGATGCCATCTGATGCACATGCTTACCTCATGTTGTCGACCCACAGATAGCTTCCTGGAGAATTTTTACACGCTACCAACTCCTCATTATTATAGAAAAAACACACTGATACTGGTGACGATGAAAATGATACACTATGTCCATGTTGTCCTACCTGTACACATGTGGGCCCCACGTAACCACATGGCTCTTGAAAATGGGCAATTCTTTATTTGATGCACCATGCATGGGTATGTACATATGCACAATCACTTATTCCAAAAAAATCCTAACAACGTGAGTGAGAGAAACGCTCATTATCATTGCTCCACACTAGCTAAACCGAACTCCTTGAGTTCCTAGACCATGTTCTATCCCATGCGACAAATGTGCCATACAGAACCCTACCATGTAGGTCTGTAACTATGTCAACAAGAATCAAACTTGGCATGGTATCTTGATGAGCAGTGAAGACAAAAAGTGACAACACTTTCCCAGAATGCTATTGTCTTACATGACCTTGTCACGTGGCTGAAGAGCAAGCTGGATGAAAGCCTTCTAGACCTTGTCACATGGCTGAAGAGCAAGATGGATGAAAGCCTTCTAACTTAAACATCCCTTTGTTAGAATCTACGTAGGTAGACCCCTTGGCAAGACCCTTTATTGAAACTGTTGTACGAGCTAATAACGGTAATCAACACAGGCGACCGTGTACAAAAGTAGTTGGAATCAACTTGACACGTTGAATTTGTCCATTACCCCTTGGTAGTTTGTGGACTTCTTTCCTTGAAAGTAGAAGTTTGATGGATCAAACTGTGATCCTCGATGCCTATGGAGTGATTTAGTAATCACCCGCTGGGTCTTACTCCAAAACTGTGCTTCCATAGACACTCATAGTGCTATAGAGAGAACAAGAGATCCACACAAGTGAGATGCCTAGCTCTTATGGACAACCATGCTGTCTCAAATGTTTTCTGCCTCTAGACCCCGTGGTATAGTTCAATTGATGTGAGTTTAAGATTATTAAAAATTCAACTCGAGCGTCACACTTAAAACATGTAGTGCTAACAGAACACCCAAAAGATCTGGAATGGCAAGACTCTTGCTTGGCCATTAACATCGATGGGGACTCCACTGGGTAGATTGGTACAAGCTAGAGAACAATCACCCAAGGAATGCCAACAATTGGGTCTTACCCTATATCTGACAATAGATCTTAGCCAGCTTCTGTGGCTCATAGCCCTTATGTCAATTAGTGTTCAATTGATGAACCGATGAAGACTAAGTTGGATGGCATCTTGGCCAATTTCAAGTTAAGAGTTAGAGCACCTTGGCTCAGGCTGACTCACAAACAAAACATGTAGCAAACATTTCTTAAAACGTTTTCATTATTTTTTGAGAGAAGTAAGAGAGAGAGAGAGAGCATGTGTGGCTGAGGAACTTTTCTTAAACTATTATGACGTGTATAGCTGGTACCCATGCTCGTATGCATCTTATGCCTAGCGTGCAACTTATCCTATAAGCATGCAACAATCTGCCTTTTTGACGCTCTCATAAAGAGAGGTAACAGAAATCACATCGGAATCGACCTACTGTGTAAGGGGCGTAACGGTACTAGGAGAGCTGAAATATGGCACTTTGCTTAAGGAATTAATTCCTAAAATTAGGTTCTTTTTAGTGTTGTTGTGCGTTGACACCAACCAAAAATCATGTTAAACAATCCATAACTTATCTTGTCCGTGACAGAGTGTCTGGTGTTATAGCGGAAGCATATTTCATGAGGCAGTAGAATTGAATCCACCCATTTAGCATGTCGTGCATGAAAAATTTTAAGCCCTTGGCTATTAGGAAGGTTTCAAGAGTGAGAGACAAAACCATAATTGCCTTGCACAATCCGTACTCGTAGTGATACATTACAACAGAATGGTGCCACATCAAAAATGTGGGCATAAATTTCCATTTTACCAGTTCCGCAAACGTGTGTGCCAATGCCCTAAAAAATGAAAGCCTTGCTTGGGACATTTCCCTTGTAGATATGTACATGCCATGCATGATAAGAATTTGCAAGGGCTAACTCTAGAGTGTTGTACGTAACACAACAGTTTTGTATGCACTTTATGAGCAACTTGGAGACCAAGTGAGCCATGCTCTAGCATAACAATTAACAACTGCATACTGAGAACTAATCAAACAAGAAAAGTGCAACAAATATTCATACCTTGTCTTTGAAGGTCAGCGACAAATATTATTCACGTCCTCATCGTCGCAACTTCTTGAACGCAAGAGATGCATCACCATTGATGCTTCAGCAACTCGAAAAACTAATAGAGATTTCTTGAAAACACAACTTTGTTGTGCATGGTTTTCTTGACGATGGTGCAACAAAGCGTGTACGAGGTGCATGCATGCCGTTCTTTGCCCATGGCGGTCAGCTCGGGCATGCCTTGGGTGAGACAACCCCCTTGGGTGGTCCCTTGGCCCAAGTGTTAAAAAAATAATAATGAAATAAAATAAAAAACTCCCACCAGGTTGTGGCGGCAGCTACATAGGGAAAACTTCCATAACACTCATGCTACACCGGTTTTCTTGACCCTCTCCAGAAACGAGAAAGGCCATTCACTGCCTGGAAAATCCATCAAGCCCAAGATGAAGCAGTTTTGTGCAGGTCAAAATTCAGCCTCGTCTGTGTGCAAAAGTCGCTTCTCGTGGCCCGATTGTCGGCTCCTCTCCAAACGAGTTTGCCATGAAAACACCGATGAGAGAGCGAGAGAGAGAGAGAGAGCTAATAGAAATCATGCAAGAGAGATAATCGAAATCATGCAAAAGCCCAACTTCTTCCTCCTCCATAGCTTCCCCCCTCCTCCCTGAGCTCTGATACCAATGTGAGACCGCAAGGTAGACAGACATGCGAATAACCTCCCAACCATCTTATATATAGGCCCGTGGCACTCTTCCATATATAGACCCCTTTACTGCATGTGTGTCCGGCACGTTGCCAGGGCCGTGCCCGCCTAGTCCTACCCTTGGCATGACATTCAACGGGCCAAAAAAGGGACCTGTGACTCTGTAACCTTAGGTCCATTCACAAGGAGATCACTATACCTGGCACTCGGATTCACTCCCCAAGGATTTGCCTAGCTAAAAGACCACGGTTGGAACACTGTTTACTATATATAATTACTCTCGTCGGGTTTTTTCATTTTTTTGGCAGGCGCGCCGTGTATTTGCAGAAGCTCCACAGGCTCGTCCAGAAAATGAAAAAGCCCGGCGGGCCCCGTCGGGAAGAATATAAACCTGGGAGGGCTAACCAGCTCCATGGGTTTTTGTAGGTCATAATCAAAGTTACATTAACAATTAACGTGATCATGTGATTTTCTTGTGTAAATACTAGAGTTATTGGCGTAATCACACGATCGTGATTACATTAATGAAATCCCTAGTAGAGAGAGAGAGAGAGAGAGAGAGAGAGAGAGAGAGAGAGAGAGAGAGAGAGTATGTATATGCACGAAACAAAATCCAAGAAAAGGAGAGGGAATTATATAATCTTTAACAAATGGTGCTAACATTTTGCAACTTTCTACAAGGGCCTTAATGGCTTGCCAAAGGCCCTAGGTTGCTTTGTCCGAGTGTGTTTGTACGAGGATAAAACCTGACTTCTAATCTCTTTTTTTCAATACTAAATTCTTATCAAACCACCAGATAGTCAAATGTATCTTTTTATTCCCATCGATGTAGTTTAACATTGTTTACAATGGATGCACACACACACACACACACACACACACACACACACACACACACACACACACATACACAGTTTTCTTGATAGAGATAGATAAAAGATATGATTTTGCGAGAGAGAGAGAGAGAGAGAGAGAGAGAGAGAGAGAGAAGAATACACAAATATTTGATGGAGCATAGGCACAATAGTCGTACATCTCTTTATTCTCTAATATCGACAGAGTATAGAATAATGTATTATTGATGTATGTTACTAAGAAGATGGATGGTCGACCATGAAGTATAACCGCTTGGCCATAGTCAGTGGTATTTATTCCAACAACCCCCACTTAAAGGTCATTGTGATCCTAGGTGACAAAAAACAAATGATGTATACAAACATGCATAATTGTGAAGAATGTTAGTGGCTTCATACTATAGCTATCCATTCAATGCAATGTGAAAACTTTTGTGACGCTATGCTCTTTGTAAGAGTATTTACATGGTGGGTGTTGTTGGTATGAAGTTTGACTACCTTAATCCACTTGTCTACCTCACATGAATGTGTTTTGTTTTTGCATGAAATACAAAATTCTTTGCCTCACAAATGGTATTATAATTATCACAATGCAAGAGAGTATGCTAACCTTTGATGTCCAAATCCCACTAAATGTGCCAACCATACTACTTCCTTGTTGGGTACCACTCTTTCTACCACTCATTTTCTTGTAAATATGTGTGTATGATACTCCCTCTCACCCCTCACTCATCCTAGCTAGACTCTATAATATAAGAGGACGTGCAATCTTGAAGGCATGAACTCTAAGAAATAGCTAAACTTCTCCAACAATTACAAAGACATAGATAGATGTTGTGTGCTTTATTGCACATGTTGAAGGTTGGAAACTTGCCTGTGCACTGTGTGTGAGTTTCGAAAGGTTGCAAGCACACAACTAGAGAGTCATAGCAAGCTCAAAGAAATAATGGTGTGGCACTCACTGCTCAATGCTTCCGTCGTACAGGATCCTATGAACTTAAGAAGAAGGAGCCTCCGCCTATGTCGCACTCAACCACCTTGCTGCCGCTGATGTTGCCACAATGCTCAATCACTCTCTCTCTCTCTCTCTCTCTCTCTCTCTCTCTCTCTTAGGTGATAGGATGTCCGTGAGGGTTAACATGCCCCCCTTCGTGATGTAGATTCCATCATAGGAAGCTATTGAGATGAAGCCCGTTCATCGAGGTGGAAGAGCATCCGAGATTGAATTTCCTTAGCCCTCTTCAATCACTGCAAAATCAATCAAAATTGGCACAATGACTGTATTCTCATATATAATTAAAAAGCATATGCAGTTGTAGGCACAAAAATTGATTGGTAACAGAATATTAAACGATTTGTCAACAATAAACATTAAACGGTAATATTATCAAACGCATAGCAGTTTTAAAGGTAAAAAACTAAGCAAGTTTGGGGTCCGTAATTTAACGATCAAAAGGCACTAGAGGTCAACTATTAATACCATGGTCAAGCTTCTCAATTTTCTCTCGTCAATTAAGTTGTTTAATTGCGAGAGCCAAGTATTTCGTGTTTGAGGGTTGACTAGAGGCTATACCTAGAATACCTTGTAGTTAAGCTACAAATAAAAGGAATTGCTCATGAAATCATCACCTAGAATTATTTCCTTTTCTTTGACCCCCCCAAAGTCTTTTCACATTGATTCAATTTTGATGTGCGTGCTTAATTTGTATGCCTTGGGTTTTTTTCTTTTCAAAGAGAATCGCCCACATTGGGATTTTACATTGTGGCACTTTTGGTTCTTTTTGTTTGTTCATTTTCAGCATTTTAATTTTGAACTTTGGGGGGTCATATGACATTGTTACCCTCCCCAGGCTCATCACACTAGTAAACTCCGTTTATAATACTTAAGCTAAAGGTCAATAGGGACAAACCCCACTAGAAAGCTAAAGGTCAATAGGGACTAAGCCCACTAGAAAGCCCTAATACATTGCACACAATGCTGCCTAAATTGGATTAAGAATTTAAAGTAACCATTGATTATGAGGAAGACATTCCCCATGGTATTAAGAAAAGATCTCTAACTCCTAACTTGGTCAAACTATCTCAATTAGTCTGCTTGATTCTAAAACCTAGACAAGGAATTATGATAGAAAATTATATATAATCTAATGTTTAATCTAAGAAATTGTGTTGAATATTGTGCTACCAATCACATTTAAAGCAGACAAACATCGATGCTAAAAAGAAGAAAAGAGGAAATGCTAATGGACAAGAAACACCTGTTCGTGTTGATGATTGCGCTCAATTTGAAGAGTGAACAAAAAAAAGATTCCATGAAGCTCAAAATCCTAACAATGGCAACGCGTTCGTGTACACACTAGAAAACACAAGGAATACCTCTAGGAGGCACATTGGTGGGAAGAGGCACCAACCTTTATTGAACACAATTAAACAATATAAGGAACCCCTAACCTAATTATTTGCATCCCCTAGAGAGTCAAGGGAACAGGATATATGAATAGATGGACGTGTCGCCCTAGGTCTAAACCCCTATCCTTGTCATCATCGAGAAAAAACATTTATCATCCGTGAGACCATAGGTGCCATCCGTGTAATCATGAAAAATATTCTTTATCACATTAAGGCACAAATGTTCACTAAAAAGGTCACTAGACGTTGTTGGGAAACAAGCAAACTAGAACACCTCTATAGCGATGTCACCCAAGAGAGTTGAAAGAGAACTAAAAGACACCAAAAGCTTTGCAAAATCCTTTTGAAACACCACAAGTCCAATAGGAGTAGACCCTTGGGAATTTACTAGCCATCGCCCACCCAAGAGAATGTGTTACATAGGAGCAACCCTGTCAAAGCACGGATTTACAGCACACGCCGACCAATGCATATGAAGACAAGAGCCTCTCCTTTCACAATTGAACATCACAAACCCACAACTGCAACATCAATTCCACAATTCATAGATACATGCCCTCCGAATCTGTGTACACACAATTTTCCACTAGGCTGCATTAGGAAAAGTTTGGACTAAAAAATGGGCCTTGTAAGAATTGTTGATGTGGCATAGCTTCCTAAAAGTGGCCCATCGGTAAATTTTTTGCAAATAAGATCCAAACTTGTCGGAGGTTGGATATTTAGAATCTACTCTTCAAATGCTATCTATTGATATAGCATGCATGTATCGAACATTGCCTTCATGTAGCTCTAGAAAAAGGTGATTTTAGATTACCGTAACGGTAACAAAACTTGGTTGATTGAAAAAAAAATGGCATAACTTTCATAGAAGTCATCCAAACGTTTTGGACCTTGGCTATTTAGAATCCATTTTTCAAGAACTTTCTAATGATAAGTCATATCATGGGTTCTAAGCAATATTTAGAGGGTCTATCGAGTTGATTTCTTTTGTATAACTTTGATGATGTGGCACTCTTAAAAGGCCCAAAAATGAGTTCAAAATTTTCCTAATGCCATAGCCATAACCCTGCAGAGAACTAGTCGTAACCTGATGAGCACAACTCCAATTAATGCACTTTAAAGCTTGAGAGAAAGCTTGAAAAATGATTGGCAAGAAAGCTGAAGATGACCAAAATTGATTCCATAAGCCGCCATGAGAAAAAATGACGCGAACAGAAAGCTGTCCCAGCACGACTACACGTAGAGAAGGCTAGTCGGGGCAAAAAACTGCATCCAACAGCACGAAGGAGACAACGAGCTAAAATCTGCAAATTTCTGATGTTTGGCTGAATGTTTTTAATTTTGTACATGAGTTTAAGTTATATACAAGGCTCACTTCAAAAAACTCACTCACAGGTCCGTAGAGTAGCCCGACAGCTGTCACTAGACTAGCGACTTGTAGTGCATGTACATGTGCTTGCTCTTAAAACCCCACAAAAAGAAATTCCACACACACTTTTGACATCGAGCTTCATGTCCGTATGTACAAATTTACAAGAAATGGGGTGTCAGAAATACGCCCAACATAGTTTGCCAACCCCTCAATCTGCTAGAGCATTCATGCTCAGCAGTAGCATAAGCATATTGTCCACCCGGATCAAAGGGCCATACAACATAAGCAAAAAATGCATGAAGAAACACCAACCATATCAATTGCGTCACTACCAATATCAAAGAATAAACCATATGTAGAATCCAAATCCTGTTTAGGCATAAAGTACTCTCACCAAATACAATAGAGAAAAACCCAAACATCATTATAGCATGCAAGGAAGCCTTTAACATCTCATCCAAAAAGTCTTCAACTTTTATCTCAGCCATTTTTATATCCTCATGCATATCCATTTCATTCTCCCCACTCTTCATTAAGACTCTATCCAATTCAACCATATCATGCTTGATAGGTAAGCCATTTTCCATATATGCCTTAGGCTCTTTAACAAACGGATCAAACAAGGTAGCATCAACCATATTCACATGAGGCATAACAAGAGAGCCTCCATAATTTTCCATATCTTCTAAAACCTCAATATTCTCTTTATCAATTAAGGCAGGATCATCCACACCATCATGCACTCCATGAAGCTTCTCATTGATAGGGTCCTCATCAACAACACAAGTAGTATACTTATTTGCTGCATCACCCTTTTGCATACAATCACCCAAAGCAGATACTCGAGAGCCCTCATCATACACATCACCCTCTTTGTCATTTTTATCTTCCTTGACCTCCATCCTGTGATCCTCGACTACCTCATCTAAAAGAGAAGAACTCACAGCAATAACATTTGTACTAGAATCATACTCATCCTCATTGTAACCTATATGAGAAGCATTAGCCATGTGACTTGGACATTCAAAATGATCATCTCCTTGCGATTTGAGACTCATTCATGACCATGGTAGCCTTCTTGTCTACATCCACCTTACTAGCATCATCATCTTTGACATGAAGGTTGGCATCAAATCTCTTAAACAACAAAGATGGCATGCATTGAGCATTCTTCTTGATCTCATTATGCATATGACATTATTCTTTCACATACTCAAGAGAATGAGAAACATGGAAGTCTTCATTGCATACGTTGTCCATATTTATGTCTAAAACATAATATACACTTGGCTTCACATCTTCTTGCAATCCAAGCTACCTCACTCTCTCTAGCTTCCATTCCTTATGCTTTGCAACCTTTACTGCATCATCAAATGTAAGTGGCCTTTTAAGCTCAACCTTTAACTTCAAATCAGATCTCAAACTTTGCATAAACATACACTTTTTAAGCATAAGAGGAGGAGCATCACTTCCCAAAGAAACACACCATCTTCTCCACAAAGCATTGAACTCCTTGACAAAGGCATCTACACTTTGACCATCACATTGTACAAGTCCTTCAACGGAGTGCCATACATCCGTTGGGTCCTCTACCTTCTTGAACTTCTCAAGAAAATCATTCTTTAATGCATCAATTGAGATGATTTCAACCAAAACTCATACTCATCATACCATATCCTTGCATCCTCTTTCAAGCAAAATAACAAAATCTTGAGCATAATCATTGGATCTTCCTTATTTTCCATCAAACAAGAAAACTCCATCTTTTCAATGAATGCATCAACATCCTCACCAACATGGCCATAGCACCTTGGAAACTCTGTCACCATAGCCATCAAAGCTATCAATTGAAGGTCACTTGAAGAAGATCCCCGGTGGTGGGCACCAAAACACTGATAGGAAACAAGCAAACTAGAACATCTCTATAGCGATGTCACCCAAGAGCGTTGAAAGAGAACTACAAGACACAAAAAGCTTTGCAAAATCCTTTGGAAACACCACAAGTCCAATACGAGTAGACCCTTGGGAATTTACTAGCCATCGCCCACCCAAGAGAATATGTCACATAGGAGCAAAACCCTGTCAAAGCACGGATTTACAGCACACGCCGACCAATGCATATGAAGACAAGAGCCTCTAATTTCACAATTGAACATCACAAAACCACAACTACAACATCAATTCCACAATTTATAGATACATGCCCTCCGAATCTGTGTACACACAATTTGCCACAGGCTGCCATAGCCATAACCCTGCAGAGAACTAGTCGTAACCTAATGAGCACAACTCCAATTGGGGCACTTTAAAGCTTGAGAGAAAGATTGAAAGATTACTGGAAAAAAAGCTGAAGATGACCAAAATTGATTCCATACGCCTCCATGAGAAAAAATGACGCGAATAGAAAGCTGTCCCAGCACGACTACACATAGAGTAGGCTAGTCGAGGCAAAAAACTGCATCCAGCAGCACCAAGGAGACACAACAAGATAAAACCTGAAAATTTCTCATGTTTGGCTGAACTTTTTTAAGTTTGTACATGAGTTTAAGTTATATACAAGGCTCACTTCAAAAAACTCACTCACGGGTACTTATAGTAGCCCGACAACTGTCACTAGACTAGCAACTTGCAGTGCATATACATGTGATCGCTAAAGCAAGCTAAAAACCCCACAAAAAGAAATCCCACACAAAATTTTGACATCGAGCTTCATGTCCGTATGTACAAATTTACAAAAAACAGGGTGTCAAAAATGCGCCCAATAGTCATCTTGATCAAAAGGGTAGGCTTGTGCAATGGGAAAGACATCCTCTACTAAGTATGGATCAGTCATGGTCAAGAGATGTATCAACCATTCTAACTCCTCAAAATTCCTCGCACATGCTAGCCTATCTACCAAATCCCATTCACAGGAAATCATTGTGTAGATTATGTGAAATACTTGTGAAAAGTGAGGAATCCCAATCCTCGAGCGAGTACTTCCGAGCGGACAAGAAACTGAGCGAGAATAAGCAACGAAAAAGATTAAATCAAGATCTCAATGTGTGTGTGTGAGAGAGAGAGAGAGAGAGAGAGAGAGAGAAGAGAGAGAGAGAGAGAGAGAGAGAGAGAGAGAGAGAGAGAGAGAATGAGGTTCGTCTTCCACAGTTGCGGGATCATAGCCGAGGAATATTTTCTCAAAAACCAACATTTCTGATCACGCGTCAAAAATTACTTTGATGCGTTGATGCCCTTGTTCAACAATCCCTACCTCCACCTTCTTCTAGAGTTCCACAAAAGTGGGCCTCACTCCGCCATTGGGCAGCGAGCTCTGCATGGAAGGGGTGTGCATGCTCTCAACCAATCTAGCCAATTACGCTCTCTCTCTCTCTCTCTCTCTCTCTCTCTCTCTCTCTCTCCCCCCCCCCCTCTCAGACTTAGCACCGCCTCTATAATTCACTCACAATGCTAAAAAAAAACCTAGGTTTAGTGTAAGAAAAACCTAGGTCTAGTGTAACCCCACCTACAAATTTTGAGATTTACCTCTAAAGTTTATAGTTGAATGTGAGAAAACCTCCAAAATTTGAAAAAAAGTAGTGTAAATTGGTATAAAAATCTTCAAATTTAGTCAGTTTACCTCAATTGTTTCTAACATGTAAGTTTGACAAG